>NC_049210.1:30195503-30801575 GCF_013347855.1 Anguilla anguilla | reverse complement strand
TCCATAAAACACCAGCGATAAAGTATCCTTTGTCACTAGAATTAACATGTGGAAGGGAAGGTAGAGAGGATTTTTAAAATATGGTAGGGAAATCGAGGATTGATTGAAGATGTGGAAGAGAGTAATGGGAATCAGGGAGGAGATGGGGGAGAGGTATTTCCTGAACAGATGTGTTGCCGAAAGTTATGCCGAAATTTCGGGAGGGAGTCTGCTGTCTGGACTGAGGTGGGTAGGTAGTTCCCCCATTGGGGAGCCAGTAGGGAGTCAATGCTGGGAGAAGCAATGACTAGGTTGTCACCGAGATGAGAGAGCTAGGTGCCCAGTAGCAGCAGAGCGTGGAGCATGGGTTGGGGTGTAGGGTTGGACCCTGGCCTGAGGGTATGGGGGTGCAGCTTCTTTAACACCAGAGCTGAATTTGATGTGAGCAGTTACCTGGAGCCAGTGGAGAAAAGGCAGAAGGGGAGGTTGAAACCCAGGTGGGCTGCAGCTGAAGCTGCAGATGAATGAGCTGAGGGTAGGAGAGAGGGCTGCAGAAGCCTAGTCAGGAGGAAGAAATAATGTTGTGCAACATTACTTTTTATCGACAGAGACATGTTTATTGAAAAAGATGACTGGTTACTTGTATGCTATGTAAAACAAAATATTGTCCAAGGGAATTAGAAAGTTATGCCTAAATTGTTATGAAGCACGCTTCATTGTTAATGCCAGGAACTGGAATTTGAGCAGTGCGGTTTCAGAACACTAAAAATTATCAGCAAGAAATGCACAATTTAAAATATCCAGTGTTGCATACTGTACCAGCAAATGTTTTGTACTCCCTTTACTATTTAGTGTCCATCATACATTGCACAGTTCCTTGGTGAACACACAGCCCTGTAAAACTCTTTCAAACCATTCATGTATTCCTGCTAATCTTAATTTTGTATAAAACTGATGCAGCTTCACAGTGGTTCATCAGTTGGATTTCTGATAAATCTATTCACAAGGGCATTTGCATTGCAAAGAGTCTGGAGGTCATCAACAGATACGAGGAAACAAGAGAAGTGAGTGTGAGGAACACACTGGCTCTGAGACAAAGGCTTGAAATAAGTACAGCGTCCAGAGATGCTTGGACGCTGAGTGGGCCAAACAGACAAGAGATCAAGATAAGACGGATGGACGGATGACAAAAGCAATTATGACGCACCGCCATTTCTTTTTGCTCCCCTCTCTTCCTCCTCATCTCCTCTTTTTCCTTCCCTGCCCTCGTCAGCTAATTATCCAGAATTAGAATCTCCTTTCACACCAGTGGTGTCAGCCTGCCTTAGCCTTATTTGTCAGCTCTTATGATGGGGTGCTAAACTCGCGACAGCTGACGCGCTAGAAGCCAGCTGACATTAATTGCAATTGAAAAGCTGGCAGGTCAGACAGTGCGAAAAAAGCCCTTCATCTAGGCTGGACGTTCTGGTGAGTATAGAGGGTATAGGAATAAGGGTGTAGGGTACAGATGGATTATTT
Organism: Anguilla anguilla; assembly: GCF_013347855.1. Classification (NCBI taxonomy): domain Eukaryota; kingdom Metazoa; phylum Chordata; class Actinopteri; order Anguilliformes; family Anguillidae; genus Anguilla; species Anguilla anguilla. The sequence goes on along the minus strand of NC_049210.1, from coordinate 30,800,078 downwards.
GTGGGTTGGTGTGACACCCATTGTTCCCTGGAGTAATGGCACTGTCCCTCCCTGTAGCATAGATAACAGGGTGAGAAGGCCAAGTGTGGCAGAACAGGTAGGTGTGAAGACCACAAAGTACAATTCCCTTTCCTCAGGGCACATTGCCTGTCATCTCCCTCAACAGGGCCAGCATCTCCTGACAATGATTTGGGTGACATTTTTAGGGCGTTGGGATGTCTGCAGAAGGTGGGTGAGGTCCCGATCTCACCATACTACTAGGCCAAATGCTTTAAGCTTGCCAGCTTAAATGAAATGACTACAAATACTAAGATGACAGATTAAAGAGATACCTGTCCCTTCATGAGGCCTGAGCTGGGAGGAATATGAAGGAAGAATGATGTCTATAAAGCCAACGCCATTGTTGCCAACACCCCACCTGTCATGCCGTGGTGATCCTGATGTATCTGTTAAATCCTTAATATCTATGAATGTATTGATTCCAGTCAAAGAGGGCTGTTAAGTCTGAAAGCCACATGCATTGCCACTTTATCCTGAGATCATGACAATTGACTTACGTCCCACAAAAGAGATTTTATTCAACCATGTCCGTGGAGCACCTCGCAGTAGCCTCCAGATAGGTGTTAGAAAATATAGATCCAAAGCAACCAGCCCAGCAATGATAATGAAGGGCGTCCCTCGGGATAATAGCTGCAAAATCCAGCTCTTCAGTGGAACCTAGCCCTCATGTCATCGCTGGCTGGCGGGGGAAAATCTCCCAGCGCCCTTGAAAAGATGGGGCATAATGCCACGCCTTTCTTCTGCCCTCTTTCTTCAGCACAGAAGAGAAAGGAGCCTGAGATGGTCTCCCAGCCCCAATCTCTTCCGGCCTCCGGCCACTTGTCAGTGGAAAAAGGCAATTTTTAAAAAATTTACTCAAGTGGTTGTTTTATCAACAAGTAGGACCATTGCCCTCATCTACTTCAGGGGGCTGGAGTAGAGGGCTGGCAGGGGAGGAGGGCAGCAGGAAACAAAACAATGTGAGGGGAACGGCAAGAAAAGAGGAGAAGAAAGAAGCTGGAGAGACAGCTGTTGGGGAGGTTAGCTGGAGCTTTCCTGCCATTAACTCCAGGCAATGCCGACTCCCCCACTTGAGGTGCACAAGGGCCGGACGAGCCTAGCCCTGAGATGAAAAGAGGCAGCCTGGGCTTGATCTAGTGGGCCAACTGTGTAAAAGCGGGACCACAATGACACAGAGAACACAGGAGAGTGGCGGGGCCATGTGGGAGGGCGCAGGGTGGAGGACTGTTGGGCTTGGAATGGAAGGGGGGGGGAGGGGCGGATGGTCGGGGGGGTATGTGTAGGGACTCTCTTTCAAAGGCAGAATAAACAAGGAAATGAGTTAGTAATCATTTCCAGAAATTACCTTCCTTCCTCCTCTTCTCCTCAACAGACACTCAGCCCCCCATTCATTAGGGATTCTGGGCTGATTAAAGCGTTTCAACATTAAGGCCAGGCCCAGTTACAAGCTACTAGTCTCTAGGAGGGGAGGAGGCTAGGAGGGGAGGACAAGAGTGAAAGGGGAGGAGATTTGGGATGGAGGGTATTGAGGGGGCCTTTCCTCCTCCTCTAATCTCCAAATACTACACAGCCCGCCAGCCTTATTCAGTGGTTCCTATACTATTCAGGCTGCTGGGACAGACAGGAGAGAGAGAGTCTTGTTACATGAGCTTGGCTGCATTGTAAAACTGCCCCGGAGTCCAATTATAAGCCAAGACATCATTCACTAAGGGCAGGAGTAGATGCTTATGGCCAGTCTAATGACAACCCTACTTGCCACATCTGCTTTCCTTTGTCAACTGTACTCTTTGCTCAGTGGCTCACAGGTGTGGAAGATAGAGTAGATCCAGTCTGATGGGTTTTTTTTGTTTTGTTTTTTGGTGCACTGCTTTCAGTCCATAATATGGAGGTATGGTGATAATTCATTCGAGATTTCTATCATTCATACTGCTAATTTCTGTGATTATTGTTCATTTCTCCATTTGATAACAACACTTAACATTTAACTCACTGATTAGTATCTGAATTCAAATATCGTGACAGTTAAAAACTGAAATATAAGTATCAGAAATATATTGCACTGTGAAGATAATTGTTAGCACTGATAATGGAGCATGTACAGTGTGCATTACTTGCAGGGATTTGTTGTTTATAGATTACTTATAATGAAAATGATCAAATTGGTAGCTATAGTATACTGATTTTTTAAACACACCATTATTGAATTTTCATTAACCACACCAGAAGCTATTCCTTAAACTGGTTCAGGTATAAGCTGTAAAAATTACACTAATTTAACATTATTTCTAAGACAAACCTGACATAAAACGGAATTTCGAGTACATAGGTATGACCCAGAACTAGGATACAGCACAATATCAGTACAAGTGTACAAGCTCAACAATTACAAGTATCATGCTCAATGTTATAATACATTTACTGAAAGCAATTATTACATGAATAATGGACAGAATGATATATCATACAGAATCATAATCATACGTACAAGTATGCAACAGCAATTATTAAACAAATTATTGTCTACTGCAACAGTATATTGCTTTAGGAAACATAAATCAGCTTAATTAGATCAAGAATACTGCAATACAACAATGTTAAATTATAGTAAAATGCAAGTATGTGGCTCAAAAAAGCATCCTACATGGCCTGTCTTCTACGAAAACAGCATAGTTCATGTCAAAAAAGTTCAAAACTACATAATGTATTAGAATTACAGATTGGCGCAAAAATAAAATGATAGATCATATTCCTATAACATAATTTTAAATGTTTATCATTTTAATTTTTAGATATTATACATATAATTCATAAACATAACTAATAAGTAATTACAATAACATCACCATATAGCAATATTATCAGTCGTTGGAGATATAGTCCTTATTCACTGGGTAACACTTGATATTCGACAATAGGAATTTCTCACAAAGGCCACTAGTTATGTAGTTCTTTTATTTGCAACCTGCATTTTAACATTAATCTTGGGAAAGAGAAAAATAATCAAAACATGTTTAAAAGCCTTTACTTTTCACAAAGAGTAATATTTTTAACAAACTTCACAAATGTAACATATGTTCAGAGAATAGCACCGAGGCACAGGAGTTTAACAATTTAGGCCCGTTCACTAAGAAGAAACACGACATGGATTACTGGGTTGTGACTGGCTTGTTAAGAAAAGAAAAGAAAAAAAATCTCTGTTGTTCTAGAGAGAGGGGATTATTTCACCAGTCCGGCTGCCTACTTCTGTTTCTTTATCCCTGCTCAATTACTTATTCGACAAATTTCAGTCCAGTAAGAGTACTTTTGTGTGTAATCTGTGAGACAGTTGGCCAAACAAACACAAATTTGTGATTGGAGTAGTTTGTAAACTGCTCTTTCATGACAAAAAAATAATCACTACCTCTAATGGTCTCTCTGACACAAGGCATTTTGAAGCAGTCATTATAACAGGACAAATGCAGGAGATGAAAAAACTGTTTAGTTTAATCCATTTTAAACACATCAGGATGACTCTAATCTGAGGTCTCCTTCCTCCTTCCTCTCCTTCTTTGACAGGGCTTTTTTTGTATTTGAGTCAGTGTAGCACCTGGAGGGTTCCTATTATAACAGCTTAATTTTAATTTAAAAAACTTCACTCAAGTGTTTCATTATTTTTTGTTCCTTTATCATCTTTGTGGCGATGAATGATGCGAACTCACACATGTACACACACACACAAACACACACACACACACCCACACACACACTCACACACACACATACACACACAAACACACACGCACACATACACACACACACACACGCAAGCATGCGCACACACAGATACACACGCACAAGCACATATTGCGGGAGAGTGATCTTGATTAGTGTTTATTTGTTTTAGCTTCTAAGGATGGCGACAGACATAGCCAATTAAGGGGTCAGAAGCAGATGAGGTCAGCCGTGTTCATTTGTCTACCTCTTCAAAATGGGGTTCACTTCATGGGTCAAGTGATCTCACAGTTCAGCACACTTTTTACCTCTGCATTAGCAGGGACAATAACTTTGATTTGACCTCTGAGATTAATCGAATTTGAATGAGAAAGATGGCAACGTCTTAGGAACATAGTTATTAGTTCACTTTACTAATCTCTGGTTTCCTATTACTTTTAGTTGTCCTGGGTGCAAATTGTTAAAAGCTACAGTCGAGGCCAAAAGTTTACATACACCTAGGCTAAAGACAATCAAACTCAATTTTTCATAATTCCACACATATCATGTTACCATACATTTCCTGTGTTAAGTCAATTAGGATATCTAATTTCCATAAGAGGTCATTTCAAAATAATAGCTAAGAGACAGATTTATTTCAGCTTTTATGTACTATATCAGATTCTCAGTGGGTCAAAAGTTTATATACACTTTGTTAGTATTTGGTGGCATCTTCCAGACTGTTTAAAGATACAGTAAACTTGGTGTATGTAAAAGTTTGACACACTGGAATTCTGATATAGTGAATTAAATCTGAAATAAATCTGTCTCTAATCGATTGTTTTAAAATGACCTCTAATGTAAACAAAGTAGGTGCCCTGACTTTCCAAAAGAAATGAATGGTAACATGAAATGTGCGGAGTTGTGAAAAATTTAGTTTGAATATCTTTAGCCTAGGTGTATGTAAACTTTTGGCCTTAACTGTATGTTTGGCATAGCTGTGCATTTCCCTTGTTTTCAAGCATATTTCTGTTCGCAGTTTTAATATAAAAAGTATTCCCTAAAACCAGGTTTTGAAGTGAGCTAAATGCATAACTCTTCCAGAAACATTTCCCAGGGTTTTCACTGTGCAATGTACACTTCTGAGCAGGGTGTGTAATCTAACTACTGAGAATACATTTCCTGGCAATCAATGGCAAATACTTTTCACAAGCTGTCTGCCTTAGGATAATTAGTAACAATTGAGTTTGTTTAACGCCTAACAACAACGGACAGTCACACACAATATTTCTAATAGTGCAAGCAGCATCAACAAAATTGAATTATATGGGAGTGCACAGGATGCGGACATTTAACCACCGGGCTCTTTGTTTGCTCCATTTAAGCCTTCAGTTCATTGCTTATTCTTGAAGGAACAGCACACTTCATATATTTTGCAACTCCTGAATGCAGCAGCTACTACACTGACTCATTTGGGGGTAAGGACCAAGTCATGAAGAACAGACATATCTTAGTCACAGGCATATATTAGCCATTTATGAAAATGATTAGCCCTATCTAACTGTCATTGAAAGCACCATATACATAGTACTAGAGCATAATATTACTTAACATAAAGCCCATATGAATCAAAAATGAAACTTGATGAAAATTTGGTTTGGTCGAACATGGATATATTGTACTACTGTAATATGAATGCCAAACATTTGTTAATACAAAGTAATTATACTATAAATTAAGGTAAAATAATAACTCTCCCATTAACAGCAGCATACATCTAAGGCACTGTTCAACACTGCTTAGAAAGACATATTTCTGTTTTCAGAAAACACACACTAATATCATTAAAAACATAGCTAGTGCAGTTTTTATCAAATTTAAATGGAAGCAATTGTTATTTTCGGTGGGGTGTCTATTTTCAGAAGCATGTGTCAGTGCCACACGTTTGTATACATTTGACATGGTAGTGAAGAGGCAAGACGACAATACGTAAATCTGAAAAACTGTCACTTCAGAAAGTTGTTTCTATAAAAAGTACAAAGATCATATAATTTGCCCCTTGATGGTTTCAGATGAAACATTGATATCACATTGAAACATAATACAAAAACAACGTGACACACTGGTACACATACCTAAATATGCAATCATTCACTCTTTTATGTTTTTCTGTACAGTACGTAATTGTTGCTTGGGAATGGGACAACATTTTACAAATATTACTATTTATGACCACTCCAGGGGAACTTTTTACATTCATAGCACATGTCAGCACACAGTACATTTTAAAGATTATTTTCCATGGCCTAAGTGACAAGTATAGCTCATGGAGATACTAATTCCCTGCATTATGTATATTAAAATTACAATAAAATAATACCACCGTCAGAAAAATGATGATGATATCCTAGCTTCACAGTAAACCAAACTCAATATGTGACTAACCTATGCACACTTACACTACAGTATGTGAAATTCCCACATTACAGAATAGCACGAACCTCTTGAACGACACTCAAATTCATTGTGAGTAGTATGAATTCTAACAAAGGCCCTCCGAGCCATTGCAGTAACACTGTCCAGGGTTCTCTAACAACTGCCCCTATACTAACAACCATTTAGCCCCCAGTACAAATATTCTGAGCATTATATGCAAAGGCTAACATTTGTCTCTTACAACCAGGCAAATATAGCATACATAATTGACATATTACAAGCAGCAATGTATGCATCTTTGCCATGTATCCAGGCTAGACTTCATGGTTCCTCCTCTTCTGACCCAACAACTGTAATGTTACAGTTCGCTGCACAACATTGTACAATTCAAGCTGTTGCATGGGGCTGTCAATCTTTGTTATAAATTTAACTAAACCTGAGCCAGGAATGGCATAAGTGGGTGTGTCTGTTTCTATCTGCAAGTGTATATACAGTGCCAATATGAATGAATTCCATTACTTATTGTCAGTATAAATGCAGGATGAGTGAATTGACGAACATTAGCCTCTGAATACATCTGCTTTATTTAAAACACGTCTAATACATTTGCCATGAAACCTTCTAATATGTGGAATCATATTAAATGTAAGCATATCTTCAGTAATGGTCCTGCCTTTCTATGACTGACTGTGGGAAAGCACTTCTTTCCAAAGCAATATTTTTTCCTTAATGTTTCTGTAAACTGAAGAAAATAATAACATAATGCATCCTCAGCAAGATATGCTTTTGAGTACAACAGTTATAAGCTCATAAAAGTACTTAAGCCTGTCTGTTACTGATACGAGGAAAAATGAATTCCACTCAGTTATGATGTTATTGAGAATGACATGCTGATGATACACTCTGTCTAAAATATACTCCTGGTTTGTCTTTCATCTTTTTCTTGAGCTCTGGAATTGCAGTGCTATTACTTACATTTATCTGGTGCTATTTTTTGAAAATGAAGAATTATATATGAAGTGCTATAAAGACCAGGAAAGTGGGGCGGGGGGCGGGGGCTCGGCATCACAGACTTGTAAATGTTTGTTTCTCTTTCACAAAAGAATTAATGCAAGCACATTTTTTGATAGGTGCCCAATGTTAAGAAAATTCATATTAATCAAATATGCAAAACAAATAATGAAAGACATGAGGAAATGTCTTGGAAACAATACAGCAAATGAATTCAATAGAACTATTTTGTTTTCAGAAATGTTTGAGATATGACTGAAAACATAAAATAAAGCATGGCATCATTTTGTAAGATGATAATAGCATTAATATCTCCTTTTTCCTGTGTATGTGTATTTCTTGTCCTGTCTTTTTTCTTAATCCACCCTGTATATAAATTTAGTCTCTCTCTCTCTCAAGCCCTTATTACCTAGATAATACAAGCAATGTGTCTTAAATCAAGTCACACGTCTAAGGTGTCCACTCAGAACAAAAACCAGAGACTTAAAATATGACACAAAAAACTTCAAAGGGCACCATCTCCCCTGACTCAAAAGTGAGAACAGTTAAAACTGTCTGGAAAAAAAGTAAGAAAAATAGAAAAAAAGGTTCATTATGACAAAACTGCATCACTATGAGTCTCATGTGTTTCATCATTACGGCAGGCAGACAACTATATCATACAGAAACAAAATCTATTGTTCCATTCATACCTTCCCTTTGCAGACCCAGAAGCTTTCCAGTACTGATTGTTAACTCCCCCTGGGAAAATTAAAGACCATTTGTACAGTCCAATATCATACCGGAGAAGTAATTCTGTTTTTCATTAGCACATTTCTTTCCTCCTGGTCCACAGGGCCACAACAAAATTTAGTTTCAAGAATACTTATAAGGGCAGTAGGACATTTTGCCAGACAGAAATGCAGGAGCCTCATCATAGCCAAGAACCCATTTGCCAGGCTGCCCAGCTTATTTCCTGTGAGTTAATGATAATCTGCATGGTCAATGTCATTCCACCAATCTCCAGATTTCTGGACATACTTGGACTGCTGACACGAGTGGCTAAATGAGTTAATCTGTTAATTGAATCTCCGGGTGTAGGAACTAAGGGTGGGTCATCAGCAAGAGCTGCCTTCGCGATCATTTGTTGTGTATGTGTGCCAGCTGCTTTAAAAAGCAAAGCTGAACATGAGCAAACCCATGAAGAGACTCTGATTCAGTAATTTTCATGAATATTGTTTCAACAGGCCTATATTTTCAAATGCAACAATATATTTAGATAAATACAATGACAAACATACAATAAGTACTGACATGATAATTAGTCAGTCTGCAGATTTGAAAACATTAAAAAAAAAACTTTTACTATTCATAAAATTCTATATGGGGGGAGTAATTTATATATAAGTATAATATTTCATAAGCTGACTCCAAAATGTGTCCCTGTAATCATACATGTAATTAAACAATTTGTCAATTTTTCCTGGTTATGGATATTTTTAAATTAATTATAGCTGCATTTGTCTGATAAACCACTGTCAAATAATCTATACTCTATTTTAGGGGGCGGGGTGGGGGGGGGGTGTAGGTAAGGGACATCATCTGTACTTCCACATGCAATTTAATATAAAGTAACGCAATAATAATGTCACACAATAAAAATGTCAAACATTGTATGGGTCACGAAGTGCATTAATAGGGCTGACCTTTTTTTTCTTCATAGGGTCCTTCCCAAGCAAAATCTCTCATATAACACCTGTCATTTATGCTGAACTGGTCTGGTGGAAGACCTAATGTCTAGACCTCTTGCAGCATGCAATAACACTGCTAGAGCCTTAAGAAAATGTGAAAAACTCATCAGCTGGCCCTGTCACCCATACTCTTGGACTGGCGAGACTTAAACCTGACAGTGCAGTACCATCTCTCAACACAGTATCAATGAGCTCCAGTTTGCCACCACGCTTCAACAGTGGCAAAGACCCTAAACATTATACACAGACAAGCAGGTGGCCAAAAAGCAGAAGCTTTTGAATGTATCACATAATGTGTTTTCTGAATCTAAATTGAAAATTGGGATTTTTAACCCCTTGTTTAATGCCACTTTATTGTGTGAAATGGTCTCCACAATTTTAAATCGCACACGGTTTGGATATTAGTGGTTAAATTACACCCTCTGTATGCCATCTCTCTTTCCTAACACAAATCAGTTTTAAATGATTATGCTGGTGCCTATTAGTAGAAAACCACAAGAAAGAATGGGGTGAAAGGGAAGCAGTTAGCCTGATAAAAAATAGTAGACAAACAATGGACAACCACTATCAGAGCACAGATATCAGTGGAGCACAGCGACCCCTATACTGTACCCTGTTCAACTGTCAGAGGGCAATGTACAGTTATCAAATCCCAACTGCAAGAATAAATAACATGGGAAACATATATTATATGGAAAACACTTATAATATGACATGCAGCGCAGAATCAGGCTTTTAAAAGTCTTCTGCATTTAATCTTTCACAATGCATCACATCATGGATGAGCTCAATTTTTAGCCAGATTTTTACTCAAAATTCTGGAGTTTTCTTTCTTGTAGTTGTGACTCAAATCCCCCTCTTTTTTCTCTGATCCATAGACTAATTGAACAATTGTAGCAAAACAGTATTATTTATAATAAAGACCCAATGCAAATCCTGGCAGGCAGTTCACAAGCAGTGTGCAAAAGCAATCAAAACCACATGAAATGATGCAGCTTGTGGTTACATTATGTGCTTCCCAGTTTTTCAAAAACAAGAATCAAAACATGGCTCAAAACGGTATTTATCAAAAATCATGCATGTTCCCTGTTATCTAACACTCATGGTATTTTCACAGAGGTGGACAATTAAGGATGCTTCACATACCCTGATTTCATCACATTTTTATTTAAACAAATATAATTGTTTTTCATAAATATCTGCACTAATGAATCATTCGGCAGTGTGAAAGCAAAATGAATATACCAGCCTCTAATGTGACCTGTGCTTTACTTTTGGTGGTTTTAGATACATTTTAAACCCATGTGAGTATTACGTTAAGCTGTTAATGGAGTGCTCCTACTCTGAAGATATTTGGAATGTTTCTAGGGAGGCTCATGTTGTCCTCTTGAGAATTAAGGAAATGCAGAGCCTACAGACAGTGAACTGTGGCAGGTTAGGGGGCCTTTTTCCCTATGAGGAAGTGTTTGCATTTTATTGGTTTCATATGACACGACAGGCCTTTTTTAAGACATTGTAGACGTGGTGGTAAAAAAAGAGCCCTGCCTGCCCTTACATTAAGTGCCCCTGTGATCTTGCTCATATTTATCGGTGCTGTCTTATGTCACATGGCTTCCATTTCTTCACTTGTTCAGACCCCCTGTGGCGGTTTTTACAAGCAAAGGAGTGAAGGGGTCAAGGGGTCAGCTGTGGGACCACGAGTCTGGCAGTTCACAGACACTGTTAACCGAGGATGCTCCCATTTCTGCATGTGAACTACAGGGAGTTTACTTTACAAAAGCGTAGTGGCCTGCATTCTGTTCTGTTTCTTTGTTTGTCCTCAGCTTTGACTATTGGATTTTTGTCACTACTGCACTTTATTCATCAGTGACCCATCCAAATTGCTTTATGTTATGTCTCATTTAAAAATCCCACAATCTCCAAAACTATATACAGTACAGGCATGGTTTGAAGCTTGAAAGAAATAGCACATTTGTACCAAAATGACCACATGCCCTGATCCTATGGGAGTTTCACTCGGTAAACATACATGGCATGTTTATTCTGAATAAATAAATAAATCGTTTTGCATTTTATTTATTCTGTAGTGATTATATGTACTTCTGATACTGGACAAAATCATATTTTTTCTAATCTTACCCCAGGATGTATACAACACCACAATACTAGTTTGGAGTGGATTGAACAAAGCAGTAAAACTTGACGTGTTTTCCAAAAGTTGGGCCCAAGTGTCCCCAAAACCTCTCCAACTGGCATCAGACCTCTTCAAATTGGAATATTGTATGGATCTGTCACGGTTCCTGGTCCCCCGCCTAGCTTTCCTTCATTGTTATGTCCTTACCTGTTTCCCTGATATCTGGTTGTTTTCAATTGTTCCCTTGTTAGTCTTTATATTATTGATTTACTGGTTGATTAGGTATGTTCTCTGTATTTCAGTTCAATGTGTTCTGTCTTTGCTCAGTTTTTGTTGCCTTACCACAACATCTTTAGTGGTTTTAGTGATTGAGAAAGGGGTTTTTGCATCAAAGTGCAAAGTCAAAACTTTACAACAGAATGGCTTATAGTGCCACGAATCAATGACAGATAAATGATAACCTAATGTTATAATTAGATTCCGGTGTCAGCGGGACAGTGCTATAGCGGGTGTTAACCCAGGCTAGTGTATATAAATTAAATATTGGCAAATGTTGCTTACTACTGAAAGACAACGCCCAAGGAGACTTGCCAGAAATTTGACACTTTTATATCTGGAAACTAATTCAGAAGACTAAGAGCATAGCAGAGAGTGAAAATAAGAGGAGAATTTTTGTGCTCATAGATACCAGTAGCTGGAACACCCTACAAGGGACATTATTGAACAATGTGCCCTAAAGACCAAGAGAATCACATGGGGAGCAGAGTATTTGAAATTTACAATTACATTCTATATCTTTCAAATGTACTTTGGAACACTAAGCAATCAGTTACACATAGTAGCACCAAGATTGCTTTTTTTCTGCATAAGTGGTATCATGTGACTGGAGTAAGTCTCACATAATAAAATTATCCTTTTCTAAGTTCAGCACAGACACCTGCCATTCTTTCATCAATTTTGATACCAGTCTGGGATTTCCCTAAATTGATTATTTTTAAAAATGCTTACATATCATCAGATTCATACATGGCTTGTTTCCATTAGGTGTGTCACACAATATCAGAAATCAACAGTCTGTTGTTTGTGATTCTGTATTCTCTTTTTGCGAGTGATTGCATGTCAGAGGCCCCCTCTCGATGAGCAGTGACGTGTCTGGCACCACCTCCTCTGTCCCAGCTTTGCGTCTCTGCTGATTCATGTGCTGCGGCCGGGGTTTTAGTGGTTCGTTAAAAAATACCCCATTTAACATGGCTTTAAAAGTTCCTTCCTAAGCATTTCTCCTCTCAGGGGTTGCACACTTTTGTGATCAATAATTAAATGCAATGGAAATGCATGTGAGGAGCACAATGACAGATTCTAGACATTGTTAGCTGCTTATGAAAATGAATGGGAGAGACAACCAATTAGATATAATTTTAATTCAAATGCGAGGCGTCTCACTGCCCCTGGTCCTGTTCGTCTTTGTGACCCTGAGATTTTAGTTTGATACCAATTTTCAATTCTTGATCCCTGCCAAAGCACTTTGGATCTAAGCACACAGTAGATGCTGAAGAACAACCAAGTTACTCTTGTCCATTTTACTGCACTTACATTCACTAGCTACCATGGCCAGCTTTGAGTTTACCATTCTATAAATCTGTTTAACTTGATGGAAAAGGGAAAAAAATGTGAACTCGTGCAATGCATTTTTAAAAAAATGACAATCTATATTATAATGACTTGATTTATATAAATGGCTTGAACCTGTTGAATTTCTCTTGAATTTGACACACCTGTTGTATCAAAATCTCAGTAAGGTTTTATGGCAAATGATGCTCTCTCACTTGACTTCTAAATATAAAACATTATCCTGCTATTAGTCCAGCATTATATTAGCATGCTTTCACAATGCCTGTAAGCCCTATAAATAAACAGTAATGAGAGTTTTAAAAAAAAGCTACAAAAACAAATGTAACCTATGCCCAAATATTGACCCAATGTAATGTTGGAAAGAGCCAAGATGGATGGATAAGAATGCTTGTGCTTTGTTATATACTGATACAGACCTTATGTAAGTGATATAATTGGTGGATTACAAATAAAGAATGTGTGCTTTTTTTACTCAAAGAGCAGACACACAGGCATGAATTCTTATTGTCTGCCACCAATGCAGAAAACAGTGCAAACATGCCAGAGGTCAATCCAGTTGTGACAAGAAGTGGAGGGAAGGAGCTGCTCCCTTCACCCTGCTTCTCATAAAATGTTTTATTTGTACTTTTTGGCTTTTATAGTCCTATTTGCGTCCTTGGAAAAGCATTTGAAAGCGGCAGGAAGAAATGCAAATGCACCATTTTGGGACAAGGGGATTGTGGGACTGGGTGGAAGTGAGGGCAGGGGCCATGGGTCAGACACAGAAAGCAGTTTTAAGAAGTACTTTCATATAGTGTTCATGGTAAAAGTAAGTAAAGCTTGACCGGTCACAGGCTTTCAAAAAGGGGGCCAGAATGGATGAGAAAGTTTGGTGTGAGTTGATGACGTCTCTGGGATACTGAACAAGGCCAAGAGTTTGACATGAATAGAATGTATGTTTATTATGATTGAATACAAGCCACTGGGAAGCCAAGGTGTATTCACAAGTCATGAAAGTCAGCTGATAATGCTTCTTGTATAGTAATTAAAGATGCACCATATTGTATGACCTTAAACTAGTTTTTAAATTCTTCCCAAAACGGATTTATGGTAGGGGTAGTCTTACTTACTGATCCAACATCAGCTAGGGTTGTGTTAACCTTCATTTGAGTTTTTGACCTTTTAACTACACAAGTAATACTACCCTGTATCGCTGGGAAATAGTATGTTTTCCTTGAGGTATACCAACTAAACCAGGTTGAAGAAGAGTTACTCTACACCAAAGACATTTCTCTCTACCCAACTTTCACCCTCAGGAAATAAAGAAAAATATTGGTCACAAAAAATATTTGTTGCCGTATTTTTTGATGAAGGAATGCTAGAAATTCATTAAATAAAGACAGTCAAATCAGTCAATTCATTGAGGCTGCCATGTTTGATTATGGGGTACCTAAATGCGAAGGATCACTGTAAACCAGTACACTCAGGTCAACGATGTGCTACACACTACAGCACAGCATTCAAGTTGTCTGAGAAACTGTGACAAACTTGCATCACTAGTTGGCTAGCTGTAGGATTTTAAGGTAGAAGACAAGAGACTCACTGTGAGAAGGACATGTCTTACATGAGTTCTAATGTTTCTGCATGTTGAAAATCAGCATTCAATATTTTTATAGAAGCAATCGGTTAGTCTACTTATGACTGTAATATTACAAAACTAGCTGGTAAGCTAGATAGCTAGCAAGACTGAATTCGTTAGAAGTTGTAGTTAGCTGTCTAACTGGCTAGCTACAACTAACCAGCTATCTAGATAGTAGAGCAGTTACATTTTCTTTTAAACAATACAAACATTTGGTGACACTCGACTGTAACACAAAAATATAGCTAGCAGGCTATCCACAACTTGACTGATTGAAATCCTGCTGTCAATAAATGGCGTTATCGTAGCTATCTAGCTACTGTTTTAAGGAGATAGACTAGTGACTTCCAAATAAATAGACATGTGGTCAATAACTCAGTTCAATTGTAGTATAATGTAAATAGGTTCTTTCTGAAGTTGTAAATGGTCATGGTTCCTAGCTATTCTTAGCCTGCGATAAAGTCCTTTATATGTGCTTTATATTCTTGGTGAAGTATATACAAAATGTGTTGTAACTAAATAAGAGCTTGCCTCCAAAATGCAATATTGGTTCATTTTCATTATTTAAACGACAAAGTAGGGGAGAGCGGGGAAATAACGGTTTTTGTATTTGGTTCAATTCTGAAAATATTACTGGAGATGGATTAATATTTTTTAATGGGCTTTTCAGCTTTATTGGACAGGACAGTGTAGAGAGACAGGAAGAATGGGGAGAGAGAAGGAGAGACGTGTGACAAAGGTTGAGTGGTTGGTTTCAAACCGCCAATGTTGCGGCTTATAATGAGCTTGTGGACAGTGCTCTACAGGCTACGCCACGAGACACTCTGGACTAATCGTTTTTTTGATACTAACAACCTACATCCCTTGGTTAGTATTATACACCACAATTAAATTTCTGGGACATACCATTCACTAGCAATCTGACTCAAAGAACAAAGTGTGAAATGTTACATTTAAAACCGAGGTTGGGAAAAAATCAAATTCAAGCACTTTTGCCTGAGTAGGAATCCCAGCAAGCTTGCTTAGTGGAGGCTGCGTGCATGTCTCAGTCCTGTAGGTGGAGCTGATTAGGGTTTTATAGCCTGATGAGGGGCACCTGTGTGCACCAAGTCAACTGGATAAAGCCCGAAGACACCTCAGTTGAAAGGGCTTTTTTTTTAAAAAGAGATTCCTTATGGGGCTTTTTGAGAGATTCCTTTTTGACTCAGACTCCTTTTTAAGACTCTTACATTTTGTTTTCTGAACGTTTTGCGTTGGTATTTTTCTATTGTAGGTTGCAGGTGGTCAGGCAGTTTCCTTGTTTTAACATGTTTTTAGGTGGTTAGGCCAGAGCAGGAAGAAGTTTGCCGGAAGACTCACTCCTTTTGCTTTGCCTTGGTAGTGTTTAGAACGGTGCTTTCTTTTAAATGAAGAGTAGCCTAGCTCTGGTCTGTTTTCTGCCTGAACCATCCTGTTAACCTATACATGGCAACGTGTTCTTTTTTTGTCTTATTAGTCATCATAAATCTTATATTTTTGTTACTATACGCAGATTTTGACTCCTTGTTTTGTTTGTGGCATTTGTTGTGTTACTATCTGTTGTTACACCCGGTTATTGAAACTCGGGATGGCTTTTGGGACGTAACATAATTGGGGGCTTGTCCGAAAAGTGTTTGCGATAAGAATAATATTACACTGTGTTTGGAAAAGTGTTTTAGTGTTGTGGCAAAAGTAAAGAAGGACGATGGCTTTGTTTGATGTGGAAAAATTTATTAGAGAACCAACAATTGTTGTTTTTGATCAGTGCCGAAAGGCGGATATGCTGGATATCGCGGATCATTTCTGTGTCCCGCTTTCGAGGTGTCGTCAGAAGAAGATCAAGTTAAGTGTGGGGAAAAATTGTTGCTTGTGCCATAGGGGAACTGAAATCCCCAGTGTCTGTGAGGGATCCTGAATCGCTGCCGGGTGCTGGTGCTTTAGCCAACACGGAGGTGGAGGAGAAGCCCCAGGCTACCTTGCTATGGTTCGATCCGTTCTCGCCGAGTGCATCAGGGTCGATGGTGGACGCAAGGGTGAAGGTCCGCTTGGCCCATCTCCAGCTAGGCACAGGAGAAGGCTCAGTCACAGGCTCTGAAACTTGAACATGGGTTCAAGTTGTCTTTACGAAAAATGGAAATTGAGGCAGATCAGGCTGCGGCAGTTGGAGTTTCAGAGTGTCGTTGCGCAGTCGACTTCCTTAATTCCACCAGGTACGTCCCTACCACAGGCTATTTTCGGGAATAGCTATGATTTAAGAAGGCACGTTGCCCTTCCTCCTTTTAGGGAGGCCGAGGTTGACGTGTACTTTAACACATTTAAACGTCTTGCTACAGCGCTTCATTAGCTAAAAGACATATGGACTACACTGTTGCAGTGTAAGTTCACCTGCAAAGCGCAGGAAGTCATAGCTACCTTGTCTGTGGAGTTTTGACTGTGATATCGTGAAAACTACTGTTCTTCAAGCAAATGAGTTGGTGCCGGAGGCATACAGGCAAAAAATGTAGGTCTCATAAGAAAAGCTTATCCCAGTCTTATGTAGAATTTGCCAGGGAGAAAGGGATTCTCTTTGAAAAATGGTGAACTGCTTGTAAGATTGCGGACTATGTTTCGCTCAGAATTAATTTTGCTGGAAGAATTTAAAAAGTGTGCACCTGAGTGCGTGGTTGTGTTACCACATTAAGCGAGGCAGCTGTACTTGCGGATGAGTTCTCACTCACACTTAAAAATGTATTCGCATCTACCCGCAGTAAGAAGCCAGCTGTTCCTATTGATCCTACTGTGTCTCAAACTAAGCACTCTAGATTGTCACCCACACGTTTCAAAGAAGAGCGAGAGTGTTTTTACTGTCAAAGTAGGTCATGTTATTGCTGACTGTTTAGCTCTTAAGTGGAAGACATTACAGAATCCCGGTCAATCAAAACCTGTAGGATTTGTTCAAACAGTTCCTCAGTCTATTGGTAGAGAACCCAAAAGTCAGAACTGGTTATAATCCATTTATTTTTGAGGGGTTTGTATCCTTGTCGGGGCAGAGGGACAATCTAAGCTATTCGGATCTTAAGGGATACCGGTGCTTCACAGTCATTCATATTAAATAATGTCTTGCCCTAGTCAGATAAGTCATCCTGTGGCTCTAATGTAGTCATGCAAGGCATTGAAATGGGGTTTGTCTCGGTTCCACTGCATAGGGTGAAGAATTGTCTGATTCCGTTTTAGCACCCCTGATGCCTGACTTCGAAGTATCTCAGCGGCAAACAAATAAGGTAAAAGACAACTCCTTGTCTGTTGATCGGGCCTCACTCAAGTTGCCTGTTAACCGGAAACAACTTATTGCTGCTCAGCAGAGCAACCAGTCCTTGTCTAAATGTTTTACCTTAGTTGTTACTTGTGAATCTGCGGGAGAAAGGTCTGCGGCCTATTTCCTGGATAATGGCATATTGACACCAAAATGGTCTTCCCCAACTGATGCTGCGATTGCCATATTCTCTCCTGTATCTTCCCGTACTGTTTAATTGTTAGTTGTGTCTATCTGTAGTTCGTGTGAACCCCTGGTTGTTTTGTGAGTAGTGTACCCGTTTCCCTTGTTTTACCCTGTATGTTGATGTCTCTTTTGTCTGCTGCATTGAGGCATTTGGACAGGTAAGACGGAGGCCTCTGTACACTTTTACATAGGATTAGTTTTACTGTATGGACACACTAGTTTAGGAGCGGTTGCCACACTCTCTATTTAGGCTTGTTAGCTAGAGTAGTCAGGTAGGCTATTGATTTGAATGTCTAGGTTGGTAGTCTGCTTCTACTTGTGTTTCTAGCTAACTTTGTTTGGTTTTGTTATTTTATTTTCTTTGGCAACACTCAGGATCCCAAACCTCAGTTGTGTGTGCGTGTGTGTGTGTGTGTGCACGTATGTCCTGTCCCTGTATATATTGTACATACTGTTTATAGCCTGTCACTTTTCAGTGTTGTCACTATTTGTTCAGTAAACAATTTTTCACCTTACTTTTGTCAGTTGTTATTTCTTGTCACGCCACTCTGGAAACTCACCACTCTTTCCCTTCCCTGGATGTTTATTTTCTATAATTTTTATTCCATTTTACAACACCCCTAGACAGCGCGGGTCATAACATTCACTAAAAGACTATTTACGATTAAATACATTTGGATTCCTTGACATACACACACACACGCACAATACAGTAGCCGAAAAACACTTCCGGTAAAAAAATTCAATTTCATATAGCCAAAACAGACTTTGTCATTCAAGCTCGATGCATTTACCTAAAAAAAATCCTTGTTAGATTTTGCCCTGCTCTCCCCTACAATATGGGCAAAGATAACCTTTCTAAATGATTTGCTGTTGTTCCTGTCCTGAACTCTGGTACAAACATAATCTGAGCAGTACAAGGTGGAAATAGATTCAAGATATCATTACCTAGCACTGATAAATCTACCTCATCACTTAAAAACTGTCCCGGGTCAATTGTTCTTCATGTCAGTGTGTTTTTATCATGAAATACATGCTAAGAGTTTGCAAATTCAAAGAAAAACGAACATTCTATCATTCAAAAAGCAGTTAACAATAGCCTACAATAGATAACGGATTGCGACGGCAATTGTCAGTATCTGCAAAACTAGCACAATACAGCTAACTTTAGCAGTAAGATGTCCAACCTGACATTAATTATGTTTGTAATGTAACAATAAGTGAATTAAATATTATTGAGAAGTTAACTATACCTAATAATATGATAATAAGGATCTAACCAGTTTCTAATATAAATCAGGTGACTGGGTGCACTGCTTCAGGTCCAAAAATGAAAAGCCACACAGCTTGAGTGGAGAGCAAAGGAAGCAATGAGTAGGCTAAGAACAGATCGAAAAAATGTGCATTGAATTCTGACACATCTATGCCTTGAGTGTTCTGGTTTCTTTTGAATTAGAATTTTTAATATGTAGTTTTCATTACAATGTCCTTAAGATAGCAGTTGACTCTAAAACTCTACGTAGTTATGTATCCTAGTTACCTATAACAAAACTAATTGGATTCATTTATATGGTTTGTTATGGTTTTCCTGACTGATAATGACAAGGGGTGAAAAGTGGAGTTGGCTGGACTCGTCCTTCCCAGGAGAGAAAAACTTGTCCTCTAAAAAAGTTTTTCATTTTTTGTCCTTTCAGGTAAGGATCTACACACCAAGAATTCTATACACTTAATCAACAATGTCATCCTTGATTGGGAAGTCTTACTTGTCACAAAATGTGACACAGTGGTGCACAATGTAGCAAATCGTTGATTTCGACACACTTTTGGCTATCTGATCAATTTATATTGATTTTTCAGCCTCTTGATGGCTTGCTTTACTGGCATTGACACTTATTTGGTCCTCATGTTGAGAGTAGTCTCCAAATGCAAATTCCACACCTATGAATTCTAGACCTTTTGTTACCATTCTTGTGCGTGAACAAATGATGGCCAATAAACAGCTCAGCAGCCCATTACATTTGATCCCCTAAAATGACAGGACTATATATAAAAGGGCTGTAATTCCTACACACAATGTAGGTGTAAATACCCTCAAATTAAAGCTGACCGTCCACATTTTCACCTCATATTCATTGTTTTATTTCAAATTCAATGTACTGCCAAAACAACAAAAATTGTGTCACTGTCCCAATACTTTCTGATTTAACTGCATTATGATTTGTAGTATAGTATAATACGGTATATTATTTGATGGTGTATAATCCTCTGTGTTATCCCTTCATCATTGTTGTTTTGTTTGATACTTTAGGTGGGATGACCAAAGTCTACCATTTGCAATGCGGATAAAAACAGATGAAATGTTTTCATATATTTGCCTAATCTCGTCAAATGTGACACACGTGACATACCGTTCCTTCCCCCATTGTCATCCGTAAACATTACGCTCTTCTGTTACGCCCCTATATATAATTATTTTCAAATCTGAAAGCCTTCATTGAATGAGGAATTAAGGATGATTTATGGATTAATGCTGTATCATTCTCTCCATCGGCTGGAAGAATAACGGCTAATCCCAGAGTGAGCCCCTTTGACCTAATCCTAAAGAAAGCTTAAAGGAGATTTTTGAATGGGAGAAGATGTAGCGCAGTGTGCAGATCTCTGTGCTGTATCTTAGATCCTTCAGTGGCACCTCACAGTTTTTCAGATTAGACAAAGCACTCCTACATCTTTTCAGAATAAATTCAGCCTGGGGAAAAAAAAAACTATTAGAAAAGGACAGGCATTTCAGCTGTTGTGCTAAAGGGTAAAATTATGAACAACAAACATTCAGCATTAAATATATTCACTAAGGTGTGCTTTTTCCTTTATTTTTAAGGGAGTGAAAAGGAATTGAAAGTATGTTTTTATCAACATTTCATTTGTGATGATACCTTCATAACAGCATTGTTGTGCAAAACAATGTCTTGTATAGAAGTTGTACAACTGAATTCCTAAAATGTATGTACTGTCTAATATTTTCTGTAACAGGGCCTTCTAATGATACATATGCATTACAATGGGTAATTTCAAATGCTTTTAACTCCCCCTCCCTTAATCCCAAACACACTGACACATGTAACACATACACACACACACACACACACACACACAAAGGCACCTTCAAGAAATCGGGCTCCTCATAATTCACGTAATAAGCTTAACATCTGTTTCTGTGCAGAACATTCTGTATCAATAAGTGGCTGTGGCTGTGGCAGTATCACTCTCAGGGAGCAAATAAGTGTCGCTGAGCAAATTAAGATAGTTACAGCTGGCTACCATTTCCCGGGTATGGCCCTCTGGTTGTACCAACTTTCAACTCTATAAATCAATTAGACCTTGACAGCTATCAGCATGTTTCCATAATTGTTTGCCTCTCAGTGGAGCAAATGGGTATAATGAGAGAATAAAACTGGGTAAACCTGAGAAAAAATTACTGAAGCTTTTCAAATTGTTGCGAACCTTACATTTATGGTGGAGAAAATACTGCCATCTACTAGCCTTTAGTTTCACATCTTAAATTTCTAATATAATATAATATTTTTTGATATAATATGATTATATTTTTAATATCATTTGTTGTATCTGTTTCATATATACTTATGATCTGATTACCCTTGTTTCTACTACTGTTAAATTGTCTTGGATATGTTTATTTAGCTTGCTTCAGAGATATATATTTAGCTGATTTTTTCACAAGAATGTCCATGAAAAACACCAGAGACCTCATCTCTGCCCATGATATCATTCAGAAGATCGAAAAAATTGAACACGGTTACAGACACCATGAGTATAACCTGAGTTGCACTCTGCAAACTATCTTATGTGACGAGGGGTAGCAACACAACTGCTGCGTGTGAGTTTAACAGATCTCAGTGTAATTATGCTATTCCAACACAGGCAGGTCTCCTTTGCTCCTGCATCACTAGATATTATCATTGTTTAAAAATGAAAGGGCTGTGTCTTCCGTATTTCGTTCATGTACCTGTGCTGTGCAGCAGGTCACTTACCTAATTACACTACCCCCTCAGTGGGAAGCCAATACCTGCTCATTGAAAACAGGCTGTTTTCCTTCCATTGAGCATGCTGTCGAAAGCCTCTGTACAGACAAACAGGAACCTGTGTGGAAGGAGTCGGGTTCACCAGAGGCAGACTGTCAAATAGTGTACATGTGTGCTACTGCGTACAGCTTCATCTCCTAACTTGGTTCTGTTTCCTGCAGAGGTGCCTTGTGAATTTTAGCCTTCTTCCCCTGCTGACATGTGAATGAATATTATGTTGTGAGTCAATGCCTGTCCTCCCTTTTGGCTTTCATGACATGCATTGCTCTTAATACCACATGGGAGCCCATGCCTGTCCCCACGATTACCGGCAGACAGAGAGGCACGGCCAGTCACTCTGGAGAGGCCAGCCTCCGTCGGCCCGCACTGCAGCAGGAACACTTAAGCTAATCAGTAACAGCTAAGCAGTGATTAAGCCGCTCACTTTACTGCTTAAGGGAGAAAAATGATGAGTGTCTTTGAAAGGCTTGTCTAGTCCACTCCAATGCAGAGGCTGTACATCTTCATCTATTCCATCCTGCTCCAAACCTCCATCAAGTGTGGCCATGCTTGTGAATGAGAAAGACAATTCAGCAAATACATTCCCATCCCCATACACACCCCCTACCTCACAGGCCCCCAAATCCTACACACACTAAATATTTTATTACACAGCAAAATCAATTGCAGCTTATCAATAACAACTAGAGTGTAAATCAGCAGAATGAGGAGGGGAAAAAGCAGAGAGAAAGAAAAGGGGATGAGATGGGAGGAGGTAGCAGGTCCCTAGAAATCAATTTTCACACATTAGAACTATTAGCTTATTGAGAGGTGGTTGACAGATTGGGGGCTGGCAGTAAAGGAGAGCAGTACCTGTGAAATATAAGTCTCTTGAAGTGGGTATTTGAGTTTGACTTAAAGTGACCCCCACTTTGGGCTACAATGTGTGTGTGGGTGAATGTGTGTCTTAATGTAATAAAGTAGCTTCCTGTGCAAAATGGTGCCCCTTTACTAATTTATGTTTGGCATCTGACAAACATATATGAGTCAGCAGTATATAGACCTGCTATATTTGATTACCTCACAAGCTTTGAAGGTGTCAGCATGTATGTGCACACCTGCGATTCTATCAGTGCACATGCTGATAAAAAAAGGATTGTGAATTTCTTTAGTTTGAGGGCAAGCAGCTATGTCACGGGGGCACAGTAGGGAAATTCGAGGCCTGAGGAAACGGACTTGCTCAGGGAGCGATCTCCTCCCCCAGCAAGAACTTAATTTAAAGTGCTTGCAGAGTTCTAACTGCTAATAAACCTAATGCAGTAATTTAAGGGAAAG
Source organism: Anguilla anguilla (assembly GCF_013347855.1). Lineage (NCBI taxonomy): Eukaryota > Metazoa > Chordata > Actinopteri > Anguilliformes > Anguillidae > Anguilla > Anguilla anguilla. Next base: position 30,776,863 of record NC_049210.1, on the reverse strand, counting down.
CTATAAATGAGAGCGCTTTCCATCCGATAATTCAGCCACCCTGACTCTGGGAAAGCGTCTCTTTGCCTGTGGCTTCATCTATCACAGGGGACAATAACCTAATTAAGGGCTGTCTTGGTTTTATTTTTTGTTGTTGTTGCTGCTCTCACCGATAAATAAGAAATTGCGGAGGGTGCCTGACTGTACTAGAAGTATTCCTTAGAAAAAAAACAATTATTCTTATTCTTGCTATTTAATTCTTATCGTTGTCAATGAATTCTGCTTCTTCTTCTTCTTCTTCCACCTCCTTCTTTTATGTACTGCTTATTCTATCCTTTTCTGCCTAAAACACTTTCAGTTGAGTGTACAGCATGACCAGTGAGCCAAGCTTGCTGGAAAAAGTATATTTGTTAGCAGTATTACTGGGGTTTATTCTGATCGCATAAACGTAAAGATTTAAACATGCTGAGGTTTTATGAAATTACATCACTTGCCACCCTGGGTAATTACATGATATGAGGCTTCTTCCTGAGTGTAAAATTGGAAAATATGCATTGAAAATGCTTTTCTTTAGAATCAATGGTTGAAAAAAAGGTTAAAGGAGACATAAATAGTGTTTTTGTCTTTTACAGAATACCATTCAGAATCCCCCCCCCCCCCCCCCCCCCACAAACATACACACACACACACACACAAACACATGCACGCACATGCTGGACCCACCAGCGAACCTAGCCCATTTCTTTAAGTGCTCATGACTTAGTAAAGAGCGCAGCCGTGATTTAAAATAGACATAATGCTCGGCTATCAGATATGTTTTTCTTTTTGCACGACTCTGCAGTGGGACTGGCTCAGGATATTTGTTTTCTGAGAAGTGATATTGTTTCATTTAATCTTTTTAGAACATCATGCTTGTAGGTCTGATACAGCTTTAAAACTATTTTCAATTTTCTTTTTTCTGTGTAATTACCCACACAATATGAAGGAAGGTCTAGCAATTGCAGCCAAAGATTGTATTGTTACTACACATTAATATCCTTTTATCTTGAGCTGAGAAATGTTACAGTCATTAGTTACATTGCAGTTTTTTTAACTTTAGTTGACATTTTGTCTCCATAGAATATCAGATGCCACTATATAATCACATTCGTAACACTTCAAATCTCATATGTTTAAAATGTCATTTTGTGTGCAATTAACCACAATACCGCAATGCACACAACATCAGAACATTTGGATTTTAAATGAGTTTAAATTAGCCTAGCACTGTATTTCATATGTTGTGTGTATTGCTGTGTAACTAAGGCACATGCTAAATTTGCATGATTCAAATTTGTGTTTTAAATATGGATTTGGATCCTGTATGAAAATTCTCACGTTTATTTCCATTGGTGTTTCAATATGATACAGTACGAATGGAGTTAATTTCAGTGAGATATTTCCAGTCCTTTAAACTGATGGCTGTTCGGTTGCATGCTAACTTTCAACACATTTGACACAGTGTATTCACAATAGATACAGGAAGTGAACAACATGAAAATTTGTCAGAAATGTAGCAAAATGCAACAATTTCCTTTTGAAATGATTAGGAGCTGCACATCCTGGATGGATGGAGACACAACATTTATGATTCCAATAAAAGCAGAACAATTCATGTTCTGACATAAAACACAGTCAGAAACTTACAAGTACAGTAACAGGTAAAACAAAACGTGGGCATCTAGCGGGTGGCACCAGTATGTTCCAATCAACAATCCCGTCCATCATAGTAATCCGTCAACACAATTGCTCCTTTTACTTCAGTGAGAGCAGCTTGCTCATGCTTTGCTGCATTTTTCATAGAGGTATACAAACTTGCTGTGTGCAATATTTATGAGACTCTTGTACATTCACAAACATCACAGCTTCCCTTTGTGGTTCAGGAGGGAAGGCAACTGCCATTTGCTTGTCATTTGGGTCTGTCCCATCCATAATTGCTGCATTACATTCTCATTTCGCAGCAGCTTAATTGTAGCATGCAGGGCTCTCATCACTTTCCATGGAAGCATTTGGATTTCTCTGGTTTGTGTCAAAATGGCATCTCAGCCACAATGGGTAATAGCCACAAAGCATTTTTATTACTAGAATGTTTTTGCATTTCAGTGCAAGAATGAAAATCCTAAATTATTAGAATATTCCAAATTCAAAATTAGTCTTTGGCAACAAGATGGGTTTCTCAAATTCAATCTGGAAGTGGTGAATAAAAAATATGAAATAAGGTTCAATGTATAACAATGACATTTTATGTTATTACTTTAATTTTTACATTATTGGTTATTCATGAATTGCTATTTCTTCACAATCTGGGGCTTTGCAGTGTACTCAGAAGATGCAGGCAGCAATCTTCATTGCTTTTTTAAGTCCAGCAGTCATTTCTAATATTCAAGAGTAGGTTTTCACTGTGTGGAATTGCCAATAAGGACTTTATGACTTGGAAGTGAATTGGATCATTGAAGTCATGCTGACAAATATTCTTAGCCCCATGAGCCAGGAACCCCCCTTCTCCCCACCCATAGTTTGTTTGGGCCCCCTAAGATTGTAGGATATTGGCACAATGTCTGGTTTTTGTCCCTGAGTGACAGGGCAGAAAAGATGGTGGGAGTTTTACATTGGCAACTTGACATCTCTGTCTTTCAAAAAAAAAAAAAGAATTATTTTGAATGGTACAGCATGCACTGTCCAGACAAGCAGTTACTAGCTGTACATGTAGGTATATAGGTTGTATTTTAACATCTCATATTCAATATCATTCTGCCACACCTCATAGCTCTCCATGGCAAAATTCTGATATTTCTACTGAAAAAACAATATTCTATTTCTATTCTCTGTGCTTCACTTAGGCTTATGTTGAATGTTGTCCATGGTATCAGTCTGACAGATATGTTATATTTCTAAAAGCTCTCTAAATTAATTTGCTGAAAGCCCTTGACCTTTTATAGTGCGCCAAACTGGCAGCAAAAAAAACACTGGCTTAAGCCCCTGACTGATAATTAAACGGCCAAATCCACCTGAACTGCTGACCCATTGAGCGAACGAGGGCAGGGGGAAAGACGGCAGACTGTCCACATGAACAATGCCAGCGCGGGATTACACTTACTTATGTGCCATGATATTGAAAAAAATGGATTTGCGCTGCTCCCGCACAGTGCCCGGAATCTGGTTAGCGGGAATTGAGGCGGGCGAACACGGCCCTTTGCCGGTGCCGCTGGGTCCCGCGGGAGACGCGGCGTATGGCCGCCTCGTTCTTTTGACTCTTTGTGCACCCGCAGCAAAATCCCATTACTCACCGCCGCGCTTCGCCGCCTTTGACGGCAGGCGCCAGAGACTGGCCTGTCTGCGAGGAGCTGGCGGACCGCGGCGGGCTGTTCCAGCGAGGACGCGCTCCGACTCCAGCGCGCTGGAGAGTGCACGAGTACCTGCGAGTGTCATTTTACAAGAAACACTTACCGCGATTAGTGTTGAGCAAGACGTTATGAAAAATTCACGCTGGGCTTGTTCTGCGCTGCGCGCTGCAGGCCGCCGTGGGCCGCAGGGGGCCCGGGATCTGCATAATCATAAATCATCGTGGCCTCCCCGTCCTGGGCCCTGACGTGCAGATCAAAGTGCTCGATGAATCGATGGCTGATTCCCGGCCGCTGTATTGATAACCGTTACAGAACAGGCTTTTTCTCCATTTACTGCATTAGGGCTCAGTGCTTCCCAGGTCTGTAATCATATCGACTTGCGTATCGACAAACTAATATCATGGATATACAGCCCAGAGGAAACAAAACGCAAATAAGGGAGTTTCACCACAAGCAAAGCATGGAAAACTTTCTGCTGACCACTGGGGTATGAAATATACTTGCCAAATAGATTTGAGATGAGAATGCTGGGTAGGAGCAAAGTGTTCAAGTTACCTGTGTTGGGTTATTACTGCATGACCACCATGTTTCTATGCCAGACTGTATCCTTTAGTGTATTGTGTATGTTTTTTTATTTTTATAAATGTGATGGAAAAGTTATCTTAAGTTGATCCTCAACTGTAGGTGCAGAGGGATTTTTTTTTTTAAATTTTTAACAATCATATGGACATATGGTTATAAGCTTCAGGTTACCCCTTTGCTTCAGACCATTGAGATGGGCACACAACAACTGACCGAAAATGTGTTGTTCCCACAAGGCATCTCCCAGGAATATTTTGTGTCCAGTGTCCAAAATAGTCCACATATGGCCTCATTGCTGTGCTTAGTGTCCATGAAACAGGTAATTTCTCAGGGAATCAGAGGAAAAACATTTTGTAAATCAGAAAAATTGGGGGTGGGAGGGGGGGATTTTATATGTCTCCATTGCTGTGTTATGGTGAGTTAGAGAGCCCACCGTGCCTGCGTTCATGCTTGGACCATTAATAATAAAAATCCTATTAAAACAATAGGGTTCCTAAGCACTTTTGTGCTTGGACCCATGATAATATCTCTGAGCCATGATTAAGCAGGCTCAGCATAAATCACCAATAAGCAAAAGTAAGCATCTACCCAGACATTTCACACGTATGTTTATAACTGTTATTTCAAAGAAAGTTTAATGGTTTCATAACAAGAGTTACAGAGTTTTTGAGAAGTATATGTCCAAGTATTAACAGCTGGTACATTTTTAGGTCCAACAGAGCACAAAACAGGTGCTATGAAAAAATGTGGTGCGCTTCAACGAATACAGCTGCAAGGACTGGTAAACCAGATGTTTGAGGTTTTTTAAAATTATATTTCCTTTGGCACTGCACAGTTCATCTGGCAGCAGAAACCAGAGGAAAAGAATGTTCAGGGGTAGATATTGTTTTCTTAAAGTGTTATTAACAACCTTGGAGGTAGCACTTTCATCCGTGGAAATTTCATGTTGATACAGCAGGATATTGGGTTTTTACACAAAATCTCTTGTACAGCAGCCTAAGTATATGTTTGTTTTACACAAAACCCTATATGGTGGACATATAATTAGCAAAATAAAGAAACACATACCATTTTTTCCCACCTATATCTTACAATATCAAAAAAAATGTAAGCCTATGCACTGGTCCATGACATAAAAAGTTGGGAACCACTGCTTTAAAGCACATTGCATTAATGTTTTTAAAAATGAAAACCTGTAATATGCTGAAATCATGCTGTCAACCATATTGTGGCATGTAATAAAGTGCAAAATGATCTCTGTCCAAAATCTTTCTTTATGTACACTATCCACAATCCATAAAATATATGTGATACATGTAACCAATTTAACTTTTTGAAGCCAATTGGCATCATAAAACACTCCCTTTAATCTCAGCCGTATAGAATTGTTTTTTTATTTTTTATTTTTTATTTTTTTATGCAGTGGAGACTTGCGACTCTCAAGTATGTTGAATTGACCTACAAATAAAACCATATTTGCATTTGTAAACCACGATTACAGTTTGCTAAATGTCGACTGTTTTGTCACCAACAGTACACACATGGATTACAGAGCATGCTAAACTGCAGTAATACTTCAGAATACTTCAGAAACTTGCAGAAACATGTTCTCAGTAGAACTGCCACTTCATGCTATACTTCATTCTAATGACAAAGATTATGGCTGATGAGATGAAAGTGAAACAGACATATTCACGCTTTTCTAATAGGAAACATCTTGTTTTTACTGGCCATGTAATGAAATATAAACATTACTATTAAAATATTCTACTACCATATTGACTACTATAATTGTTGGAACATACCCATTGTTTTACAGGCAATACAAATCCTACAGTCATTCTCAAACTGTGTTGGGAATCATTTCACTTTTGTGGGCTTTTGTCACCTGCTTCAATAGCTTGTAGCCTAATCATTCAGTTCATGGCAAAAAATATAATTAGTAGTTATATGCATAGTTATTTATAAATGTATTTATTTTTGTTTTATCATAGCTATATATAATGTACATTTATAATTCATTATTGCTAAACATAGTTACTTATTGTTTGAATTGATTGCAGTTATTGTTTGAATTGATTGCAGTTTTCTAGGCATATTTCCACCAGGTACTCTACTGATATTGTTATACAGTATTAAGCAATGGTATGTCCTATTGACATGGCTCTATGATGTGGTTGCTCCATACAACCGATTCTTGTAATGTAAAATGATATACCTGAGCTGACACTTGTTCTGGATATATACTCAAGCGAACACTTTTAAAAAAAGATTTTCCTCCTATATAGGGCCTACCAACTAATCCATATCATGTCTAGGCCTAAAATGAAAAAATGAGGGGTTGTCTATGGGATAAACTTGTGTGATCTGTAAAACCCTAGGGTTCATAGAGTTAATGCACTGCCAAGGGGTAAAGTACCACAAAACAATGTATAACCAGTAAATCTCTTACCCTTGTATACCAGTAGGTGGAATTTGCCCCTTAAATTTCACAGAGGAGGACCATCTTCTCTCTCTGGTAGACTACGAAGGTGCTTCATGTCCACCTGCTCTGTGCCCAAACGACTGGCAGGCAACCTCTGACTCACGACGCTATAAATCATGTACCTCTTTCTTCCCCAACGCCCCCCCCCCCCCTCCCCCTATGAGAAATGTAAAGGAATGGGTCTGTGACACTGGGAGTGATAGAGGTCGCAATTTCTTGTTAATAGTGCACCTTGCGTCTACTTAACTTCCCTCTGATTAACATTAATGCTCCTATGCAGGGGAGCATTGGGAGGGGGCAAGGGATCAATGCCCCTTTTCCAAGGCCTGCCCTTTAGCATCAACTCTGTGATGCTCACTTCCTGGGGCTGACTGAGCTCACCTGTAACCTGCGGCTCAAAAAGAGCTGTGAAATTTTCACATCTGGAAAAGAGAGGATCATGCTTATGAGCTTGTAGAGTAAGCCTCAATAATGGGTATCTACGGTCTTAGTATTTGGTATGTGGTACTCCAGAAATCAGGACAAAGAAAGATGCTTATGCATGCGTGTGTTCCTATATATGTGTGTCTTCTGGGGTGCTGGATCAACCTGACCTGTTTGTTTACCCCTGAGGATAAATTCTGCAATGTACTGCATGTCACTCACCCCGCCCCACTTTAAATGTTCAGATAAGCAAACCTCACAGGCTGTGGTGTGATGGTCCTTCCAAGCTTCTCATCTTATCCAATCAGGATCATCCGAAGATGATCCCTTTAGGCTGTGGTGCCCATGTGATAAATTTGATTGGGCCAAACATCTTGCTGCTGCATGGGCATCCTTGGTTACAGCTGCTGCTCTGGAGACGGACAGGCCTTGGCCCCCAAGGTTGGGGGTTACTCTATCACACCTCAAAACAACAAAGATTCTGAAAAACACATAGCAGATTATAGTAAGACATAGTAAAACTGTTACCACTTCTTAGACTACTTGCTGAAGTCTTTGTCTTTCAGGATGACATATTGCTGAGGACAACTGCAAATATATCCTTTAAGACCTGGCAATTCATTTTTGTCCACCTTTGGGGGTATGAATCTCAGGTTTTAATCTCAGGAACCACATTTTCTACTATGCTGAATCCTACACTGCAAGGGATATTAAATAAAATAAAAATAAAAAATATCTTCACTGCAAAGTGTTTTTTGTCATCCAAGACACTTACATTATGTCAAAAACTGTAAATACATTTTTTTTTTCTGCTCAGGATGATATAAAACCACCAACCAGTGTTTAAACCTTCTTGGGAAATGTGATGCATATCAGATGTGCTAACATGTACCAGTGAAAACTAAGTGGGAAGCATCCCTGTTGATAGAAAATTATTTTACTCAAATATAGATCAAACATGATTTTTTGTTAGTATTTTTGTTTAGGGTAATTTTGGGGGAATATGTTATTAATATTTCCTATTTACAGTGAGGAAGCAGTACAGAAAATGTTTGTGACCTTCCAAACTCTCAGACAGACTGTGAAATGCGTTTCTGCCCCAGTCCCAAGTGGGATCCAGGCTAGTCAGTACTGCTATAATTCATAAAAACTGCCCCACAAGACGCCAGCCCCTGCAAAGTTTGCTGTTTATTTGGCTGTCGATTTTTATTGTTTCCCCTGATCAATAGCACATAAAGAGTGAGTGACAGCTGCCTCTTGGCTGATCAATGAGAGCCTTGGCTGCACCCCTAACAACCCCCCCAACCTTCGCTGTGTCAGGGCTTTTCCCTTAACGGAGGTTGGGGGTGGGTTTGGTGCCACACAAGGCACCAAACCGGCAGTGACCTCACCAGCTGGCAGGTGTTTAGGGGTTACAGGCTGCGTTCATGACTGTACAGAAAACTGCTGCTATTTCCTGTCTAGAACTTTCTACATCTCTGTCTTCCCAACCATAAACTGTGCTTCATGTCCTGAAATTTTCTGCTCTGTCTTACTCTGCCCATGTTTTCTTCTGTTAAATGTTACTCTCTCATTGCAAGAACAGAGAGTGATACGTGCTCAGTTTTAAAAATTATTTTAAGACCAATGCAATAGTATATAAAATGGCAGGAAGCTTTTCTATTTACTACTCAACATTGTTTTCTGTTAATACTTTGTTAATGATGCTTAATGCTTGTTCATTTAACATGTTCTGCTAATCAGTATTACAATTTTACATTTTAAAAGTTAAATGTTGCCATCATTTCATGTCATTTCAGCCTCAAATAAACTTCTGAAATGAGGTGCACAAATATATATATATATATATTTTTTTTTTCAAGTTGTTTAATTACAATGTTTTGCTTCATAATTTTTGATGTGTCTCAGAACGGTGTGAGGGCAAAAGCTGAAATTAGCATGATAGTTAAAGTATTTATAAACCGGTTTTAAAAGCAGGCTGATGCTGTCCCACAGATAATATAAAATCTCCCAGGAGATTTGCTGTCTCCTGAAAGAGTTGATGTCTCCCTAATTTCCAATAGTTTTTTCACCCTGCTCTGACAAGAGTACTGCTCCCACCCCTAAACCCCCCACCAAAACTTTCACAGACTTCTACCAAAAAAGGCCTTCCTAAGTTGCTAGGCTCTCTGTAAAAAAAGGCATTGACTTACACTGTACTTTATACATATCCCTAATCATCTATTGCAAATACAAATGCTTTATCAGAAACAGTTGGAGAGGTGGGGGGGAATGACAAGTGATCAAGGTTCAAATAAGCCCTTAAAAAAATACAGTTACACCATTAGAACAATGACCTAATACTACAGGCGGAGATATAACAGATTATGCATGGTTTGCAATTGCATCTTTTCAGGAAGTGATATTGTTGCCCGGCTGCCAGGCCCCTCGCTTAAGCACTGAATTATGAAGTATTATGTTTCTAATCATATGACAGTGACCTGCTTAGCACACCACAAGCAGAAGCCACACTTGGAAATGGCCTCCATAATCATCCAGCATTAAACAAGGAAGATTGGATGTTACCGTCACAGAGATTACAATAGGAAAATTATACTCTACTACATACTATAAATTATAAATACTGATATGTTTTTAATGTTTAATATCAAGCACCGTCTGTATTTGTTAAACGTATTATTTAGTTCACATCTTATTCAGCAATTTTCCATTCTGCAGGGTACAGTATAGGTGTCCTGATGATACAGTAAAATTAGGGCATGTCATTGTTCTTAATTCCAGTGTCCAGTTCCAATAGTATGTCATCTGAATTCTGGCTAGGCTCAACTTTTTTTTTTTTTTACAATGTCCTATTTTATCCATTAACCCTTTTAATGGCTGCACCATTTTCTGTCTATATTTTTATTGCAGTGTCAAGTCAAGTTTATGCCTCATTAGGCCATTCAAGCAAACATTTTATCAGGATATTTTGTGGCAGAAGAGTCACAGTGTATGCATAACTGAATAAGACCCATCTTTATTCCCCCTGAGCATGCACAAAATTGGGGAAAAAACAAGAGACCACTGCATTTATCGTGCACTTGTATTGATCCAAATGCCCCTCTTCTCTGTTCTGATGGTCCACCAAATTAGCAGCTGAGTGCCAAAACCACATTCGCACAGCATTATTAATTACTTGATGACATGCTCTGAGACCAGCATATTTTACAGGAAATGGTCATTCTCACAATGGTGAGGAAGTTCTGTGTGGTTGGGGACAATTCCAGTATATAATTTGTGCAAACACTAAAGAAGGTTTGATAATATCAGATAGCTAAAGCATATTAAGGAGAATGTTGCAACAATAGCAGCAACAATTTAAAATGTCCCACAGCATATACTTCCCTAATGGAGGGTGATACCATTAGAGAGATTTGCTATCTCAAGCGGTTTCATATTTTTTATTTATTTATTTTTTGTTCAGGACAACCAGCTAAGGAAATAGAAGTGCATTAAAGGTGCCATTAAACAAAGGGCCTCCTATGTCTTTGCAACCTCTGGCTTTTTCCTGCCCTGATTGTGTTCTTTCAGGGCCCTTGATGTGGACAGTGTGAATATTTATGTCCAAAGGTGTTTTCCTGTTCTTAATGGCCACTGTCTTAGCTGAGATAAACAAGACGGTTATGGCTGCATTAAGAGGCTATGGATTAAATGGAGGCTTGTGCTGCCAGAAGAGGCATTAAGGGCACTTTATTATTGAATCATCTTCAGGTAGACAATGGACATGAAGGGGTCCGGTAGAAATGCTGAGAGAGCTTTAAAGAGCCGGACGAGTCGTATCCCTCCTTTAGGTTTGTTTCACCCCACCGTTATTGACATGAATGCAGATGAGGCCCACTTCCACTCATTGACATAATAGTGTTATGTCCCACTGAGTGTAGCGTGACACATTGGCTTTATGATGTCATCAAATTGAGTTAACAACAGCAAATTTCACGCAGTGCATAAATATGTGGCATAAATGCCGGGCCTGTAATAATCAATTTGTAGTTTTTTTTTTTTTTTTTTTTAAATCCTACACAGGTTTCCTTTTCCTGCACAGTGGTGTGTTTTGAAACAGACATCAAAAATGATACCTGAGTGTGTTTTTCAACCATCACTGGCTGCTACTCGACCAGATGCCAAAAGTGTATGCATGCTGTTATCATTTCCAAACATTGTTTTTGTAATGTGCTTTTAAGTGGTGTTCCTACTTAAATTTGAAACAAGTCACAGCATTTCCAGAATTGTGCTGCCAGGGTCACACATAGTGTCATGAGAACACAGTACCCCTGTGCTTTTAAAATTATGAGGCTCTTCATCAGAGTGAGTTCACTCACCTACAGGAACTTCTTCATGCTAACATGTGTGCTGCACTATCTACTCTTGGAGATGAACCTTCCCGCAGCATCTTAGAGTGAATCGATAGATCATGAGAGACATAACTGTCAACTGCACAGATCCTGGCCAACTCAATTTACTTCCAGGCACCATTAGAGACCACAAAGGTGAGCTTGTTTTGAAAACCTGGTGAAGAATACATTTCTCTGTAAATTAGGGTGCACTGGGATATCTTGAACTTTCTCTTGACTTTTCAGGCTCCACCCAATTGGCCTCAGCTCCCCTCTTTCCTTTTTGTGATGCCACATCAACAAGATGTTTTCCTGACATCACTGATTGGGCCAACTGAGGAAATGAACAATGAGGGGAGACTCTCAGCTTTAAATACAATGGCAGATGATGCCACTGATGTCGAATTTTGATGTAGCATCACATAGAGCATGCATTAAAACAAGTGTGAATTCGGTATTTTATTAATATGTCTTTGTTTCTGTAAAATTTGATGGGCTAAGCATATTTTAGACAATGGATTATATAAGACACCTGATGGGTTATTGGTCACAAGGAGAGGCTACTCTGAGTACCATGGACAGCGCTCTGCCTCCAGGCTGGTGGAAACAACAGTCGAGTCCGAAAAAGACAACAGAATCAACAAAATCCAAAATTATAATCAAGATATACACATAAGTCAGCAGCAGAAACACCATATGACATAAAGACAAAAATAGCAGCTCATCACACAGGGAAATAGCATACTTACAATAGCATACTCACTAATTTAAATGTTCTTAGACAAATTTCACTGAAGTATGAATTTACAGTTTGATGTCGATATGGTGATAAATACTTCAAAATCTCACCCAGAGGCTATAAGCCTACATTCAAGGGAAAATGGTTCTATAAAGGACAGCATGGTATGTCATTTCAACAAATGGGCTTGTCTCCCAGAACATCATGGCGGTGAGTCGAACGTGCAGGTTCTTCCTGTACAACATCTGGAGAATCCGCCCCTTCCTCACCACCTACGCAACCCAGCTCCTGGTTCAAGCGATGGTCCTGTCCCGCCTGGACTACTGCAACTCACTGCTGGCTGGTCTGCCAGCATCCGCCATCAGACCCCTGCAGCTCATCCAGAATGCTGCAGCGCGTCTGGTCTACAACCTCCCCAGACATTCCCATGTCACCCCCCTGCTCACTGACCTCCACTGGCTGCCTGTTATGGCTCGCATCAAATTTAAGACCTTGGTGCTTGCATACCAGGCAGCTAAGGGGTCAGCACCAGGTTACATCCAGAGGATCATCAGACCCTACACACCAGCCAGATCTCTCCATTCTGCCACCTCTGGACGCTTGGCACCTCCCCCTCTTCGCGTCTGTACTTCCCGCTCCCGTCTGCTGTCTGTCCTGGCCCCTCGCTGGTGGAATGACCTCCCCGTGGCGGTCAGAACAGCAGAGAATCTGACTACCTTCAAACGCAGACTAAAGACTCATCACTTCAGGCTGCACCTCTCCCCACCCCTCCCTAGCCTATAGTTAGCTCAATGTACCTAGTTAGGCTAATACGATTACGTTAGTTTTTATTTGGCAGGATTGCTTTTGTCTGATTAGGCAAATGTGATTCCAGTGCTAGTTTGTACTTGGTAGGATTGTTGTTTGCTGAACAAGTTACTCTACAGGGTTGGAGTCCTGATCTATGTGGTCACTTCTGGCACTACGATCTTTACTTCACTCTAGTCCACGTGTCCCCTTAGAGGGAAGGGTCACTGCAAATCAGCACAAAGTTATTCTGAGTGATCACCTTTATTTTGTCATGAAACATTTTTATCCTTATGGGTGTGGTCTCTTTCAGGGTGACAATTCCCCCATCCACAGGACATGAGGGGTCATTGATGAATACAGCTGAGCTTTCCAGAGTTGGAGAAAAAGTTTGAATTAGTTTAAAAAGACAGCATCAAAAATGGCTGGAGAGCATGATTTCATTGATTCTAAAAGTGATGAAAATATCTTATGTTTGTCATTCAGTGGTATGTTTTATTAATATATACACATCCCTGTTTTCTGTTTGATGCCATGCCATTATTCAATAGTCAGCAGTTGATTTTATTTAAATCCATAAAATTTTAAGATGGGCATGTGAGCTTGAGATTTGTCCACAATGCATGAGTCTTGCATTATCCATAATATTTACAGCATAATTTTTCCATGGATTAGGCTAATATGCATATGTTTAGATATCTGGTTCTGAATAAATAACTTTGATTGACATCTCAGTATATAATTTGTTTCTAATAAATTGAGAAGTTTCCCCTAGTAAACATGACATTAAATTGAATTTAATATGAATTGCACTGCTCCTAAGGGGAACTAGGGGAGGCAGAAATAAAAACAAGGAAGTGCATTAGGAGTAAGCGGTTGTCTTTAAATTATTCAATCTGTCACATTCTGGACTTCCTTTCCAGCATTTTCATAGCATATTTGAGTCAACGACCATTTCTCCTAATGTGTTCTCCATTTAAGAGTAGTGGGCTGAGGCACTAGCTTTTCAAAGGCTCATGGGACCAACAAAAGTCATTTTGGGTCCAGACACCTTCCCAATAGTTTCATCAGTACAAATGCAGCAATGTTAACGGTCAAATGTGCAGTATTGCTTGTTTTATTTATATGCTTCACAGTTGCCATTATCAGTAGCAGTGTCCATAGCTTGTATTTTTATGCATCACTCAGAACAGCTGTTTCCTACAGAATATTCAACATTCAGGAATATACTATGAATGCTACAAGATTTCAAACCAGCAACCTGGCCACAACAGTAGCTCTCTTAAGTGCCTCAACTGAAAATATAGTTCAAATATAATATGTAGTACTTTTCCTGATGATCTGTTCTCATCTTCCTCACTCCAACTCACCCCAACCATGCAGTACCACTGTATTGACTGAACGTATAGTGGTGCTCAGTCCTAGCCACTATGAACATACAGTAAGCTCTGGGAGGCTGAGCAAAAGCTGTGCATGTCTAATCCTGAGGACCTCCCTCACACTTGGAGTGCTCCCATTCTGGGATGACAGGTGGGAATAAGATGATGCAGATAGCCCCATTGAAAGCCTTTTATCAGAGCACATCTGCCACTAGAATGCATTGCCCCCACTGAATAATTAACTCAGCTTAATTTCTTCTGTCCTACTTGTTTACCCTGGACTCATCCATTATTGAGCTGGCTCCAGTGCTCTTTTTGCCACGCTACATGCCATGTTGGAGGCCAGTGGCAAACAGGAGAGGCCTCTGGAGAGCCTGTCTGGAAATGCACAACCAGTCACAACAAGTATACTACAACCTGTTTTCACTATGGCCTTCTCTCTCATGACTGATACCGGCCAAGCCAGCTGGCTCCTACAAATGCTGGACCCAGCGTTTAAAGACAATGGCTGTGTCTTTGATCCATCTGAGCTCATGAATTGGGGTTGAGCTTAGAGTTCTCTCAGCATTGCTTATCAGCCTCATGCACAGATAGCAGCCACCATGCTGAAATGTGTGTCTCTGAGGGCCAGGAATGATAAACATTCAGTTGTGGAGATGTTGAGGTTTACTTCACCTGGACCCTCAGAGAAAACTATTCAGGTACTTTCATCTGTGGGTGCTGTGTACTCTTTTGTACGTCAATTTTGGCCTTGCACTTCCATGGCTTTATTGTGTGTTGTTTCCTGGAGTTACATCAGTTCTTGATCATATTATACTATTATTTATTCCTAGGTTACATCTCTTATCTTCAGCTTTAGGGAATGGGGGTGAGCTGTCTACCCACATGTTGAAAAAGTATCAAATTGTCCCCCTCAACAGAAAGAGTCTGTCGTTTCATTTTTATCTACAACAGAAATAGTTATGCACTTCAAACTTGTTGTGTATTTCAGTTGTACCTATTGGAAAAAGCTAGATAAGTTAAATTGACATTCATTTTCTGTATGGTCATTCAATACAGAAGAAGCGCACTAATTCATTGTAACTCACATTTAACTACTTATTATTCAACTTCTTCTGTATTGAATGGCAGTATAAAAATGAATGCATAAATCACATGTGTCATGTTGATGAAGTATGATATACTACCAAACCATTAACTCTAAATCACTTACAGAAAAAGACTATTCAAAATCATTATTTCCATGTAACTTTCATTTGCCTTGCCAATAGGTTTTACAACTAACTGCTGAAGTTCTTCCAGAGTAAGTGCTGTGATAATTATAAGAGACTTCAGCTGGGGCTCTCTACCACTTTCGGAGCAGCTATTTATAATGCATTTGACCCTCACCTCTTCAGATAGGCTGGTCTAACTCATTACTCTTACAACAAAAAAGCAATTATGGAACTGAATAGAATTGCACAAACATTTAATTCAGACATTTGCCAGAACAAACAATTTCGCTGGGAAACTGATGGGATACTTTCATCCTCAATATGAACTGCCGCTGGGTACCCCTATGGGCAAGGTCCTGATGGCTGTCAATTTTGGAGAGCAAATGTGTCTTTCAGCCCATGACAAGTCATGAAGAGAATGATAGTGAAGGTGACAAATACCCGGCTGTCATCATCTTTTGATCAGCAGACACGAGTTGCCACCATGTCACCCTGCTTAGCTTTAATTACAGACAGTTCTGTGTTTAACACGGTATAGAGATGTGCGAAAAACAGGCTGTCAGACAGTATTTAAAGCCAGAAACAGGTCCAGATATCAACTAATGAACACTATATCAATCTAGATCATGGGATGTGGATGGTGAAAAAAATGCTCAAATCACATGGACTGACCACTGAGTCTGAATTTAAAATGTGCACTGCTGTTTTTATTTATTTTGTTCTGAAATGATCGCAAGGCAGAATTATTTCTGTGAACATTTATAAAAGATTGCATAAAGTTTTACAAATAACGTACCCCATCTTATTTTCTCATTTACACAGTTTGATGACTCTTCTTTAGATTAATTAGTAAACCATCAGTGTTCACAGCCTGAAGATCCCTGTGAGCACAAAGCCATCTATCATCTATCATAACTAAGGTTTTGCCTGGTTTTCTCAACTACCGATGAACTAATTCAGCACTATCTTACCACATGTCTGGAATATACTGGAATAAAGAAGAAGAAGGCTCGCTCGACCCACCATCAGTGCAAGGATGGACACACACAAGGGGAGGAGAGCATTTGGGACACCTCCTGGGCATGGTCACAATACCACCCAACACTATTAAATGTCAAATTAGCTGCAGAGAGAAGTAAACAAGATGCCTCTTGGCTAGGGGCCTCTTTGGATTTCACGCCCTGATTGTGGCGGGGGGTTTGTGTCAGGGAGCTGTCTTCTCCCTTCCTCTTACTGGGGTTTGTCATTGGGAACAAGCCCATCTCAAGAGAGTCTCAATTTCCAGTCAAAGGGGAGAGTTATAGCTTGGCCTGAGGCTTTCAGCTTAATTTATTTTTTATGTTGTGCAAGGGTATCGCAAAAAGTGCGCGGGTATATTTAGCACAATAGTTAAGATTCGTACAAAGCAAATGATGAAGGCTGAATTGCCATTTTATATAAAACTCCATGATGGTGATGAGACTGGGGTCCTGCCCACATTGTGACGTTGTTTATTGTTGCGCACATGGAAAAGGGGAATTGAAGATTGCAGAAGGATGGAGTGGTTGAGTGTGCACCGGAGGCAAACTAGGAGGAGCTCATAGTGATTAGACAAAGCCCTCCTTCCATTCTCTGTCTCTGTCTTACCACAATCTCCAGTTTGACCTGTTGAGCTGAGGAATTCCTCTATTGTCACCTGTGGCAGTGTCCAGCTGAGGGGGTAGTGATGACACTTGGAGTTGCATCTGAATCCCAAATCATTTTGAGGGCTTTCAGAGTAGTTCTCCACTACGATACATCCTCACACAACCTGATAAAGAAAGAAGGTGCTAAAGCAAAGTTTTGAGCAAGTGTAGAGGTTTCAGCAGCTTGAAAGCCTGCTTTATAGCCTGTTCTCAAGTGTGTCGCCCCTGTCTCCTTGCCTCACACCTCTCCACAATTGACAAGCTGATTGCTCATTTGCCTGCAGACTGCGTGACCACTTTGTGAACAGAGCTGACAACCCAGCAGGGTGATAGCACCAGCCTGAGAAAATAAAAATAATGGCTGTAACAGCTTTCTGTTGTGAAACCCCCAGCATGTAATACATCTGTCATGCATACAGCAAGCAGACTGCAGTTTACTATAAGCACCATATTTTGACCAATTTTTATCCCCCTTTTTACCCTGGCGTGCCTTACTAACTTATTAATGGAGTGCCATTTTCATTTTCTCAGCTGAACTTCCATGATTTCATGATTCAACAAAATTCTAACCCTGATGCTGATTGCAGTGATGTTGATTTAAGCAATGACCATTATAAAATGGATAAAACATATTTAAACAAATAATTGATGACACAATTTTATTTTGTAATATTATTTGTAAGTAACGGTTTGTGCATGGAGTGATACTGTTTACAAACAGTCTGCTTGATTGACTGTTATTGCATTGGACTTACAATCACTGTAAAATGCCTTCTCAGCCAGTCAGCATCCAGGATCGAAAGAACCTGTTTTAGGTGTTCTGTAATACTCATTAGTTTGAATCAGGGCCTCAGAGGGTGTTGCTGAAAATGACAATTGCCTGTATTTGTGTTATAAAATTATTTAAGATACCCGATACGCTTCCCTAGATTTGTGTGCTGAGATGACTCTGGATTATTTTGAGATTCAAGAGGAAAGGCTCTCAACAGACATTAGCTCAGGCAGTGGTCTACAGTCTAACCTAAAATCACTTTTAGCACTTTGAGGGGATAAATTGAAACATCCGTCATCGGCATTCTCGTCTGATAATTTGCCGTACTTTTCTACTTTCATATTTAATGTAGAGTCCTCTCCCAGTTGCATGCTGTGCCCTACGCAGTGAGGTAAAAAAGAAAGCAAAGGCGCTCTTAGATAATTCTCCAGAGTGGATGTTGCGATTGTCGCTGTCAGATTAAGCTTGATTAGATGCCATGTCTGCCATTGGAGAGTCACAAACACGTAGCCACTGGGGACGGATGGGGGACGGTGCTGATAGGGGAAGGCGCACCATGTTACAGTATGTCCACCACCTAAACACCTCGGCCTTTGCCTGAAAAGACTTTCAGTTTCATGCTTGCTCCCTTCATCACTTATTCCTATCTTCCCTCCTTATAAAAGGATCTGTGAATCTCATGCAGCAGTTCTGCACGAAGCTGACAGGAGAGGCGACAATCAGGCACGGCACAGCCGCGGCACTGTCATCGATTGAGCATAGAAACTCTAGGTCGTCATCACACGTTAGCTGAGCACCACCTTTCAGCACATTTTCTGCTCTCATCAGCGCTGTTTTGTTATGATCAGCAAACCGTGCAACTTGCACTTTTGTCATGTGTCACATTTGCATTCTTGTTGAGTGTAAAAACATAGCACCCCTTCCGGTGTAACGTTATTAACAACACATGAAGAAAAATGCCCTTGACCTTGGTTGACTCTCAATAATACTGTTAAGCAAGAACCGTACTTCTTTTTAACGAAGATGGAGTCATGGCTAACGCCCATGCATGGGGACGTGAATGTAGGTCATCATGGCCATGCAGAGTTAAGCGCAGTGATGAGCGTTGGGATTTGGGTGTTTACGTGCTGGGGGATGGGGGGAGGGGGGGGTGGACAGGCAGACAGGCGCTCCAGCCCATCAGATGCTGCTGTCCCTACCGGCTGTCACTAACGAGGGGATCTGTCACACTCCTCCACCTCATCCTCCTCCTTGTCAGACATGGACAGCCCTCACAACCGTTTATCTCATCGTCCTGCCTGGGCCCTTTCTATCCGCCCTGACGGCTTATTATGGGGCGCCAGCCAGGCCACCCAAAGTGTAAGCCTGGTGGGTAATGTACCAGCAAATTCCATTAGCACTCCAAAGACAGGGAAGCCTGGTTCATCGCTGCACCTCTGGGGGATACCCATCTATTTATTTCATTCCCCGTGTGCCTCTTACATATTTCACCCACTTATTGGAAAACCCATTTTGTGAGGGAAAAAATGGCCTCTAACAGCACCTGCTGCACCCTATGTTACAGCACCACAATCCCCCACACATTCTCAGTACCACTTTATAAATCTCACCACAGAGATGCAAGGGATGTGCTACTTCGCTTTCATGTTGTGTCATATGCTATTAACATTGTTATTAATCTCATCGGTCCTTTAACTCAGCCTCATGTGGAAGAGATGAAAAGCCAGTGTCCAATGGGAATCTGGTGGTTTGGAGGATGAGATGGAGAAGAATCAGCGTGGGCCTGTTTTGGGCCCTGTATAAGACACAGGTGGCATGGCTCAGAGTGTGCGGTGGGACTCGATGGCTCTGTCTCTCTACTTGCCATGAAAGTGGAGACTGTGGAGTGTGGCATCAGGCAGCCCTTACTCTTTTGTGATCCTACAGGGCCCACAGGGCTCATCAAGCTCCAGTCCTCAGGTTTGGCCTTGCACAGAGAAAAAAAAATGGCAGCCCTGGAATCACTGCTCTGTTGTCAAGGCAACACAGACCACTTCCTTCCCATCCCCTGTAATTCCTCTTGATGGGTTCAGGGGCTGATCAGTGGGTCAAGGAGATATCAGGGAAGAGAGAGAGGTAGGAGGAAATTTGGGGGTGGGGGAGATTGGGTTGTTGATGAGGAGGGGGATGAGACTTTTTTTTTTTTTAAAGAACCTCAAGACTATCAGATGTCGGGAAAAGTTTCCAGTGTGGCACTTGAACCACACAAAAGGGTGGGGGGTGAGGGGGGGAAGCAAAGGGACTATTGCCCTCACAGGATCCCCTCAGCCTCTTGTATAATGTGATTCTGCTCCCTGCTTACCCCCCAGACTAACCTCCCCCCCCGCCCATGCTCCATCAGTCCAAAATTCCACAGATAAATTTTTGGGGGGGTAACCCTCAGAGACAGTTGTCAGTTGCTGCTCAGAGCCTGTGCTCTTGAATGGTTGCAGAAAGACCCTTTTCTCTTTGTTTGGCGGAAGGGTGGAGAGTGGTGGTCTTGAATCTTACTGTATGATGTGTTTCTGTGATGAGTCTCACCCACTTATAATGTGAGCAATCAGTCACAATATCAAGACTGTGAGGCTTCCCAGGTACTTCTGTCATTGGCTTTTGTTCCCCTGTTTCTAGGTATCATTGCCAAATGGGAGAAATTTGAAAGCCAGTGTGCTTGCATCGCTGAGAGCATTGTGTCTGTGAGTGGCACGTGAGCTTACATTGCTTGTATTCTCTTGCTGCTTCATGAAATGACCTTGACCCATTCTGCTGTCTTTAGCCTATTCCAAAACAATGGACACTATGCTGTGAAGGGGGCATTCAGCCCTGGAGTGAAAAATAAATAAATAGAAAAATAGATTGCACCCTTGAACAGTCTGAAATAGCTGAAACTATGAAGTGCTGTGTGTCTGTGACAGAGAAAGAGAGAGAGAGACTGAGAGAGAGCGAGAGATGGAGAGAGAGATTTGTTTTGAAACTTTTTGCTGTAGTTGGATATTAAAAATGTAGGCTTATGGAGCAAAAAAGAAAGGGAATAAAATTGCTGGTTTAATTAAAAGAGAATGCCTACTTGTCCTACACACAGTGCAGTCTGTAAGTATTTGGACAGTGGCACAAATTAATTTCTTGGTTTGTTTTGGCTCTGCACTCTAGCACATTGGATTTGATGTGAAGCAATGTGAAGTGCAGACTGTCAGCTTTAATTTAAGGGTCTTTACATCTATATCGAGTCAACCATGTAGGAATTGCAGGATTTTTTATACATAGTCAACCCCATTTTGGGGAACCAAATGGAATTGGACAATTGGCTGCTCAGCTGTTTTGTGGCCAGCTGTGTCTACAGTTGATTCTAGGTGTGGAATTTGTATTAGGAGTTGTGTTACTATTGTCTCTCAACATGAGGACATCGTCAGGTAGAAAATTAAGAATAAATTGACCAGAGACTTAGCCAAAACATTGGGTTTGTCAAAATCAACTGTTTAGTACATTGTTAAGAAGCAAAACACACTGGGGAGCTGAACAGTAGCAAACAACCTGGTAGACCATGAAGACACTCTCCAGGATGTAGGTATAGATGTGTTAAAGACTAAAATAAATTGAAGATTAAACCAGCATTACCTCAGGGGATTCACTGCAAGATGTAAACCACTGATAAGCCCTGAGATCAGAACAGGCAGATTAGTGATTGATAAATGTACATCAAAAAAGAGTTCTGGAACTCTTATGGACAGATGAGATTAGTATTAACCTGTACCAAAGTAATGGAAAAAGAAAAGTGTGGCAAAAGAAAGGAACTGCTCATGATCCAAAGCAATCCCCCCTTATTTTCTAAACATGGTGGAGGGAGTGTTATGGCTTGGGCATGTATAGTTTACACTGGAACTGGCTACCTTGTCTTTGTTGATGATGTGACTGCTGACAGCAACAGCAAGATGAATTCTGAAGTGTACAGAAACTCATTGGATAATGAAAATCATCCTGCAGTAGGACAATGACCCCAAAAATGAGGCTAAAGCAACACAGTGGAATGTTCTTGCCTGGAAAAATCAATCACCCAATCTGAATCCAATTGAACACTTGGAACTGAAGATGGCAGCAGTACATGTCTGGCAGAGCATCATGAGGGAAGATATTCAATGTCTGGTGATGTCTATGGGTTGCAGATTTCAGGCAGCCATCAAATGCAAACCAAGGATTTGCAAACCAAGTACTAAATATGATTAATTTATTTAAGACTATGTTCATTGGTCTAATTACTTTTGTTCCCCTAAAGTGAAGGGACTTTGTATAAAAAAGGGCTGTAATGCCTACATGGATCACTGAATAGGGATGTAAATACCCTTACATTAAAGCTGACAGTCTGAAATTTAACCTCATATTCATTTTTTCATTTCAAATACAATGTTCTAAAGTGCATAGCCACTGTCCAAATACTCATGACTACAATACAGACTGTTCACAAAGTCTAATTCCCACGTTAACTCTGTCTTGAGGATTTCTAGATCTCTGCATTTTGACCAACACTGGAATGGTGCTGATGAGCTGAGCATTAACATACTGTAGCTTACAGTGGGCATTCTTGGTTATGTTCAATCAAACAGCAGAAGATACCTAAAAAAACCTGATATGCACTCAATTTCCAGATGTATCCAGGGGAATGGTCATTAGCAAAGAAGACAATTACACAAGCTTGTTTCTCTATTGTCCCCTGGATTTGTAAGGTTTACCAAATCACAGGAGAGATCTCAAGAAGATACACTTATTGAGTTTTTAATTCAACGTTTCGGGTTATAAGAATGATACGGCCCAGGCAATAGTGGATGGTAACAAAAAGTCTTGTTTTTTGCTTTCCTTTTTTGTCGACCTGGGAGATATATTTCATCCAAGCAAAGAGGAAGGGTAACCGTATGCTCTTAAGGATGGAACAAAAGCGATGACACATTAGCCTTTTCATGCAGATGACCTTTTACTCCACTCCGCTCCAATCCCGCGCTCGCCTACCGCTGCTCTCTTGTTTGCCAGTCTGCCTCAGGCCCAGTTCAACCCCAGCGCTAGAATTTCTCCTCATCTCCCCAAATCTCCCTTGACTAAATGTCAGCATTACACATCTCCACGCTTGCAATGAACGTTTTAATTAGTGCATGCGTGTGTGTGTGTATGTGTGGTTGTGCCAGTGTATGTGTGTCTTTGTCCAGGCATGTGCATGTATGTATCTTCATGTATGCACATTTGTGTGTATTTATTTTTATTTATTTGAGTAGGGGCAGATACATAAACATAGAGCACTTAGTAGTCTGATGCCACATATCATAACATTTATAGCACCGGCTATAAGTTTCATTTTGTTTTGTTTTTTTGCTTTCTTTTATATATGTATATGCATTTGTATCTTTTTGCGTATGTGTGTGCACTTGTGAGTGTATATGTGCGTGTGTGTGTGTGTGTGTGTTTGCACTCTTCTTCTCAACATATTCACACTGAGCTTTAACTATGTCAAGCAAGAACACATTGAAGCCATGCTCATAATATGGGAAAGAAAAAAAAAATGTCATACTTACAATGTGATTTTCTCAGTTATTGGCAGCTTTACAAACAATTATTTTAAAACAAACTCTAAAATACTAACAAAAGTGAATTTGTGTACTATTGTATATGAACTCTGCAATGCAATACAAACCTAAAATTGTTTGTTACAGGTAATTATATTCACTTGCATCATCAAAATAGTCTGCCACATTTCTGCTGATTCTCCAGCTAAGTTGGGGAAAGTTGAAAATCTGTACGTGTCCTCATGGTTCCTGCATTATGTCATTACTTATTGTCTAAAGTGTGAAATAGCGTCTCACTGTCTGCACTGTAACAATTGAAGGGAAACTCTACTTCATTGTGAGTTTTAATAGGGAAAGTACCACACGGTGTTAAATTACAGCCAACACAAGAGTAAGGGGCATTTGAAGTGTGTTTTAAGCTCATTGACTTGTGAGGAAGTGAGCCTCATTGACTGAAGTTTTTAATCTGGGACAATTAATACTGTGCCAAACCTTCCTTTTCACAGATTTCTTATTTTTTATTTTTTTAAATAACTGTGCCTGATGAGTGGCATTTATCCTGCCACTCATCAGGCACAGTTACATGCTTTCCAGTCTTACGGATGGTCATCTTTAGATCACTTTAGTCATCTTAAGATCAGTCACTGAGCTGGACCCCTCTTCTTAACCCTGCAATCAGAATGAGGAATCTTTCTTACTTAATAACCCAATAGTCTTCTGCACATTCAAATTTTGTCATAGGTGCAAGTCATGAAATACAGAGGAACAAAAACAAATGTTGCACACTACACACTACTAATGCTGCCATTCAAGTATACTAGAGATGGTGATCACACAGACAGGACAGCCAGTAAACTCCACTAAACCAACATATAGAGACACCAGGTTGAACTAGAAAGAATACAATCAGTAGAGTGCAGACATCCCCCACAAAACTCTCCCCTTGTATGAATGCACAGCAAATGTCTTGGCAATCCAGAGGCGAGGAGCGTACACCTCAAAGTGTGTAAAATGGGCTGGGTTACACTAAATACATTATTGGTGGGTGTGTGGCAGCTGGATTAATTCATAGCCAATAAAGTACCTCTATTTACTCCCTTTCAGAGCCGTGCACTGCCTATGTCCATGGTCTACCACTGCGATGGAAGATGAGGGATCAGAAGTTTCTCACAAGATGTTCTTTTGTAGAAGATGCTGAGTTGAGCTGTCACTTTTTCAGAAAATTGAGTTTGCTTGAATTTGTTCAAATTGTCTTCCATTAGAATTAAAATAAAACATTGCCTCAATGTTTATTATGGGCCAGTTTAAATTTTTCGTAATACTTACTAAATGGATTAAACACGCTATGCTATGACTAAGAAATAATAATAACAGTACCTTGAAGTTTTATTAAAGAAAATAAACGGTTCAGAATCCATGAAAAAAAGCCCTCTTCACCAGTGTTAATGGCTCATAACACACCATACATGCTTTCTCATTTTAGCAAAACTTCTTCTTACACTGCCAAGGAGGTCCGACAGGTTCTTTTCAGATCTTCTGTGGGAAGTGGGTGTTGAGAGTCCGCCTTCTCCTCCCCGTTCTGCTCCTGACGCGGTTGGCTTTCGCCCGGGGTCACAGTGGCCGCAGAAGCCAAATGAGCATTACGAGTCCACATCAAATTTAACAGCAGCTCCAACTGAACAAAGGTCTAGGGGCACGTTAGCCCAAGGACAGGGAGCTGTGATGTTAACGTCCAGTAATAAACATCTCCCTGTGCGGCATGGGCTGAGAGCACCACGGTGACAAGGGTAATGCCCGCGCTATGGCAACTGCAGGGGCCTTCTCTCATTGCACTCCAGAGCCAGGGAACGAGAGGCTGGGCACATGCAGACAGACCTGCCCATGTACTTACACACACACACACACACACACACACACACACTACACATACGTGTGCAGTCTGTCTATCTGAATTAGCACTGCAATTTGAACATGTAACACAAAGAGACATCAATATAGACATGCTAATACAACAGACACTCACGCACAGACCCAGTCATGCATGTAAACATTACAGAATAAATTAAAGACTTGTAAAATATTATATATGTAAGTTGTCCTTTATAAAGACATGCAAAGAAAATGCTACAAAAAATATTAATAAATAAAGGTTCACAGCAGTTGAGCCCAGCCAGTGTTCTTCCTGTGATTGTATGCAGTAATGTAAGGGTGAATGGGTAATGAAGAGATCTCTAAGAAGAGTGTTTGGCTTCTAGTAACAGCCTTCTGTTAAAAACACTCTATCGATTATTGTTTCCGGCATCCAGCATTAATTGTTACAATGTATGGGAAACTAGTCAGCTGTGTACCGAATCATGCTCCAAATATAATATTCTACTTTCTTAAGCACCCACTGATACAGGGAGCACATGTTCATTGACATTCCAAACCAATGCCTCTTTGCAAATACAGAAGGAAAACAGAAAACACAAGACTTTCAAAAGAGAGGGACATTCCAAATGAACCTCACTGTATGGGAAATAGAGCATTTACAATGTAAAATGTCATTTTGAAAATACCTGAGGGAGAGAGTGAGCTTTGTCACTGAGAGGGGAAGAGAGTTTGGGGTTAGTCTGGGCAAAAGGTCTCGTATGCTCTCGCAACGATGGAGCCAGGAGTCCTTTCGCCTCAACTTGCTCAAGATTTGAGAACCAGAAGGTTGTGCAGCTAACACTAAATCTGACTCCGAGGCGCTGGCACTCCTCCAGTCCCACATGAGTGCTTGTACTGGTTCTGTACTGGTTTCCTCACTCCCGGGTAGGCCCTATCCTAACCCTGTGTCTGCTCCAATTAAGCCAAGAGTGTGGGCTCGGCCATAATGAGCTGATGAATAATTAGAATTTGTGGAGATTGTGCAGCCAAGGCGGCAAATCTGGAGGGACAAGTGCTGAAAACAAGGCGAGTGGCATTAAGTCCGCAGTCACTCAATTCTGTGAACTCGGCCAAGGGCGTTAACACTAAGCCTGTGTGAAAAGGAAAAAAACTCCAGCACTGGTGGCAGGCTGGGCCTCAGCCACCCCTGCAGGGTGGATTAAATAAATAAATAAAACAGTGGTGATAAATGAATCCAGATATTGTCAACGATGAATGGTAATTTCAGAATTTTGTCTCCTTTGTGTGCAGCATGAGTGGGACAAATCTATTCTTGCAGCTCTTTGGATACGTGGAGAGTCTTTTGTAGATGCTTTTTCCATGTTCTGTCTGCTTTGTACAATGGACATGAGGACAGGGAAATATCCAAATAGAAGATTTTGGTTGCATTTTTTCAAAAACTGTTCCTGAGGCTGGTGTGTAACCATAGTGGTGAGATATGTGAGCTTTGGACTTCATTGTATTATGAATTCTAATGGAATATCCAGTACACAGCACAGCTAAGACTTCTGTGGCACTTTGAAAGTTGTGCCTTTTAACCCTGTAATCAAAAGAAGAGTTAAATCCTTATTTCATCAAATCCTGTGGAGTCATTTCAAAACAAAAGGTCAGACCCAAAACAGTTGAAAGAGGACCCCTCTCTACCCTGGCACTCTCAACACATCATGCCTTCTTTATTTTTAAAGCACGCAGTTTCAACACATCCAGCTCCCTAGCATAGCCTGACCAATTAACTTTTGGATGATAGAGACTAAAGCTGGAGGGAGGGAAAAAAACAAAGCTGGAAGAGACAACTGAATGAAAGGGAGAGTGGCTGCTGTGTCCATCATGGATGGTGACACACTTTCTGATGCCTGCTGGAAAACTGTGTCAGGGCAGATGAGGGTCCTTAGGGGCCAGTGAGAAGAGGGACCCTTTGGTGCTGCTGAAATGCCCAGGTCCTGGATGCCCCTCAGGGTTCAGTGCAGCCCTGAATTAATTTTGGCCTCTGCTGGTCAGGAAGGTTGTTTGCCTCCTTGGGTGGTTTAATGCTGCCTCTTGCTCTTTTCTCTGCCAGCTGTGACATGCAGCCTGGGCTCAGTGAAAGTCTCCATTGAACAGAGATACAGAGATGCCATTTGTGTCCAGAATAGAATGTCTCCCCAGTGACAAAGAATATTCCAAGAACTTTGGGGAACATTGCAGTTGTATATGGTATATTTTGTTGTTTATATAGTTTATGGAATATATACCAGATAAAAATATGTGTATGTAACCCAAACAAATGTGTATATTGTTTAAATTGTTTTCTTTTTAAGAAGAATGATCCTGACACACTTAAGCTTATTTGTAGTTTGGTCATATATCAACCTTTATGGATATAATTTAGTCAAGAAAAATGGCATGGAAGAAATATATGAGTTATATTTTAAGGATACTACAAAGTATGTATCTAATCAGCAAATCCATTGAACATTTGCTGAACTTCGCAATTTTCCCAATAAAATTTACATACGGAACCATGAACAATTCAAAAAAGGTTTTAGCTGGAATGTCAATACTAAATAACACCATTCCTGCAGTTTCCCTTGTGGATTAATAATAACAGTCAAGGGACATTTAGGAAATAGGACAAATTTACATGTTGGGAACATTTACCACAACTTTCGGGGAAATGTTCTGGGAACCAGAAATTTATGGCTGGGTTGACATGTTTGTTGGAGGTTCATTTTGCAAGTTGCTGCCATTTAATTCCATTCACTGCATTGACCTAATGCATTTCCGTTTCAAGTCTGAATTCAATATAATGTAACACTTTGAATTGAAGTACTGATTTGATTCTTCACAAACACAGTTTGGCAAGTTAAGCAATCACCAAATGGATGAACAAAAATAGGATGAATGTCGACTGAATCCAGACTTCAGGTGTCCTTTGGTGGACGGTTCCAGTGGTACTTATCATACAAAAATCACCTCCACTTAGCTTCATTTGGGTGAGAGCTGACAAAGGAATGTGTGTCACAGTTGGTCAGTGAAAAAATATAAATGAAAAGGGAGCACTGCAGATCTGTTTTGTGCCATAACATTAAATGAAAATATATTGAATTGAGTGCTAGCCTATTATGTCTGTGCTAGAGTTTGTTGTGAACCCACAAGCTCCCTTTGGACCAAAGCAAAGTTTCCAATGGGAAGCTTGTTTGTTTTCCTGCAGGCCTTCCCTGTCTCCCATTAACATTCCATTTCCTCCAATTTAAGCAACATTTTAAAAATGCGTTTCCACATATGGCTACCCTATTCCTCTCCGATTATATTACCGTTAGTTAACGCAGCCAATTTAGGGGAAGGAAAAAAGATAACAAAACAAAGCATGCATTAAAAATAATAAGCGGGTCTTGTGCAACGTGAAGCAGAAAATGGGAATGCTCTTTAAAAAAAGCAGGCAACATTAAGCAGGAGTTCTGCCTCCCAAACTTTCCTCTAATTAGAACTCAATGCCCCGTTCATCATTTTGATCAGCATCAGCATGCTCTCAATATGTGAGCTGGAGAAACAGATAAAGAGGCAGGGCTTGTTAACATACCTATTATAACATTAAGACAAGCTCTTAATAGGAATATGCCTTTGAGCTGATCAGCTTTAAAAAGGGTTCTGCTTCTGCTGCCCCTCGCCCCCCCCCCCCCCCCTCCCCACATGGCACGCAATATGATTAACTACACAAATATTCTGCAGTGCCCAGCTTCCTTTTCGCCCTTCCATCCCTACCTCTAGTCCTTTTCCACATACATTAACATCTCCTTGTCAGGCTGCATGTGTACTGAGAGGGAAAATGCGTTAGTTTCCTCTCTGAATGTGGGCTAAGGGTAAAAACTTGAGCCTTGGGGTATCAAAGAACCACACAATATTGGCACTAATGTTGATGAGTACTGATCACAGACTCTGGTCATTAAACTAATAAGGCTGTATTCAAATTAGCAAAGGCCATTTCCTCTTCCCCTTTTTATTATTATTATTATTTATTTATTTATTTTTTTTGCAATGGAAGAAAAAAAAACGGGGACTCATATTTCAGTCAGAAGTCTTTTACATTACTCCATTAGTGGCAGACCTAATTGGAAGAGGCGCTCTCTTCTAATGAATAATTATCTATCCTCTTTCAAGCGGAACAATCTTTTTTTTTTGTTTTGCATGTTAACCTTCCACCCCTCCCTCAAATCATCATTACTTTTCCTGATTATCTTAAAGAGGGCTGTTTGTGGTGCCTGTATTCGACATTTGCACTACAATGAAAGCTGATGATGGAACAGAAAAATGAAAGAAGAAAAACAAACAGGGAGCCAAGGTCGTCCCCGAGAGTGGGCTGTTCTAATTTTATAAACGTTCTTCACTTCATTTGCGGTTTTTGTATATCTCTGCATCCCGAGGCTAGACCTAGACCACTCACAGCCTTTGCCTCAGCGTCTCCACCTTAGTATCACTTTGGCTTCACCATGAACAATATGTCCACAAGGGAAAAACATTTCCAATTTGGAATGAGAACACCTTTAAATAAAGGATCAAAAATGCTCAAACTGGAATCTGCACCATATTATTTCACTTGAAAAAGACAAAGAGAGGCATGCACATTTCTTAATTGTAGTCGTCAAATTTCAACTGGAATCCACAAAAGTAATGCAATGCTTTTGCGTCAGTTAAAGTGTCACCAGTGCCAGAAAACAGTTACATATGATGCATAATACAGGGCATGCCCTAATCACAAAGATACTCAAGAATTACAGATTTCAATAAGCATTGATATTTAAGATGACCTGCAACCTTGGTGGAAAGGCAGATCTACAGAGACAGAAATAATTTGTCATTGCAGGCTGAGTCATGCAACACAAGAATTGCTAGACAACAAAGATGGCTTTGAACGAGCCCCTGCTGTTTGTTTTCTGTTGCAATTAATTTAGTCTATGTCATTGTACATGTTATGCGTTACTTCAAAAGGCTAGTTCACTTTTTGAATAAAAAAAAAAAATTGTATTTTAGTTGTAATGTATGTTTTTGATGGGTCCAGTTTTTATATGTAATTAAGGGTATATGAGATATATACAGATGTTTCTGACAACCCATCAGCTTTAGAATGAATGGTATAGGGGCATTCACAGATTCATGGTTTAAAATAAATGAATAAATAAATAAATAAATAAATAAATAAATAAATAAATAAATAAATAAATAAATAAATAAATATGCCTACTTCAAGCACTCTAAATTAGCTGATATAGTGGGCTGTACTTATGAACATATTAGTTCTATAGCATTTATTCACAATTATAAACATAAATATCTTTTTTATATTGTGCCGATGCTTCTTTCCTTTCCGTACAGCATGTGCCATTGGAAATATTTCCATCCACAAGTAAGAGTAAATAAAAAATTACAAAAATAATCAAGTAATGCACTCACGTGCAACTTGTGGAGGCATATCATACATGAAGAAACTGCTTTGGAATTACCTGCAGTGTATTCTGTTTCTTTATGACCCTATGCCAACCATTACAAAGCTGGCAGGTCATCAGAAACTTATGTAAACATCTAAAATGTCTTTCATCACACACAAAAACTATCTGGGCCAATCAAAAAATGCATTTTTTCACTAGAAAGGCCAGAGGTGATTACATTGAACATTTGAATTTAAATTAAAATAACTCCAACACCGTAAATGCAACACCCTCCTCCTTCCATGACTTTTCTTAAATATTACAGCTTAAAATAGCTGTGTTTAAAAAATAAATAAAAAACTCAGTAAAGAAATATAGGCAGTTGTGTCATTTTTTTCCACAAAACCCCCTTGCCACGCAATTAGTGGCAAGTGCTGGTATCCAGGTGTGAATGTGTCACTCTCTTCTCTAGCACGCTATTCAGCAACTGAATGACAAACACTTTGACACAAATTGTTCAAGTTATCAAAATTAGTTTTGCACATATAAACAATCAAAATTCATTAATTGCAATCATGTGATCAAGCTGATAAAGACTTTAGGGTTGGGATGAATAATTGTTGCCGTTGTAGTTATTGAAATGATAGGTTTATAACTATCAGAGATAATTATAGTGCTTTTCTCAGTGTGCCTTTAATATGCTTCTGTGCATCTTCCCTTTAGTCTATATAACAAATTCGCTATAATTTAGAAATATAAATGTTGAAATTGATTGAATTGTGTCTTTTATTTCAAGAAAATAATTTTACAACAAATGGTTTTGTAACCTTTATTGACTTAGGTCGCTGTGGGTGCAGAAATCAATGCTGTAATGCTGGACAAGCTCGACACTGCTGGGTGTCAAACTTGGCGGTAATAGGAAGTAAAAAAAGGCGGCCTATCTAGTTTTAACGTGCAATAATATCAAATCTCCAGGAAGTGAACTATCCCTTTCATAAAAACAACCATTCAAATGGTCTAATTCTATGAATTTAGGTAATAAGTTGTTCCAAAAAAATGCTGAAGAGGTCCATTTGCAGTTCATTGAACTTTTCTCATCTGTGGCACAATTGTTTCTTTTTTTAGTAATTCTTATTTCTGCAGTATTATTTGTGTGCCACTTGTAAAATTACAAGTTTACAATTTATGTTATTGAATCAATTAATATCATTGAATAATTGTACTTTGAAAACTGAGATGAAGAGCAGCCTCAAATATAAACTAACACAACAGAGAAGATGAAACTTGGCATGAGTTTCAAAAAATATATTTTGAAGACTGATGTGATGGCTGAAATGTTATGTTTGACAACTAAAACTTGACATATTAATGTGCTTGTGAAGTGTGCACACTAAATATTTGGAAATGATAGTGTGATTACTTGATTTGTATCGAAACTAATAAATCAGTTGTTAATATGGTGTGGATGGTGTTTGCAGCAATTGTGCAATAAGCAGCATGACCCTCTTTTTCATATTCATGTCCAGTGTGGGGCTGACTTATCCAATCTGCACGCTGATTGGAATGCCCAACTATATGCTACTGTAGCCACATTCATGTCTGAACCACTGCTGACTTGGCAGAGTGTAGACATCCTCCAAGATACATGGTGTCACCAGCCTTTTCACTATACAGCCCATAGCCAAGCTTGAATATCCGATCGTTCGCGGCTTTGGCATTAAGTCCACAGAAGCCTGATTGACCATCGGGGGACATGACAGTATCCTTAACAAGGACCCTTACCCAACTGAACCCTCCCGTACCCTGGCCAGCACGTCTGTAAATTGTGTGTTGCCCTGTGGAATTACCTGCCACAGTCGGCTCACTACTTTTCTCCTGTGTTGGCTTTGCCTGTGTAATGTCACTGCCCAAGATTTACATTATTTTTGTTCAAGACTCAACACTTAATTTTGGTGCTATTTTGTTCAAGTTACATCAACACACCAGTGGGTCATAAACTACAGTTTGTGAGTGCTATAGTCTGCTGTTCACATGTACAAAGGGAGCAGGGAGATGAGATTGTGAGATTTTACTGTGTGCCACCGTTCCATGAGAGAACAATGGGCGACACAGGGGATAGTGTGTCACTGACCTTCAAAAGTGATAATTGGCATAATTATCATCAATATTATTACATAACCATTTTCTAATATTTAAATGATTATATCATTAAATGAATGTTTTTGAGTTTTGGTCCTCAGAAATCATGTAAAAATTTTTGTTAAATTATTCTAGCCAGTGACAATATACTAAGCAACTGCTTTTCCACAAAAACTATCCACCCTAGTACATTTTCTGTTAGAAAAAATTAATCTGAATTGTTGTTAGCTGTATGAAATGCAGGCAGTCTTATTTATTAAATAAATTATAGATGGGGAGCATCCTTGCAGGTGAGAGTAGATGATGGTTCCTCTGTTGTTGCTTGTTGTGACTACTCTATCTTGCTACAGATATGTGTCCCTTGAGCAAACAGAGTCTGTCGGAGACGCTGCCGTTGCATCGCCTCCAGTGCTCAGATCATGGAAACGGCGGGGTTTCTGTTGCTTTTGTTTCCCTCCTTGTGTTTTTCTCCCAGCAGAGGTAAAACATACCAACTGTGACAGCACCCCAGGCTGATGCTATGATCATGTACTGTAGACTGACAGCAACCCGACCAAGCCGTAGTGCATGACCGTGCATGATGGGGGTTCACTTTATCCCCCCCAAACATTTATATGCACGCAGACGCACATGCACACACAGGACCTCTCTCCCTATGTGTGCCCCCCAAGGAGACAGGCAGCGGGAGGCAGCAGGGAGGCACAACCCCAGTGGCACACCCCGATGAGGAGCTATTGAAAACATATTCTCCAGGCCTGCACCACTTACCACACGCTGGGAAGCACTGATGCAGCCGGACATGGGGAGATGACCTTTTACTATGGTAAACTGTACCAGAGCGCAATGCCAGACCATCACATGCTCACCCTGGGCAAGGGAATGAGCGCAGCACAGCGGTCACAGTTCGGTCACTGTTCGAATTATTCTGACAAAACTCACTGAATAACCTCTCTGTCTGATGTGGTTACTGAGGGAAATTTATTTTTCAGTAACAAATCGTTTCCTGGCTGGACTGGTTCCCAGGGCTAAACTTGAGATTTGTTGTAAAATATGACATACAGTACAATGTCGGGATTAAATGGACCTTCAGATCTAATTCAAAGTCAGTAGCAGTTTATGTTTGAATTTTTTGCACCCCTGCAAGGCTGAAAATGGTACCTAGAGTAGTCACTAGTGCTTGGGTTTAAGTTTGGCTTTCAATTAGACAGAAGCTGATGACAATGTGACCATGATGTCTGTATAGCGAAGTATATGTACATGAAGGCTGCACTGCTATTGAGCAGAGACAAAACTGCAGAGCGGTGTCCGAGCTGTTTACAGTAAATCAAGGCTCTGTATACATTTGCCTCATAACAATGGCAGATTTATGAAGGTTTTGCTCATGTTGTAAGAGACCAAGGGCAACATGTAAGCTTTTTGAAATCCTTTATTGAAAGTTGCACTTGTTCTAGTAGGCAGTGGGTAGAAACAACCTACATGAAAGTTAAACCAATAGCGTACATTGGGCCTTGTACATACCTTGCACGTATAGATCTCTACAAGCTTTGCCTGGATGTCCAGTACTTTCCGGTTTTAATGCTTACAGTTGTATAGGCTACTGCTGTAGAATATCACAATGTGTATGGAGGTAAACGGTTGTAGTTTTAAGAATATGAATGTGGAGACGCAAACACTCAAGACATAAAGAGTAGCCTCAGACTAGGAAACACGGGACAAAAACACAGTCGCACACTTTCTGACACACAGAAACCTCATATACATCAGCAGTCTATATATTTATATGCTATATCATGCTTAATTGATTCTCTGAAATTATGCGAATGATGTTAGACATACTTAGAGCCCAGAGAAATAAGCAGGTTGTTCTTTTTATTTTAATACTGCACTACCAAGAGGTAGATAAAACCTCTATTTCAAGCCACAGGTCAAGGAGCCATCCAATTAATTGTAAAAATCATCTAATTTAATCATTTAATTGAACACAGATGCATAAAAAGAATGGTAGCTCAATGTTGCTCAGTATTTGTTGACATGTCAGACCTGGAGCAACAGATAACTGTCCAAGAATATGTCAAATAAATTTATCTTTGAGAAGGTTGGAAAAGAATAATTTAAAATTCACTACTACTACTCTACTCTAGATTGTTCACATATATTTTAAGGTGAAAAAAAAACATTCTGTTTGCAGCAGGGACATGTAAATGAACATAGAGGCTGTTGTAATTGTCACACATTTACTCATTTTTGAAGTTAAATGCAAATATTGTCAAAACATTCTTTCATGGATTGCCAGAGCCAGCTGCTGGCATAGAGGGCCTATTTAGGGCCAGAACTATGGACGGACGACACAATTCAGGTTTTAAATGTTTCTTGTTTTGAAAGGATTCAGAGGGTGCAAATAGATTTTTGGGGCTGTTGTTCTTGCGCCGGTGATCATTGACAAATCCTCCACCTCCCCCCATCCCCATTTCGAATTGCTTTGATCCTGACAGCCTTCAGGTATTAATGAGCTGAATGATTACAACATATTTTTTGTTTTCAAAATATTGGGGAGTGCTTTACAATGAGAACAGGCCAATTAGCCTATTGAGGCTGGCTATTTACATTCAAACTGGTGAATATCCAGCACTGCATCAACCCTGGACTTGGGCCTCCCAAACCTCACTAACAGTCACCTTGACTATTAGGCATTTGCCTGGTTTTTAGAACACTGTACGGAAAACATGACCTAAAAGAAAACAAACAAACATTATAATTTTAGCAAATTTGGTTAAATTTTGTTTTATGCAATGGGAAAAGGGAACTTTTTCTTATTTGCAGTGATTTCAGATGACACTGGTGCCTGCTAAGCATAACCCACATCGCATTATTCTAAGCTACGTAACTTTACATATAACAGCATTGACACAGTGTTACTCTGTTTGAAAATGAAATTTAAAAAAGTCACATGTATCTGTGCAACAAATGACCAATTAGGATAGAGGAATAAATCATAGAACTCCCATAGAATTTCTATGATTGACATAATTTTCTTTTTTAAAACTTGATTTTGAGTCAGCAGTTTAACCACAAAATTATAAAGTATGGATACAGGTGGTAATTAAAGGATGATGTCAGTTATGATCACAATGCAAGGAGCAAGGAATCAACCCTAGATCCACTCCCTTTTAAGGAAAGGGCAGCACCTGTGCTTATAAACATCACTCTACAGCAGAGTATCTTGGAACCTAAGAAACATACCCTACGTAAGTACGCAAACGCAGACGCTTCAGACTACGCAAAGTTGGTTTCACATGTCTTCGCGTTATAAAATGTGTCACCAGAAATTCTTAAAGCGTAGCAAGCACGACTTACAGTGTCGCAGCTAGGGGCGCTATAGCAGGCAAAAACAGGATAAATCTGTCTTCTTTGTTTTGTGCTTTCTTCCACTTAGTCTTTTCACAACTGTCCTGGATAACCCCCTTGAGGACTATTAGCTCAACAAGGACATAATAACACATGTTGAGTATGTACAACCCGGCCTCGCATTTGCAGGGCAACAGCCTGGCGTTGTCATTCGCGTTCGCGAACTTGCGTAGGGTACGCTTCCTCTCTTAACCACTGTTAAGTGAACAGCAAAATACAGATTACAAAATACAGGATCAGCCAGCAAGCGGATCAGTATAACATGTGTGCACATTGAAATCTTTGTGGTGTGAGACCCTGTATAAAACCAGTTGCAGTTTAAATAAGAAGATTTGATGCGTGTGTGAGTAAATGTGAGTGATAATGTGAGTAAATCTCACCATAACAGTCTAATTATGTATAAAGTACACTGAGAGGTCAACAGCACCCCTCCTTACTGATTGCATATACTCTTTCTCTCTTCCTCTTTCAATCTCTCTCACGCACACACGCATGCACGCACACGCACACACACACACACACACACACACAAAGTTTTCCAAAATAATACCCAGCTGAGTGGCCACACTCAACAGCTTGCAGATGGATCCTGGCATCTATTTTACCCGCAAACCACAGGAACCTGCTGTTTTTAATAAAGCAAAAGGTCATTTCCAATCTGCCTTATCCCTTAAAAGATTTTCTCTGGCAGCGAGTTCCATAAAAGTTTATAAAAAATCCAACAGAATTCAGGGCAAGAGGATTATTTTCTGCCCAGGGAGACAATGTTTGTTCAAAAGGAACACGTACTGTAACTTTTGGCCTGTTCTGAAAGTAACCAGTTCCAACTTCCAGTTTTTCTGTATCGTATCAAAGAAAGACCCGCAAGGGTGCTGATTTCACCAGGTGTAAAAAATAGCAAGTCTTTCGGCACAGCTGTGTTGAATTTGTGCTTGGAGAGGTCTCTGATGATACATCAGAATCAGAATAAAGAATCACAACAGATGGATGAGAATCTATGGGTAGGCATTTTCAGCCTCTCCGGTTTGATAGTGTTTTCAGCCTTTTTATTTATGGTAAATTGTACGGTGAGAAAATGCATCTGTTTCATTTAGTATGTTCCATATGCCAGGAGTGCTCTAATGAATGAGTCAACAGGCAGTTTTGGTCACAACACATCCACGCTAACACCATAGGCGGTTTTAGGCCATAGGTAGGCAATTGCTTGGGGCCTCATTTGCCAAAGGGGCCTCGTGAATTTGTGGTTCCTTTTTTTTTTTAATTTATAAAACATTTTTCTATTCTTGTCACTCCAAACAAATGATAATCTGTAATAGATAAAAAATAAATCTGTCTACATGTAAATGTGGGCCTATCAAATTAAATATCTATATTTGCCAATATTTATTATCACCCACATTTCACATTTAATGGACTATTCCACCTTGACCTTCCTGCATTTGCGCCTAATCAATAACGTAGAAATTTGAGTTTGCCTAAACTGACGAAATTCTTTTATAAAACAGCAGCCAGAGACTCCACGACGGAGGAGCAACAAGTAGAGTGAGAGCACCTATTATCGACCACAATAACCATAGTGTATTTACTTCGTATTTATTAGAGAGAACTGGACATTGTTACCTATTTAAATGTAAGTCCTGTAAAAATACACATAATAAATTATCTAAATGTAAAAAACCGACTTCATACATTTAGTTAGATTTTGATATAGCAATACAGTCTTATTTACTATATCAACTTTAAGACAAGCAACACGCTCGGAATTGTCTCATCGCGACCCATTAAATCCAATGGCGCAGACGTTGCTTCTTAATTTCAAACTGCTTTCCTAACGGTTATTTTGCATCTTGCGACTTGGGTTACAACAGTGAATATGTACGGATTCCTAGACATGCTGATAGCGACCACCCTTTCTCATATTAACCAAAATACGCAAGACAGGACACTTATACAGTATGCTAGAAAATTTATGTTAAGTTCCATTCATTTATATAGGGTGGTCGATACACGTCATCTTAGCAACCAAAATCTAGCGCTGGACCACCTCTGAGTTATTTGCCGGCACATTAAAAAAATCGAGAAAGTACTTTAAAAAAATTACTACTGGAGGATAACGAGGACATTTTTCCTACATAACTAGGTACAGGTTGTTACCGATATTTCGCCTATTTACGCTTGTTGAACGAAGTTGGTTGATAATAGGTGCTCTCACTCTAGCTGATGTTACAACAGATGTAACGTTAGTTGAAGAAGCTGAGTTAGCTTACATTAGCAGCCTTACTGCTGCCTCAGCCTGTTGTGCACCCACCGCACCTCCTACAACTTCTAGCGTTACTGCCTCTGCTGGTTGAACAGTGTGGGAGGTAAGTGTCAGAGGCGACACCGACAGACAGCAGCAGCCTACCACAAACCAGACACCCGCTCGGACCGGGACTTTTACCCCTAGAGAATAGTGGATTTTCAAATGCTTTATCAAAAAGCACGTACTATACTTTTGTCTTCAAAGAATTAAAGATTATATACTTATAATCTTTTTCTTGCCATGTCTTCTTCTAACTGACTGAAGGTAATTTCAAGTTGTTCAGTTAGAATTCTCATTTGGGTCTGTCCTTTAGTTCTGTGGCTTTGTTAACTGAAAATAGCTGCCTCCAAATAGTTTTTGTTCACTAGCTATGATTGCGTTAAACAAAATGGAGAAGGGCCTCACATTGGTCTTTGCCTGGGGCCTCCAAATCACTAAAACTGCCCCTGGCTAACACACATACACATGGCTGATTTGTCTTAACATGTATCGTCTGTAGCAGTACCAAGCAACACCAATCAGAGCCCGGCTCTGTGCCAGGTTGCATCATTAACCTTAACAAACTGATTAAAGCCATTTTGTTTAGCCTCCTGGGCTGCCATCGCGGTAGTCCCTCCGGTTCATGGGCCGCAGGTTGCATGCCACAGGCATGACAGCCCCTCAACATAAGAGAGAGTTTTCATAAGGGAAATCCTTCAACCCTCCTTTCCTCTGCTGCCCTCTCTGCTCTGATTCGGCATTATAACTGACCTGAAAGGAGCTGATGAAAATTAATTTTGGAGGAGGAAACCCGAGCCTGCTCGCTCAGATGTGACAGTAACAAATCTTCATCGCCCATTGTACAGCGTCACTCTGGGCTGCCCAGCCCTGGTACCCTGAAGACTCATCAGAACACCCTGCACTCTTCGGTAGCCTGGCAGTTGTCAGGAGCACAAATTCTGAGCCGAGCCTTGAGTGAAAAAGCAGGTCATCCGATTCCGCCTTGCTCCGGCAGTGACATGCTGGAGACAAGGAGAAACCTCTGCAATGGTTGTGGAAGGTTCGCTTCGGGAGTGAACCTGAGAAGCAAGAAGAGAAATGAGAGGGGATGAATGAGAAGGAGAGAGGTGGAAGAGAGAACGATAGGTTAAGAGAAAAAAGAGAGAGGGGGAGAAGATGGAGAGACTGAAGAAGCAAGGGAGAGTAGAGAAAAAGAGCTTGAAAGTGAGAGTGCCATTGAGTTTTTTTTTTTTTTTTCAGGGAGCCGGCCTTGTTTTTGTAAAGATGTGGCTCTGGCCAATAACAAGACCTGAAAATCACAAATTTCTTTTCTCCATTTGTTTGTTTCAGCCCCCCGCCCCTACACGATCTCCTGGTCGTGTACGCCTATTGATTGACAACTGGCTCCAGAGCTACTCAGGCCTCTTAACATACCAACTCGGGGCTTTGTGTTTCACCCACAGAGAGGCCTAGAGCCCCCTCTCGTCTGTCTCTCTGTGGCTGGCTCCAGCAGGCCCGCTCAGCTTTCCCATTCACTTTCACCTCTCATTGTCTCCCCAGCCCAGGCTGTCTCCCTCACTCTTACCCCCTGACTGACAGGCCTCAACGAGGTGGAACTGACAGGCCATCATCCTAACAAGGCTGCAGCAGAAAGGCAGACGGGGAGAGGCCAGGTCGGCATCCCCGCTCTCATCTTCCCGCTCCTCCTCTTTCATTTGTCTTTGTTCTCTCATTCGTCATTCGGTTGACAGATGCTTTTAATTCCTTTATTTTTTATTTTTTATAAGGTAGATCAAAAACCACCATTCACAGTGCACCACTCATTTTTACAATGAAGATCAGAGAAGTCTAAACTTGTTCAACCATTCCACATTTGAATGGATGAGTGAAACCATACTGCTATTACCGGATGTATTAGATGTTGGAAGTACAGGATAAAGTGCTAAACTCATTAAAGTGCCTTACTCTTTAGTGTGAAGGAATTTTGTGTACTTTCTGCATCATGATGTTTAACAATGGCAATGCTATCCATTACAAGAAATATAAATGCAATATAGGACAAGTAATGAACCAAATTCCAAGACAAGTAATCACGACTTTGTAGTCATGGAAGCACAGTTTGATGAAATTGCAGAAGATAGTTAACATTAGCAGGATAAATTAGTAGCTCTTTTAATTTATTTATTTAACCTTTTTTTGGGGGATTTGAACAGATCAGAAGGCCACCATATATATATATATATATATATATATATATATATATATATAATCTTTTTCCTGAGTAATATGGCATGACTGTCAAAAATGTAGGCCAAAATGATGACTCTGTTGTGATTTTTTTTTTTTAATTGACCCTGAAATACTCATTCTGCTTTTTAGCACGATGAAGCCAATGATAAAAATTTTCAGGTCAGCTGCACATAATCTTATTCGGGCTTCATAGCCTTGATGTCACACAAGTTAACTAGTTCCCACCCAATGCCCTATAAATACTTTGCACTGTGTTTGAGCACCCTAGCATTACAGTTATCTCAATGTTCAACTAAAAGTAAAATGCAGGACAGGTGATGGTCTGTATAATATTGCAAAAAGCATTGTTAATACTGTAAGAGTAGCACCCATGGCCGGAGGCAAAAGAAACGTGACGAAGCAGCAGTGACG
The DNA here is from genome assembly GCF_013347855.1 of Anguilla anguilla. Taxonomy (NCBI): domain Eukaryota; kingdom Metazoa; phylum Chordata; class Actinopteri; order Anguilliformes; family Anguillidae; genus Anguilla; species Anguilla anguilla. The sequence goes on along the minus strand of NC_049210.1, from coordinate 30,735,724 downwards.
TGTCAAAGAACCCGATGAAGTTTATTTTTTACAGTACCGGTTCCCACAAGACAGTGCAAAATCTGTACAGTGAACAAAAAAATACTAGAAAATAAAAACTACCTAACAAAAGAAAATACAACTACTACTACTACTACTACTACTACTACTAATAATAATAATAATAATAATAATAATAATAATAATAATAATAATAATAAAGAAATGGAGCAATGTGTAGAATATGGCTATGCCTTACAAGCCCCAAAGTTGGGACTGACTGAAGGAAATCTAAATGCATCACTTTATACGAGTAGCTCCTCCCCCGACATACACCACCATAAATCAAAACAATTACCTTAACAACAGCCGAAATACAAAAAATGAACAATGCAGGTGCAATGGTGCAAATTACAGCAATAATCTATAACATAAGAAAATAAAGGCACTTAAAATTAATTACATGCAAATTATAAATAAATAAACAAATTCCTCCTCGTCAACCTGGACTGCAGTGGTAGCTGCAATCTACTCCCGCCTACAATAGCTTGGTTTGTTCCCTTGATCCATTTGGCAGTGTGTGGAGTTGAGACCACAGGGCCAGCTTTCAGTTCTCAACCTCAGCACCGGATGTAATGTTGCCCCCTGCTGATATCTATGATTTTCGCTCAAAAAGCCAGTTTCCCTATTGGGCTCCATTAATGATAGATTAATTCTATGTCCAGTAATATATAAATATAATATATACTATATAATATATAGTAATATATAAAATGATTAAAATGAAAATTGTGGAATATTTCGGTGATCCTTGATAATAAAGATTAATATTAGGCAGAAAGAAAAACTGCATTAGCCCAATTGCCTTTCTTATGCTGTTTGCTGTCATAATTATTGTGCTGCCAGAAGTCACCTATGATGAACAAACGAACAAATTAATTCATTAATTCTTGTCCTACCAGCATCCCATATAGAATTATAAAACCTAGAGGCTAAGGCTGAAATGTGTTGGCTCCCTTCCTGTTTCCCCATGGCATGCTGCAATAGTAATAAAAACTTCTAAAGAAGAGTGTCTCGGAATAATTTTTACTTGAAACCAAATAAAATGTCAAACTGTTAAGAGGTTATTGTCCTGTTCTTTTCAAGGCAATAGCCTGTATCCTGATTGGTTAAGAAGCTGTGGCATGTCAGCTAACCTTTCAGAGTTATTCCATTAACATTGTTAAGTGTTAGTAAATTTATTATATATAAGCCATATTGTCAAAATTCCAGTTTGTGCTGTTTACAAGTGTAGTTGCTTACTTATTGTTCAGACTCCAACTCAGGGATACACTTTTTCAGGTAGGCTAGCTAAATCCATGGAGCCAGTATTGTTACAGAATTCCTTTAATAATCCCCTTAATAGCTGAGCTAAATTGATTCATAAAATGATAGGTCTATAGTAACGTTTCCCATAGAGGCTAGGTCTGACATAATTAACACATTATGTTTCCCTGTATCATGAACGTTGAATTAGTGCCTTTTATTATTTTGGCCAATTCCATCATAGCCTGCATGAACAACAGTGAAATGTGCATTGCTATCTCTGTACATAGGCTCTCTAATTAGCTGTTGGCGCACATCGCCATGAGGTTGCGATCATTAGGTTTTGCACGATTACTGTTTTCATCTGTGAGGATAAAATTTGGCCGGCTGTGTGAGTATAGCTAATTTTAGCGGTCCAATGATGATAAGTTTAGGAGCTTGCTAATATTTCTCTGAATATCGTAGTGTTATTTTCAATCTGCGAAAGCAGGTGCTTTTTTTTCCAGATACATAAGTGCACCATTGTCATTTGCCGACAACTGCCGCTTAATTATCACCCATGGAGAAGGGGGGTGGGCTTCGCGTAGTCCTCACGTCACTGCTCTGCGCTATCCTCCTTGTACACATGATTAGGCATGTGACCAAGAACACAACTGAGCATGTCTGTTGAGTAAAAAATTGTACTTCCTGGTCCTGATGAGCTCCCCATAGGCTTCTATTGGTGTCGGTGTCTCTACATATCGTATATTCTAAGGCTGAGACATGGAAGTGAGTAGGAGCTTTCACTCAACAGACATGCTCAGTTGTGTTATTGGTCACATAGGCTATCAGCATCTGGAACGCTGTAGGAGGAATACAATGTGACTTCCACAAGGAAGTCAATTAACTCATGCTTAGTTGATGGAAGTAGAATTGCTGTCTCAGGTTCCAGAATATCCTATAAATACTGGATTGACTCCTGATCTGGTGACTGAGAAGACCTTAACATATGGACAACATCTGTGTCATGCCCCTCTAACTGTTGGGCTGCAATCTGTGGAAAGGGGCATTTTCACCCCTCACTGCAGGAAAGAAATGCGTTAACTTGGGGTGATTATGATTGCTCAGTACCAGGATGATTGCCATTGACCTTGGGGTGCAAGCACATGCAAACAATGACAGGAAAAAAAGAAAAATGTGCTTCATACTTTAAAGAACTACTAGAACCCTTAATTGTTCGAACACAGTTGTGCTTCCATTTTTGATGGCTACTTTTATACAACTGTTTCAACGCAATGTTAAATATATATTTCAGAATATCATATTGCAGGCGTTTGGGGTTCAAGGGAGGGTGGATTTCTGAACCACTGAGGTAAAGCTTCCTTTACAAGGTTGAGGAAATGGGGTGGTAGTGGAGGGGGGTGGTGCTTGGCATGTGTACACTGATGTGCAGTCCCTTATTAAGAAAGGGAGACCACCAATGGCAGTGAGATACACTGGCCTCCAAAAGAATAGACTCCTCTTATCACTGAAGTACTGAGAGAGCCCAGGCTTCTCACAAGGCATAGCCGTGTAGACAGGTACTCATAAATCACAGGCAGATCTCCATCTCAGAGACAGACAGACTTTACATCTAAGCAAAGTTTAATGATGCCCATAAACATTTACGAGCGTTTCCTGCCGTGGAATCGGCAGACTGTGGCAGAGATCTCTATCAGCAGCTTTTATTAAAGGCAAAGCAACTTCTCGGAGCCTCGAAAATCTGGAGAAACGTCCGGGTTTAATTGCACTTTTTTTGCACATTTTGCATTGTTTGCTCTGCTTGTTATTATCACTCCAAATTTAAATCCCAAGGGGCCTATAGTTCAATCTTTTTTTTAAATTAATACATAAAACATAACTAAACAGAAAAAAAAAAAATCTTTATGATAAAACAAACATTTTATATCCTACAAAGATATATTCTTGATCATATCACAAGTGTAATAAGGACATGGCAAGTGTGGTACAGTAGTATATCACCCACTGGGTGATATCAGACAGCTGTTATGTGATTTTTTTGTTGCACCATTTTTAATTGTACTGATCCATTCTAAGGGAAGGATTTTAAACTTTGTACTTTACTGTAAGTGATTTCTCTCAGGTCCAATTATACAACATTTTAGTTAAATGTGTTTAAATAGTTAAAAGTGTTTTAAGGCTGTCACCTTCCTCTGCAGACTAAGCCAGAACAGCCAAAAGATCTACTGTAATTTTTAAATGGAATATTGAGTAATTCCTGAGATCTTATTCCAAATAAATTTTATTTCATGGCTTAGTCCAGAAACAATGAATATATGAAGTAATACCTTTCTGATGTTTAAAAGATAAGGACAATACATTGGGGACTGGATTTATGCATTGCAGGTTGTTTTATAAAACCTATACGTTATTCTGTGTTGGTCTCCCTGATTTTTTTCAAAAGAACATGCTTTTCTTGAATTCCCAGCTTTAGACCAGCTTTCCTCATCATATTTAATACCAAGCTGAGCTGAATTTCTTGTATTCTTCTCAATACAATGTGATTCTAGGTAATACTTTTTTTTTAAGTGTTTTTTTTTGTAAATTTTTTTATAGTTTTGTATTTGAGAACATAATACCCCGCTTTCGAAATCATTCGATTCCAAGTATGAAATTATCTGACTGAATCTCTAGATGGACTAATGTATCTTTACCCAATGTTGCAGATTTTTTTTTAAAACAGAAGAACTTCAGAGATATGAATCACAGAATTTATTACGAACCAGATGATAAAATAGGTATGAGAGTTATTATTACTGACACAGAGATGCTAGCATTAAAACATTTTTCATTGATAAAAGAAACTCATCTTGATAATATAAAAGGGCCATGTATTTGTGCTATTGCTAAAGAATAAAAGGTTACAGCCAACAGAGTTTGAGATATAGAACAGGTTTTCACAAACAGTAAAACCTGTTCAGAGTATTGAATGACCACTGGACATTTGCACAGAAAACACTAACACTGCCTGAACAGAAGTTCTGCCTTCCTCCTCTTCAAGCAGGGAATAAGAATTGCTGTCCTTGCTTGATTTCTTTTTGTTCCTATTCCTATCGGATCATGGCCAGATATAAAAAATAATGCACCCTAATGCAAGCCAAATGTCTGACAGACAGTATGTCTTCTGCATGAAGATCTCTCTGTCCATATCGCAAGCACTTCCTCAGGTGTTAAATGAGCTGCAGCCACCAGAGAAGGGATGAAATTGTTGCTTCTTGAGGAGGCATGCCATCATAATCAGAAGTTGCTGGTGATGGGCTAGATGCAAGAACAGTGCCGGTCCCAAGCCCGGATAAATGGGAGGGTTGCGTCAGGAAAGCTTCCGTGTTGGGTTTTAGGTGCTGACCTTTCATTTGTCTGCATTACTTCAAAAGGCATCACTCGCTCTCGCTAAGTTCACTGACTCGGTTCTGTCTGCTGCAATTGCAATGATGATAAGGTCAGGTTTAAAAAATTACAAAAAATAAATAAATGAAGCCACACGCAGCATTAGCACCCTAGTTTCTCTAAAAACTCCTGTCCTGTCACATTAGCTAACTGGCTACCTGAACTAAATAACATTATTTGGCTAGCAATGATGCTGATTACTAGCTACAGTAGCAACTGAAGAAAACACAACCAGAAAACTTGCTGCCACATGTGATTTCATAAAACTGATCTGTGGGGGTTTTCATAGTGACTTTAACTTGGTCATGAAACATACCCCAAACCCAAACTTTAAACCCTGTCATGTTGTCTTGTTAATTTTGTTGTGTTGCAGTGCATTTGCTTCATTTTATTGCCATCACTGATTGTCTTTTAACCATTTTCTTGTTTGCAATGTGTGCTCAATGACTGGAAAACTACTCTACGAATTTCCAGGTTTCCCAGGACGTGCGTTAACCCTACCCCAGTATCTACCAGAAAGCTAGTTTTACCACCTGGATAACCAGAAATTAAGCTGACTAGATATTTTACAAAGGGAACCAAAAGATGGTTGAATGTGTTTTTTCCCCCCATTTGCAGGCAGTGACTAGTCATACTCACAACTCTAGTTTGCCAACTAACTGGCTGAACTGCCTCAATGTGCACCATGAATCGGGTACCAACAAAGATGTTCTAAAGCTAAGATCGTTATGGCCTCTCAGCTATATCCGGTCTTAATGTGTATTGAGTCAACATACAACCCTCCCTTATTGAGGTAATATCTTCTGAGTATTTTATTATCTCTGACGCCAACTGACTCAAGGGAGGAACTCACAACATGAGGAAAAGGGGATTAGGGTTTTACTGAAGCATGTATTCAGCCATATTTAGAGTAACTTTAATTCCCAGAACATGTAAGCGTTCTTTTTCACAGCTAAATCGGTATATATAATTCTATAAGAATTGCCAAAGTGTGCAGTTATACATTCTCTTAAACAAACCTGATCGAGCTTTGGTGAAACATGTTGTTTGCCTTTTTTGGCACATTATAATAAAGATGAATCAACTGAAGAACTATTTATCTCTGCTTCTATTGTGCAGTAGACAACTCTACATTGGATTTTTATAGAAAGTTTCAGTTTTTTGTAGTAAAGATATAATTAGTATATTTATTTTAACTTTTTTTATCTCTCTCACACACACACACACACACACACCTACAGACTTCCCCACACCCAATGAAGTGAAAGAGCGGTATGTAAACCCACCCCAGCCCGGTGTGGCACCAGGGTGTCTGAACATCCTCTCCCTGGGGACAAAACAGCAGCGCCTTTTCCCACACCCCCACTCACAACTACCACCCATACTTCCCACTGTTTGCAAACACTTTGCTCAGAAGCGTGTTCGTGAATCTCCTCCCACAGATAAAGTGTGCCTTTGTCTGTCCCTAATTGAAAAGTGTCATTTAGCAAAACTTGAGATGTTGAGCTGGGCTCTGTGCTCTGCAACGCAGTTAAATTTGCAAAAGTCGTTCTTGTATGTGACACTTGTGTGTGCGTAGGTTTTATAACCTAGCTTCAGAAGGTCTATCAGAAATACAGACAGACATGAAATGATAAGATTACTTGGATTTCTTTTTTTTTTTTTTTTTTTTTACAATTTTGACATGTGAAAAGAAAAATCCAATTTTATATGTCTTTCTTAACAGTGACTATGTTTGCCCTGACCTTGTGAATGAAGCGCAGAGATGAAAGTGTACATATAAACTAGAAAGGTTACAATTCCTGAAGGAATTGTGTGGGCTTGCTTTGCTGAAAATCATTACCAGAATACTTGAAGTAAGTAACTGCCACTGTCCTCAAGCCTCAATGCATTTCAGTGAGGGCACATAGCTCAGAAAAAGTGCAATAGCAGCAAAATGATAAAAGGAAAAGCTTAGATATATGAATATGAGTGTGTGCGATTATGTGTAATTCTGTTGAAAATTGTAGCCTCTGTGACTATCTAAAAACATGTGTCAAAACTGTAAAATCACCAACTTGAGCTAGAGTGGGCAGCCCATTCATGTGTATGTGGAGCGTTACTGTCAAACAAATGCCAATCCTGGGAGACTGAAACATGTGATTCCAAAATAATTTTTTAGTGAGAGAGTAGACAAATAGCTGAACGTTTTGATGTAAAAAAAAAGTCTAGAAAGAGTCAAAATTGAAGGAGCTGTGACGAGTTAGAAAAGTGCAAAAAATGCAGAAAAACCAAGTACCACACTCTAGGATCTGAACATTCTACAATGCTTTCCTATGGGGGAAAATTGCTCACAAAAAGTTGAATATTTCAAAAGGTTTTGAATTCATAAAAAAATCTGAATACAAGCAACAATGTCTGTAACTAGCTGGTCATTTGCCGAAGCAAGCCCACCAAAAACAGATTAAAAGCAAGGGTCATAGATTCCTTACTGTGATATCCAAGATGATAAATGCTGTTCATGAGGAGCCTTGACCAGCCCACTATCAGTTGTGTTCAGTGAACATTTGCATGTGCCTGTTGCAGTGGTTGGGAGGGAGATAGGCGGCAGGCAGAGAGACCTCTCAGACAGTCACGGAAATGGATAACCAATCTGAAACTAAGGTTGCTCCATTGGCCGGAGACATCAGAGCAATAGATCCTCCGTAGTGTCCCTCCACTGCCGTGACAACCACACAGAGGGCTGCAGTCAATTAATTTGTCAGTCGGTGATGGGCCTCACAGCGTGATAAGGAACAGACAGGCGGATGGGGAAGGGGCAGGTGTGGCTGGCTGGAGACAGCCTTATCTCTCTGGCCGGAAAGTAGTTGTGCAGTCTGATTCAAACTGGGGGGCAGGAGGTGGGGGGCGAGGGGGGGGAGGTCATGTGGGAGGAGGGTGATCTTTCATCAAGAGTCACTGTTTCTTTCCTCTCAAATGTGGCCTTACAGCCCAGGGTGTGAAAAGCTGCTTCTCTGGTCACACAGGGTTGCATAGTGTCATCTTCTTCAGACACCCCTCTGCCTCTCCGAACGCCAAACTGCTCGGAAAACCAGCTTTAGCTGTGCTTATCTCGACATGTATCTGTTTTCCTGAAATTTCAGCTCACACAATGTCCTCTCTGAGCGGGTCCATGTGTCTGATGACCTCTCAAGATTAATTTGAACTTCATTTTACACTGTTGTGGCAGCTGGCTGAGAATCGGCTTACCGAGCAGGCAAATAGAAGCTACTATTTGCAAAATACGCCCTCATAAACATAACGGATAATGAGTTTTTCAGGAAAACAACGTTCAATAGCAGAGATGCTTCCCATGCAGGACAATTTTAGTTCTGCATCTTACTTAGCATTACTATGAACTCAAAAAATGACAAAAAAAGACAAACATACTCAGAACATTTGAAAAAAAAAAAAAAATAGGAAGAAGAACAATAAAGTTAATCTTGTGACATATGGTGGTTTGATGTTTGCCTTCAGCTTAAACGTTGCTGATGACAGAATCCAAAACCCATCCCTTGGGAAAACGTCACATGTTCTGTGTGTCTGAAATTAACTTCAGAAAACATCAAACATCCTGCCCCTAATTCCCACTTTCTACTCCCACATTATTTTGATTGAGAAAGTAACTGAGGAAAAAAAAGACATTTAGTAACTCTAGACTACATAGTTACTATAAATATATTGATGAAGTTGTGAAACCTGCAGCTTGAAGCTAAACATTAGATATAATACAGCTATTTTAAGTAAAGCACTACAGTAGTAAACATCAGTTGTAGATCTGAGAGCTGAACATTTTCAGCAAACACAGAGAGAAGGTGGGGTGGGGGATATGCAGCGCACAGTTATCCACTTTCATTTAATCTTCCTAGAAGGGGAGGCAGAACGAGTAAACCGATGATGATCTATGTGTGTTTGTGTATGGGCCGTTTATGGATGTATTGGGCCTGGGAGCGAGATGTTTATAAAAATCCATAAAGCAGACGGGGACGACGCACGTGAGCACAGGCCCTTCCTGAGGGCTGTCTCCAGGCGAGTGCGGCTCTGGCTCCTGGCTGTCTGCCCCGCGCTCCGCTCACTGCAAACACGTTATTTTTAACCCGCTGCTTCCGAGAGGAAGGCTGGGACGCTGGGTCCTGGAGCAGCACAATGGGGGCCGAGGCAGCAGCGCCACCTCCACCCCGACCTACAACCCCCCACCGCCCCCTTAGCCTAGCCCGTGTAACGCAGCAAAGTGGGTCAGTCGGGGGAAGGGGTCGTAAATTAGGAGCTCCTAATCACGGCAAGCATTGTGATGTGCTCATTATATGGTTGTCATGACATCATTAGGGGGAGGGAGTGTGTGTGTGTTTTTGTGTGTTGAGGTGGGGATTTGTATGAGGGGACTGAGAGTGGGAAGGTGCATAACCAGTTAAGAGGTGATGGAAGGTTGCGTTTTGCGCTAATGAAGATTCATGTAGATCTAGCTAAATGCTGTACGTCTCGTCTATGGTTTACAGGTGCATTTTATTAACAAATAATTGGCCCTGATAATTACAGACATCATAAGCAGCAATATTGGTTGTACCAGGGTAAAACTCTTGATCATGTGGACAACACATACGCCTGGGTACATACTGAATAGCTGAGGGAGATCACAGTAGAGCACAGCGTGATAACAGAATTTTGCAAATTTACATTAACTTTTGCAATCATCACTCACTCCTATACATTCAGTTGCCGCAATTAAATAGCATTAAAACATATCCCTTTCAATATAGATACACAGTTTCTGAATGGACAATAATACCTCTTGCAAAGAGTCTAAAATAATTTGTACACACACACACACACACACAGTTGAATGCATTGAGAAGATGAGAAGCACAACATCCAACCCACTGTCATAAACAGAAATCTCCTTAGATTTATAATACTGTACCCATTTATGTAGGGTCAATTTCCATGACTATGATGAGAAAAATCTAACAAAATGTCCGTCTACTTCTAAATTCTAAACAGACTGAAAATGGAAAACAAAATCATCCAGGGTATAAGCAGAACTCATTTCAAATTCAGAAGACTTCACAAAAGCCAAAAACACATTTGTATTTTTTATTTTTTTTAAATTACGTTTGTAAGTATCAGAAATTCACACCCCCACTATGGATTAAATATTTATTTAAATCAAAAAATGACGGTTGGTGCTGACCTGTTTAATTAATCAGTTAAAATTCTTGCACACATTTTCATTGCTAAATAGTTATTTGGATTGCTCCTGAATGAGAACTGCAACATTTCACTGTACTATTCCAGCGTGAGGGATTGGAGCCAAGAACCCTCATGTCCAGAGTTCAGTGACATGACCCCTGCCTGCGCTCGGAGCTCCTCTCCGCCAAGCGACCCGCTGTGCCTTCTCGCATGACTCCATCATGTGTAATAGACTCGGCAGGCTCTCTCTCTTCCACAGGCGCTCCTGTGATGAATCTGTCGGTGCACCGCTGTCTGAAAGGGAGGCCTCCTGGGTATTTAACAGAAACCTTTTGCGAGGCCAGAGCAGTAATTACTCGGTGAACTCGGAAAATCAAATTGACTTAAAGACGCCGCGAATGAAATCAGATTACCGATGGAGGAGACCAGGTATCCAATACCACTGCTAGCAAGAAAGCTTTGGCCTTGGAAACATACACCCCTCTCCTGTCAAAAGAGGAGACGTACAGCTCAGAAAATTGAGGCTAATTAATTCCAGTCTGCCTTGTCCGGATAGATGAAATGAGAGGACACAGCTTGCATTGCCTCAGATCTTATGCTGCCCTACAGAATTAACAGACAGCATGAATGGATGGAGTTAAATGTTTTTCTTTGGCTTTAAGACTTGCAAATGCCATTTAGTTTTTAAACCATAAGGATATTAAATGCAAAGTTTTGTTACTGAGTCCAGTGTAAGCAATACAGAAGTGCTCATCAAACAATCAATGAATCACTCAATCATTATTTTCGAATAATAGGACAAAATAATTCAATATTTTTATAGAAGATGGCTTGGATCATGGCCAGATCTATGGGTTCTTTGGAGGAATTATGCTTATGATTGCAATGAATATGCAGGCTATTTAAGGATATGGTGGTAAGTACAGTGTAGTGTTGACTTGTGCTTTTGCCAAAACGAGCTTACATGCAGTAACATGATGCTAATTCACATAGCTACACATTCAGAAATGTAGATAGAGTATTATAATTCAACAGTAGAGGGTGTCAACAAATCTTGGCAGGCCCTTGCCCTGAAGCATATATTCCAACAGTGCTTTAGTGCGTGTTTGGCAACATAATTCAAAGTGGCACTGATGCATACTAAATCAACTGGTTCAACAACTCAGTTTACAGTTCAAATTATTTTAGGGATGCAGATTTTCATGTAGAATCCAAAGGTGGAGTGAGGAGTAAAGGTAATCTTATGTATTTTTTAAATCTAATTATAGGTTTTGTTATTATTTGTGCACTCGTAGGATAACACTATTTGTCTTTAGTTCAGGCATTCAGTTCACTATACCAGTGATTGAGAAAATTACAGTGATTATATGGACCCTATGGATACTGACTGTGCAAATTGTGAGAAAAAAATCTGTTTAAAAATTGATTGTTTAAATAAAAATAATAAAGTGACATTTTGAAATGTATTTTTAATTGTATGGTTTCTCTTCTGACCTCTTTTGTCTGTTGTCAGGCCTTCTATTTCTTGTCATTTTATCTCTTTCCCATCTAGCAGCATTTGCTGAGCTGCAAATCGAGCTGTTAAATCTATCAAACTCTTGTTAGGACGGGATGGTCCTTTTCACCTCATCAGTTCGGTAAGCGAGTTGTCCGTATCCAATTGGAGAGGGACGTTGGAGATATAGAGCCAGATAGGACTTATCTTTTTCACACGCTGTCCGAGAAGAGCAGGTCTCAGCCGCATATTTTTAGCATTACAGGCAACAGAGCGGCTGTTGATTCCGTCAATTCTTGAAGGGCATCAATATCTGCAGCCCTACTCTGTATTTTTAGACAACAGAGAAATGAGGGGGGAAAAAAAGAGTCCGGAAGCGGGATAAGGACACTTTCTCACTGCCAGCTAATTTTAGCCCTGCGAGTGAAAGTTCCTGTGGCTCTGGTGACGGAGGCTGCCGCCCGGCCCACCTGCTGGACACGGCTGCACGGCGGCGGCCGGCGGATGACGGCACTGTGAATAAAGAGGGAAACGAGGCTATTTATAGGCGCTTTTGGTGGGCCCGGTGGTGGTGCTCACAATCAGATCAAAAAGGCATAATTCCAGGAAGTGCTCCGAGACACTCTTCAATAAGGAGACAGCACCCAGAGCCAAGATGGAAGACCCCGACTGGGCTCAGCTGAGGTTAAGGAGTCGTGTTGATGCCATGCTAGATGATGTCTGCATGAACCTTAGTACCTGAGGGAGGTTAACATATGATGCTATTAAACATCCATCCAGGCCTAAAATGTTTCATTTGAAGCACTTAACACAGTGGAATGGAATTTGAAAAATGAAACGGGTACAAATAAAGATAAACATTTCAGAGTAAAAGTCCATTTTGCATTTGGACAAATGGGCCATTTTACTGATAAAACAACCAAAGGGTTGCAGTTTCATTTAAATTTCATTTTCTTTAGAGCTATGACCACGACACTAACAATATAACAGGGAAAACATGTATTTTTATTGTTGTATAGCAAATTAATCAGACTACATGTCCTCCATGTCTGTCACTGACAATATTCACTAAGATCATCTGACAACAGAGCCAACTAAAGCATGGCACACTGTGCTCAGTCAATCTACTTCTAAATCAACTCTGTGTTGTAGTCACCAGCCTACAAGGCTATCTGTTGCGAGCTGAGGAATACATATACTTGGTTATGAAAGTCCAGTCAGCCTTTTCTCTCTTCTCATGTGGCTGCATCACTTGACCAGAATGTTTAACTTAGTGAGGTGCCATATATTTAGCATTCATTTCACAGCCTTCAGTTTGGTCACAGAGCACACTGCACTCTCCCACACTGCCCTTATTCCATGTGCCTCACTAGTGTCCCACCTCATCAGTCCTGGCCACTTTCAATGGCAGTACTACTTCTCAGCATTCACTAATTTGTGCACTTTGTGGGTGAAATTACAAATGCCATCTACTGTTCGAGATTAATTTTTCTGGAGATGTGAAATCTGAAACTGCTGAGCGTTATTCTAGGTACTCTGATTTTTGTATTCCTGCTTTCTGTTTAGTTTGGCTTTTTCTGCCGCTGTGTTTGTTTCTGTTTCTATCTTCTACAGGTGAAGATAATGACATCATGGTCCCGTTGCAGTTACCCTGATCGGAAGATGCGCCGGGCAAACCTCTTCAGAAGACCGATGCCGCTGGACATTGCCTGGGAACCAGACTGAGGGATGCGTGTTGCTGAGGATGCCGGGACTGTTGCAGAGCAGCGTTAGATGCAGGTCGATATTTTGAAAATGTGCTTTTTTTTTTTTTTTTGTTAGTCAACAATCCACAGTTCATGTTCTGCTCTCTGCTGATTCTGACAACACAATTACTTCTGTGCTTATTAATTTTTCTATAACATGCTTGTTAAATTGTCAGTTGCAACCTAAGTGTTACTTTTTCCTTGAAAAAGAGAAACATTTTCTCAATTAACCTTCCCTGGTTCAATACAAACTAAAAAAATAAAAAAAAATAAAAAAAAATTATTTTGGATAAGAATGCAGGTTATTAGAATTGTCAGCAATTACCCCAATTCCTACTTTGAAACACCTACAAGGGATTGGAGGATGGACATTTGAAAAGTGGACCATTTTCCACTTGTGGGTTCACTCTACTGGCTACCTGGTGAGTCCCTGCAAGCGGCACTGAGCTTGTATATACGCTTATAACATCTTTAGGATATACAGTAACTCCCTGCTGTGCTGTACAATAAATGCCCACTTGTCTTTTATACATGACTTTGTGCTCAGTTGGGTCTTCTTACAGGTTGTGGTTATTGCTGACGTGGCCTTGTGTTACGTCCAATAGTGTACACCTGGTTATTGTAATGCAGGTGGATTTTGGGACGTAACAGTTATTAACGTGGAGCCATTGTCCCAAAGTTCAGCATTTACAGAAAAACAGAAATCTCTAACCCAGAGAATTGAAATGCCACTTCAGATGAAGATAATAAAAGATGGACAACAGCAAGAAGCATCATTACTTGTGGGCACAGCTGTGGGAAACATTACTTCAGGCATGAGCCATTTCCAATAGACATGTAATGACCTCACTTAAAAAAAAACAAATTTGAATCATCTTGTTCAGATGCCATCTGATGTACAGCTTACGGAAAAGTAGAGGACGTAGTGAATACTGAATTTTTCATAGAAAGCATTACCTCCGTCCCTCTGCAAGTGTTCACAGATGGTAATGCAGCCTCTGTCCTTATTCAAAAGAGTGAGAATGCTTGGGACACAGTGCCAAAGTGAGAGTGGATTTTCCAGGCCTGGCAACAGATTCGGAAGACATACTCGAGGGTAAACCAGCATGTTCCTTCCACCCTCCGTTACGGACCTTAATAAGGGTTTTTTTTTTAATACTGCAGGTTTGTAGAGGAACAAGATGGCAGGGAGAACTACAAAAGAGAACTACTGGCCTTTGCCCTGAAACTCTCTGGGCAGGGCAACCGTGTTTCATTTCCTGTCCTTTGTTTTCCCATTAAGAGCATTACCTTTTTAACCTGATTAAACTAGAAACTGTTTGATTATTTGGAGCCAGTAGACTAAAACAGGGAAATGAATGCCTTTTGGTTTAATTTCATCCATAATTTATAACAATATTAAGCAGAATTTTTACAGATTTTAAATGTATTGTATCTGGGGAAAGATGGTTTTACATTCTTTGTAAATTAAATTTTATAAAATTTCTGAAAGGGGTTATGTTTGACATGTTCTCAAGAGACCCTTTAATGCTAGAAAATGAAAATGTGGAATATCTTTGCAATAATCAAATGCTATCACGTTTCTTCATTTTTAACCTGGGGTTCCAGTGACATTTTTGAAAGTATTGTTCTTTTACTACAGAAACAGAGAGTGAAAGAAAGACAAAGAAGGAATGAGAGGTTTCAAATCCAACCAGGCAGCCAGCCTTGTGATTGCCTTTAAGCTACTGAAATGTTTTGCATGCCTCCTTAGCAGAGGGACGAACAGCTCTAATACTGTTTTATCCTTACATGTAAAGGATGTTGCAAGATGTGATTGGCCAGATCTAACTACTGATAAGAGTCCAGGGGCTGAACAGCTTTGGCCCATCCCCAGCGTCCTCAGGCAAGTTGCTGTTACACTTTCCATCCCAGGCTTTGGTTGCAGGTCAAACCCGTACATGAGGGGTCAGGCGTGGGGTTCAGGGCTAATGCTTCTGTAATTACAGCCATGGAACTGGAAAAGGCGCCTGAGCATTGTAGGCCTGCCATGACTGATTGTCCTCCTCCACCTGGGGCAGCCCTACCTTTGTTCCATGCTGACCCCGGAGACAATAGTGGCTCCGTCTGGCACAGGCCCACATTCATGGAAGTGTTGTAGCTACTTAACATTAAAAGCAGAGCATGTCTGACAAAAAATAAATAAATAAATAACTGTGCACCCAAAAGCAAATTTGTCAAAGTGAAGGTTATGTATGTAATAGATACAGTGAGCTCCACAATGTTTGGGACAGAGATACCTTTTTTTGATTTGGCTCTATACTCCACAATTTTTTATTTGTAATCAAACAATTACAATGGGGTCAAAATGCATATTCTCAGCTTTTTTTAAAGGGCATTTTATGCACTTTGGTTTTACCATGTATAACTTGCAGCACTTTGTGTACATAGCCCCTCCCCCCCACCACATAGTCACATTTAGTATTTGTTTCATGCAATGAGCCATAGACAACACCACGTGCTGAGTATCTTTCTCTGGTAATGCTCTGCCAGGCCTGTACTACAGCCATCTTCAGCTCCTGCTTGTTTTAGGGGCTAGTTGCCTTAAGTTTTCTTTTCAGCATATGAAACGAATGTTCAATCAGATTTAGATTATGTGAATGATTTGGCTGGTCAAGAATTTTTGGCTTTGAAAAACTTCTTCGTTGACTTAGCAGTATGTTTGGGATCATTGTCACCCAATGTATGTGGAGCCATTTGGTTACACCTGTGCAGATAAGATGCTTCTTTACACATCATTCTTCTTTACACTTCTTGACAATTAATTCTGCTGCTGCTATCAGCAGTTACATTATCAATGAAAACAAGTAATCCAGCAATTGTGGAAGCCATACATGAGCAAACCATAACAAACTGACCACCATGTTTCACAATAAGGGGGGGGGAGGGGATGTGTTGCATCCCCCCCCCCCCCTTTTTACTTTTGGTCTCCACACTTCACCCTTGCCATCACTGTGATACAAGTGAACTTTGGTCTCATCTGTCCAACAGACCTTTTTCCAGAACACTGTAGGCTCTTTTACATACTTCTTTGCAAACTGTAGCATGACCATCCTGTTTCCGTGGCTAACTAGGTTAACTAGAGTTTTGCTACTTGCAATGTAGCCTCTGTAGTTCTGTTTATGATGTCTTCTGCAGACAGTAGTCACTGACATATCCATGCCTGCCTCCTGAAGTGTGTTTCTGATCTGTCAGACAGGTGTTTTGGGGTTTTTCTTCATTATGGTGAATTCTTCAGTCAACTGTACAAGTCTTCCTTGGCCTACCAGCCCCTTTGCGATTACTGAGCTCCTCAGGGCACTCTTTCTTCTTAGTGTTGTTCCAAACAGTTGATTTTGGTAAGCCTAAGGTTTGGCCTATGTCACTGTTTGGCCTATGACTGTTTCTTTCTTAATTCTCATCCTCATTATGATTTCCTTGACTATCATTGGCACAGCTCTGGTCCTCATGTTGACAAACATCAATAACAGACAAAAGCAAAAGCTGTCAAAAGCCTAAAATTAAGACTAGATACCGAAAGCTGTCTTATACCTGCAATAAGGAAGCACTTGCACATTTACGTATAAAAAATGCAACAATTTCTACATGGTGACACCAAAATGTATAAAAATACTTTTTAATAAAATATGTGAATCTGTACTTCTGTGAATATGTATTTATCCCAAACATTATGAAGCTCACTGTTTATTTATTTTGATAAATTGATTGTGCTAATTTGATTGAACATTAATAAAATTGACAAAAGTGGCATGCTACACATCAGTAATTTCTTGCAGTATTTCTATATGTAATATATCTTAAAGTGTATGTTCAATAAAAATAAAAGTTTATTTGCATTACTTATCAACAACAGTAATTCCTGTTTGATTTGATTGTAGTGATTAAAAACCTCAACCACATCACAAGTGGAACAGCAGAGAGTTCCGTCCATTCAGTTCTGACAGTTGCAATTCTGTAATTGATTCTGTGTCAAACAGGGAAATACTACTTTTCATTTGTGTGGATTTTTTGATAAACATTGAAAAGCTAATGGGCTGAGGTATTTAAAAGGATAATGGTCTTAAGATGACGTGTTGTCTCTCATTTCAGGTAAGAGTGCATTATTTCGTACTTTATAAATTAGATCTCTCAATATGATTTATAATTGCTAATTAAATTGCTTTCTTGTATTATGAATTTCAGTATATCTGTGCATTCTCTACAAATTCAAGGACGGTAATGAACATTTAAATGCAATAATGTGAAACCTCACAGACTGTTTGCATTCAGAATAAGGACTTCCGCTGAATACAGTACATGATTTAAAGCAGTAATTACCAGGTGCAGATACTAAAAGAAAAACATTCATTTACAGTAGTAATCCATTACAACTGCCAATTTTGTGATAAAAATGTATTAATTATAAAAATATGGACATATACAGAATATAGGATCACTCTTTCAAGAAGTAAAATTATTGGATTAATAACTTTAGAATGTCACCCCATGCAGTGATGCAATAGAGGGTTTTGCCTTATCAGTTATAGCTGTTTGTCTCGCTGCTCACAGCAGACATTAGTAAGCTAATTCCTCTTTCAGTACTTTTTGAGTGTTTGTACCAATTAAATCTTTCAGTACATTTTGTTCATCGAGTGTTTCAGTACATTCAGTACAATCAGTACATTTAGTTTCTTGAGTATTTCAGTACATTCAGTACAATCAATACATTTTGTTTATTGAGTATTTCAGTACATCTTGTGCAATCAGTATATTTTGTTTCTTGAGTATTTCAGTACAGTCTGTACATTTTGTATGAATCGTTCCTTTCAAAATTTCAGTAGATGAACACATTGAACAAAACAAATAAAAAACTGGTCTGATGTGCCTGCACTCCAGCATAGTCATACAGCGATTTTGTATTGAAGATTTAATTACATAAATAGTATTTGCAATGCCTAAAGTGACTTTGTCTGATGCTGACAATTTTGTGAAATGTCTTGTAATTATGTTCCTATTAGCATAGAACATAGGAGAGATGTGAACTAGTTAGGGCAGCATGTGGACCAATAGGGACAATGAGGGGTTCATTTAGCGAATTTAAGCAATCCAGGAGCTGAAATTTGGTTTTAGTACATACCTTTGTTTAGAAATGAACTGTTCAAAAAGATTTGTTAATTAAATTGGGAACAAAACTAATACATATAGGCTTCATTGTTTGTAAGAACATTACACAAATGTAATATTCAAGAAAACATTTCCATGTATACATGGAATTTATATTTGATACACACACCATTTCTATTTTTTTCTCCTGAAAATGAAAAGGGCATTTCCACATATGCTACCATGTGTTTAGGCCAATTATACTGCTAAAACTGGAAAAGGCATCCGCAGAACAGGACAGCTTAAAAGATACTCTAAAGCAGGACAGGGTAATGCTAAAGCCTTGCCAATGCTTACAGTACGGTAGCCCGGAAGGGCAGTCTGCACTCTGAAAAACAGCTCCACAGGGACGCTGCCATACACAGAATTGCCTGCTCCGCACACAGTGCTGCATGGTCATCATAGTCTATCATTTGTCTTTCTGTAGGGAAGTCCAGTTTCCACCTTATCATTCAGTACCACAAATTACAGTACCGTCAGTGCCACAAGATTCTGTGTCACAGCATGTTTTCAATTTAGCAGGGTATATACTAAGATTGGTTATATAAATAAGCACAGCATGTTCATTTGAATGCACTGCCGTTATTTAATATGCAACTAATGTATGGCAGGTAAGCAGTTTTGGACAGGTTTCAGCATCCATGGTGGCCAATGGATAGGCACAGTCACCTTTAGATGTTAACAAGTATCATTAATAAAAACATCAGTTCAGTTTTAATATTTCAAGTTGTTTAATTCTGTACCCAATGGCTAAACATCTCAAGAGTCCCATCTCTCAAATCCTCTTACAGGCAACTCTTTCAAAAAGTCAGAGTCATTTGTTTTAAAAAACATTTGAAAATATTCTCAAAACTTAGGGAAGAGTCGGCAGAAATGTAACACTTGATACATGTAACATGGTAATTAGCTTAATGTACAATGTGGCCCCATAACCATTTCAGGTTTGTACATGTGCAATTCAGTCCTGTACCGCCTTTAAAAGGAATTTGATAACCTTTGTGAGAAATATTTTAAAAAAAACTGTTTTTGAGAGAGACAAATAACATACTGTTTTGGAAGTATAAGGCTTTATTTTTATTTGCAATAAATCAAATCATACTTAATTAAAAAATGTTATCTTTCCTTGAAAAATCAGTATGGTTTTCGAAGTGTATTCTCAAGGGAACTGGGTGCTAGGTGACCAAAAAACGTGATGTCCCTGTCTGTACAAATGTAACTGCTGTTACAGTTATGTTAAGTCTGAGGTGCTAAAATAAACAAAATGCTTTATGCTTTATTGCTGTTATGTTTACAGAATGCCATCTAAAGAGAAAACGAGAGGACTGGTTCCCAAGGAGGTCATGGAGAGGGTTTTAGATTAGGAGATTAGGGACTCTAGATGATGTTGAAAACAATCTACTGTACATGTTGTGTCCTTTTGGGGAGACCTTTTGGGGAGGAATTTTAAATGGCGTTTAATATTTATTTTTAGAAATTAAATTCACTCGTCCACGGGTTTGACTATTTAAGTTAATCACGTGAAGGTAGGTTACGAAGTTGCTTGTGCGTCAATGTTTATGCACATTTTTATGCACATATTTTTTTTCATGAAAAAAGCCCTATGCTTCATAATTGGAGGATGTGGCTGGTCTCACATTACCATTGGAATGTGTTTCCTTGATTAACACTAGCATGTGCAGAAAAAAAATCTGTGTACAAAAATTATTGGCCATTTTCATTAACTGCTACAATTATACCACCACTTTTGATACAATCATATACACTCAGCAGTATGAATGCCTTGCAGCATGTGCCTTGGTTTTAATTCTATCTGACCCGTTTACATTATGAATGGAATTTAAATGGTTATTGACTGGACTATAGACATCTCAAAGCTGTTTTCATAGTGTATTTTCTGAATGAGCAAAATCTGAAAGCTGTAAAGCATTTATGGTGACTCTCTCCTACTCTAACAAGCTGACGATGTCTCCTCTCATGAATAGCCGAAAGAAGTTTAACACCCACTTTTCACAGACTTTAAAAAACAGACACTATTACTTTCACTGCAATGATCACCAGGTAAGATAAATTAGTTGTTCAAAAAGTACATATCGGTGTGATGTTCAGGTGCCCACATAGATTTGGAAATGTAGAGTACAGTATATGCCTTATAACATGTTTTTCTTACAGCAAATGAGCTTAAAAATATGTCTGACACATGAGTAAATCAAATTAGTCTACTTGCTAAACTGACTGCGGGCATCTGCCGAAACAAAAATGACACATTGTTATGTAATCTGAACAGAATCTCTTCTCAAGTAGGCAGTTTCCATACCGATTAGCTACCTCTCAGAGCGCTAAAGCAATTTTCAGAGAGCGTAGCTGTTTTTCAGAGCACATAGGCAGTTTTCAATGCAGATCTTTTTTTCACAGTGTCAAGGCGGTTCTGTGCTCGGAGTAAACAGTTACATGCATGCAGCAGGCCATTCAGTTTGCGGAGCTGATTTTTAGAGCACGTAGGCAATTCTCGGCGAGGAGCAGGCAGTTTTGAGAATGGAGCTGTTTCTTCTTGGTGCAGAGCAGGCAGTTCTCAGAGATTTAATATTTCCCTTCGAGGCCACCATACTAAATATTATGACTTGCCAGCTTCATAGGCAAGGAACCATTGTTTGTATTCTGGCCATTAAACCTGCCAGCACATATAACATCAACCACAGCGCAGGACTGTTTGCAAAATACTTTAAAGAAATACAGGGAAATAGGGCACTCTCAGCCGTTCAGAATAGTCAGCAGGCCAGTGGGCAGGACAGTCAGGCCACTGTCTTCTGAAATGTCACAGGACACAAAATGTCACACCCCTCTCTCAAAAGATACAGTAGAGGCTGCAGGTCAGCACCCAAGGAGGAGCTGTCTGGTAGTTCAGTTCTTGAATATAGGAAAGATAGCACTGGCCAGGAAGATTGGTCAGACTAGCCCAAAGACTGGTCATCAGAGCCTGGGCCAGTAAGAGAAGTCAATTTAGACCTACCATCTAACGATCCGACCGGGAGTTAATTGGCACCTGTGGCTGTATTTAAGGGCCTACCTTTAAAGCCATTTCCTTTTTGCCTACCATGAAAAAATCCAATCAACTCAGCCAAGAAAAAAGAATTGTGGACCGCCACAAGTCCGGTTCCTCCTTAGGAGCAATTTCCAAACAACTGAAGGTACTGCAAGCATCTGCACAAACTACTGCATGCCAATATAAAAATCTTGGGACCACACTGACACTGCATTGTTCAGGAAAGAGGCACAAATGAACTCCGAAGGCTAAACAAACTTTGGTCCCAAAGGTTCAACTGAACCCCAATACAAAAGTATCTACATTAGGTACCAAAGTATCTACATCCACCATTAAGAGAATCCTACATCCAGCGGCGGTTCTTTAATGCGGGGTGCTGGGGCGCCGCCCCCCTAAATGCGAAATAATTATAAAATAAAAATTGTTTACTCGTACAATGCGCCTGGTAGTCTGTCAGCATTCATTACAAATTGGTTCCAAAATCAAATTGTATTTGGTGAATTTCTGTGTGAATACATATACTTCCTGGGTGAAGGGCGCCGGCCAAATGAGTGTGTATGTAAGTCCTTAAACTTTTGGCAAGCAGGTGACCTGAGGCTGCTCTCTAAATGGTTGCTTCAGATTTTCCACGGGGCGCAGCTCTCTGCACCTCAGACACTCCTACTTTTATTGGCAGCGAATTGGTGTTGTTTTTATGTTTTTTGATCTAATGTGATTGGACAATTCTCGACGCTATCTTGCATGTTCACACCCGCCATTAATAGAACTACGGATGCGCGACTGTCATCCCTGCTCCTTAGCTAGCTGACCAGCACTTTCAGGAGATGGCAACATCAAGAGGAACCGCGGAAATCAAAGAAAATTCGGTTATTTCTTTACAAAAACGCCCTTTCACAAGGCGTTCGCTGGAAGAAAAAAAGAGGATAAAGGAACTTGGACCGGACCGACCCGATTTACAAATTTAGCAGCAGGCAAGTGATCGAGGACGAGCCTACACGCGGGGCTTCTCCCGCTCTTGTTATGACAAACGAAGTTGGCTAGCTGGATGTGGTGTAAGTAATGCCTTTTATTGCTTTCCCTGTTTGCTATTTCAAAGTGTCGGCACCGAAGCGTTGTGGACAACGACGGGGGTACAAGACCTATAACATCTTTCTGAAAAATGCAAACGGCACGAAAGTAGCCGCAGCCATCTAGACAATAGTATGAGACAAAAATTTTTTGGCAGGCTTAGCATTGCTGAACAGCTAGATGAAGGCTACAGGGCATTACAAAGGCACAACAAAGAGATGACAAAATCGGCACATCCTGTCCAGAATAATAGACTTTGTGAAATTTTGTGGAGCCTTTGAGTTGGCTTTGCGTGGCCTTGATGAGAGTGAGAGATCCGATAATCCCGGAATATTCCGTGGGTTGGTGAATTTTGTTGCCTTCTTTAAATTTCAGCATTCACATATTCACATTTTGTCCAGCAGATGGCAGCAGAAGGCTCTATAAATGACCTTGGAGTTAGCTAATATTTTCCTGCTCTTTTTATGACTTCATAGAATGTAACAGTGGCAGTAAAATGACTTTAGTAGTTCCATATTTAGAAATTGAGCTGTTGCCTGTTGGTAGCTTTAGGTGATGTAGGTGAAATTGGCATTTTGTCATCTCTAAATATAATTTTATATTCTTAAGGAGGACAAAATATGTTCAAGTAGTGCTACTGGCCAATGTTTAGGCAACATTACAGTGTGTTGTGTTGTTTTAGATTTTTTTTTTTTTTTTTTTTTGCTGAGTTATGAAGTGCTGCTTCAGTTTGTTTGTCCCCCCCCATGTAAAAAAAAAAAAGTATCACCAGCCGCCTACATTGTCATGGCCTGAAAGGCTGTCGCACAAGGAAGAAGCCCCTACTCCAAGACTGGCATTAAAAAGCCAGAATGAAGTCTTCAGGTGATCATCTGGATGAAGACCTAGCCTTTTGGAGTAGTGCTCTCTGGTCAGATGAAATAAAAATTAAACTGTTTGGCCATAATAATCAGCGCAATGTGTGGAGGAAAAAGGGTGAGGCTTTTAATCCGAAGAACACCACCCCAACTGTGAAGCATGGGGGTGGCAGCATCATGTTGTGGGGGTGTTTTGCTGGAAAAGGGACTGGTGCACTTCAGAAAGCAGATGGCATCATGAGGAAGGAGGATTATCTAGAAATACTGAAGCACCTCAAGACATCAGCTACAAAGTTAAACCTTGGCGCAACTGGGTCTTCCAGCAGGACAATGATCCTAAGCATACATCCAAAGTTGTAACAAAATGGCTTAAAGACAACAAAGTGAAAGTATTGGAGTGGCCATCACAAAGCCCTGACCTGAATCCCATAGAAACTTTGTGGACTGACCTGAAAAGGTCTGTCCAAGCAAGGAGGTCCACAAACCTGACTAAGTTACTCCAGTTCTGTCAGGAGGAATGGGCAAAAATTCCGGCAACTTATTGTGAGAAGATTGTGGAAGTTAAGCAATTAAAAGTGGAAGTTAAACAATTTAAAGGTATACATTTTAAATTTATTTTATTTATCCTTTATTGAACCGGAAAGCTCCCATTGAAATACAATATCTCTTCTGCCAGGGAGTCCTCGTCAAGATGGCAGCAGAAAATGCCACCAAATACTAACAAAGTGTATGTAAACTTTTGACCCACTGAAAATCTGATGTAGTACATAAAAGCTGAAACAAATCTGCTTCTCTTAGCTGTTATTTTGAAATGACCTCTTATGGAAATGAAGTAGATACCCTAATTGACTTGATACAGAAAATGTATGGTAACATGAAATCTGTGAAGTTGTGAAAAATCGAGTTTGAATGTCTTTAGCCTAGGTGAATGTAAACTTTTCGACAAAAAGAAGGGTGGCGGAAACAGATGTTTTCAATAAATGATAACGTAACAGGGACCTAAGTCAATTGCTTCCGCTCTGGAAAACCCAAAAATGTCAATAAATAAACCATTGCTTGCCCTGTTCGACATCACTGGGCTGCATGTAATATAGCCATGTATAACTGAGAGTGGGCTGTTATGATCGCTCTTCCAAGAGAAAATATGTCTTGCAAACTCCACTGAACTCTAGCATAACTGTGTTCTTTTGATTATGTAATCTTGCTGCGCCCTCTTCAGAACATTCACATAACAGTAGCTGAAGGAAACACACATAGATTCACATTTTTTTTTTGCCAACTTTATGGAAATTTGCTTAACATTTGTGAAACATTTGGATGGGCAGAAAAAAAGGCTCAGAAGGCTACGCAGAGTTGTTGTCCAGGTTATGCCAGTGCAAGATGTTAAAAATTAGGAGAACCATGATCCAGGTACTTGGTTGCCATCCGCATAATTTTCATTGATTAGCAACTGAAATTACTTAGTGGGCCTTTAACCTTTTAAGGTGTGAGATGTCAAATATGAGCTTAGAATGTTCTTAACTGAATATTGTGATGTAACAATCACTAGAGGTCATTGAAAGCAATGGAGTTCCAGAACACTGATGTAGAATTTTGAAAATAATTCCAAAGAACCTACTCTTCAAAGGGTTAATTACGCTTTTCATGTTTTGAGGGATTATTGATTCATCTAAGCCTTTAATTTTATCAGTAGCAATGATTTTTAGTTATCCTTGTGGAGTGCAATATAGTACAATGTGGAGATGGGACTTTAATCCTTCATGGCATGCATAGCTATTTCTGACAGTTTGTGTCCGAATCAGCACACTTGCCTAATATTGAGTATAGAAGTTGTATGCTGAATACGCAATAGTAGGCAAGTGCATTGTTATTTGTTAAAACTGGGATTGCAATTGTGGCTGGAACAAAAACCTGCATACAGAGGTCCCCCCACTGATATAAAACATTCTGTCCCCTTACACACCACTTATACAGACTCTGCTACTGGTCCAGGCCCTTGTACCCTGGACTATTGCATTTGCCTTCCTACTGGTCACCTTGTCTTTGCCACTAAAACACTGCTGTAAAATCAGAGCACAGCCTCTCAACTTAAAGGGATATTTCACTTTGGTATAACACAATTAATTTTGTGGAGCTTACCCCCTTGTATTTGTGTAGCGTGGATACTAGCAACATCAGATGTCCCTGTTTTCCATTAACGGCAGTGCCATTCCTCCAGGTTTTCCTGTTCCCATTCACTCCCATTAATTTTTGTGTCCTCACTGACGTAGTTTTAAAAACCTCAAACCTTATGACGTTTATTGACCTATTATCCTCCGTACTTAGTTTGTGTTTTAAAACGATTCATTTCAGAGGGCTGCGTAAATGAATGGGTGTGAATGGGACCGGAAAACCAGGAGGAATGGCGCTGCTATTTACAAAAAAGAGGGACATCTGATGTTGCTAGTAGTCATGCTACCCAAATACAATGGGGTAATACCAAAGTGAAATATCCCTTTAAAACCTTCCCAAGCCTGCTCATGTCACACAATTCCTCATCTAACTTCACTGGCTACATGCCACAGCTTTCATAAATTTTAAGATCTTGCTACTAGTCTACAGGGCAATTAATGAAACAGTTCTTATATCCCTCTGGCCTATCAAACCTTATAACCTGATCAGATTGCATCATTACACAACCTGGCTGACAGGCTCTCCCCTCCCTACACTGTACACTTTGTTACAGCTGTGGGGCTGTCTACTTCCTAAAAATAGAGGCCTTTATGAAATAGGCTGGGGGAATATACCAAAAATACAGCAATAATAGCAGAAAAATATAATAGCGTGACTGACTAAATGCCAAAGCAATCAGGATCAATGGGCAGGGCTGTCTCCTTAGGAATATTTGGGCAGATGAGGAGACAAGTTCAGAATGGAGGATCTAGGAGTGATTACAGGCTGACCTCTGCCTCCTTGAAATTTCTGCCGGGTGAGTGGCGCAGGAAGGCTGATGTCTTAATGAAGGAGAAACGAGGCTGCGGGGGGAACTGGCACCTCCCTCCACAGCAGGGTAGCACAATGACTCCTCTCAAGACCCCCAGCCCACAGCCTTTGGGAAAAAAGAAACAACAAGTTGGGGGGCGATCAAGAGAGTTCTGCACACTGAGCCTCATTGTTCCAGCCCCCAGTTTACCCCTCCTTCATTGTGTCACACAGCTCCTTGCATCTTCCAAGAATTTCCCACCCCTGGATAGTAACTGTCCCCTTCCCTGATCAGATGGAATCTTTATCCACATTACTCAGGATCATTACTCTCTTTGAGCTCAGGAAACAGCCTCAGTCACAGTCCATAGAACAAGGCGTGCCCTTCAGAGATGAAGTGGCCAGAAAAGCACGAAGACAACAGACTCAGGTTGTGGACACTTAATTGACGATTGACTACAGGAACATAATAGGAATAATTTCCTAGAGTGGCTAGATAAAGGTATGAACAATGGAGTGCCTTATCCTGTGTTGATCTAGAGAAATCATTAGGCTGATATCTCAGACATATAAAAACTGTTAAAAACTGTAGTTTCATGTTTTCAATGAGATTCTATATGCAGCAGTTTGCATCTCTGCAGCTTAGAAGAGTAATTAAAAATTAAAGGCCATACACCACATCTCTACCATATTGAAATAAATAAATATATTAAGTTTTGCCTTCACGGAATGAATATTTCATGACCAAAGCTATTTAGAAGGAGGACGGTCCTTGTCTTCCAGTGCTGTGCTTTGAACTGGATACAGGCCTGTGGCTTTTGTGGCCGACACATTGATTTGGTTCCGGTGTAGGCCGGATTAATCGGGTTCAAGGTGAACGGCTTTCGCTTTCAGAGCCTGGGAAGCTGACACCAGTGCAGGCAGCCCTGGGCCCAGGCCTGGAACGAAGCCTGAGGAGGTTTCAGTAACCGCCGTACTTGTCCAACACAAACCACAACAGCAACAGACTCAGCAGGGTTCTCTCTTCCCGGCACATGGACGGGCTCTGCTCATAGCTAAGGTTTTACAGATGGTGTTCCATTCAGAAATGCAGTTTGTGGAGTGCACATCAGACAAACTGATAAGGGGGTGCATGGAGGGGTAGAGAGGTCTGCATCTTCTGCAATGTGACCATGTCTTCTATGTAAGAACGGCCGTCATATTCAGGGCCAGGAACAATCCAAGTTCTGTCCAATCACAGCGGTGTTTCTCGCCCCCACCTTGCATTATGAATGTGCGCTATGTGACTGCTTACTATTTCTTACCCAAAGATGAGGCCTGACTTCTCCTGGCTGCTACACCATCTAAGCTCTCTCTGAGAGGAGAGAAGGGTGACACCTGCTGTATAATGTGAGTCCAGAACAGTGCCCCACATTTCTCTCCTCCTCTCTCTCACACTCACACACACACATACAGGCACTCTGCCCCCTGGTACTCACACATTCAAAGCCTCTGCCATTGTTTCCATTCCCATTCATTTCTCATAATATCTGATTTCCACCAGAGCTGTTAATGAGGCTTTAGCAAAGACACCAATCTGATAAGTCTTAGTAATGCAGGCTACCTCCTAACCCCCCCCCCCCCCCCCCCCCCTCTCTCTCTCTGTCTCTCTCTCTTTCTTTCTCCCTCGCTGCACAATACTGCAGATAAAAAAGTATGACAAACACTGTGGGATTCAGTCAAAGTGGTGATTATGGACCAGGGTTCTTGGAAATCATGAATAAACTCCTGAAAACTGAACCATTTTGTAGCACTTACCTCAACATCCCATCCAGTGAAAAATAACCTTGGTACTTTGCAGTAGATGACAAGGCCCTGAAGCATGTGTTTTTATATAGGCTTTATTGTGTGGATACATATTTCCCAATGCAGGAAAAGGAGTAAATTATTTTCCTGAATGGGAAAGTCCAAGGACCAATCTTTTAGAGCTAATTTTGCAGTATTCAGGCTAAAGAAGTTAAAGAAATGAATTTATTATTAGTAAATACTGCATATCTAAGAACTCAAGGTTAGATGTAAATAACAGTATAGATAACAAGGCCTGTGTTTGTGATTACTTCAACCCAGTGTTTACATTGGGTCCTCTGAAGCCTGAGGATAATTCTCATATCATATTCTGGTTTTGCATACTGACTGGTGTGTCTCCACAGTACAGAGTTCAGGGACGTCTTTCGCTGCTCAGTAAGGGGAACAGTTAAATCATAGAAGCACTGACGTTTGTAATTACCTTGTATTGTATGGTGTAACTAACATACCATGTATACGTGTAGGGATCACATCTTGTCTCTCAGTATGACTAACCTTGTGGGAGGTTTATTTTCATGTGTCAGTAAGTATAATAAATCACCCTGCAGCGCAAGAACAGTGTTGCCCACAGATATTGTAGTCTTCATCGATATTGGGAACAGAAGACATTGGCCTCAATTTTTTTTTTTTTTTTCTTGTTTGATATAATTGTATATCCTTAATGTCACCCTCCATTGCCTATTGCAGTGTATTCCTCCTGACAGCATTTAGATTACATTTATAAGCTGCTAACTTGTAGGAGATCACCAACTTGTACATGTTTACATTTGTAGCTTCGGACTAGTGACTGATTTGTTTGACCAAGTTAGCAACAGCAGCTGAGGTAGGCAGGCCTTTGAAAAAGGTTAATTGTTTAATTGGTGTCCCCTGTTGCTCCCTCATTGGGTTATTATTCACCACTACCCTACTGGACACTGAATTACCATACATACATTCCCATTGTGGTCATATTTTTAAGGGTGTTTTATTGTTTATTACTCAAGGGTGTGAATAATGTTGAAGGACACTGTACGGAACAAAAAAAGTTATTTATGGAAGTAGAAATAAAAATGGGAGTTAAACTATGTTGAAATGACCAGTATTACTCTGTGTGACTGTCAAGAGTGCCAGATTATAAAGATACACCATAATACAAATACAGAACATTATTAGTGGATTTTGCTGGAACTGTCTTCCTACATCGATACTGATACCATTTTTGGCATTAAGCCAGATTTCAGTCCAGCTACACTAGAAACTAGAGGTCCACATGGGCATGAAATTGAAGCCCAAATTGAAATTGAAATTGTACCCAAGACCTTGAGAACCATCTCAACCACGCCCAACTAGTATTGTCAAATTTGAAACTCGACACTCCTCCAAAAAATTAAATTGCTCAGAGGTTTTACAATGCTTTCCTCTGCTGCGCTTGAGTTATAGCAATTATTAGGGGAGAGTCGCTATAAATGTAATGCTTCATAAGTGTAACTAGGTCAATAACATTTTGTATACTGCTGCTACAGTAGCCATTTCAGGTTCATTCATGCGCAGTTTGGTCTAATACCATGTCCCAAAAGAATAGAGCAATTTGATAACCTTAGGATATTTAATATTTCTTAAAAAATGTTTTTGAGCGAGGTAAGTAAAAATCTGTTCTGGAAGTAATTTTCCTATACATGGCATGATTTTATTTAATCATCAAATCAAGTCAAACACCATTTTAAGCAGTCATCTGTCCTTGAAAAATTTTTGGAGTGAATTGTTTGCTAAGTAACCAAAAACAACATGATGTCCCCATATGTATACATGTAACAGCTGTAATTATGCTGAATCTGAGTTGCTATAACAAAAAACATGCTTTTGCCATCCCCGATTCATTTGGAATTTTAAGAAGTTCTCATTTACAAATGTTTGTTTAATTCCATCCACTGTTTGAAAACAGTTAGCTACGCTCACAAACATGGGCATGTGCAAAATGTTAGTTAAAATAAATTTAAATGTATTTCTTCAAATAAAATTACATTTAAAACATCATAATAATAAATTGTTTACACTTACTAAAATACAAACTCAAACCCGACCTGAGCCTGAATTTGTACGTGAAAAACGACCCAAACCCAACCTGAAACCAGATACTTTGTTAGTCCCATCGGGCTCGGATCAGGTTGCAGACCTCTACTAGAAACTCTGAGATGTTTAGCTAATGTGCTTAATATTGTGCTAGTAATCTAGTTAGTGAAACCATCACTTTCATTACCAAACCACACAGTTTACATCTCATGCATTTCGTAAAACAGTACAGGTAAAAACTTACACAAAAACTGTGACCAAATATCACTATTCCAATGCTCACCACTCCCATGAAGAGTTGCAGGCCCAGGAACTCTGTTGGCGTGACATCTATCCATTTGAACTTTCTCTCATTTGCAATGTTCTTAGCTGAATTTTTATCGGTGTTCTCACACAGTGTTTTAATGGCATGTTGATCAAAGTATTGTTTAAAGATCTCCAGGGGACTTAGGTTTCTCTCCAATGTTAATGGCGGCTGAACACCTGCGAACCTTTTTGGTGTAAACCGTGGGGTCTGTGGTACCATGTCCTGATCTACCATGCAGAGGTTGGGAGTGTTGGAAAGCTTTCTGCCTTGTTACTGCCTCGTCTGCATCTGTGTCCACATCTGCGCCCACATCTACGTCAGCAACCATGACCCCTGGGGCCACAAGAGGCTTGCTGCAATGGTGGTGACTGGTCAATCGTAGTTTGGGAGGGTTGTGGCTGGTCTGGCTGTTGTGACTCATACTGGAGTCAGTAAAATAAAAGGACATATCCTTGTTGATGTGCTTAAACTCTAAAAATGAAATACAACCAAAAGAACAGAACAGGTAATCCTCAGTATCCAAGCCCCAGGGATGTGTCCAGCCACTGTCAATTCAAGCATAATTGGCTTGTTGTCCATTAAAGACTCTAGAGAGTCACATTAGCTAGTCTAGTTACTGTAGCCTATTGCTTGATTTAGGGTTGCCAACCAAAGCCAGTCAAGCAGGATTCTAAAGATTTAAGTTACCACCAGTAAAGTCTAGTGCTAAATCAACTCTAACAGAGTACATACGAGTCCATTTTGCTGTTTAATGTTTATAAAGCTGCAGTATATGAATGTATGTTTACAATGGAGTGACGTTAGATGCTCAAATTACAAAAAAGAAGAATCGATTAAGGGTGTGCCCAACTTGGAATACCTTATTCGGAATCGCATGAATAATGAACCCTAAACAGATAATGATTCTATCCGAACATCAAGGCTAGTATTTCTTATTGACTTTTTTTTTTTTTTTGACATGTTACAATCATAATTCAAGATAGGCTAGCCTATTTTAAGGCTTAGGCTATTTGAATGAATTTGATTTCTGATTGAATCTGTTTCTAGCAACATTCTATTAAGGCAAGAAAGCATGCTCTTTCCATGTTGGACCAAAGTTGTTGAATAACCCAACTAATCAGTACATTTTATTGGCTCATATTTGTTACTAGCAGCATGTCTGCCAATTGTTTTATTTTTTAAAACCACTTGTTACTCTTAATACAATTACACGTTATTTCAATCATTTCCCACTATTGTGCATGAGATCTATTGGTTAGTTTAATAAATGAATGTTTTTACAACACTTATTTCTGAGTGTTGTTCTCCTATTCAGTTTTATGCAACTTTGTTGTGACTGCTCCATGACTTTAGGCAATATTTCCACGACAAACACCCTTATTCATAACTGTTGTCATTTTATGACACACGACTTGTTGTCAGTGCACCCCCTGGCTATTTAGCGTTCCTGTATAGTGCCTGTATAAAGGTAAACTAGGAATATTTCTATCGTTATTTAGAATTACTCAGTTTACGAGAAATAACATGATATGAAAATGAGCATAACGTACATTGTTATGGATCATAAGTTGGGGATATAATCATAAGGCATATACCTGTTAGCTATGGTTAACTAGAATAATCCTATCTACTGTAATGTTTAAGTGCTTACAAGTTTCCCTTTTCAATTTCCTACTGGTTGTTCATTGTCCTCTGAACTAGGTGGGTTCAGTCCATCATTAATGTAGCCTACAGAATGCCTATATCTAGCAACTTCACTAACTAAAACTACTATCTAAAGTTTGTTTATTGTGTTTGTGTGTCATTTATAGTTTGGGGGATTCAGCACCCAATCACAAGTTAATATGCTTGAGTGAGTATTCCTTTGATTTATTGATGTTTGTGAAAATAGTCATTTTAAACACATTACATCTACTGTATACTTATTCATTAAGAAATGAATGTGAACTTCTTTTTTCTCAGTATTAAAAGCGACCCTAAATTTGAATCCCCAAACGGTCTTTTTGTCATTCTGTTTGTGTTTCCAACATTTTCCCCAGTATTTTCAATTTCTCTACAAGCCAGTATATGAGACAAGCAGGAAGGACTAAGGCTGTGATATGACTAAGCAGAAGATACAAGAAGTTGGTAGTGACAACTTGGCCTTGTATGCCACTCACCTCTCCACACAGAGAGGCACTGCCCTACCTACCTCACAGGCCCATAGCCCTGAGTGCATGTTTCTTAAATGGCATTTCAGGTGCCATTTAATCCATGTCAACCTGCTCTTCTGGAGCCTGGGAGCATCACCCAAGTAAATGTCAGCTGTTAAAGTCATTGCTATGCTTGTACTCTAATTGACCGGGTGACACAAACCAGGGAATGGAGTCCTTTGGCTAGAAGAGCACTCTGGAATCTTTGACCTTGGGCATAGCAGCTGCATGGAGCTTTCAGCTGATACTACCTCTGTACAGAGCGATATGCAGTGTAACAGGCCACCAGGGTGTCACCATACGCATAGTACTGCATGGCACCTCAGCCACTCAGTTTGGCCTTCTGTTGAAAAATGAGGTGAAGACATATGCTTGTGAACAGCAGAGAGGATTGGGAAGCTGGGATGAGAGTGGCAGCTGGCAGCAAAACTAACACCTCATGCGATCAGTTTCTGTCATGCAATTATAGAATTCTCCTCCAGTGGATGCTAGAGCATTTTGCCATTTGCGTGCAGTGTTTGGCCTGTGAAGCATGAAGAATTTCACAAAGCCAGTTCTCAAAAATATTTTGTCATTTGTCTCATTGTCACAATTGTATCACGGTCATTCAATGTTGGTAGCTGTTTTTTGAATCCGGCCTGGGCCTTTCTGTGTGGAGTTTACATGCTCTCCCCGTGTCTGCGTGGGTTTCTTCAAGGTATTCCAGTTTCCTGCCAAGAAATTCTGGTAGGCTAATTGGAGAGTCTAAATTGCCCATAGGTCTGAGTATGTGAGCGAATGGTGTGTGTGCCCTGTGACAGATTGGCAGCGTGTCCAGGTTGTATTCCCAATGCGCACAGGGATAGGCTCCACCACCCTCTGTGACCCTGTCCAGGATAAGCGGGTATAGATAATGGATGGATGGATGGATGGATGGATGTGGCATAGTGTCCTTGTAGAAACTTTGTGGTGACTACTTCACTCTGATGGTAAGGTTCAATATGAGTGAGGTTTAGATTCAACAGAGCTGGCTGCAATCAAGCCTGGCTATGTTCAATCAGCTGAATCTAATTATCAATTAAATTTGGTTAATTGGTTGATTGAGTATCTAAGGGGGTAACTGCTTTTTCATGTGGGTGATATCTTTAAATAGATAAAATAATAATTTTAAAAATGTGTTTTGTGTTTACTCAGGTTCCCTTTGTCTAATGTTACATTTTGTATAAAGACCTGAAACTAGGAACAAGGTAAATATGTTTTCATTGCACTGTACATACAAATATAAAGCACAGCAGTCATATTTGCAGAGCTATTGGATTTGCCTTGCAATATATGATATATACAGTACATATTGTCACCAACTACTCAGAATGGAATACTTACCAAGCCATTGTGTATATGCTATAAAGGTAGTATAAATAAATTAAAAAATTAGAGAATAAAACATTTTTAATGGTGTGGGATTAAGAGGACACTCATTGCTATTTACACTGGAGGTGTGTTGACTTTGATATAGTACTAGTTTTTTTTTTTTTCATTTGTCTCTTGCTTATGAATATACTATGAATTAATCTATTATTCCATGGTCTGTACTCCACGACTCAATGGAGATTAGTAATGCTGCTTTAAAAGTTCAGGGGTGGTGGAGTTCATCCATAGTACAACTAGGAAAAAGTTTCTTAGATTCTTTGGAATTTATTTAACTTAAAAAACATATGTATGAAAATAGAAATTTCCTCTACTTTCTGCATATGTTTCACAAGTATGAACAATGCCGTGAATCAAGTGGTAATGTAGATTACCTAAAACATTTTATAAAATGTGTAGCTGGCAAGGTTGTTTAGTTCACTGAGTTACAAAACTGAAAGACAGCAATATGATCTGCCGACCTATATTTCTCTGAATTACCCATATCTCTGTGCATGCAAGTCAAGTGTGATCTATTCAGAGGGGGTGGATAGGAGATATGCAGTCCAATAACATATTTGTGTATTATAAAGTGGCAGTAGAAATTAAAAGTCTTAGCTGATATGCAAGCATTAATTTAGGGAAAATGATGAAAGAAAAGTCACGATGAACATTTGTGTGAAAACCCCTATAAAACTATCATTATGGGAGTGTCCCAAATAGTTGTAAATCTTTGGCATGGCAGTTTACTATGTGGGTTGGGTGTGGATGGGGCCGGTTGTGAAGCATCAATTCCCCAGGTTTCAATAAGTATTTGAGTTTTAGCACCCTTCTGTCCCACCCAGCCAGCCACAAAGATTACAGTACATTGATCGTAATCTATAACATCAGAGACATGGAAGCCTTTTTCCAATATTGGATCTTAAAACAGGATAAAAGCAACTTACTGTCACTATCCAAGAAAGAGATTTAAGACTTGGAGGAGAGAAATCCATCACTCACTTTATTGTTGTCTTACACTAATGGTGTTTGATTGCGTGAACACGTGATCCACCCCAAAGCATCTAGACATTCATCAATCTTGAATCCTGACTACAGAAAAATATCACAGTAAAATTCTTAGCATTTAATCAACTTTAACTGAATTTCAAAAGGGATCACATGGAGTTATATGTACTATGTCAGTAGATTTTTTTTTCTGTGGAATAATTTTTAAAACACAAATGAGAAGTAATGCACAATGCAGGAAATGACCAACAGTACTTTTTCACATTGAATAGGTCTCATTCTCTCAAATCTAATGATAAGCCAACGTCATTCTGGAAAAAAACAATAGGGCTGCTCGGTGGCTCATCCTGTTAAGGCACTGTTCTACTGCATGGATGAGGCCCACAGTATGGTTTCAAATCTGGACCGTGCCTGTGCTGACAGCGGCTGGAAGTTATGCAGGGTGGCACTATTGGCACAAGTGTCACCCAGGGAAGAGAGGGTTTAATTTGACTGGGATTACTACATCTGATCGATCTACAGTGACCTCCACTGGTTGATCAGCCAGCCACAGTCCATCTGCACATGAAATGACTGAGTGTTCCAAGGTGTAAAAAAGTTGGAAAAGCGTAAATGTATATTAATTTAAAAACAATGTATGTTTGCTAAATCCACCATTACTGGTGTAAAACCATACACTAGAGCCTGACAAGTCTGCCTCATTCTTTTAAACAAGGTCTTAAAGGTCTGTAACTTAGACAGTTACAGACCTGCACAAGGCCGCTGGGGTTCAACTTATTCATTCCTAGTGAAAATGGATCTCGCTGGTTTAAATTCTGGACTCTTTTGAGCCTATTCCCCTTCTGATTTCCATCTTACATGCATGTCAGGTTTGTCTCCATTTGTGCATTTACCTGGGCATCGTAAGGCATAATAAAGCATGTCACGGGGGAATATGGAGCAGGTAGAGAAATGAAAAGTGACAAGAGGAGCCTTGTTAAGTGTGAGTACAGTTCCACATTAAAGTAAGTTTTGTTTTTGAAAACCAGCCATTCAGACTGTCTTGGATTGTCATTAATACCTGCTACCGAGAGACTCTCTAGCCAGATTCAAGCCTGGTCTTGAGTCTTGAGCACCCACATTGTCTCTTCTTATATTCTGTGCACTGGCAAGATAGTCCTCGAATCAGAAACTAAAGTTTCTACCCAAATGGAAGGGCAAGGAGAGGGAGGTGTGATCGAGTGGTCCACATTGGTGGCTTTGTAACAGGAGCAGGACTAAGCAATAGCCACGTTGCCATACAAACAGCCTGCGGCCCTGCTGACCCCATCCTTTCCTCCACCCACGCCTGCTTCACCTCCTGCCCCCTGACAGAACAGGTGCAGCTCGCGCACTGCAGATCAGTGTCAGAAGAGGATTAAAAAAATGGTGGGCTGTAAATGGAGCTACGGGGACGCGACTTATCTCCTGCATTTACAAGTATGGATTAGGAGCAGGAATAAGATGCAGACTGCGATAGTCCTGTTCAATAATTCCTTGGTGTTCTGGAAATGTTCATGAATGGGGGAAAAGTAATGCTGAGCTGAGTGCATCAGAAAAATGGAGGCTATATCTCTTACAGAAAAGGAATATACAGAAAAACATATTGAAATTAAACATATTAGGAAGATATTGTAACACTCGCAATATATACTCAAACATACAAATTATTGCCACCTTCAGATATTGCAATACATTTTTACAAATACACTGCTTCAGTACATTTAATTCATATATTTCAATATATTATAGTATATTTTATTTTCCTGAGGGATGGAAAAAGGACGAAGTCCATTGTCACGTATCAGATACAGAATTAGCATTGATTGCATTAGGAGCCTTTTTGCGATAACAACACTAAAGCTGTTGCAGTGGACAGCTACGGAAGATCACAGAGGTGAATGGATACAAGTGAATCTGGTAGCTCTGCCTAGAAGTGGTTTGCATTACAGCTGTGTGGTGAAAGCCTGCAGCTTGACTATGTTAGCAAATTCTTTACTGTAAGCAATACCCAGGGATTATATTTCTGTTGTAGAGAGGACGCGGATTAGAAAATGGGCCTCTCTGGAACGAATAGCTCGAGATCCTTATCGGAGTTTAAACCCCCTCTGTTTTCCCATCTCTCCCCCCGTCTTTCTTTCTGTTTCAAAAGCCTGTCTCTCTTGGGAACTGGCTATAAGTACTCCACCAAGCAAACTGCATTAGTGTAATTCCTCCCCAGGAAATTAGCAAAAGCCGAACGGCGCCAATTAGCAGTCAATAGCTGGCTTCATTAATCGCACTAGCCTTCACACTTGATTAGATTAAGCAGGGGGTTGGCGGCAGGATGTGTGTGTGTGTGTGTGTGAGGCGGGGGTGGGGTTGCTGGTGCTGACTCGCTAGTGCTGTTTCCTCCATTTGCAGTTCATTCAGAGCCAATTTGTTGATACTGACCTCCTCAATTGGGCACATTTTGAGACTGAGGAGGGGTGCAGATGTCTCTGCTGACAGACAGCTCTTTTCACACACCATGTAGTACAGTGTCTCTGTTCTCTATCCATGAGGCAGACGAGGCATTCATTTTCCAAATTGTTATTGTGGCCCTGCATAGTTACGCTTCTTTGTTTTTGTCCACACTTAATGTTTCTCATTTCTAATTCATTAATATATAAATGGCCAGCCTGAGAACACATTTTTGTATTTACAATATTTCAGTTTTAACATTTTACAAGAGCAATTAGAAAATTGTGGAACTATTTGTGAATATAATTAATGTGTTTGTTTTGTCTTTGAGAGCTCATGCAATCAAGAGCAGCAACTGGATCCAAGGCTCACAGACACACTGGCGATCAATGACAAGTCTGACCTTGGTGTAGCATGCCATGAGATTCTGGGAAGTTTGGGGGGTGTTTAGCTCTCTGGTGTGAGGATCTGAGATGGCCCTAATGTGGTATTTTGTGCTTGGGTTTGGCACCCGCGTTGGCACCTCTGTGCCAGGCTGTGCACACAGCAACAGCTGGAATGCAGCAGTAGCCTGTGATGTCATGCTTTACAAATACTGAGCTCTGGGAGTCATTGGGTTACTCCACGTAACTCAAATGAGGATCTGTGTAACTCAGACTGGGATAGTGCAGCCCATTATAACCAACAGTGTCATATCATCACAGTCGGAAGGGTGTTAACTGCAGTGACAAAGTGATTTCATCCTTACCGCTGTAAGCAGCATACCATTAATAGCCATACCGTACATCACATGCACAAGAATGAGCAGTTATACAGGCACACTACAGAATATGTTGGTGTTGCTATCTCAGTCTAGAGCACTTCAGTTTTATGGAGGAAAATACACATTCAGACAGCTTGCCTATGTATGCCATTATTATGTGTATAACTGTGAACAACAGTTTCAAAGCAAAAACACCTGTGACATTTTCAAAATGTATTGATTTGGCCAAGTAGGTCAATTGAGAACTCAGATCTCTTTTTCAGTGCTCACCTGGAGAATAAAGTAGACCAGAGTTAGAGAGCCAGTTTTTGTGAGAATTTGGCCAGGACACCATTAACACCCCTACTCTTTTGAGAAGTGCTATGGGATCTTTAATGACCACAGTGAGTCCGGACCTTCGTTTAATGTCTCATCTGAAGGACAGCACCTTCTACAGCACAGTGCTTCATTAATGTAGAGGGGCACTAGATTTCTGTTTGGTCCATGGCTCTTGTTTATGTTTGCCATCTGCAGTTCATGAAGTCAGCACTCTTAAAACAATCAAATGTCTAAAACATACTAGCTAACTAGATAAATAAAACACTAAAGGTTTAATGTACCAGCAATGCTTTTTTAGAGTAAAAAATGTAACATTGCATGTCTAGCTCTATTCCTGTTCCTCTAATAAACGGAACAGGAATAGGGAGAAAAAGGAAAAGGAAGAAAGGCAGACGATAGATGAGGGCACATGGGTACAAGCTGCAAATGAGAAGAGGCAGGTAGGTTTCTCAGTATTTCTCAAGGACATATTTAGAGCCGTTCTGTGTAATGTCTGCCTTTCTGTGCCAAGTAGATCAGCAATAATGAGCCGTACAAAACAGACACCTGTTTAAATCCAACTCAAGACCCCAGGTAAACACGAGGTCGCCCACGCATTCTGGTGAATTTGGAGAGGTAGAGATTCCCTGCCCTGCGGAAACAAATGTCTCTTTCCCTGGCACAGTTAAGTTTGTCAGCACTGTCAGTGCCACAACCAATGTTAGCATATGAAAACCCCTGAAAAATCTCTTAAGGAACACAGTACGGGACTTTTTGAACTGTGGACAACCACCAAGGCCTATGCCCCAGACGGCAGCAGCAGTCTTTAGTGGAAGCCAGTGGCCCTGAAAGGACAGCTCCCCCATGGGGAGACGTCCAGTAGCTTGCAGCTAAGCAATTGTGACAGCTACATGGTTTAGCGTTGGCATTTTTCTTCCTTGCTGCACTACGGATGTGACTGATTCTAGTGGGACGGAGGCCTAAGGACTATCCGCCTAGTATTTTTTGGGACAGCATTGCAGAGCACTGGCTGGTAGGCAAACTTTGTCTGGTAGGATACATTTCAAAACCTCTGCAAGACGGTCATAGGAGCGTCTTTGATGCGTGCACGGAGAACAAATCATACATCATACATTGTAGATGGTACAGCCTGAAGAGTAACATAGTATTGCACAGCATCCAGTGGAGTATTATGATAAATAATGTGCATATCTTCTTTCTGTAATGCATCACTGAAAAGAATATGTTTTGCGTTATAAATAAGAGTGTTTAATCATTATTAAATGCAGAACCCCTGATAAACTAAAACAATGAGGTGATTCTGACGAATTGAGGAATGCTAAATGAATGGTCGTAACTTCAAAAGATATCTGTATACCTCATTAAGAGCAAAAAACACACACACACACACACAGACACACACACATACAGGATAAATAGTTAAAACAATACACCATATCAGACACTTGTACATCTTCCATTTGCATCCTATCAATATTTTCATTGCTATGGTTGAACTGTTGGTGTTGGCTTTATTATACTTACAGATAAACAAAGTGCAGCAAGGACTTTCACCAGACAAGTCATGCAGACCCATCAGAAAGTAATCAAGTTGCAGGAGTACTGGCCTAATAATCCAAGTTGACATTCACATTTTAACTCACCTAACCTAGTATACAGCCAGTAACAGATCATTGAACTGTCTTGTAAAAGATTTTAACTTTATAAATTTTAGTTTTATAACTAGTGTGTTTCCCATGCTTTCTTACTTTCATCATGATTTCACAGAGGTACATATTCAAACAAGGGTTGTGAGAATGAGTACCACAACCATTATGGGTTGGTGTTGTGTATTTTAGTCCTCCACCACCAAAGGTTTGATGGAGCCAAACAATCACTTTGTTAATTTTAGCAATCGTCTCAGGTTATCATTCAATTACTGCCTAATCAGGCATATGAGAACAAGGGCCGTACAATGTTTATGTCTGTTAACACCCATCACTGTCTGATGAGTGTTAATAAATTAACTTCCACCAAGAACATGCAAGATCATTTTTCTTTGAGGAGGCGGGAAATTTTCATTTAAAATGAGCAACCTGCTCTACGGCATTAAAAAACCTTGTACAGTGAAAAAAAACAAGCTGCTCCCAGCAGGGGCATGTAAATAAAAATAGAGGCTGCTGGGAAAGTCACAAATTTATGAGAAGGAAAACCTCCAGTATTCAATTTTTTTCTTTTAAATTGTATGCACATTGTCAGTTGGTTTACTGTTTCTTCTTTCATGTGTTGATGTTTAAAGCGTTCTTTAGCTTGCTGGTTCTGTCTCTGTTCAGAGTTAACAGTACTTAAAGCAATGGAATAGAATCATGAGATACATTTTCTGAACCCAGACTACAAACTTGTTTAGTCAAAAATACAGAAGGCTTCATAAATCTGTGAGATGGTTTCCTGATCCGAGTTTTCTTTTTCTATTGATTGGGGTTAGTGGCCTGTGAGCTCTCTTGTTACATTTTAGAAATTTGTTATATATTGACAGTTTATTATTTTGTCTATGCTGTGCACCCGTTGTGCCTGTATTTATTTAGTATAGATTTTTTCCCCATATGATTTTTGATAGCTGTTTATCCCTTGCCTGTATCTGTCTCAGACTGTTTTGTGTGTGTGTATGAGAGTTTGTGAGTGTGTGCGTGTGTCTGTGAGTGCGCACGTATATGTGTCTGCGTGCATGCATGTGTGTGTGTGTTTTGTTTTGTTTTTTTCAATAGAAAGTGCCATTCTATTGTAATTTTCATCCTGTGGCCATAACAAAAGTTCTAATATGTGGAAAGAAATATAAATCCATCAGCCATTTCATTTGTCTTAATGTTATTTGTGTGTCTACACTGCAGTCATTGCTTTACAATAACTTAGCAGGTGCTTTTATCCAGACTGATTTTGAAAAGTGGAGAACACTATCTAATCTCAGGAATACAGTAGTGTGATCTCACCAAGGAGGCACAGAAGGCATTTATAGTCAATATGAGTAAAGTTAGCCAAACAAGCCAACAATCAGTACTGTGAACAAAAGTATAAAGGAAACATGCTGCAAGTTCAAATGATGCAAATTCTACAACACATACAAAATTAAAATAAATGCAACAGAGGATAATCGCTGCAAATTCAGTTGATACAATGGACATGCTCCATGCCACTAGAGGAAATGCAGCACATTTGCTTTAGCTTTTTGTATGTGTTTTGGAATGCTGATTTAAGTGGTGTGTGTGTGTGTGTGTGTGTGTGTGTGCACGTGTGTGTATGTGTTCCTGAATGTGCATGCCTGTGTTACAGATTCGCCAAGCTTCTAACAAAGCAGGCTGGCTAACAGACTGAAAGCTGTGGCCCACTAGCTGTGACTGGCAATGGTTTCACCACCACCAAGTTAAGCTAAAGTTACCCCCGAGTGCCACTGCCTAACTTTGGTGCAACACAGGCAAGTTAGACAATACACAAAGACACAAGCTAGGCTAAGTGAAGATGCAAAACAAAGTAGCAAAACTATAAATATCCTAGAATGCAATTGACCGATAGTACTCCTGTTCCAAGTCTCCAATGATACCGAATTGTGAGTGCACAGAGAGACAGGTATCTGGCAAGAACTGGCAAGTGGCAACATTGAAATGCAAGCAACGGTATTTACTGTACAGAGGGGACAATCACACAGCAGCTTTCAGATCCATTCAGTACTGTACACATTCTGCTAAAATATGCTCTGCGTTTCTCTGACCATGCATATTGGGCAATAGTAGTTGACAGTAGGCATATCCCTTAAAAACACAATATCTGTTGGTCTACCCGAGTGTTTGCTGTTGCTGATCTCACCAGTACATTCTTGCTTTTTAACAGTATATCAAACAGTTGATGTTGACACACTCAGTGCTTTGGCTATGTCTCTGATTGATTTATTCAGATTTTTCAGCCACAGGATGGCCTGCTTTACTGGAATTGACAATTATTCAGTCCTCATGTTGAGAGACAGCAGCAACAGACTCCATATGAAAATTTCATCCCTAGAATCAACTCTAGATCTTTTCTTAGTTTTCTTGTGCATGAAGTAATGATGTAGAGACACAAATGGCCCAGAAACAGCTGAGCAGCCAATTTTCCAATTATTTTCGCTCCCCAAAACGGGCGGCTAAGTATAAAAAGGGTGATAACATATAATGGGTCACATGAAATGGATATAAATACCCTCAAATTAAAGCTGACC
The DNA here is from genome assembly GCF_013347855.1 of Anguilla anguilla. Lineage (NCBI taxonomy): Eukaryota > Metazoa > Chordata > Actinopteri > Anguilliformes > Anguillidae > Anguilla > Anguilla anguilla. The sequence continues at coordinate 30,692,909 of NC_049210.1, read as the reverse complement.
GATATTTTAACCTCACATAGTTTTATTTCAGATCCAATATACTGGAGTACATAGCTAAAGGGTAACTGTCCCAATACTTATGCATTTAACTGCATATGGCAGTAAATATATAAATATTTGAAGGACGATTAAAATGACTATGAATTATGCAGATAATCTGTATTGCCTAAAGGTTACACAAACCAGTAGCATTGCCAGAACCCCATCCTCTCCTCATTGCAACAATGACCACCATTCAGATAAGGAAGTCATGTGAATACAAGTGCTCAGTGTTAAGATTAGGACGCAGTCAACTCTTAACCTTAGCTTAATTTCTGTTCTTGTCTGGAGGATCATTCAAATTAACTAAGCAAAACTCTGAATGAACAGCAAGTCAGCTGTTACTTTCCACATATTTCCGACATTAATAATGATAATGAAGCATTGTAGCACTTTGGTTTCACATTATACTCCTGACACCCAGGAGAAAAAAATATTTACATTTTTTTAAATAATACAACTGCCTTGGATGACAAAAATATGTTGCAGTGAAATCTTTTTCAAAAAATATTGTTTATTTTCATTTAATGTCCCTTGTAGTGAAGATTTCAGAATAGTAGTTATATGGTTCTTGGGATTAAGAGCAGAGACTCACGTCCCCTACAGGGGACAAAAATGAATTGCCATGTCTTAGGAGGTTATTGTGTACATGTGTTTTTACTGCACATACATTAATTTATCAGCCATGGCAGATAAAAGCATTTACCATAAAAGCCCTGGGTTCAGCATGCAAAAGAAGAATTTGATAAATGAGAACAAATCTGTGGTTTCTGAAGTTTTGAAGCAAAGCCTCACAACTACAAGTATAACAAGTTTACCACAGGCTGAAATAGAATATCTAATACTTTATTCAGTTAAAGATGGGTGGATGTTATGAGGACCAGGTGTTTTTCAGATGTTAGTGATTTGTTTATTCTGTGACATTGAATTACAGAATGTTTTCCACTGTTTAGGTGGCCAGGAACCTCTTTGTTTTGGACATCACTTTTAGCGTTATTTGCTGGAGGAAAGGCAGAAGAGGATTGCGAGGTATTATTCATATCAAGACCCTTTTTTGGGTTGCCAGTTTGGCATGTTTAGGTCATCTGTCACCAACAATCAATGAGTAGCCTTTAAGCTAACCCCATGGAGTCATTTGTGATGCCAGGGTGGCAACTGTATATTCATGTAGTCAATGTTTATTTCCAATTAGTATGTCACTGTCTAGGAACATGAAAGTCCACTTCTGATACCCTGTAAATATGGTCCTTTGATGCATATCCCGGGCTTTTTTCCTCCCATGTAATCATCTTGTCTGCAGACCTGACCAAGGCATTGTGAAAAGGAAGGTGAAGGCACTCGAAAAGCATGAACCATGCAAATCAATGGCGTGAAGTCAGAAAGCATTTGGGAATCAGGTTGTGACAGTGACGTGACTTTATTCCAAAGAGTTGGAAATCAGTGGTTGAGTGATGAAACTTGAACCCCTTAGTGTGTGAGGTGAATCATAGATTTTTTTTTGTTGTTGTTGTTTGTTTTGCAACAATGCAATGATTGTTTCAAATAAGTGCGTTATGGATAAAACATTATAGTGCCACCCATTCTGAGCTCATTAAAGCTCATTGTCTCAGCTAAAAGGGTAAGAACAGACAGGTGAAAGGAAGACAAAACCCAAAATCTTTCAAAGGAAACTGGGCTGCGTTTCCCATAACGTTCTACAAAGGTTTCTAAGGTATACCTTTCAAAAGGAGCTTGCCTCTCTGTGAGTATTTCCCAGACTATACCTTAGCAGTTGCCTACATGACAGTTTCAAAGGTACATCGTAAGTTGGAGCTGTCCTTCACTGTGGTGCTGAAAAGTGTATCAATCGATGCCACGCAAATCGATTGTCTCACTTGTAAAAGCTTATGAATGACATTTTAACAGTGTTCGGGAGTAGTGAACTACATGTAATTAAACTAGTAGTTTAACTACATTTTTCAGTAGCTTGCTGGTAGTTCAACTATGTTCATATTTGCATAGTGATTCAAGTAGTTAAATGACTTTTTTTGCCATTTTTTGTGTAGTTAACTACTGAAAATATAAACAATTTTGGGCCATAAAAGGAAAGGAATGATTTTTTAAAATTTATTTTACCATTGCTTCTCTACTCTAATTGAACCCCCTTTGACCTGCCCCGCCCCATTGTTCTTTCATCCTGACCGTTGTGACGGCATGCCCAGGCAATGCATTCATCAGGCAGCCACCACCACACACTTGACCTTTGTGTAGTGCATGTGCAAAAGGGTGGGCGTTGCTCAGTGCTCACACAGCGACAGCGTCATCATGGATAAACCTCCCAAATATCAGCCTGAGGAAGAATCACCATGGCCATACTTAAGCAAATACATGACACTGACTAGCTCCACCGACAAAACCTACGTTTTTACTTGTGAGCTATGTACGCCGACAGTAAATACACTCTCTACTGCAAAGACGTCAAACACAAATCTAAGAACACATATAAAGGTGAGTGTATTAACATTGACTTTGCTAGCCAATTTAGCAAAGTTTAGATAAGTTAGCCACATTGTAATGTTACATACAGGCAAATGATTTAATTCAGTGAATGCTAATGTTAGTCTAATTAAATAAAGTCTGTAGTGTTAATTCGTCTGATAGCAATTATGTTCTATCAAAAACGAACATGTCGCTAACCAGCTAATGTCAGGTTTGCTGACATAAAGCAAACATTAGCTAACGTTAGCTGACCTAGTCATACTATTCTCATGATGTGTTTTGCCGCCCATACAATATGGCGAAATGCATGGGACCAGTCTTTCATGATAATTACCTACTATTAGATAACAATCACCTGTGTTTGCCGACCAAGGTGTCTGCAATCAATCCAATACTATGAATAGCTTAGCCAGAATCATTCAAATGAAGGTCTGGCTAGGCAGAGGTTGGCTTGCTGTTCTTTTGCCACCTAAGGTTAATATTGTAACAGCATACAATTATTTAAAGTTGATCTGGTGATATAGAGGGTAATTCTATGGACCATTATAAATGTCATGCTATTCTATATTAGAAGTTACCTGGCTAACTGTGTAATCCTGCTTGGTTCAATACCCCCACCTGGACTCTAGTTTCTGGAAGGCAGGTGTCTGATTGATGGACATTGTATACAAAACCAAAGCTGACATTCCTTGCACTTTCCCATGAATAGTGGGGCGTATTGTTTTTTTGGTTTATGTATGACCTGTGAACAAGTGGGCAATTTTTGCAATAAACTCAATTGAGTGGCATTTTGTGCTGGCATGTGACTTTTCTTGTATTCCATTTTGTTATAATTTTGTATCACATGTACATTGTCAATTTGATCATTTTTTTACGAAGTAGTTTGAACAACTTTTTCTAAGTAGCTTTAGTTAACCAAACTAGTTTTCTCCGTAGGGTAGCTTTGCTGTAGTTCAACTTCTTCCAGTGTGAAGTAATTGGTAGCTTGCAAAGCTATGCTTTCAAAGTAGCTTCCCCAACACTGCGTTTTAATATAACAAGTGTTGTCATAATCATTTTATATCAATCTAATATTGCATAAGAGGAAGCTATGCCTACTAAAGATGATCTGATAATCTTTTTAAGAGTCAAGACGAGACCTTGTGATAGTTTCAATAAATACATACAGGCTACAAAATATAAAATAAAGAGCATCAATCGGGACATTGATATGCAATATGCAATACCCCCACCTGGACTCTAGTTTCTGGAAGGCAGGTGTTTGACTGATGGACATTGTATACGAAACCAAAGCTGACATTCCTTGCACTTTCCCATGAATAGTGGGGTATATTATTTGTTTGGTTTATGTATGACCTGTGAACAAGTGGGCAATTTTTGCAATAAACTCAATTGAGTGGCATTTTGTGCTGGCATGTGACTTTTCTTGTATTCCATTTTGTTGTAATTTTGTATCACATGTACATTGTCAATTTGATAATTTTTTTACGAAGTAGTTTGAACAACAAGAGCATCAATCGGGACATATAAGCCATAGTCTGGGACTTCTTGGAAGCCCAGGAAAAAGGATATAGGCTACATATGGGTGAATTATTTTGTTCTTATTGAAACAGAGGTCTAATGTTAATTTGTTTTTGTCATACAATATATAGGCAACTGCAGCAGCATATCCACTGATTTCCGCTGACTTTTCTCTGCAGTGCAAAAATTATCGTAGATCAAAGGCAAAAGCGTGTCTGTGGAAATTGATCATGCTTAATTCCATACCGGGTATGCCTTATGAATAGGCCTACTTGTTAAAGTGATATGTTTATCCACCTTGATTTGCTGTTGGATAGATTAAGTTTAACCAAGAATATAATTATTGTGTTGTTTACTGAAAATCATAAAACAGCATGGTAATAAAGAAATGTTCTGTAATGTTGACATTTACCCAGTGCTATTTTGTTTCATATAGGAGGTGTGAGCTAAAGGAAAGGGATGTAGCTCATTTGGCTAAATGATTGTCCTGTTTGTTCATTATGAGCCACCGTACCTGTATGTGTTTATGGCTAGGCCAATCAACGTGCTCTAGTTCCGTCTAGTTCGGTCATGCAGGTAGACTCACTCAATGTTGGCTTTGCTCTCATGGGTTTTATATTCTTAATAAACCAGCAGTTTGTTCCAAGTCAGTGTGATCATTGACTCACACACAAGCAAACTCATTTCTACAGGGTATGCTAGTCAGAGAAGCCTTACCTCCACTACGTAAAAATAATATAAGCTTATTTTTTTCACAAATTGGATTAGTATTATGGATAGGCCCTATACTTTATTACCATCATGAATAGACAGGTGAAACGACAACATTCTCATGATGTGCTATGCACAGAAACGGTGTTTGGATAATTCATTTTTATAAAGTTAATATTAAACTATCTATGTAATTTGTGCATGCAGATGTAAGCTACTATATGCGCACTGTAGTACAACTGTCAATTTGAAAAGCAAAATGTTGGCCTAATAAGTCCAAAACTGTGACAGGATGAGCGGAGCGCATCGCTAAGCGACAGCTACAAGTGCCTCAGACCACCCTTCTAAAGTTATACCTTTCAGAAGGTATACCTTAGCTATGGAGGCTCTGGGAAACAGCTCGACAATTAAAGGAAGACCTTAAGGTAGACCTTACAACGCACATCAACATCAGGTTGCAAACATATAGTACTTTCAAGCCCACACACATACAGTTGAAGGTAGGAGCTGAACTGTTCTTCAGGAATAACTACACATTTGACCTTGAGAGCCTCTTTAGGATAGACTGGACAGAGAGAAAGTTCTCTTGGTTAACATTATGGCAATCGGCCCATCTGTCTGGCTATCTGTGGCTATGCCTCCTGGCCTGCAAGACTTCTAATGAAAAGAGTCATGGCTAACCATTCCCTATGTTAATTTGCAGATTGTTTTAGTTGACCAGAGAAATAGACCTTTGATTGTTAACAGCTCCCTGTGTGCCTGCAAATGTGTTTCTTATAAGGGTTTCTTGTAAGAGTGGGTTGTTGCGAAAGACTCCTCTGTTGTGTGTCTTCCCTTTCAAAGGGGTGCATTCAAGTCCTTTGTTTAGATGCCCTGAGGGAGTTGGCACACCATAGCTATCATAATTCAGATTGGGGTTATCTTTCATTTGGGGATAGCTCAGACTGAACATTGTTGACATTGTTTGTTTAGGAGAAGGTTTACTCACACAGTGTAGAGATGCTTGCCTCCAGAGTATTGTGTTTGAAGAGTTACAGAGCAGTTACTTTGTAATAGGTAACAATGAATCTGCAGCGAGGGGCTCAATTTGGGTTGGCCTGTTGAATTGTATGCTTACTTGACTTTGCTCGGCATACATAGGAGGACAGGAGGACATAAATGGAGCAGGAAATCTACAATGCAGGTTTGCAGTGAGATGGATTGAATTTTTATTAAATTATAAGCAAAAGCATTTATGCAAAGCCCTGACCAGTAAGCTACTTTTACGAAAGTCATATGTGCCCAGTGATAATCCACACAGAAGATAAACGGTTCAGAATCTGCCTAAGGATCAACACAAATGGTAGCCATCCAAATCTCTTTGTTGAGGATGATTTGCAGCAGTTCCAAAACCATAACGACAGCCTTAAAGAAATCAGGCATGGAAGACTGAAAGAAATTTCGAAGCAGTTTGATCATCTGAATGGATACCAATTGAAGTGTTCTCCAAAAGGTGACATCTTGCATTTGAAATGACCATGTTTTCTTATAATTTATAGCCGTATCTGGAATTTGTTATATTATTATAGTTCTTTATTTAGGGACGTGGAGAGAACTGTATTCATTCTTTAGGTAGTTATTTTTTGTCACTTGAGGAATAGTCCATACTCTAAGGAATCTTGTCATAAAAAGTCAGCCTTGAATTTGATGAATGGTGGTAAAGGCAAAGGGAAAAGTGCAGAACATCAGTAATCAGGGCTGGAGTTCAGAAACTTGAGTTAAATAAATTGAGGTTTTGTGGGTTTCAGTCTGTATTTGAGGTTTCGTTCTTTCTGTGAGCATGTACATTAAAGTAGAATTGAGCCTAGATCTTTGCCAGCAACCAAATGTGACTTGTTTTCAAACCACACTTCTTCAAAATATAATTTTATGCTACATGCAAATACCTTATGGACAGGGTGAAAATCTATTATTTTGTAATATTCTTTAAAATGCTTCCAATAAGGTTTTTGCTATTTTTTTGCAGTTGAAGCTGCCTGGAATGGGGTACCTAAAGCAGTGAATCTTAGTGTTTCTTAGTTAAGGGGTCATGCACTGAATGTCCTCTAAAGCACTCAGTGGGGTTATGCAACCAAAAACACAAGAGAGCGCAACAAATAGAACAAGAACATCTGTTGGATGTGCACCAGAAACAGCAACAGCATTTCAGTTGATGAACCGGTTGGCTAAGGAGAGATTTTCTGAGATTTGGGCTGAACTCTGAGACATATTGGTTAGTAACTAGAAAGAGACAAGTCATATGTCCAAACTATCTCTGTACCCATTCCTTTCTCACTCTACCCCCCATCTCCACCCCCAGCCCACTTCCTCTGATTCTGTTTATCTTCGTCTTCATCCCAGTTAAATCATCATTCATTTTGGTGATTCAAAAGTTTAATGATAGCCCCAGGCTTCATGCATTTGTAACTGTCACTTGCTGGTATTCCTTCCAAACTGTGAGTCTCCTCTATTCAAACTTTTGTGAAAGGGTTGAAGTAACGGTCAGGCCCTGGACAGAGCTATCATTATCAGTACTAAAGTCAGCCAAAGATTCTACTCTAAACATATTCCTTCACCCCTCTAGAAAACTGTCTGTTCCTTCCCACATTTTAAATACCAATGCCTTCAGGGAGAAAATAATGGCCTCCTAATGTGTATGTGAATACAAACATGCACACTGCATATACACACACCTACATACACACACCCATATACAGTACATGAGCACATTGCACATGTGCACAAATACACACATGTAAATGAAGATTCAGATATGCTCTGTATTCCACGGTTGGTGAATTCACTTTCCCAGACATGCCTTGTGCAAGCACAACGCTCAGCAAGTCTTTTCAGCAATGTGCTACCATCAGTCTCATAAGCCATCAGCTGCCACCATGCTGGAAGCCCGTTGTCACTTCAGTGGTGCCGCACATCTTTGACTGTACGGAGACAGGGGCAGCTGAACAGAACTTGCCTGAGGGCCACAGTGAGAGTGTCAATGGGGGCCCCACCCGCCCCCAGGCAACTCTGCTGCACTTATGATCCTGAAACGTGTCTACACGAATACACACACTTGACACCCTCCACCCCACCCTGACCCGCAGCATGCACAATCAAAGCCACAGTAGAAAAGCGCTCTGTAAGCAAGGAATGTTTCACCTTTGAGGTCTCCGCACCCCCCCCCACACCGCACACACATGCCCTTAGTGCCTTCGACCTGCCACTGCTACACGTCATAACTGTCTCAAGTTTGATTAAAGGACGTCTTACACTGACTGTAGGATAGACTTAAAGCTTGGCAGAGAGAAGACAAGAAGTTGGGGGCAAGCAAGGTGAGAGAGAGCGGTAAAACACCCATCTACTGCACAATGAGGGGTAAATATTGACCCTTGCACATTAGTGACAGAGACAGTTTATCCAAGGGGCAGCCGCACGTCACAGACAGAGCATTTTACAAGCGTCCTCACACACAAATAATGGCACCCAGCACACTCGCACCAAGGAAGCTCAGGGCAGAAGGTAAAGTTTGCCATTATCTGTTGATCTAAGTTGCCGGAACCATTGCTCGTGCTTGCCCGGCAAATATCTGTTTATAGATCTCAGCCGCCAAGTTAAGTGCCTCGCTAAAAGCTTGCATCCATAAACATCTAAGTTCTGCAGTGAAACCAACGTAGAGCACGGTGTTTATCTGGAGAAAAATCTAAAACCAAATTTACAGCTGACGTTTGGCTGACAGAGGGACATAAAAAACAAAATGTGTCACCTGCGGGAACAAGGGATCAGCTTTACTGTCATTTTTTAGGTAGAAAAAAACTACAGACCCATTGTTTAATCCAAATTTCTTTATAAAAAAAGTGGATCACCGAAATGACAGGTTTTTTTTTGTGGAAACCGGGAATTCCATCTAGCCAACTTGACAAAAACTATTTACTTTGATTGCTGATTTACGTGACAAAAATATCAATGAACTTATCAAAAGGACTAACAGTGTGTCTGACTAATAAATACATTGATTTGAGAGATCATTACCATTTGCACGTTTTGTTTATTTTTACGAATTCAATCAATCATGGCAGATTTCACAGTCATTCTTGCTGATACAGTGCATGAACACACTGAATTAGTTCTTAGTGGTAGAGGGCTTTGGGAAATGTTTAAATGCATCTGAGGTTGATGTTTTCAAACATAAATGTCTAGACATGAAAGAAGAGACATTAACTCAGAATGAGGTTTAAATTTAATTACAAAATTTAGAGAACTGGACTTTTTCCTTCTCTTAAATGTATGACAATCACAGCAGCCTGTCTTTATTTACATGCACATGCTGTCAACATCATTTGACCTAACAATATTTGTTAAGACAGCTGTGGCTGGTGGCTCATTTTAAATTAACTTCCCACCTCCTGAAAGTTTTATGTTTTCTTGGAGGACATTTTACAGTCCAACAAGTGGTAAGTGTCAATGGACATAAACATTGCTCTGTAATTCATCTGATTCACCTGATAAAGTGGTAATTGAATTATTAACTGACATGATTAACTGAATGACGGGCACATGGCTTCAAATAGAGGCTGAATCAATTACTTGGTGGTGGATGAATAAAATGCATGCGGTAAAACAAGCACCATTCATTGTGTATGTATTATACTGAGGTGTATTTGTGTTTATTTGCAAATAATTTGTATACCAATACAATATCCCTCCATTGTTATATATTGGTAAAACTTATGTTAAAATGTCCACTATTTTAAGCACATTAACAGTAATTTATTCTGTTGTTGCACGTCCTCAGAACAATACAAGGTAAAGGATGGGGGGGAAAGCAGTTAGAGACATAGGCCAAACCTTAAGCTAACCAAAATCAACTGTTTAGCTGTTTCTTAATCATCATTAAGAGAACACTGGTGAGCTCAGTAATCGTGAAGGGCCTGGTAGGCTACTGAAGACCTCTACATTTGATGACTGAATAATTCTACCCAAATTATGAATTATTTTCATATATTCCCTAATCCGACCTGTTTAACTGACTAGAATCACTCTTCAGGTGAAAGGCTTGCATGTATCAGTGACTACTGTCCGCAGAAGACTTCACAAACAGAACTGCAGATGCTGCACTGCAAAATGCAAACCACTAGTTAGCTGCAAAAAACAGGATGGCCAGGTTACAGTTTGCTAAGAAGTACCTAAAAGAGCTTGCATAGTTTTAGGAAAAAGGTCCTGTGGACAGAGGAGACCAACATTCACTTGTATCAGAGTGACTGAATCCAATTGAACATTGTTTCCATATACTGAAGAGAAAAAGCAGGAGCTGAGGATGGCTGCCATAGAGGCCTGGCAGAGCATCACCAGAGAAGATACTTGACCTGGTGATATCTATGGGTCACAGACAGTCATTGCATGCAATGGATATGTGACAAAGTACTAAACATGACTTCTTTCACTTACAAAGCATTAATGAGCCAAACATTATGGTGCCCTGAATCGAGGGACTTTGTATAAAAAATGCTGAAATTTTTGACTATGTTGACATTTGTTTAAATTGTACATTAACCGTTTGTGATCATCTTTAACTTAACGTGACCTATTATAGCAGACAAGTTGAGCCAGATCTGCCAGGCCAGAATTGCTGCAGATAGCATCCTCGAGTTGCTAGCTATCTGAGCTCTTCGTAGAGACATCTCACAGCTTTTGATCACGTTTCTTCTAAGTAATTCGGTAAAAAGTGAAAATTGAACAATTCTGCTGGTTCTCCCCTATCTTTTTGACCACAAGTGGTAATGGCATTCTGTGGCCATCAGTAATTTGAAATAAAGCATACAAGCCAAAAAAATTTCTTTTTCTTTGCACAAACGTGATTCTGTTCATAAATGCAGTCTATCCATAATTTGTGTAAGTAATGTAGCTATCATTTTAATTACAGTCAATTAAAATAAAATAAAACTTGTTAAAGTTTATTGTTATTCTTCTCATTACAGACAGGGACATAGGCATGGGTGATGAGGGTGCTGCAGCATCCCTGGCAGGTTAGCCTACTGTAATCATCAGAGTTGCGATATAAAATAAATGCCTTGTCGGTCACGGATTCTTAACATTTTACTTACACTCAAAAAATAGTGAATTAAATTACATTTGTGACCCAAAAAATTAGATAGTAGACAGTATATTTCATTAATATTTTAAGAAATTTAGGCTGGAAAAAAAGCAACTACAAGGTTTGCTCAAAGAAATTGGTTCTCTGCTATCATACTATTCAAAGAGGTGGAAAAATTAGCTGAACTAGTCTTTCTATCAATTAGACTGCTCACAGAAGTTGAACTTCTCTCCCTGTTGTCAGTTGCTCGATTAGAGAGATCTTTTTTTCTACGCTTTGTCGGCTAAAAAAATTCAAAACTCAAAGAAGATTAACACACCTGTCTGTCTTATATGTGCACAGACTGACATTCTGGACAGAGATTGAACTGTAAACCCCTCATTGGAATTATGTGACGTACCAGAGGGCAAGGTCACGTCTGGGACCTTCTAAGTTTTGGCAGGACATCTGGTAATTCACTACACTGCCTATGTGCAAAGTTTTTTAATTGCCAATGTTTTATGATATAGGGATTGACTTGGCTACTAAGGTTCTATATAAACATTGAGTGGCAGATGTCAACAATGACAATAACCCAGACAGTGTGTGAATATGTATGTGTGGTAATCACTTGAGAGGCAATAGATGTGTATTATTGCATAACTTTGCAGCCGGAAAATAGAGCCGCTAATGTTAACTAATTGCAACCGGTGCCTATTGAAAACATAAGATTATTATCTTCATCACAGTACATTGGATGGACCCAAGTGTGGTCTCCTGGCTTATCAGATTCAACACAGAGATTGGGAGGAATTGAGTCTGTGGCAGGGTGTGACACTACAGTATTATACCCCCTGTCACCCCAGGCCAAACTTGTCTTTGAGGAGAAGCAGACCGTTCAGAACAATAGAGAAGAGACAAACAAAGGTACTTGTTTTCCGAGGCATATTTTTGCAAGATCTGGGGCCGAGGTCGTACTTCAGCAAGTCCATGCTGCGAGACTCGGTGGAGGCACCCTAGCACGTCTTGCGCTGTGAAGCTGGGGACAGAGAAACGAGTGAAGGAAAAAACAGTAAAGTAGAGGAGGAAAACAGAAGATGTAACCTGAACCAGTGTGAATGGAGTCATTGTTTCTGTGGCGTAATTAGGCGTGACAACCAGGGCGTGAACAGATTCCCATCATAACAGTCCTAAAAAGCCCATTAGAATCAATGCCACGCTCTGGTCAGACTTACCGTCTGCTAGGCCAGGGCGACCTGCCACTGGATACGGTTACAGCGCATCGCTAAAACAAGGGAACTCAATAGCCGCACTAACACCCCGGGTAATGATATTGACACCACGTTGTAGAAGAAAGGAGTGGGGCAGGGTGGCAGGGGTGGAAGGGGCGTAAAGAGGTGGGCGGGGGCCCGCACTGGGGGCCCCACGGCCAGTAAACTGCTGGAATTAATGATTGCTCCTGGAGCCAGAGTGCCTCCTCCGTCGATAAAGGGACGAGCCGCCCAATTGCCCCATTGATCTGTTGTCTCGCTGGGAGTGTGGCCGACTGCCGCTTTACGCACAATCCCTTCTCTTCCTCTGCCTTGGGCTGAGTGCACCTCAGGCTCTAATGGGGACGCCATCAATTGACTCCACTCTCTCTGTTTACAGTGCGCTCAGAGGGGCAGCACAGGAGTGCCAGGCTCGTGGCTGTCCAGTTCATGCGCACGCTAGACGATCGTCCAAATATTCCAAAGACACTTCAGTGGCAAAAAAAAAAAAAATACAGCAAACACTCACTGTGCCAAGCACAGGTCATGTGATGCAGGAATGTAAACCACTTACCATGCAGGATGTCACCTCGGGGCCATTTTTGTTAATCTTTCAGGCAGCCACTTTAATCTCTGTACAGTAGGAGCTATCCTAAAAAAGGTTGTTTTTTTTCTCTCCATTGCCACAGCACTGCAACATACATGTTTCACAGGGCTTTTCTGAGACAAATTTGGCAATTGATTACGTGATTGGCCCTGGTAATGTGACTCCTGCATCAATGTGAATGGAAGTCAAGTGTTTTGAGAACCCTGGCATAGAATACCTTCAAGAGTACCTTCTAATGGAACTGTAGCTCATGAGTCTCAATCCCACATTTACTGCTCATCACAGTTTCTGGACCTGCAACATGTACTAGTGTATTTTTTGTATTAAAGTATTATTTACTTGATAGCTCTAATAATGATGATACTAGTATTACTACTACTACTACTGCTGCTAATAATAATAATAATAATACATCAAGAGAGCTCTGTGATATTCATCTTACCTGGCAAAAGCCTGTTCGAGAAGGTACTATTTTTTGGATTTTATTTTACTTTACACCTACATTTATTTTGGATGTGTGTACATGTTACTTTGCTCGAAGGACGGTTCCCCCATGAAAAACAGTAGTGTCTGTTAAATACATTTCAGTTTCTTAAAGAAGCCACATCCCCAGCCTGGGGGAATCAGTGCAATATGGCTGTAATGCGTAAGGTATATGAAGGACAGGCATTCCCAGCTGGGAGATGCTCAGCGTTAGCCGGTTGCACTTTCTTCTTATCTGCTGACCTAGGGCCACTGTCCTTGTTTGGCAGTGAAGGTCTGCGCTGGGGATGCCTGATCTCAGGCCTGAGCCACTGTTTTGCCTCCCCCCCTACCCCTCCACGGGCCCGTGCCGATAACAGAACCAGAGACATGGCGCCAACGCTCAGGCCCAGGACCCCCGGATTACTAGATAAAGGCCCTATTGAATATTTCATGGGCTTGACTGACAGTTCCTCTGAGTTCCCGCGAGAGGCATGGCGCCCGCATTACAACATGGAGGAAAACACCGAGACACTCCCGAGTTTTGCCCCACAGGACCCGCTCACTCGCCAGTCTGTGAAGAGAGCCAGTCCTAAATCTTCTGTCGATCACAATGCCAGAGAGGATGGAGAGGGCTACGGCCCAGTTTCCAGGATCTGCTCCTGCAAGACCCAAGGTTAATGAGGCGTGGTATTGCTGCTTTCCACACACATAAAGTTATCTCGACAATGCCATAAAGTTGCAATAATATCACCGCAACATCAAGAGAAAGTTACATTTCAGCTGAAAAGCTTTTGGCCTGAAATGATTTTAGTTCCAGCGATTATTGATCACAGTTCCACCTGGCAATGAGAATTCTTTCAAAGCCAATCATGAATGTGGTTTATACTCTATTCTAATTCTATTCATGCATGTGGATTAAATGGACATTATGGTACAGCAGCAAAGAAAATTGTTTTGATTATTTTGTTCTTAATTGGTAATGGAAGATATTTTTCCAATATTCATCTACTTTAAGTACAATGTAATTATGAAGAGACGTCTGAAAAATTATTTATGTTGGACATTAATTAAACTAATTTTAGATCCTTGTGTCTTTACAGGGGTGGAGAGGTCACTTCTGCACACGTGATTATTTTTGACATTATTTTTGTACTATCTTTTCTATCTCCTGTTCTAATCAGATTTATGGTATTACTTAACTAGGCCAGGAGTTCAGTATCTCATAGAGAGATTTGTTACAAATTTGTTAATGACAATCAATCAAATTGTGGATTTGACGAATAAAATGAAAAGTGCAGGATACAGAACTGGTGATCAATCAGAAATTGGGGTAAATGCACTATATCTTAACACTATTAATGTTAAATAGGCCTCCACCACCAAGGGATCAATGGAGCCTCTATTTCAAGCTAGGAGTCAAACAATCGTTCAGTTAATTTCAAAATCATCTCAGTTAATCATTCAGGTGCCACTTAAGCAGACATGAGAAGAATAACAGCATTTAATTTATATTTGTGACTCTTATCATGTGAACGTTCTCAGTGTACCGCATTAGACAATGAATTGATACATAAAATGCCCAATAAGATAACGTTAAATGGGTTTCATTTGGAAATCTTGGTTTACAATGAGCAACATGCACTATGGTTTTAAAAAAGATGCTCACAGCAGGGGTACATCAATAAAAATAGGTGCAGCTGTGGATGTCACAAATTTAAGCGAGGGAAAACGTTTCAATGCTTGCATTTAGTCAGTTCTATCCAGTGGTTTATTGACTCTTCCTTCTTGGATTGACATTGATGTGTGAAAATTTGCACATGAATCACTTAGCATTGACAGAATTCTTAACAATCGGTCTTCTATATTTAACAGTAAATATTAGGGATGTGAACGAACGACACACATTTCTGACCATCGAATAGTTGCTGTCTGAAAATGGCAATTACAGATGAATCGTTTTTTAATCGTTTTATGTAGGATGCTGCTAAAAAAAGAAAAAAACACACACACACTATTTGAATCAGTGCAGATAACAATATTAAAACATTTAGAAAATAAAAAAAATAAGCATCGCTATATTATTTCCATAATGATTGTTTGATTCTTAGATCACTGCACAGATTAACATGACCCAATAGGCAAGTGGCAAGTTATAGTCACGTAAGATGCAGTTAGTGCTGTCCACACATACAGTAGATGGATAAAGTGGTACAGAGAGAGGCGGCGGTTTCATTACATTCACATCGAACAGTGATGGTTTTTCATGCAACAGTACATTGCACATAAGTATATTCAGGGACAACAAATGCTAGTAGGTCCCAGAACCCTTTGCGCTCTATCATGCTTCCAGGGAGCATGTCGTCTGTTCACATTTTAGCAATTCATGTCTGTTGTGGTTTCAGCAGGACAGCTGTCACACTGACAACGTCTCACTATGAAGTTGGATGCTTCTTTACAGTGGTCTTGGATGTTCGGTGGCGGGGTTACATGTAACATCATAGATGTCGCAAATTTGGCAGCACATATTTTGCACTGTAGTGTTTTCGTTGAGCTGTTCAAAATCACACCACATGGCACTCTTCATCTATTAAACTGATGGTAAGTAATGTGTATGGCAACAAAACCCTCCCACCCGCTCTGGTACCCATTTTTTCATTTGCCTCCATACTCCACAATTTTAGATTTGTAATCATACAATTTATGTGGTTGAAGTGCACATTCTCAGATTTTATTTAAGGGAATTTTATACATTTTACTTTCACTATGTAGAAATTACAGCACTTTTTGTACATAGCTCACCATTTCAAGGCACCATAATATTTGGGGCATATTAATATTATGTAAATGAAAGCAACCATGTTTTGTAATTTGTTGCGTATTATTTGCATGCAATGGCTGCTTGAAGTCTGTGACCCATAGACATCACCAGTCGCTGAGTATCTTCTCTGGTCATCCTCTGCCAGGCCGGTACTTGACATTCAGTGGTGTAACTGTGGCCCTCATGTTGATAAACACCAATAATACACTTAACCCCTTCGCGCAAGCCTCCTAGTGGTCTGCATACCTACGTACCTAGATTGCTCAACTCAGACATGCATTGCTCCTGCAACCAAACTATGAGTTAAAAACAGAAACGCTTTGTTTTAGTTGCATTAGTAGACCATACATGACAACTATGCCGAATTCGGAATTTTGCCGCACCACCATTGTCACTCTGGTCGTTCATTTAACAGGCACCCCCTCCCTGCAGTCTCATCTGCAACTACACCCCCCACCCATGACATAATGGACAATATTATCTATCTGGGCATTCATAAAAATATTATTTCACCACTCAAAAATCGTATCCCGTCATAGCAACAAGATAAACCCGACAATAGCCCTAAGATATGCCAATACAGCAGTGAAAACGCTGCTTACTGAATAATGAAATAAATGAGAGAACGTTTTAAAAAATGATACCATGTCATTCTACAGTCAATATCTGGGACTAAATATTGAATAAATACACAACATTACCGTTGGTTTTGCACATAGAGATGTCCCTTTTGAGATTGAGTGGTCATATATTGTCTTGGACAATCCAATTGTGAAATATATGCGCATTTGTGATGCTTGGGTACCTTCCAAAATAGCTGTGCATAATACCACACGTGTCGTTTACGGCATTGTCGCCCTTTTTAGTACAGACTGGCTTGATTGACAATTCATTTATTCAGTAGGTGAGAGTATAAGCTTTCTAACGATGTATAACATGTCTAATTTTGCTTTTGGAATAGCGTTTTATAGGTCAGTGTAACCAAAAATTTTCTTATCATCGCATTCACTCTGTGGTAGCAGTAAAAGACGCTGTTATCTGGTTTTATTAGTTTTTAAATGGTGGGAAGACAGTATTAGACAGAGAGCGCCAGGTTACAGTTGGCTAACCACGATGCACTGTATGTCTTGTGATTTCAGGTGAGCGACAACGTCTAAATTTGCACAAAAGTGATATTGCATTAGTACAGTGGATGTATAAGAATGGTAGGATGTCAATGATGCTAGTAGAGTGTGTGTATGAGATTGCTAAATGTTAGGAAATACAAGTACATGCTTATATCATGTAGTCGCTAGCTAACTGGGGCTAGTTAGCCCCACTGTAGCAAGCTAGAAGCTAGAAATCTCCGTTTGTACTCAGTAATATCAAAGAGATTCGAATACCTTTGGTAATATGCGCTACATGTGAATGTCCAGTAAATGTGTGTTTAGCTATGGTGAGAACAATGTGTTGATCCGAATCTGAGAATTGCAAACTTTATTGTATTGAGAATATATGACAATAGGTAATAGATCTCTGTGGACAGACTGACTGTGACGATGGCAAGATAGTGTTGTGTGGCGCAGCAGCAGTGAACTTTGTATAGGCTCTGTGTAGAGGAGGAGCTCTGTGTGTGGCAGAATAAAGATAAATCAGTGTACATATTTGTTCACCCTGTTTTTATTTGACAACCGGCTAATCAACATTTAGCTTGGGTTAAAACTAAGAATATAACTCATTATTTAGGTATTAAACTGAGACTAAACATTGCATTATCATCATACAATTTCTTCATTTGATTTGGTAACTTTTTCTTTCTTACCAGGATAAGGCTGTGCTTTGGGAGTTTAAGCTCCGACTGTGCTTTGATCAGTTCCTTCTCCTTTTGCCAGCTTTGGGAAAATGTGCTGACCAAATTTCTGCACAGGCCAATAGCTCGGCCTGTGCGGGCATTCTCACTAGCAACACCGTTGGTTACGGCCAAGTACAAATTATGGCCAAAGCAATTGTGCCATGGCCATTTCAGTTGCCTTACTGCAGCCGCAATGTTCGCGCCGTTGTCGGTGGTTATGCAGGACAACTGTTTTTACACCAGGCCCCAGTGTGCCATTGCCGATCAGGGCGCTTCAGCGAGATTGTCGGCCGTGTGTGCTTCTGGCATATACATCATTTCCAGACACCGGGACTTCACTGACCAATCTTTCGTAATGTAGTGGACAGTGAGACTCATATAAGGAGTCATGTTTATACTTGACCACATGTCAGTTGTGGCCGCGAAATCATCAACATCACGGAGCTCCCTCTGTATCTCATCTTTTATCTTAACGTAGAGATCTACCGCTGTCTTTGAGAAATACGTTCTCCTGGGCAACTCATATTGGCGGTCAAACGTTTTCAGCATTGCTTTGAAAGCTGGCTTTTCCACTCTGCGAAACGGGGCCATTTCGGTCACCAAGTACTTGGTTACGCTATCGGTCAGAGCTTTCCATCTGTCACCGTCCCGCTTATATTTCACCCCTCGGGCAAATTCTTGGGCCACACTCAGCTGCCCCTGGCCAGATGTAGATGGTGTACCTTTGGATGTCCAAGTTGAGTATATTCTCTAGAGTGGTGCATTCTGAGGTGATTTCTCAGATTTGTTGTGCTGGATTGTTTGACGGGTATTTTTTTATAATAAATTTGGCAAATTGGTTTATTTGGATCGTCTGGTTCTCCGTCTTCATTGGGCTTAAATCCAAAATGGACCCAAATTGGCGACGTAGCGTTGGTTTTGCCAGCAAGCTCCATCTTGATTTTACACTAAGTCTCTGTTGTTGTCAGTGAAATTGGGAGTGACCGGTCACGTGCATTCGCAGAGCGCTGTATGTTGCTGCAACTAGCCTATCAGAAATGTTAGGAACTTTGGTTTAGTCAAAGCACATGAAATCTTCAGCCTATTGAAAAGCAATGTTATTATATTATTAAATATTACTATATTAAGCAATGTTATTCACCTATATTAACGTAATTACAACAGTAATACTAATTTATTATTATTATTATTATTAGTAGTAGTAGTAGTAGTAGTAGCCTAGTTGTTGTTTTAATTATTATTATTATTATTATTATTATTATTATTATTATTATTATTATTATTATTACATAGTCTACTGCAAAAGGGAGATTAAAAACAATGCTTGCTTTGCAATGTTGCCCAACCCCCTCCCATATTAGCGGAGGAGCACGGTAAACTTCAGAGACAGCGCGCGATTTAAAGATTGTTGCAGGGAGAAGTATTGTCGGCTTTGTTTTAGAGGGATAGTGTGGTGTTTAAGCATACATTAAACTATTTATGTATATTTATAGGAAAGGTAGATTATTTTGGCAACAACATTATGAAAAAGTATACATTTTAGAAAAACATTAACAAATGGCGATTATGACGGATGTTTTGCATGTGTGTCGATGACAGTCAATCGCACGATTATGAAATAACTGGCCCAGCCCTACATACAGGTAAAGTGGGGCTTCAACAAAGAGGGGAGAACAAGTATTAAGACACAAAAAACAAGAAAACATGTTCCTTACATTCTGTACTTTTTATTTCATTGGAAGTTCGTAGCATCCAGTGGTTCATAATGAAGGTTAGGAACTGCTTTTTTAAATTATAAAAGCATATTTTTTTCAGTTTATAATTTACTTAAGTGTCCCTCAAGTAGGGTTGGTGGTGGGGTTCATGCAGTTTGTACAATGCAGTTCAGAGAAAGGATGAGTAACTATGTTTTTTGATTTATAACAACATTTTGCCTATTTTTACCTCGGTGTTATAAAAGCCTGATATGGCTATATAACATGTAGGTAATTATTTGTTCAATACAACAGATTCAAATAGATATAGTGGTATTTCCTTCCATCTATAATATGTAGCCTGTAAACATCTAAACAATACCACATGCCTCTTAAAAATCAACTTTTGAAATTTGAATATTTGTATTGACCAATGCCTGTTAAATCAAAAATGAAACCATACTGTTCTTATTCTCCTTGTGCCTTTTGACTGCTGTTTTTCATCCATATTTCGACATATATCAAACTTATTTCCATATTAGTAATGCACTTGTACAGTCTTCCTGATATTTAGAATGTTCTTTTTGTGTTTATATTCATGAATTTCTGAAACTCAGCTCAAAGCTGGAGGTGCATTTGGCATGCATGTCTTTTTTTCCTTCTGAGCCACAGAGTAGTTGAGCCCTTCAGATATTTCCATTCTTCCTCTGTTCTGATCATCAACATTCATATACGTTACTCAGAAGACAAATTGTTTTAAACTATGGACTGAGATGTTTATCAGCAATCTGGCCACTGTACTCTTTCCTGCTTCTTATACACTGTGGGAACTTAATAGGAATTGTGTGGATCAGTTACTGTGTCTTAAGGAAAGTTTGTCTTTGATTGGCACTTGATAGGCAGGAATCTTGGAAGGTTTGTGAGTTTAAAAGCCCATTACAACATTCACATTTGCAACCAGCATCATTAGCTTCCATTTATTCCTCAAATAAAAGAAATCTGGAGCACATCACACCACTCTCCATCTTGCAGCTGCCGGCTCTTTTTCATGTCAGCTAATCCTGAAAATGCTTATGAAAGGCTTGCAGTGGACTCCTAAGCCCTGAAACCAGGCGGTGACCCATTGGTTTCCAAGACTCTCCCTCTACAAAGACAAGATGGCAGACTGCCATCCCATGAGGCCCCACAGCACAGTATTATAGGCCTTCAGTGTCCGGGGTCTGGGCAGGTCTCATAATCATCTGTGATACTTCCGTCACTGCCTGTAAATCCCGAGCGCTGCAGGATGACATCTCGCCAGCTCAAAAGCTGAAATTCCAATCAAAGGGCGGACGGGGAAAATTGCTTCCAGAGTTCCGCCAGAGAAATGCGGCCCATCTTGAAAACGTGCAAAGATCACACCATGCAGGGACTTATAAGGGTGTCTCACATTGGCTCTCAGAAAGGAAGTTAAGGGTCTTACCCAAGCAAACACTGCCTCCTTGGACACATGCAGCTTCATCTGATCCTTCCTTTGGATACCGGAGTGTGAGGCAGCTCCCCATCAGTCGCTCACTTTGGGATTTTAAAGTAGAATGGAGAGCAGGCAGCCTAACTGCTTAGAAGTGGTTCCAGAGAGAGCAGATCACCGGGGGGGGGGGGGAACACTAGCAATCCAGCTTTCATTTTTGTTCAAGAGAATACTCCACTGAGGCCTTTGACATTTTAGCTCAAACTCAGAATTGCTAAATGTGTCAGGAACTGTCCATTTGCATTCCCCAAAGCAAGCTTTGTTTCTTCTCAGGCAATATATTATGCCCAGAAGTATATCATTTCAAAGAAAAGATTGTACTTTGATTACGTAGCAGTAGTGTATTTTAGCTTAACTACATAATACACAATACTTTTTGTTCTTTGAATCCAGTCAGTAAACCTGGCAAAGTTTCACATTGCATTCTACACCCAGTTGAAGACAAATATAAAAATGACTATGTTTGCTAAAATTATTACTGGAATGTAAATCTGCAGCATTTGAAATGGCAACAGTAGTATTTATTTATCTATGTTTTATCCATTGCCTGTTTTATTTTCCCAAGTATGGGAATGGTACAATGAAATGTGTTAATTTTGCTATATACTTAAGGCATTTGAAGTATGGGTGACAAATTAAAGGAAAAACCAACATAAAGTGTAAGGTGTTGGGCCACCACAAGCCACCGGAACAGCTTCAATGCACATTGGCATAGATTCTTCATCTCTCTGGAATTCTACATGAGGGATGGAACACCATACTTCCAAATGATATTTCCTCATTTGGTGTTTTGATGATGATGGTGGATAGCGCTGTCTAACACAACACATCTGTCCAAAATCTCCCATGTTCAATTGGGTTGAGATCTGGTGACTTCTCAGGCCATAACATATGATTTGCATCATTTTCACACTCATCAAGCCATTCAGTATCCCCTAGTGCCCTGTGGATGAGGGCATTGCCATCCTGGCAGAAACCACTCCTCTCAAGATAAAAATGTTTCATTATAGGATAAAGCTGATCACTCAGAATAACTTTGCATTTATTTGCAGTGACCCTTCCCTGTAAGGGAACAAGTGGATCCGAAAATGCCTCCCACAGTATAACATAGCCACCGGCCCCCCTCACTGCAGGGGTCAAGCATTCAGGCCTGTACCATTCTCTTGGTGTGTGCCACACATGCACTCGACCACTTGTCGAGAATATGGTGAGGGCTGACTCATCTGACCATCTCACTTTTATCCACATCTCTGTAGACCAGTGCCTATGGTTTTTGTACCACTGAACACCCAAATGTGCATTCATCTGTGTAATGAGTGGTTTATGCATTGCAACCCTACTATAATATCCCTCTCTATGTAGTTGGCAATGGACTGTTCTTCCTGACAGTCTGATCACGGCCTGCATTAACATTCTCAGTCACCTGAAGAAGAGTTGCTCTTCTGTTTTTCGTTATATATCGCACTAATGCACAAGCATCACAGTCGAATGTGCTCTTTCGACTACAATTTCCGACCCTGTCATTCCTATAGATCTAAATGCAGATGTCACTTTAGTTGACATCTGCATTTACTCATTTATTCAGGTTTTTCCTTTAATTTGTCACCTGTCTGTGTATGTGTGTGTGTGTGTGTGTGTGTGTTTATGCTTGCATTAGTAAAATGTAACACATGAGTTAAACTGAAAGCCAGAGTTAAGAACAAATGTTGACAGGCCTAGGTTTTTCATGTTTTTCAGCTCTAAAATGCAGCAATCAAAGTTAAGTTTGAGATTTGCATTCCTCTGTAAAAAGGGAAAATGACACTGTCATTGTTTGATGCTTTTCTCCATTTACATTTTTAACCACCACCTTTTCTGCCTCTTGCTGTCCAAGTCTGTGGCAACATGAAGCCAATGAGTGATGTGTTGTTTGCTTTTGTTAAGGGCAAGAACAAATTTACCCCTGAAAGGTGACAGGACAGGGTGAGTTATGTGAAAGCAGGAGTGGAAACTCTACACTGGAAAACTTTTTAAGTGATCCCCTTCCAGTCAATCTTTGAGGCAGAGCTGGACATGCCACAAATACGCAGTGCCACGGGGGGAATGCAAACACAGAAATGTCACTTCCAGTGGCTGCTGCTGCTGCCGTTTCCCTGGCAGCTTTTTAAATTTCCCACCTAAAATTTTAAAAACACCTAGCAGCAGCGGTTTGACCTGTAAAGTAGCTAATTTGTTTAGCGAGTGTCTGAACTGGGTAGCTGTGCGCATTGTCAGTGCAGCTGCGACCAGGGAGTAAGAGTGTCCGCACGCGGATGCCTCACTGTTGCGCGTGAGGAGCTCAGTTGGAGGTTACTGATGACATGGTCTGCTGGGAATCATGTGATGTCACAGTGACCCGAGCAGCCCCCTCCCTCCAACTCTTTTGTGGAGGGATCCAGGCCCTCCAGCCCCTTATTTCCTGTCCCTGGACTTCATCCAAAACTGGTACTACTGGCAGAAATCAGGGGTGCTCTTGAGTTCAGAGCACAATGTGACTCAAGAGAGAAATTTGTTATTATTGAGAGTGAGACAAAATGTATGTATAGACTAGTTTGTGCTATAGCCTAAGTGCTCCTGGAGAGAAGGCCAAAGCATAAAAGAATATTTAGACATAATGTATGGGGGGAGAGGATTGTTATGTTATAAATAAGTGAAAACTACTAATTCTGGTGTTTTTTAAGGCCCGAGAACAATTATTTTGTTCACCTGTGGGTTCAAAGGCTATTGTGCTTATTGCACTTTAAGGAATTGCTATGTTATGATTGCCCTGTTGAAATGTAATGTGTCTGTGTTCTATCCAAGTGAGAGTTGCAACCACTACTCTAAGTCATAGTTCTAGTTTAATATCATAGCAATAAATAATTCACATTTGATATTGATGTTGGAATCAACAAGAGATTGGCAACCTATGAACTAGCACTTGGCTGTAAGTTGGGTATACTGAAACTAAATGTTAAGGAAGCAAGTATGAACATATATCATTCCATTCATTGGCCATACTGTATATACCAAATGTCTTTGTACAATTCCTGACACAATTTAATGGTCCCCATCGGCAGTTCACTAAAGCTTGAAAATTTATATTGTATATTTACCTTGTATATCAAGATATATATGAGCTTGAATTTTCACTTTTTTAGGGGGTATTATTAGAAAATGAATCCCACTTAAATTAGACACGCCTTGTATAAAATTGCTTTAACAAATAATATTTATAATAGCTTATGACGAACCAAATCTGTCCACAGGGTTTCACACTATATGCTTTATAAAATATAGGCAAACCATCTCACAATGTCTACACACCTTGATATTTGCTCTTCATGTTAATGGCATAAATCATATAAAAATTAGGAAAGCAATATGTATTAGGTGAGACAAGTACACCTTCAAGATTTTCTGAGTGCAACTAGATATAGCCATTTATTCATGTTCATGTCTGGAGCAACACCCTCGGATACTGTCATACTATCATACTGTCACTCTATCATAATAATAAACCAACGGTGTTCTTGTCTGTCCTAATACAGGCTGCTTACCTAATTTTGTCTGTTTTTTGTTTTTTTTTAAGATATAGATACATTTAAGCCAAGCCTAGGGGAATACAATCCAGCTATTTCTTGTCAGAATAAACCTGTTTTCCAAGATTAAATAAAATGTATGTCATTTTAGAGAATTCCTAGGTTTTGTTTACCAAGTTGTTCCTTTATGTGGCATATCCATGTTGCACAGGAAATTATGTCAAATCTGAAATGGCACAACAAGGAAAACTACAGATTAAACAACCTACTTTAACTTAATGAGCAGTCATCCTTAACCAAGCTGAGCATGCGAAACAAAGGTGTAGTTTATATTTTGTTTCTTATGCGCAAACTGCTACTTCCTCTGTCTGCTACTATTTCTTCTTCTGTGTGCAGAAAGTGGGCGGGACAAGCAAGGGGGTGTGCACTACAGTACAATGTTGCCGCCCTGCCTGTTCTTTGTCTTTTTCACCTCAACCCCTCTTAAAGGGACCCCATGAAAGTCAAGCAACAGAGGCATGGCCTGGCATGTATAGCAGCATGTGTCCGAGATTGAAGGTGATGGTAGGAGAGGAAAAAAGAAAGATAAACTCTGGCTGACATAAGAGGGTTGTAAGCGCACTTATTTCAGAGCATCCGCTTTACACAAGGAGGGGGGGGGGGTGCCATTGAGTGACAAGGAATAGGCCCTGGAGTCTTTGAACCTAGCTGTAACCCCCCACCCCCTTCCCTGAACCACATCCACCCCCCCTCCCCCCCAATCTGCCCCATCCCCGGAGTATGGTCCTCGTGTCAGGCTGGACCATGTGATGGCGTGCTTTGATCTCCAGGCCACAGGTCATGCTTGGATCGGTTTAGAAGTCGGGCCTTTTGCCCTGCGGTCTGTGCGCAGCCGCGAAGCACGTTCTGCCACACAGTGTTTAGGGGTTTGGAGGGATCCCAATTTCCTCTTATAATCATGACATCATACAAGCTGAACAAGTTAAAGATGTTGCCTAGCTGTGCTGTACTTCCCCACTCCTGCAGCTTTTAAATTGGGCAGATTTCTGCGTTCCTTTCCCTATTAACCCCAGCCTCACCCCAGAGCTCTTTGGGTTTGCTCATTCCCCCCCCCCCCCCCCCCAGCTCATTGGGTTTGCACATTTCCCCCAACCCCCCCCCCTTCATGGACTAGATTTGTTTGATGGATTTTCCTTTTAAATGAGAAAAAAAATAGAGATATGACATTACATTTGCACTCACATGTACGTGTGCATTTGTCTGTCTTTACCATGTCTTTGACTTTTGGAATGCTCTCTATGGCTAGACTATTGTAGATGCGCCTTCAGTTTGAGTTTAAAACACAAAGGATTTTTGGGGAGCGGAGTAACTTTGATTGCTCGCCATCCCCTTTTCCGTCATGATTAAAGACCCGTCTCAATTGGAGAAGATTAGTGGAGGCCCCTCATCTTGTCAATAGCAGTTAACCTCAGTCTGACTGCTTCCGTCTTCCTCTTTACAAACAGACCCCCCCTTGTTTTAACATTAAGAGCAGCCATGATTGCAGCAAACAATCATTTACAAAATGATAAATATTCTATGGATTCATTCACTAATTCTTTGTTTTTTTTCCCTGCAGCAGTGTTACAGTCATTGCAACTGCATATTTTTACATGCATCAGCTCTGAAGGTGTATAAGAATTTGACCGCTGTGTGCAATTGATGCATACTTTTGTTCCAGATAGCATCTGTTCACAATTGAGCTATTATACTTTTCTGTCAAAGGAATTTCCCAAATGCACACTGTGAGTAATAGATAAACCCAGGTCTTAAATCACACACGTGCTTTCGCCAGGGACTGCAAACATTTTCTTCTGGAGTTAGGCAGTGGAAATAACACCTTGCTAAAAATCCCGAAAAGTAAGTCCTTGCAGAACATGGTGTACTGGTGAGTGGGACAATCGCCCATGCTCTGTGCTCCAGAGTCGACTGTTCACGATTCACGGTGTTAGTGTGGAGGGAGCAAAAGTCATGAGCGAAAATGCTTTCAGGGGTTTTGCTCTATCAGGGCTTAAACTAACAATGCAAGCACCAGCACATAATGCCAGTTCATCCTCTGTCACGTTTCTAAGCATGAGATTGATTTACTCTGTAGTGTCGAGCTTATTTGACAATCATGATACTCAGCGCAAATGTGCATGTGTTTTCCATGAAACAATCCTTGTCTTGTTTTTTATGACAGGGGTGTTGCTAAAAGACCTTCTCTGATATAGTCACTGTATTTCATCCCCCAAAGCAACGTTTATAATCCTTCATGTGCTGTGTGAAAAATCTCCTCCTCTTCAAGATATGAGGGGAGAGGGTCTATAAATGAGATAGGATGTGTGAAGAGAAGCACGCCATCAATCACTACTGCATTGACTCCCAAGAGTAAGAAACTGTGGAATAATGCTATGATGAGTCAGATTTGATGGCTGAAGTACTGGTGTTTACTCAATCACAGGTTTCAGTAACCAAACACGAACATACACATACAGAATTGAAAGATTCAGCCCATCTAGTCTTGAGTATTAACACTATATTTGCCTTATTTTAGCAATCCACAAACAGGACATCAATAGAATTAAACTCAAAACTATAAAGTTAAATATTGTAAAAGATAGTCATATGCAATTAAAGATTTTAATGAACTTTTATTTCGCTTTTATTTTGCTCACCCTATATGCAATGCATTTTTTTATGTGGAATATGTAATATGTGTTGTATATATTCAAAGGCACATAATAGGTTCTGGATTGTTTACATACTTTTTATGATGATATTTTAAAACTATTTCACAGCATGAGCTAAATAAGCATGGTGGTTGGTGTGCATTTGAAATGCTTATTTAATGTAGGTAGTTTAATGCTGGTTTGTGTGAAGGTATAAGTGTATTTTTTTATGTCTGTGATGGAGTCTAGGGGTACTGTGTGTGCATGTGTGTGTATGTGTGTGTGCGTGTGTGTGTATATGTGTGTGTGTGCAACTGGAGAAAGACAGAGAGAAAAAAATAGTGGTAAGGAATTTAATTCTTTATAGCCTGCTGTTCACAGCCTCTATCCAGTAGACAGCTGGGCGCCCTATACAGTTAAGATCAGAGGCCATGATAACCTGGTTCTTGATTTATGGTCAGCATGAGCTTTTGCAAACACCTAATGAGGGAAACTAAAGTGTCAACATGTTTATTAAATACCCAAAACCATCTGTGACTCCCAGGCAGACAGCATTAATCTTAATATTTCTATTTCCATTTAAGGGCTGACTTAACCCCATAATGGCCTATTTCTTCAAATCGAATTTCCCCATCCCAGTCCTTTCCTTGGCATTAAAATTCTGATGTCCTATTTTATACAATCAAATCCAGGAGCAACTGGGGGCTTGCCTGCTGCAAGATCTTGTTTTCACGTATACCTTCCCAGGAAGCATGTGAACGGTGATTTATCCCTTGGATCTGAAGGTATTAAATTTCAAGTTTTTCGCGTTTGCACCAGTTTTCAGAGGAGTTTTTTTGAAGAGACTATAAGTGCCACAGTCTTTCTAAGACTAGCTGCCCACTGTAAATACATCCTGGTAATTGTGTGCATGATAGAGGAAGCCTCAGTCCTGTTGTGGTAAGAAGACATCCCTTTGATTCACATTTCATCTTCAAAGACTTTGTTGCATGTTCTTAACATTAATGGCCTTTTTCTGTCTTTTCCTTTTCACAAATAAAGCCATTATTGGACTGCTGCATTTGAAATGTGAAAGAAATACATTACTTTGTATGCATTCCCCTTATTTTTTATTATATTATATATTAAATAGTATATATTTAATTAATTAATGTGTATATTACATTACATTACATTACATTACATTACATTACAGGCATTTAGCAGACGCTCTTATCCACAGCGACGTACAACAAGTGCATTAGTTCAAGGTGCAAAGGTGCAAAAGAAACACACTAGAGTGAAGTAAAGATCGTAGTGCCAGAAGTGACCACATAGATCAGGACTCCAACCCTGTAGAGTAACCTGTTCAGCAAACAAACAAACAATCCTGCCAAGTACAAACTAGCACTGAAATCACATTTGCCTAATCAGAATCAGACAAAAACAATCCTGCCAAATAAAAACTAACATGATCGTATTAGCCTAACTAGGTACATTGAGCTAAACTATAGGCTAGGGAGGGGTGGGGAGAGGTGC
Source organism: Anguilla anguilla (assembly GCF_013347855.1). Taxonomy (NCBI): domain Eukaryota; kingdom Metazoa; phylum Chordata; class Actinopteri; order Anguilliformes; family Anguillidae; genus Anguilla; species Anguilla anguilla. The sequence goes on along the minus strand of NC_049210.1, from coordinate 30,664,150 downwards.
AGCCTGAAGAGATGAGTCTTCAGTCTGTGTTTGAAGGTAGTCAGATTCTCTGCTGTTCTGACCGCCACGGGGAGGTCATTCCACCAGTGAGGGGCCAGGACAGACAGCAGACGGGAGCGGGAAGTACAGACACGAAGAGGGGGAGGTGCCAAGCGTCCAGAGGTTATACATATACACAGTCAACTCAATTCAAATATACAAATATATGAATTAATTACAAGTTATACAACAATTGGTTTGTGTAATTTATTCCCTGTCCAGTTTTCTTACTTATAGCTTTGAATAATTGTGTAAAACTATTTTACTGGAGCTACTTTTTTCAGTATTTTCAGTAACTGCAGTTTGTCAAACACCAAAAGTCACATGATTAAATAATTAAATTGAAAGAATACAGAAAAGGAATGCCCATCTCTCTTTTCTTTCAACTTTCCAGGCATACTCATTTTACAACACCGCCTTGTATGTTGTTCCCTGAACTAAATACTTTGCCGTTCCCATTACAGGAGGTCATGCAAAGTTTTCTCAGCAGGAGCTTGTATACCTTGAGGCCTTTCTCAACCAGAGAAGCCAGGAACTTGCATGATCCTCACAACCAACCCTTGGCTTCAGTTACTGGGACTTGAATATTTAACAGCTTTCAGTTGACTAACATAAGCAAGCTACTTGTATGTGTGTGTTTGTGTGTGTGTGTGGGTGCACATTTTTGACTAGGCATTTTAAAATATCCCGCCAGATGTATTTTAAAACCTTCAATGTCTTTTATATTGAATAATAATTGGTTTAATATGGTTTTTCCACTAAAAGATGTTCAATAAACTACTGAAAAGTGTGAAGGTCACTCTTTTGTGTGGAACTACTCATTGTGAAGGTGGGCGGCAGTCTAGTATAATGGGTAAGGAATTGGTCTTCTAACCTAAAGGTCACTGGTTCGATCCCCAGGTGAGGCATTGCCGTTGTACCCTTGAGCATGGTACTTAAACTGAATTGCTTCACTATATATCCTGCTCTATAAATGGATACAATGTAATTGCTATGTAAAACAAAACAGAAGTTTTTCTAAGTCACTCTGGATAAGAGCGTCTGCCAAATGCCTCTAATGTAATGAAGGTCAGAGTCTATGAATATGCAAATTGCCTCCCGCTTGCTGCTATGGTTCTGGAATTTACAGTAGGTATGGCATTCGGGTTCAAAATCAGTTTTTTTTTCACAAAACCCATTGACTTATGCATGAGGTTCTGGAAGCAGTCATCTCTGTAAAAATATATGCAACAAACAGATTTCTTCTATGCTGTCAGGTACATCTACACAATTTTCATAAAGAAATTTCACCACTTTTTGTGTTAGAATGAGCTCCTTTGGGAATGAGCGGAACAAAGTTTCTACCTAGGGATAGCATCCTTAAACAGTCTGCCATGTTTAACACACAAACTGTCACAACAATTTCACTAACAAGTCAGCTTTTCACTAACAAAAATTTTCAGTTTACCACTCGTTCTCCTGTAATGTGCAGATCTTTGCATAGTAGACCAGCATATTTAGGTTCGACATATTTGTGACATCATAAATTGTGCTTGTGCGTGCACATCTCCAACTAAGATTTCAGGGAAGTATGGAGAAGCTCTCTGTCTACTTTGGAATAATGTGAAATAAGCACTCTGGTGACAAGTTCTGCACAAAAATCATTCTGTATTGTCAAAGCCATTCTTCCAAATGGAGGTTTTTGAGCGAAGGGTTTTTTTTATGGAACAGACAGCAGTGGTGTTCTTGCTCTCTTAAATGTGCAAAGCATTTCTTTTTTCATATAAATTGGGAGTTTTGACATTCTGGCCTGTTCACTCACTAGGCGAAGCTGCCAAGTTTCTCTCCCCCATCTTCCCACCTGAGTGCCTGGAATTCTTCACCACCTGGGAAAGATTCTCCAAAATCCACAACGCTAATGCACAACAGGACTCCATTTTTTCCTGATGGCCTTGTAAATCCATGGCACACCAATTCTCTCTGTTTTTCCAGAGGCCATCAGAGCTGTGTAAATGTCAGTACCCTTCACATAACCGGAATCACAGTGAAGTGTTGCAGAGCATCGCTGTCAACAGGCCACAACATTTTCCCTCCCCTCTCTGCCGCTAGTGTACTAATCCCATTCCAGCAAACCCAGATTTTATCAGCCCTTCACAGGATGGCACAACAGGGCATAGTATGAGGCCACTGTCCAACTATGTATTTAACTTTATGTACATACAGACATTTATGTACATGGTCAGTCATGAGCCGGACCAAAAAGCTGAGCTCCTCATAAACATACTCATACTATAAGGACAATTCCTATTTCACAAGCTGCCTTGCAGTCTGTAACACAGAAAGCCACCAAAATTCAATGTACTGAAATACACTGTACATATGTGGAATTTTTTTATTTAAAATATATTTCGCAACAGTGCATCTTAAAAATTGGTTATAATTATATTTCCCTATATATTGGGAATTGTTGCAATATCTTGAAAATGAAATATTTTATTTCAGTATATTTTTGGTATATTCCATTTCTAGAAGGGGCAGTCATCCCTTCTGGTGGGTTGTACGGCTGCAGCAACGAATCACTCACTTTTATACAATCGTACAATCTCTCCTTTCCTGTGCTTGGCTGGGTGCAAGTGTGGTTCGCCTGCCTAACATTGTCCGCTAAATTTAGGCCCATTATTTGAAGCCATGGAACAAGCACAGGGTAGAGACGCTTTCACGTTCAATGCATTGCATTGAAAGGAAGCCAACCATTGAGTACAGGTTCAAAGGTCCCCTCTGTTTTAACTTACTTCCTGTTTCCCATTTTAGCAGTGAAAAAGGTTGTTGTTTCTTTTCGCCTCCTGTTCGTTAATTTGTTTGTCTTTCCATCTGTCCACCCTAGCCCCAGTGCTTTCACTCTGCTGCTGACTGCGAAGTGGGATGTGTGAATGTGAAAAGCGAGCCTTTCACCTTCAGGTGACTGTGAGCAGGTGAGTTATGGGAGTCCAAAGACAGGCTGGGGCTTGAAGTTCAACCTCTACATCACATACGCAGAAAAGTCCTGTTCCTTCACCCCATCAACTATACATGTTAACATATGAGCTCAACCCCAGTTTTACTACATACACTGGTAGGGAGGTTGAAATGGGAAAAAAAGATATTGTATCCATATAAACATTTCTGATTCTTGTGAGCAGCAAAGCTGAGCACTGGAGATTTTATGCCTTTGAATGGATGCTTCTTTCATGAAAAATGCCCTTTCGCAGCAAAATGTTTTGTACTGTACCTGTCCCTGCGTTTAACTGCACAATTAACAAAAAATTCCTCAAGCTATATTAAATCTGCTGATGTAGCGTTCAATTTTCGTGTCTGTATGGTATGTGTTAAGATTTGTGTGTTATTTTTGTGGTGCTATCAGTGCCTTGACTTTTTCCACCACCATACCCTCAAACTATACACTCCCTTCTTTACGTCCCAAAATCTCATTCCTTCTTCCTGTGACTACCATGCCATTCTTTCATGCTTCTTCTGCTTCATCCCTGAACTGGCATAAAATGGGCCCTAGTACTGTAATCTGTAAACAGTACAGTATTCATAGGCTGGAATGACAAGGCTACAGACAAATAGAGGGAATTGGAGGAGGATCCTTAACCAATCCCTCTCTTTTTTGCAGCATGCCACAAACAGCTGTGAGAAGGGTATCAAAAGAGCAAAAAAAGGACTGAATCAGGGTGTGTTAGCCAGGCAGGATCTCACTCACTGCAGATATGAGCATCTGTGGAACAGAGGTCAGGCAGCCTTATGGAAAGTCGGCATCAACTGCAGCATCCTTTTGTGATTTTTATTTATATTTTTTGTGTGTGTGTGTCTGTCAAGCAACAGCTCACAGAAGGCCAGTAACCATTTCCGCTTCAGGGGTCATGGTTTTCATCAAGGAAGTCTTCGTTGTTTTTGTTCCCTGATTTTGAGGGACAATAGGCTTACCGCTCCGCAAAGCTTGAGTTTTCTTGTAGGTTTAATAAGGGTAAATTAGACCGTTATGCTTTAAATTCATTGGTCTAACAAGCAAGTAGGCTTAATAGCCGGACAAACATCATGATCTGTTTAGAGCAGCCCTTTCAAGTGGTTCGTTCCTCTTTCATTTAGGCTTTTGTTCCCGAAGCGCGGCGCACAAACATGGGAACATAAAGCTGGTAATGAGCAATGTCACGAAAGCCTCATGTGTGACTCTAGTCTACCAAGTGGAAAAACTTTTGTGTGTGTGTGTGTGTGTGTGTGAGTGCGAGTGCAAGTGTGTGTATGCCTGTTTGTGTTGTCATTTTCTTTCTTTCCATTTGCATCTCTGACTCAGAAGTAGATGAAACCCAAAATGCAAATTCTGGGGAGGTGGACAAGGGCCAGGGATAAACACAGAACCAGAGTGTATCTCCGGGCTGGGATTTAATAATGAGAGAAAAATTAAGGTGAGTGGGGCACGGCCGTGACAGGGGCTTAATTAAGGCCACAGACGAAACGGCGAGAGGGCGTCAGAGGCCCCGTGGCTCCATGTCATCCCGCTTTGGGAGGAGTCTCAGGGGAAGGACGTAATGGCTCTCATGGGCCACTGTGGACCCTGACACCGTGCAGGCCTCTGGCTGGTGGGGGGGGGGGGGGTCACATTGCTCATCAACAGCCTTCTAGGTCTACTGCAGAGGGAGGAACACCCTTTCTGATGGGCATCTGAGCAAAGAGGACCACAAAGGAATAACCTTGCCAAGACAAAACAGAAAAAAGCTCCATCTGATGAAGCTAACTGCTCGATCCGGACATATTGATGGGTATAATCTACTCTACTTTGGAAATCAATCTGACTCATTGGTTCATAGGATATATAATGGGTAAAACCATTATGCCTTCCTCGAATCTATTCATGGAAAACAAACTGGCATAATACCCCCTGCCAAATTCACTCTGTGAACTTGTCCCACATCCAATGCAAGATCTGATGAAAGCACTGGTATCCTGGAAAGGAAAAATATTAAAGCACATTCACAGGTCTGCAAAAAGGGAACTCAGCACATTGCAGTTGACCATATTTCGATCTGTTTTGTTAACAAAAACCAGTTATTTTCATGTTTGGTTATGGTTTAGAGTTTTCGCCCATTGCTGGGTAATATGCGCATTATTGAAATAGGCACTGTGACTGTGAACTGTGAGTGAATAAGTGTGTAAGATTTTGCATTGTGCCTGCTTTTGATCAAAGTTACTAACCCCAAAGCCTAATCTTCCTCACGCAAGGATTCAGGACTCCCCCAATCTTTAGATTAAACAGGCTTTGGGTCCACGCTACCACCCTCTCCCTTCGTATTTCCGATTAGTAATGCAGAGAGGATGTTACAAATATGGCTGTTTGACTGGGATTTTTTATTGATGGTGTTATGTTGAAAAGGCCAATATTAAGGTTCTGTGGAGTATGTGGTCAGTCATACTGTCTAGAAAACATTGAACACTGGCAGACACAAAGCCCAGTGAGGACAAGACAAAGATTAAGCATCTGCTTGGCAAATATGCTGTAATAAAATTAGCAACTTTGGTCATTGCAGTTATAATTATCATTTGTACTTTTCATAGAACCCTTTTTCCCCTTAGCATTGTTTATATGTAAAAAGGCCTTGCCAGCTGTCAGTTTTTGCAGGAAGTGATTACACAGTTTTACATTACACCTTGTAACAGACTTACAAAGGCATAGAGATCATTTTAAATGTTATTGCAATGTCAAGACAACATGCTACGTTAGTCAAACCACTTACAATATGTGGGGCTCACCTTCAAAAGCAGAATTGTCATTTTCTCAGTGCAAACCATAAATGTCATTTAGTTAATAAATGTAATTTGTAATTTATCTTCTACAAAAAATCAGAAGCATCTTTACAAAATGTAACTAAATAGTGATATTAGGTTTTCATATTCAGAAGTTTGATTATTTTTTATACCATATAAAAATTGTTTTGGTATATTGAAACTGCCTTTACAAATCCATGATTTATTTGAAACTGAAGGGTTTACATTTTGCTGAGAGCCCAGAGAGCAGCAGCAAACCACTGGAATGTACAGAGGAATCAGAGAAGAGACACTGAAATCTGTCAACATGGTCACACCCTTCAGCAAGCTGGGGTCCGTCCTTGTTAGAGCAACAAATGCAACCAAAGCACGTATGTGGTTTTAGGGTAAAGCAAAGATTTACTTTATCCTCTCATTGTAAAGTTCAGAGGCCTGATGTGGGGCTTAGTGTGTGTGTGTGTGTGTGTGTGTTGGGTGGGGAGCCGAATTGGAGTCATCCTGCCCCCAGGCCCAGAAGTCAGAGGGGGCAAAGAGGGCATTTCTGGGAGTAGGGCAGGGGAGTTAATTGCTAGTTGGGAGGCTGATGGTGAGTGAGGGTGACAGGCTATGTGACTGGAGCCAGTGCGCTCCTGCTACACATTCACCCCGTCCAAGTGGATAGCAGCAGATGTCAGCTTGCGGAGGCATTACCCAGCACATGGGGAAGGCTAGCCATGGTCTCTTTTGTGTGTGTGTGTGTGTGTGTGTCGGCACTGGGCACTGTAGATAGCCTCTGTTGATAGCTGGTTGGAACAGTTGCAGCCATCTTGCCAATTGAAGCTGGGCAACAAAGGTCCCCTTGGTCCCCTGATGGGCCCCCTATGGAGTCTCTACTGTCAACTGAAGAAGTTTCCATTTCTCATTTACCCCTCATAGGGCTGGTTGTATGAAGGATGCAAGATTAATATGGTAGTTAGCATCCTAGCATGTTTAGCCTGCAGAAAAACCAGCTAAACCTGGCCCACATTTACCCCAGTAAAACCAGTGGTCAATCACAGTGCTATTTGAATGGGATCTCAGTCATAGGGAGGGCTGAGAGGTCCTGACGGAAGCCTGACTCAGTGTAGCCTCCTTGCTAATTATGTCCTTGGGCGACTCGTGCACCTCTGTCCAGGTCAGACCACTGCCCCAGCGAGGTTGCAGCGACCCTCTTAAACTTGTTACTGCCCAGCGCTTCATAAAAGCAACACTCCATAAATATCCCTCTCCAGGGGTTGCCTATGGGTTGCTAGACCCATGCTTCTCACCCTGCACCCCCTCTAGCCCCAGACCTTTCAAAGAAAAACAGGCTGTGTGATGAGACTTCAGGTCCCTGATCAGCAACAAATGGCCCGGGATATTCAACAGGAAGCTAAATCTACATGCAGGTGCAGAGTAAGCGAGACCTTGCACAGAACCACCAGTCAGAACCATTCAATCCTCATATGGACTGTGGTCACCTACCACTCAACTATGAACAGCAGTGTCTCATGCTTAGTATTTGTGTGGGAATCTATTGTACCCAACACATAATACACCTTTCTTTAAATAATCTTATATTACATTACAGGCATTTAGCAGATGCTCTTATCCAAAGGGACTTACACAATTTTTTTATTTTTATTTTTTTTTAACACAGCATTTACATTGCATCCATTTATAAAGCTGGATATATACTGAAGCAATGCAGGGTATGTACCTTGCTCAAGGAAACAATGGCAGCGTCCTACCTGGGAATCTAACATGTGACCTTTAAGTTACAAGATCAGGTCCCCATTATACTGCACTGCCGCACTGACTCAACACTCTCATGTGTTGAGTATTTTTATGAAGACAGTATAATTTACTGGATACTCCACAATCTTTCTTACTTTCTATGTCTATACCTATTGAACATTTTATCTTTAATTAACACTAATGTAAGAGAAGGTATTCTTTCCATGATTATGAATATATGAGCACATACTTCTGGACTGGCATACTGTAATACCAGCTCCAGAACCATCTGTTACATTCAAATGAATGTGTAAATTTTTAAAAATGTAAATAATATAAACCTAATATGTCTCATAATGGCCTGAATAAGTGCTCAGAAATGTATAATGACTCCATATATATTTTGACTCTGATGAAGACGCAGTAGCGTCGAAACGTTGGTCGTGTTTGCACATTAAATATTTAAAAGAAGATCCGTGTGCTCCAGTGCCTTTCTCTGGGTTAGTCCTTTTAAGTGAAGTTACCCAGAGTGTCTTTACTGACTCCATATATAGTTTCATTGTGCAATATTCTTTACAATAATATAGTTCATTATGGAGATTATCCATTATATATGTTCCAGTATATTGACGTTTTACATTTTTGCAATGGATGCACTGGGTACATTTCATGTACTTTTGTAGTGGCTGAGCCTGCTCTATCAACATTATTCTAAGTGTCTATAGTGATACTGTCCACTTAATTCTGAGACCTGATGTCATGGTTATTTGATGTCATGTAGCATAATGACCTTAGAAATTATTTTGGACAAAAATGTCTACCAACACAATAAAAATAAAATCAATGTATCTTCAAATAGCATGAAGAAGACTGCATTTTTTTTAACCGTGTCATAATCAGATGAATGGATTTCTGTAGAAATTCTTACATTATAATTTGTTATTGAAATCATCTGTTTTTCTTCCACGGAGGGGGCATGCCCTAAGATGAATGAGAATGTGCAATTTATCATTAAAGACCAATAATCTCTCCACTGAAAGTGTGTATATAATGGAATCCATTAAGCCACTATAGAAGGTTTTTCCAGGTAAACACACAATAATGCTGAAGAATACCTAAACAATATATTTATATATTTACCATATCTTTACATTTTCTATTTGTAAATGTACTGCAATTTAATGTACATCTCACCTGTCATTTTTAATGTATTTTATCTGGACATTGTAACGATTATAGTACTTACAGTGCATTTTATGAGAATTGTCAGGGAATGAAAATGCAACATTATGTCATTCCTGTGACTTTGACTGATTTTTTCTGTAAGGCCTGTTCCATTGTCCCAAAACAAGGTGATATTTCACATTTTGCACCGGTGATGCACCTTTTATCCATTGACAATGCTCAATAAATTTTTTACAGCGTTGTCAGCTGAGTATATTATCATTTGTATTTACAATACATATTTTTTTAGCTTGCTTGATTCTTCTGAGGGCGACTAGTCGCCACTCAAAACTACACGTCTCATAAAATAGATTCAATCTCTCTCAGTGAACAAGTGAAGAATTGCATTACATGTAATTTGGTAAGAAGGAAATCTGAGACACAGTTTCAGAGCATTTTGTTTTGAGCTAAGATCCATTCCAGCTCAAAGCTGACTCGTTAACTGTAAATATCATATCAGATTACCATAGATGTGTTTGGTATTGCTATAACTGAAATGCAATGGCTCAGACCTTTGACTTCTGTATCATTAAAGAGGTCCAAGCTACTCTATGCCCTCAGAACGAAAGTTAATAAGTTGCTGTCAGCATGAACTACAGTGATTTTAATCAGAAATCAAATGGATTAAACAAGCCCTCCATTCATTGCATGCTACACATTTCCAAAACTGTTTTGACTTGACAAATGTCAATTTGTTGTACTTGATGAAAAATAAATGTTTTTATTTTTTTAAAACTTTGATGAAAACAGGATGAAGACCTTACACAAAAATGTAATATGTATAGCACTTAAAAATATCCATAAGAATGTAGAAGTTTTTTAGAATTTATTTTATTTGGAGTAGATTTATCTATTGTTCATTAGCTCACAAATCCTGTTTGTGGTCTATGATGGATAACAAATTATTTTTTAACAAAATAATAATTATGTGTTTTTGAATAAGATTAATATGCTTTCTCCCCTCAAAATGTAGTTATTAGGTGTTACCATAAAAGTTTATGGAATAAATCTTTTATATTCATGACCCATAAGCAAAATTGTTTACACATTAATATTTAGACTGCATACCACCAGGATTTAAAAATATATAATTATATAATACCTTGCAAAATGTATTTTTCGTGCCTCACAAGAACTCCTAACAGAGAATGTAAACTTGTAATTGAGGGAAAAAAGCTTTTTCTCACTGTGGTTATTGCTGCATGTCTCAGTCAGTGGTGGATTTATCAGTTTTGTGGCCCGAGCAGAGCTCAATTTTGCGATGGCCAAAACTCCTGACAGTGTGCTGACAAAGCAGCCTGCTGTAAAAGCTACAGTAGGCTACATAAATTCTGTCATATTGGTCTAACCATTGTGTTTTCTAAGAGGCACATCTACCACCGGCCCCCACCCCCTTTCTTTGCTTGCTAGTGGAAAGGCTCCTTCACTTGTGCAAATGGATTCTGACAACACACAAGAAGAAAGGAGGGGAGAACTGCAACCTAGTCGTGTGCATATTGTTGGTGTCATTATGTCTCATCTTCATATACATACTGTACTACTCTTTTCCACCTATTTTAGCTTTTGGGGGAGTGAGTTAAGAACCGTACTGTGGGCATAACGTATCTCCAATGTGTCTTAAAAAATCAAGCTAACCCTTGACTTTTGTTAGTAAGTATGGAGACAGGATGTGTTTGGTTTATAAAATCAAATGTTTTACATTATGAATGTTTTTTCTTTACCCAAGGACGCCACTTTTCTGGTTGAACATTGGGGGGGAGGGGGGTGGGGGATACACAAGTATGCATACACAGCAAAAAGATTTAAATGTGCAGTAATCTTATGTCATAACGAAAAGCATACAAAAAAATAGGCAGGGCTATATACCTAAAAATACATTCAATAAAATTTAAAAGTTGCACATTTGAATCTTTTTGCTGTGCATGCATAGCCTATTTTTATATAACTTAAGTCAACTCTTGTTTATAATGATGTTTAAGTAAAATTAAGGCGCATAAAGAAATGTGACTGAACAGAATAATGATCTTGATGGATAATTTACAATAAAAAAAAACTTTAAAAAAAAATTTTTTTTAAGCTAGACCTTTTGGAGATCAGCATATTTTAAAAGTTATCCTGCCAAAATGCCAGAACTCCTAAAACGCCATAGTAAAAAAAAGTAAAAGGTAAAATTAACTTAAGCATTTTATTCCAATGTCAGGACTCCACATTATTATATTAAAAACACATACTCATGTATGAAGAGGCCAATATCGTTTTATTTGCTATATTTCCATTGGAGGGAAAGACATGTTGCACCTGGGATGACATGAAAATGTTGTCTTTGTCAAGTAGAAGCATAACAAGGACCGTATGGCCCAGCGATTTACGCTTTCAACAGAGGAGGCACTTCAATACAACCCAAGATGAAAGGAAGACTGCAATAAAAACATGCTTCATTTTTTCGTTCACATCCGAATGTTCATTTTCACGCTCAAATGTCATTTTTTAAAAACAATTCCAATAACGTTTGAATATCGAATCATCGTTTGACAGCCCTAATCCACAGTAAGCAATTTTCCAGATAGCACACACACCCTCACCTACCCTACTTCCAGTTTTGGAGCTTGAACATTATATAGTGCTTTCACTTTAAGAAACAGTACATGTAGATTACAATCCTTAATTGAAATTCCTTGATTGGGGCTTACTTTACATGGCAACTTTGCTCGCGGACTGATGATCTTGACAAAAAGTGTAGCCAGCCCATTCAGACTCTCCGGCCGTACTGCTTCTCACATAGTTCTTGATTCATTTTTTATTTAAAAAGGAGTGCGCCACTGTTGCAACTGTGACAGCTAATGTCATAAATAATAGCAGTGCAGTCCCTTCAGCTACACACCTCACCGAAGGTAGACATTATGTGAATGGTGTTCCACTATGAGCATTGTTGCTAGTTGGGAGACTGACTTGTGTTGAGTGGCTTCAAAAACAGGTCCAGAATGACAGTAATTGAGCAGGAAGGTTATTATTAATACCGACAGTAGTAGCCAAACTATAGTTGAGTTGAGTTGCAGGTTGGCAACTGCTTTTAAAAAAAGCCATCCAACTTTGGCTGCTTGGCTGCAACTCCATTTTCTTTACTGAGATACACTTTTATGTTTATAATTCATTTTTATTCACTTCATTGTAGCTAAGACTCCTCTTTAATATCTTCCTCACTAGCTAACTAGCCAAATTTCACTGCCAAACTAGTTGTTGCTTCATACTGCATCATCACACTATAAAAAATAAACACTTGACGTTGGACAACAGCGTGCACAGGCATATTTCCTAGCTATCTTTGCATATCAGAAAAGAAGACAATTGCTGCCAGAGAAAAGTATCACCGATAATATGTAGAGTACCGCTTATTACCAGCAGGGGGCCCCCTGGTGTCCAGGGCCCCATGCAATTGCCTGGTTTACGGGTGGCAAAGTCTGCCTCTGGTCTGAGTCGATAACCTAAATCACTGTATTGTACTATTTAAAATATTGGTTTCACCATATGACAATGCTAATATACACTAAGTGACATCAGGTGTAATCCATTCATTTAAGTTTGTGATTCAAGGAACAATTTAGGTTTAGTGCTGTTATGTATATTGCAAATCTCACATAAATGCTATATCTTGTAAATGCACTTTATTCATTTTATTTTGAAAAAAATAGACATAGTTAGATTAACAGGATCTTCACAATAAGTCAGAATAGGGGACATTACTGAATTCTGACTGGCGTTACCACTAGAAATGGGAGAGGCTCCTACATGTCAGTGACTTTGGAGCAGATAGGTCATGAAGCAGCAAGATGTGTTTAAAGCATACCAAGACTTCAGAATGTAAATTTGTAAAATATTTAACAGACTTACTAACCTTTCTGATTAGTTAGAGGGTTTTTCCCTGGGTTTTTATGTTCTTCCACATATAGCCGTGTAATATGGTCCAATGTAGGGATTTTCTCATCAGTTACCCAAATTATGCTGGTGAAATTTCTAAATTCCAACAAAATTGTGTCAAGCAAAAAACTATTTGTACATGTAATTATTTCTTGTCCAGATTGCCTTACATTGTTATATAACCTCATGTAATCATACCAGAGTGCTTAATTAACGGCTTTATAGTGACATCTCAAAAACACATTTTTATTTGGATTTACCTTTGGATACACTGCATGGCATTTTTGCACCCCAAAATAGTATGTCACTGAATTTAGCATGAGCCACCATGAACGATTTTGTGATTCAATGAATAAAGGGAAGTACAGTTACAGTTCTTTTTTGGAAAATTGCATTTGGACTTAAATGTTGAGGAGAGCAGGGCAAAATCTGTCACGGGATAAATTGTAACACAGATTTTTTAGGTAGATGCATCAAGCTTGAATGACATATTTCAGGTTAAACATGCAGAATTACCCTATCTTTGTCCCAAACAATAGTTTGGGAGATATTTCCCAAAGTCTGTTTTGGCTATATCCAAGTGAATTGTTTTCCTGGAAGTATTTTTCGGCTACTGTATGGTGTGTATATATCAAGAGATCCAAATGTGTGTAATCTTAAACAGTCTTTTAGTGACTAACAGATTGCATAGTTTTGATGTAGCATGCTAGGTTGCTGGGATTGCTAGCCAGGAAAAAAGTGCAGAGACCCCCCCTGCGGGGTCAAACCGAATGGGATTGTTAGCCTGTTGTCAGTAGACTATTAATTAACCAATTGATTGGATTTGTTCTACTCACACCAGATCTTCGTAAATGTATTTAATTCAACTTTAATTTTAGGCTACATGGTGACGTGACATCGACTGATACAGCTGTTTGATTGAAGAGACATTAGACAGGAAGCAGAGAATAATGTATATTCTTGTGATAGATTTTCACCGATATCGGTAGGCCACGAAAAACATAAATGTTATCAAAAAAATTAATGAAAGACCGTTTGCATCCTATAACATGGAATTGTATTGAATTGCCTTACTTTGTGTTTACTTTTAAAGCTATTAAGAATGTTTGGTGTTCCACACACTAGTTTTCCCTAACCTTGCGGTGTGGGATTTCACTCTTGGTGCTTTCGGTCATATTGCTAGTGAATGGTATGTCCCAGAAAGCCAAGGGATGTAGGTTGTTTGTATTTAAAAAAATATTAATCTATGTCAAGTAATATTTTCAGAATTGAGCCAAATACTAAAACTCCTTTTTTCCTCAGTATTTCCCTGCTGTCCCCTAATTGACCATCATGGTTTCTGAACTGTGATGGTTATGAACAGTGTTTTTTTCCCTCTGATTGCTTAACTATTTATTTAGAATTTTAATGTAAAAACATCCAAACCAAGATCATGCCATACATGAGTGAAAGAAGAGACTGAATTTGCTTTTTTGCGTTTTTAAAGTAGTAAAGTAGCTTTTGGCATAATATAAAATACACAATTTTGTGTAATAAAATACAATAAAGAATATAAAACAAAAAATAATAAAATGATTTATATAAATAATATAATTTACTGCACAAATGGATAAAAAAAGTAAAATTCTCACAGAAGCTCCAGGTATGAGATACAGCATGATTGTTTCCACCAAGAGAGATGGTGGGGGCAGGAAGGATGTTAGTAAAAATGGATTATGCACTAAATGATGACACACATAGGTTTATCTTCCCTCTATGTAGCTCATTCCCTAATAGAATGGGCATACAATATTTAAGCAAAGCACTAGCAATTGAGTCTGAACTTAATTACAACATGCTCTTTTTACTCTCCATTGAATGAAAACAGCTATTAACTTCTTAAAGTGTTCAAAAATAGGGACAGTGTAAAACAAGGGATAATTACTGTTAATCACCTGTAAGAATTGAGAGATACTTGGTGGGTGGAGGAAGTCGGGCTCTACCACACAGATGAGATGTGCAGAACAGAGACAAGAGACCAGGGGAGAAGTGTAAATAAGAAGTGAAAAAACAGCATTATCAGGATCTGCCATCGGTGCCGCTGACAATGTGACTCAGTGCGGAAGAAGCACTCTAGTAATTATCCGCTCCCCAGCTGTTTCCCGTCCCCCGCACTCTCCTCACGGAGGTTCACATATAGATTACAAAAATTACACTAAAAAGCATATTAGGCCACCCAGACACAGCCATCCATCACAAGACTATAGAAAATTTCATTTGGGAACCACTGAGACGCACACATTAAGAGGGGTCTCTGTAGGGTAATATAGCCTTATGTGTGAGCTTGTGTATGGACGGTGTGAGTGTGTGTGTGTGTGTGTGTCTTTGTGTGTAGGGGGAATTTAGTTTCAGTAAATGAACACACGTGACATGCTAATTCATGTTTCACTTTCCTCGTAGTCTTGTCACGGACAAGAAAAAGAGGCAGCAGACCATCACCATAACAGTTTAGTCAACAGAGAGGGACTGAGCATGTCATACTCTTATATTTCTTTCTCCGTCCTGTTGTGACTAAATAATTTCAAAGTAGTGTTATGGCAGCCAGAGCCATCAAGTACAAAGAGGATAAAACCTTAGTAACAGACAGACAAGTCTATAATCTCAATGCCTTTGTGCCCTGCGTGCAAAATTCAGGTGTACCCTGCTGTAAATTCTAGCTAAAACTAAAACTCAAGACCAGCTTAGAAATCTAGATGCTTAAGCAGGCTTTAGTGGGTATACCAATCTGGTCAAGCTGGGCTGAGCAGGTGTATCAGCCAGGTCAAGACCAGTCTGGTCAAGCTGGACTGAGCTGGTGTAATAGCCTGGTCAATCTGGACTAAGCTTGTTTAATAGCCTGGTCGAGCTGGACTGAGCTGGTGTAATAGCCTGGTCAAGCTGGACCAAGCTTGTTTAATAGCCTGGTCGAGCTGGACTGAGCTGGTGTAATAGCCTGGTCGAGCTGGACTGAGCTGGTGTAATAGCCTGGTCAAGCTGGACTGAGCTGGTGTAATAGCCTGGTCGAGCTGGATTGAGCTGGTGTAATAGCCTGGTCGAGCTGGACTGAGCTGGTGTAATAGCCTGGTCGAGCTGGACTGAGCTGGTGTAATAGCCTGGTCAAGCTGGACTGAGCTGGTATTTAGGGTTTGTACTATAATTCTATTGCCAGATACAGATCAATGTCAACACAAAGCAAAGTAAATTTAGCGGTACTTGTGCCAACATATTAAAAACAGAGCATTTGGAATTACTGTACACCATAAAATTAATATGATGATGACATTAATAGTATATCATGATGTTATAGAGCTGGTTTTGTCATAAACAATTTTCAATTTGGCGATAAGTATTCGACACAAGTATTCATTTTGTAGCTTAGAACATATTCTGGTTTCAATGAATTGCATTTCAATGACATTTATTAGTTCATAAATTTGTCACAACAGAAATTTTTCACATCTTGAGCTCCATATGTTCACATATTTAGTCAGAGTTCTGTGCCTGAAGGCTTGTTTGAACAACACTTACTATTGAGCTCTGGCATTTCAAACCTTAGTAATACATTTTCCAAAAAAATATGGAGGTGTAGTTGTCTTGACTGTTATTGAGAGTATTGCAATGTACTTTCTGAATGTAATTGACCTTGACCCCAGCTGTTCCACATAGCTCTAGCTGGACAGCAGCTGCCTTCTGTTGCCACAAACCCTGTTACCAGTTTCCAGCTTTAGTTGCTCACCAGCTACCAACTAACAGCTACAATTTTTCACAAATCTGCCTCTGCTGGTAATGCTGCTTACCAGCTATCAGCATAAGTACTTTTCTCCAGCAGGGTAGTGTTCCTGAACATGGCTGCGACTACGAGAACACTGTCACAGAATTTATGGGTAGCGTATGCGCTTTGTTGTTTTCCCACAATACCAGGGAACTGAAACATTGTCTTTGAGAAATATTGACATTAGGCAAGAGTAGGTAACCGCCTGTGTTTCACACGTGTGTGTGTGTGTGCATGTGTGTGCGTGTGTGTGTGCGCATGTGCGTGTGTGTGTGTGTGTGTGTAGTGGGGGCGGGGGGTGGCGGGGGGGTGAGTTTAAGGGGTAGTATCGGAACAGTTCACATCATTTACGGGACTATATTTCAGCTGCATGGCGCTCATTAAGAAAGGCTCTTTCTCTTTCTCTCTCTCACTACATTTTCTCCTTTTGCTTTGCTCCCTCTTTTCTGCGCTCCTCAGTGCTATATGGGAACAATGGGCGTGCAATTAACGTGAGCTCGGCCCAGGTTGGGCTAGAGGGGAGCTGCTGTGTTTGATGTGCCCCTGGAGTGGCTGCCATGCTGAGGAGTGGGTGGATGGGTGCAGGGTGAGCAGTTTGGGCAGGGGAGAGTGTGTTTGTGGGGGGCTGCAGGGCTCCATCTTTCAGCAGTTTGCACGGCATTATTAGCTCTCTGCACACAAAAGCCAAGCCATAAATAAGCTTCTGGCAGGCACAATGCAGCAGAAATAATGTTTATCTTTCCCCCAAAGTGCAGACCCTCATTAGCTTCAGGAGGGCCTCCCCGGCAAACGGCAATTCAACCACTTGCATCGTTGTCCCTCTCCTTTGTTTCTGTCTTCTCATTCTCTTCTCATTCTGACATCCTCATTATGATTTTTAGCGAATTACTATTACAATTAGCCATGTTGATGATTGCAGCCTCAGCAGTATTAGCAGTGTGTTCTCTATGGTCCGTCTATCTTCATCACTCACCTGTCTTCCTCTGTGAACGTACATGCACAATACACAGAAGGCACCTGTGTGTCGTGTTGCATTATTACATTCATTTTAACAATTATTGCCATGAAAAGCAATGGCAGAATCACTCAGGCAAAATTTAAAGTATACTATTCTTATTGCTCTAATATGTTGTATTGTGTAAATATCAATGAGTCTCCAGCAAAAACCTTCATCTCCATATCACTAGGTTATTTTTCTATTTTCCAACTCTTATTTAGTAACATGGGCTTTTCAATAAACTTTAGTTGAGTTCTTTACAATACATACTGCGGGATGAGAACTATCAAAGTGTGAAATAGCAAAATGTGCTTTTTGAATGACACAAATGGTATGAAAAAGTTCTAATAGAAAAGACAGTGTTTTTTCATTATCATTTCAATATTCACTATGCTTAATCTAAGAAATAACTAATCATTGGTGAAATAATAGATAAATTCTAATAAGATGGAAAGAGGTGACAAATAGGAAACAACATGCTGACTGTTGCAATTTGCAACCAAGACCAAAGGGACTGAACAACATGCATATCCCTGAGTTCTTTACAAAAGACACTCAAGACACAACATGCTTAGACAGGCAGGGAGAAGCCATTCAGCCAGGAAATAGTTTTTCAAATATAAATGGCATACATAGCTGCCTATTCTTGTATGAAAGCGTACACAGCAAGGGGAAATCTAATTGCGTGTATGCTTTCTGACAACACAATGCCTTTTTGTGCCATTTCGAGAGATGCTGGGCGGGAGGCTGACAACACTTTCTGCATGGTTCGTGAATTGCTCCGAAACAGGCCCAATTTCCCTGAAAATGCGACGCTAGCCACAGCATCTCTGGAGAAGAATATGGATGCATTTACATCACAATGGAAGGCAAGATCATATCATTTGTGCTATGACAGAGGCCAAATGTTTATCATTGTCTGTGTCCTTATTTTTTTGTTTCTGTTTATATGTTTGTGCCCATAAGCTGCCATTCAGCATTACAGAAGCAGAACTCTGTTTGCATGGCAACTGTAGCTGATGTTCCATTGTTCAATTTTTCATCGCTGTAACTATGAAAATTGATCATGAAATTTCACTGTCCTTCAATGAGCCAGTTTTCTTCTTTCATAAGTGTCTATCAAGGCTTCCATACCCCCTGGCTATCACGTAACTCACTTGGTATGTAGGTAGAAAACATTGTTAAGATGGATTGTTGGGTGTCTGCTGACATTTATATGGGCAGTGGCACTGGCATTAAGAGGCATCTTGTTTTCGTGCTTGCGTTGTACATTGTACGCAAACACAAACTGACATCTGTACGAGATCTCCCTCGGCATTGTGGCCTTTCCATCTTAAGCTTGTAAAAAAATGGAAATGCAGCAGGAAATGTACATGGATATTAGACCTCCTTGCTTACTATATGAAAAAGAGGCTTTCAGTGATTTAGTGTCCTCCAGTTTATTTCATTCATCCGCTAAGCAAAGGCTCAAAATTCTGGTCCAACCCATGTTGTGCTCCTGTAACGCTGTCCAAACACAGAACCTAGTAGGGTTCTTACAAACTGCAGGTCTTCCTCTGATTAAATGAAAGGCATGCCGCAGAAACAGGTCTCAAGGTTTAGCTGGCAAGAGGTGTTGTTATACATTTTTCTGCATTTTTTTGTCTTTGATCTCCATATCTGGAGAAACAAGAATGGGTGGGAGAGCATTCGATTTCACAAAGAATTGAGTCAAAGCTGTAAATTATGACACATAAAAGGTTATATTTGTTTGGTTTGGGGATGTGGTCAGATTTAGGGATAGGTGGAAATGACAGCATGGTGGAGTACAAGTGGACTCACTGTGATTTCAGGATCTGCTGAGTTGCCTAAACGCTAACACCCTCTCACCCTCCTCCCCCCCCTCCCCACCCCAACACACGTCTGGGCCTGGAGAGTAGCGTCAGAACAATGCGTTTTGGTTCCTCAGCACAATGTTATTGCATTTTGCCATGGTAGTGAGGGGCTCGCGAGAAGACGGGATAAAAATGAATAAAGGACATCTTACATAAGAGGAGTAAGAAGTGACGGCAAGAGATAGAGTGCTTCAGTGTGATATGGATCAGGTTGGCTTCAAGCATTCGCTAGCTCTTCAATCACTTATGTTAATTTTCATGCTGCCTCTGAAATATTGGCTTGAAAACTTGCTAGTGCCCATAATCTTTTGAGGCTTCCATTTCCTGCAGACATATTCTACTTGGAGCTGGGGACATTGTTGCTGCAGGTGTGCCATAGAAAGATAGCATTGTTTAAATTGTACAAACAATTTTTTGAATGATTTATTTTTAAACTTTTTAAACTCCACAAACTGCCAGTGGTATGTACTGAATCAGCTCTTGGACTGATTCACTTCACTGAAAGAGCTGAACTCTCATCCATTCCTATTGGTCATTCCTGTTAGTAATAGAGACATATGTTAATACATTTCACTAAATTATTAAAGTGTAAATGAAAGTCGTGCTTGCAATCACTATACAAACAAGGGTTTTTGGTAATTACACTGTAGGCATTGCAAATACTATTTGTGTATGTCAGGACAGTGGGATTGTGTAAAATATGTTTATGCTCTGAATCAAGCAGTTTTAATAGCTAACACCCACATTTAACATTTGGCACATTGAATACTGAAATGTATCAACTTTTAAAACGTATCAGTTGTCCAAAATAAAATATATTTGTATATTTGTAAATTATTTGTAATATACATATATCAACCTTTATCAAAATGTGTAACTCACAACCAGATTAAAATTATTAAGATTAAATTACAAAAAAATGTTATTCAATGTCTAATCTAAAACCGAAGGCTCAAACTATCTTAACAAATAACACACGTTACAGACAAGGACAGGTTACAGTCACAAAAGATTTAAAAAAACAAACTGTAACTTGCTTTTCCCAAGGAGTTCCAAGAAAACCAAGATCAAAGTCATATCAGACCCTGCTCACACTAAAAATACCAAAAAAAACACTGGGCCCAGATGCAAGGCTCAGATTCTGCAATTAACCCCCAAATGTCCACCATGTAAACTGGCTGATAGTATGCATCCAAAAATTGCCTAGCCGGGAAGGTAAAGCGAGGTCCACATTCTCTGTTCTGCAAGAGGGAAGGGGGGATGGTGGGGGAGGGGCAACATGGCTGAACTGATTGGATGAAGTGTGGAAGGGTGGGGTGTGGGAGTGGGGTCAGACAAGGATTGGCAAATTTACATATTAAAGTTACATTATGCTGTTGGAAGCAGGGTTAAACTATGATATTTTCAAAACATTCATGGTTTTACTGTCTTTACAGCAAGACCCAACTTGAATATGTTAGGAGGTAATCTCAAGCACCTCAAGGAGCACATCAGGGCAACATCAGGGTCCTGCGGATTCCTCCTGTACAACATCAGGAGGATTCAACCATACTTGACCAAGCACTCCACCTAGCTACTTGTCCAGGCTATGGTGACCTCCCGCTTTGATTACTGCAACTCCCTCCTTGCAAGCCTGCCAGCTTGTGCAATACAGCAACTACAGATGATTCAGAATGCTGCTGCCCAACTTGTCTTCAACCTTCCTAAGTTCTCTCACGTCACTCCTCCACTGAGGTCACTCTACTAGCTACCATTTGCTGTCAGGATCAGGTTCAAAGTAATTTTCATGAGTCATAACAGTTGAATTGCAGTAAAATACATGATTATGCTATGATTCACAACAATGCACAATTTTGGTATTTTTGATAGATTATCGGGACACCAGGGTACACAGCTTACCTTTAGCTTCATAGATCTAGATTCATAGATGTAGTAATTCTGCATATCACCCTCAGAGCTTGTGGTTAAGGACGTTCTGATACAGGACATGTATAGTTGTACTTGCTATATATTAGCGATCTCTCAGTATTTTATTTCAAACTGAAGAACTTTTTTTTTTTTTTTGCATTTTCACCAATATAATTGCATTTGTGGCACATTATTTCTACCCAAATTATGAATATAATCTAATATAAATTAGTATTGTAAATGGCACAACTGTCTAGCTTCATTTGAAGCACTTGCCTCAACAACCATTATCTACATAGGGCTGAAGATTTTTAATCAATGATTTCAATTAAATGTCATGGATAGCATACAAACTTAAAATCAAAAGGAACATTCTATTGCCATGCCAGACTTCTGACCCCCAGTAGTTCTGGTGTGCTGGTGTGCTGTGTGCAACTCCATGCAGACCCGGTTCTACAGTTTTTTTGAGCCCTGGGCAAGATTACATTTTGATGCCATTTTTGCTTGTAGCAGCCAATTATTTATCTTTTAAGTAAATAACATTATCTTTAACAAAATAATACAAACATTGTAGCTGTTAAATTTTTGATATTGAACAATTAAAGGACCTTTAGAACTTCACTGCAAAAGTCTGTCAGCAACAACAAATCAAGAGAAGTACAAATGTACACTACATGGTCAAAAATATGTGGACACCCGAACATTACACCAATATGTGCTTGTTGAACATCTCGTTTCAAAACCTTGGGAATTAATATGGAGTTGGTCCTGCCTTTGCTGCTATAACAGCCTCCACTCTTCTGGGATGGCTTTCCAGATAATATTTTTGAGATAGATTTTGGAATATGGCTGTGGGGATTCACTTCCATTCAGCCACAAGAGCATTATTGAGGTCAGACACTGTTGTTGGGCAATAAGGCCCGGCTCACAGTCAGCAATTCATCCCAAAGGTGTTTGATAGGGTTTAGGTCAGGGCTCAGTGCAGGCCAGTCAAGTTCACACCAAACTCAGCAAACCATTTCTTTATGGACATTGCTTTGTGCATGGGGCATTGTCATGCTGAAACAGGAAAGGGTCTTCCCAAAACCGTTGCCACAATGTTGGAAGCACATTTTTCTCTAGAATGTTACTGTATGCTGTAGTATTAAGATTTCCCTTCACTGGAAGGAGAAAGGGGCCTTGCCAAAACCATGGAAAAAGCCCCAGACCATTATACCTCTAAACTTTACAGTTGTCACTATCCATACAGGCAGGTAGCATTATCCTGCCATTGACCAAATCCATAGCCTATATATTTTACTGAGTAATTCATTCTTCAAGAAGACCTGCTGTCTAACTTTATGCACTGATGCAGTTCTTCTTTTCTGAAATGATCTGTCCTGCTTTTGAGAAAATACGCTCCAACAGCATAGTTACACAGATGTTACAATTATCCACACCTGGGACCTCATCACCTCTGATAGCCTTTCAATTTCCATACATTGTGTTGGGCACCTACGTCCTGCCACGAGCAGAAAGTCAGTGATTCGAGCTTGAACCAGCCAGAAATAAAAAGTAAATAGTATGTTCAGCAAAGTGGTTTCTTTTTTTACAGGGAAGTCTGAGAAAGTAACTTGAAAACTGGAAAGTTCAATTCATTTTGATGTACTGACTCAAATGTAGTGATTCACTTTAAAAAATTTAACTTACCAACCCTAGTTGAAAGTGTCAGTTACCTTTTGGAGGCTGTTTATCCAGGCTTTTATTTTTCATAGATTCTATTTCCAGAATATACCTGTATATGCCTCCACATTATAAATTAATAATATTTAAAAGGCCCTTGTGCTACCAGGGCAAAAATAGGATAATATGCCAGTGCTTTCTTTACAGTCGGGCTGGGCAGAGATGTGTTGCCCTCACCCTACTCATTAATCACAGGCTCACGTGGCATGAGGTGACGCAAAGCCCACTTGGGAAAACTGATTTGTGGCCTCAAACAAAATATGAAATGGAAAAACTATGATGTACTCTGCATAATAGATATTGTGTTATAATGAAACAACAGCTATTTGTATTATTGATGCCAGCTGTGAAGTTAAGCACCAGTTATAAATAAAAACAGAGATGCCAATATGCCTTGAGCCAGATATTTCAGTTTGATGAAGCGGAGAAATAATTGGATTATGAAAAGGGCCTTTTTGGGGTTTCAGTTCTCGATCCAGAGTGCTAAAAGCTCAATTTTTTAAAAAGTCCCTTATTATTTGATAGAAACTAATAACTGAGTGTATATTTTCTTGAAGGGTGCAAGTTGTACCATGTCCTTGATTGGGATTTCAGCTATTCCAATTACAAATTAATTGATAGAATCAGCAAGGGATTAGTGGTCCAAATCTTTTAAAATACAAGAGATCAATTAGGAGCTGGGTTTAGTTTCCTAAAGGAGGAGTCGTTCAATAGCATCAGAACTAGTTTTGAAAATGTACTGTAACTTGGAAAAGTGCTGAAGGGTACACGATAATACTGCATTTGAGGTTATTTTATCGTTCTTAATGTGGCAGTACTGGACTGTGCATCAAAATTAGCGGGTTTTAAAATGCAGGAATGAACCTATAAAGTTTTTTCTTTATATCCATTGGCCCAAGAGATGCTGCCCAAGTGCAAGTATTTTATGCAAAGTGTTTATGCATGTGTAAAAACATGAGATTGTAGTACGTGTGCACATGGGCGAAAGTAAGCGTGTGCATGTGTGGTGAAGATTTGTGGCACTACAAAGTGAAGACACTTTGCGCAACCCTTGGGGCATCAGGGTGAGGTTTACAGACATTAAGTGGAATTACAAATGCTCTGCTGTTCTCTTGTCTGCCAGGGAAGAATTGATCCTGTGTCTCTTGTCCTTCCCTCCCTCGCCTCCTCACCACTGTCGCCTTGTGGAGCACTCTTTCTCTGCTCTCTCTCTCCGCCTGTGAGTGACAGCATCTCATTGCAACAGTGCTGAGTGTCTGCTTCACTATCACCCCCCGGGCCACCAGAATCGATAACCCAGAACGCTTTGAGAACTGCCAGCCTGTGAGTGAATCTCTTCTTGTGAGAAATGGCTTTTGGTCCCTATCTGAGAATCTCACACAGTGTGCAACAACGTCTCCTCCAGCACCTTTATTCCAAAGACGCTGGACGTTGAATGGCTCGGCACATATACTGTGCAATATCTGGACATATTCACTGATCTTTAGAGGACCGTGCTGGAGCGGTTGGACACGCTTTGCGCTACAGCTGTCCTCTAAGGTGGACACTGCCAAACACAAAAAGATACCAGGGTTTAACGGCAGACCACTCAACAGGAATTGCATGCTAATAGCTCAATGTGATGAACATAAATAAATCCTGCAGTATTTATGTTGCCATTTGAACGTAGGATAAAGTAACTGTGGGGAACAACCTTTGTTTAAACAAACAAACAAAAAAAATTAAATAACACTTCCCACAATTAAAGTTTTAAGTGAGAGTGAATGTTTCATAGAGGTTAAGACTAATAAAGACAAACAATTGGGTTTCCAACAAAATAAATCTGGTAAGTTGTAATTATAATATTAAAGACAAACACAAGTCTAAACAAAAGCAATTGAACCAAAATTTCCAATTACATTTCTGGAAGACTGACAATAAACTGTATTTCAGGTAGTGCAGATTTTGGCCTTGAGCAGGAAGTGGCACTCTTGGTGACTGACTGAATTCAGCACCCTGATACATGGATATTACTGAACATCAGGGTACAGAAAATGTTTTAATGTAAATACTTACATACTGTAAGTGGGTGGGGAGTGACATAGACGATCATGTTTGCAGAAGGCAACAGAAAATAACAGAGAGTTATGTTGAAGTAGGAGTCAAAGTAGCACTTATGAAGTACATGCAAACGGTGAAGCCTGAACTGCTGGGCCTGGATAGGGGGGACAGAGGGGGCTGAGATAAGGTTATAAAGTGCTGACCTAGTCTTTTGAGAGCCTTCAACTGTTAGTCTGAGTGGAGGGCCGACAGCGTATCTGTGGAGTGCATTGTAAAGAGAGACTCTATTGATCCTCCCTGCCTAGTTAGGAGGTTGGGGTCGAGATTGGGGTGGGGGTGGCAAGGGGGGGGTGAATACTCAGACTCCAGGCTCCAGACCACAGTAACTTGAGTAACAGCGGCGATGTTTATCATTAATAAACCCTTTGGAAAGATGACTTTACACACTATTAATTTCACCCCTTCAATCACTACAGTGCTGGCTGCTTCAATATTTAGCAGAACGCGATGATCTGCCTGCTTACTTGCATCGTGTGTGTGTGTGTGTGCCTGTGTTCGCGTGCTTGAGTGTTCAATGAAATACAAATATCCTTCGCGATGAAGTGTGTTTGTAATCAGAGTTGGACAGAGGGGCATCTGTCACTTTCAATATAAGAACACCGCTAAGGTCGTTTCGGTCTTCAGTAAACAGAACATTCACTAATTCACCAGAGGTAATTAAATAGCCAGGTCAACCTTAATCATTAAAGAAATATCAAGCGGATCAATATGGCAGCAATATAAACATACTTTCTGGTGGTAGCCTTTTTTCAATAGGGTTTAGTGGAAAAATGGAATACTTGTATGCAGCAGTAGCATGTGTTTTAGTGGTTGTATATACTTTGTCTTGTATACATTTATTAAGTATAAATCCATTCTCATGAGTTCTCTGTCACGTAAAGGGAGCGTAGATAAAGGAATGGGAATGTAAAGGCTGCGCGTGAAGATTAGCTGTTACGCACTTCTCTTTTTTTAATGAACCCAGCAGTATACTCGCACAAGGTTTAGTGATTGTACTAATGGACTATATCTGTTTCTCTACGTCAGGATAAGGTGTTGTGCGGTGAGGGCTGAGACGAACTCTGAGTTCAAGTCCCGGGGACTATTAACCGTGCTCCGTGAGTCTGCAAAGTGTTACTCAAATGTATATAACTCTGATCTCGATTCACCTTCGGCTTTCAGACCAAATTTTATCCTACTTTTTCTTCAATGCTGAATGGATTTGAGTGGATCGGTTAAATGAAGATTAGATCAATACTGTCGTCTCCGAAAAGCTCCTAGAGCAGTAGTTATTGTTTACGCATTAATTGATAAATATCGTTTTTATTTCATTTGGGCCTCTCTTCTAAAATGCAAATTCATAGGCCTGAATGAATGTAACGTAAGCCGAAATTGGGAAAAACAGCAGCAGAGCTTCAGTAAAAATGAAATCCCTGCACTGTAAAATGGTGTGCATCGCTTAAATATTAAAAATACAAACGGAACCATGTCGATATATATTATGCTATTTTAATTTATGATATAATAATCAATGCATATGGGGGTTGCATATGTATCAGAAAAACGAAAATTAAATTAACGAAAGAGGAAAACGACTGCTCATTTTGTCATCTGGTCAGACAGTGGCACAGTGGCTTATTGGCATAAATAGTAGTAGAAACAAAACTGATGAATACTGTACATTAGCGTAGTTGCCCTAATATGTGTCATTATTTCTATTTTCTAGTTATTATTATTATTATTATTATTATTATTATTATTATTATTATTAATAATAATAATAATAATAATAATAATGCAAGCATGGGGAATAA
The DNA here is from genome assembly GCF_013347855.1 of Anguilla anguilla. Classification (NCBI taxonomy): domain Eukaryota; kingdom Metazoa; phylum Chordata; class Actinopteri; order Anguilliformes; family Anguillidae; genus Anguilla; species Anguilla anguilla. Next base: position 30,637,273 of record NC_049210.1, on the reverse strand, counting down.
AGTCATGATAATTATCAGTAACGGTAGTAGATACATTTATATGGGATAATATATTTACGGTATTTGACATTAAAACAATGACGAGGCAATACCGTATACGCCCATTATAGAATGATAACATTTTTAATAGTTTATAATTTAATTTAATGATAATTGGTCTACCTACATGACTTTATTCTCCATGCTACTCGTAGTCTAGAAAACTGGCATCGACTAAAATCCAAATAGGCTTTATTTTACAAAGCGACAATCAAAATAAGCATAGCATAATAATAATAATAATAATAATAATAATTTTAAAAAACACAAAGAGATAATAAATTGATTTATGATGTTATGAAGGAAGTATTCATTTAAGCAAGCGCACACTATTGCCAAGATAACGGTACTGTAGTGCTTTAGCGCCATGCAGTGGTTAATAGGGCAGCATCGTATCGTTTTATCAACTAATATATATGGGATTGCATTCATTATCGAAATCAAAAATAAAAATATTACCATCATCATGCTCATCATCATCATGATCATCGTCATTATCCACCTCAAATCACATTTGACACAATGCTTGAAATGCATTAAAAAAATTATTGTGGCTTTAAGATATAAATAAATATAACGTAAGTTTGTGTTTTGGCGTGATAACTTGGAATTTAAAAAAAAACTAAATTAAAAACGTAATTCCTAGCATTGGAATTGGTAATGTCCATGCATAAATAAATGTATGTTAATTCAATTTTTAAAAAAATAAAACTTTTTTTTTTTTTGAGAGAATGAATGGAAAAATATTAAAATAAATAAATATTCCAAGCCAAATTTATCAGATATATGTACTGTAGCACTGCATAGGAAAATTGCTTCAATAACTTCCTTTCACCCCGCCGATTGCTAAAAACTGGGAGACCCCCGACTCCTTGACTGTGACCCTGGCCGTTTTCAATCACCCCGACCAGCGGCATGAGCAATTTGCTGGGGAAAGAGAGGAAATGTTAAATGGGACCATTTGTGGGGAGAAAGTTTGACTCTCAAATGGTTTCAACAAGTTCCGAGACTTCACTTATGTTTGAAAACCTGTCTTTGCCAATTAAAAACGCGAGACGTCTCGACAGACAGGTGGTTTAACATTTCCTCTTAATTTATGTTTTCAAAGGGAAGGCTTAAACAATCCGCTTCAATCCTCGAGTTTCTGTTATCTTTTTATCTCTAGCGCATTTAACGACAGGAGAAAACAATGTTTGGGAACAGTCTTCAGAAGCCTAAGATCATTCAAATTCTAAAATGCCGTTATAATTCATGGTTCAAATATTCACTTACATCCCCTTTTTCAATTTACATAAAAACGAATTAGCAAATTATCTTTATATATTATCATATTTATTGAACTGCAAATTTACAACAGATGTCAGAAGCACAAGCATTAGATAGTTCACCATGAAGGCTACATTATAAGCTGCATTAAATTCTATAAACTTTAACATGAAAAAAGAAATTGTAATGTTTATAAAGAAATATATATTTTTTTTTACGGAAAGAGGGAAAAATTAGGACCATGTTTGTAATCTCTAAAATGTTTAAAGCAAAATATTAAAATTCAATTCTGACATTGGCCTAAACGTCTTGTGCATTTTATATTTGTCATGCAATGGGTAATTTAGTTATTTCAGGTGTTAATCGCACCCTAAAACAAACCAATTCTTCAGTAAAAAAAAAATAAAAAAATTAATAAAACAAAATATTGCCTCTCACTGAATTTAGAAATCATATGGTTTTGGTTTTGCAAAATGCTAGATTATTTCTCTTTGTTATCGATCTCAGTAATATTGCCCTCTTTAGTCAGTTTTACAATCGATACCAAAACAGCACGGGCCTTCTCAACTGACCTGCAGCCATGCTGGCTATATATAGTTCTCCATGGAGTACAGTAGAATTTATTTTCTGGCTTTTTCAGCGATGGCGATACTGCTCTTGTGGAGTTGTACTTGTTTCCAAGCATCGGCCTACTATGAAATCGCTGAAAATAAATATCCGGAACAGTAAAGGAACTGTTAATTACCGCTAAGATTATGTTTCATTCTGAATTTTGCAGAGACACATCTCGCAATTCATATGTATTGCAATTCATAAATGTATAAATGCAAAAATAATTAACGTAATTGTAAGTTAGCCTACTGCAGTATCTTTCGGTGTTGATAAATGCCCATAATAAGGAAGCGTCTTACAAAAACGAGAAAGGAGACTCTGAGAAAGAAAAGTTAGGCTATTTTAATGCTATTGTTTAATTTTATTTTTACTTTCGTTTTGTTTCCTTCGCAAAGTACAGCACTGAACATCAGACGGCAGATATGAAATGCAGCAACATAAATAAATTACTCGGATATCATATCCCATATACACAAAGAAATGTGCATGCGCGCGCCCACACTCACGATAAATAAGTACAGACAATTAGTAAGTAATATCTTCTAACGGCATAGAGAAGATGACATACGTCACACATACACCCATAAGTATTGACCTGTAGTATGTGTCCCATATTAATATTTAAATGTATTTATTTATTTATTGAAATTCAGATTCCACATTTGCTGGAAAAAGCAAATTATCTACATGGTATATTTATGGGGACTTGATATTTTACGGTTTTATTCTTCATTCAATATCCGATTCAGAAAAAAGGGGCAATGGATTAAACCATAAAATGGCTTTCTTGGCTGTTATTCCTATTCTTTCTGTCTTTGGAATCTAATTTGAATTAATTCATTGAAATATTGTGTTTCGTTTTGGGTCACATAAGATTCCAAATGCAATTACAAGTTAATGTTCCTATGAATGATATGGCACCAAACTTCAGGCCAACAAATGCCCTACACATGCAGGCTGTAATTCTCCAATGATTGCCGGAGTTCTAGGAAGTCAGGTGAAAAGAGGGAGCTCACCATGTGCAACTGTTTAAGGCGTGGGGCTCTCCGTCTGCCTTTGTCAGAAGTTCTACTGACAGAGGGAAACATCTGCTGCATAAAACTAGTGCCTGATGACAAAATTATAACCAGTCTGAGGAGGTGACGCCTATGAAAATGAACATAATGCACAGGTAAAAGGTTCAGCATTTCGCTACACTGACACAGTGTGTGGATTGAGGTCTTCTTGTCCTAGGGATCCCTCCGTCATGTGTCAGTGTACTTATTTGTCAGGTGCTGCACTGAAGGGAGGAGACAGCACTCTTCCTCACACAGCTCTGAATGCGGAGATCAGATCACAGTTGGCCAGTAGTTCCCTTTTTCTTTGTTGTAAAGAAAGGCATGTCAAAGGCCTGTCTTATAGCTAGGTTTCCAGTACCAAGGTAACTAACTACTTCAGGCAATGGTTCCTGAACATTCTTGCTTTTTGAAAGCAAGCATGTATTATGAACCCTTCGTGGTCCCATTGGTAAAATACTGTAGTTACATCAAAAATGATTCATGGTACTGATACATTCACTGTTATACTGTCATCACACTAGCTGCCATCATTGCTTAAAATCTGCTTTACAAATTGCTTCACTTTTGCATTACATCTGATGAGCATTCTGTCTTTAAGACGGCACTTAACTCCTGTGGGAGTGTAACAATGATCTTACAAGGATCCAACTCACACAGGAACAAACTTCAGCTTTCTGGGCTTGTGGGACGCATACAATCCTGATATTTGGTGGGGAAATCTCACAAAGGAATTTAAAAAACTCATGAAAAGTAGCCCAACAGCTATGACAATTAAACTGCTGAAGTTCATTTGGCAGCTGCACTTACTGTACCAAAGTAAGGTGACACATACCACAGAAACACAGAATTTAAAAAAAATGCTGGTTTGTATTATATGTGAAGCCAGTGTTCTCCCACAACCACAAACCATGAAAAAAGAAAAAAACCTTCTGACCTTATTTGGCTGTGATTCATAGCTCAACTGACAACAAATATAATATAAAGGTTGGGGATCGTCCTCGTGCCTGTTGCATTATGGGTTCATGGATAAACTTAAAATTTTCAGTATCATGCATTAATATTTGAGATAGATATTTGACCACTCCTGAGAAAGCTGTAGAAAAATATCAGATGAATATCAGACAATTTGTTAACTTTACTGCAGTCTATTATCATTTAATTGTAAGTAGGCCAAATGTTTAATTTGGATGGATATTTTTGTTCATTTTGAATTGGACTTTGGTAGTCCAAAGCTAATGAGAATCACTATGCGGCTACTCTTTACTGTAAGCACACTTCATGTCGCTCCCAGATCATTTTGTCTGCAGCTTGCTTCTTTATTAGGATAGAGAAAATACGAACCAGGGTAGTGACCGGCAATACTTTGAGCCTACAGCAGCTGTGCTGAAAACAAACCATTATAGAAGGTTTTTATTACAGGTTGTGTTATTTATTTTGCAGATTAATCAGTTTCTGTCTTAAGATCTTATTAAAATGAGGTTAATAAAGATTAATGTTCTCATTGTTTATGTAATGGGCACAGAGTGTACCCAAACAATATAATCCTGAGACACAAACATGGGTAATGGTGCTCAGGTGCACTGAATAGTATTTTTGGTCAGGGTAATACATATAATAAATACACCGTTCAAATGTTCCCTAATGATATATTTAAAGGACATTGATCAATAATTGATCCTAAATCTTTGTCCTCAGCAACAGACTGAAAAAATTATACCAGGTCACATTTAAGGATAAAGCACTGTAGTGATTCAATTGAATGCCCCTTTAGTATAATGTATTAGTCTTCACTTTTCATATCTGCAGGAAAATAAAACTGAAATAACTGCCATTATGGAACTGCATGAAATTAGGATGGCAGGTACACCATCCGTCAAGTTATGGCTTGGTGGGGCATGCTCCATACCTACAGTTGAGGCCAATAGTTTACAGCTAGGCTAAAGACAGTCATACACATTTTTTCACAGCTCCACACGTTTTCTGTTACCATACATTTCCTATGCTGCCACCCCTATGCTTCGCAGTTGGGATGGTGTTCTTCGGATTAAAAGCCTTACCCTTTTCCCTCCATACATAGCGCTGATCATTATGGCCTAACAGTTCAATTTTTGTTTCATCTGACCAGAGAACACTCCTCTAAAAGACTAGGGCTGCGTTTCCGAGTTTCGATGTACCTTAACGTTTTACGAAGGTTCTTAAGGTATACCTTCTTAAGGGAAACCGCTTTTTTACGAGTGTTTCCCAGACTATACCTTAAGGCAACGGTTAAGGGACAACTTAAAGGTACATCGTAAATTGGAGCTGGCCTTCACTGTGGTGCTGAAAAGTTTATCAATCGATGCCAAGCGAATCGATTGTCTCACTTGTAAAGGCTTGTGAATGACGTTTTAATATAAGTGTTGTCATAATCATTTTACATCAATCTAATATTGCAGAAGAGGGAGCTATGCCTACTAGAGATCATCTGCTAATCTCTTTAAGTCCGTTAAAACGAGACCTTGTGATAGTTTCAATAAATACGTACATATAGGCTACAAAGGATAAAATAAAAAGCATCAATCGGGACATATAAGCCATAGTCTGGGACTTCGTGGAAGCCCAGGGAAAAGGATATAGGCTACATATGGGTGAATTATTTTGTTCTTATTGAAACAAAGGTCTAATGTTAATTTGTTTTTGTCACACAATATATAGGCAACTGTAGCAGCATATCACTGCACTGCACTGATTCCCGCGAACTTTTCTCTGCAATGCAAAAATGATCGTAGATGAAAGGCAAAAGCGCGTCTGTGGAAATTGATCATGATGAATTCTATACCGGGTGCCTTATGCATAGGTCTACCTGTTAAAGTGATTTGTTCATCCACCTTAATTTGCTGTTGGATAATCTTAAGTTTAAGCAAGAATATCATTATTGGGTTGTTTACCGAAAATCGTAAAACAACATGGTAAGAAAAATGTTCCGTAATGTTGATTTTTACCCAGTGCTATTTTGTTTTATATAGGAGGTGTGAGCTAAAGGAAGGGGATGTAGATCATTTGGCTATGTTTGTCCATTATTAGCCACTGTACCTGTATGTGTGTTTATGGCTAGGCCAATCAACGTGCTCTAGTTCGGTCATGCAAGTAGACTCACTCAACGTTGTTTTTGCACACACAGGTTTTATATTCTTAATAAACCGGCGGTTTGTTCCAAGTCAGTGTGATCATTGACTCACACACAAACGAACTAATTTCTACAGGGTATGCAGTCAGAAAAGCCATATCCTAAATTAGCGCCACTACGTATAAATAAAAAATAAAAACTTTTTTTCTTTTCACAAATTGGATTATTATTATGGATAGGCCCTATACTTAATTACCATCATGATGGGGATAGACAGGTAAAACGACAACATTCTCACGACGTGCTATATTTTCGCATGCCGATGTGCTACTAGATGCGCACTGTAGTACAACTGTCGATTTGAAAAGCAAAATGTTGGCATAATAAGGCTTAAACCGCGGAGCGCATCGTTAAGGGACAGCTTACGAGTGCCTCAGACCACCCTTTTAAAGGTATACCTTAGTTAAGGTATACCTTAGCTAAGGAGACACTGGGAAACAGCTCGAGAGTTAAAGGAAGAGCTTAAGGGATACCTTACGACGCACGTAGCGCTAAGGAGACTCTGGGAAACGCAGCCCAGATCTTCATGCTGGTGATCACCTACAAACTTCATTCTGGCTTTTTTATGCCAGTCTTGGGCTTTTCCTTGCACGACAGCCATTCAGGCCATGGCAATGAAGGATTCTCTTAATATTGGATGTAGGTACTTTACCTGATGCCTACAACCCCTCACCAGTCCCTTTGTTATTGTCTAGGGGTTCAGTTGAACCTTTCGGACCAAAGTTCATTCAGCCCTGGGAGTTAATGTGTTCCTCCTTCCTGAACGATGCAGTGTCTGTGTGGTCCCAAGATTTTAATATTTTCAAACAATTGTTTGTACATATGCTCATGGTACCTTCAGTTGTTTGGAAATATCTCTCAAGGAGGAACCAGACTTGTGGAGGTTCACAATTGTTTTCCTGAGGTCTTGGCTGAGTTGCTTGGATTTTCTCATGGTATCAAGGGCAAAAACACAGTGGCTCTGAAGGTAGGCCCTTAAATACAGCCACAGGTGCCAATTAACTCCCAGTTAATTCCTAATTATGACAATTGGCCAATCAGAAGCTTCTAAAAGTCATTACATCAATTTCTGAAATCTTCCAGACTGTTTAAAGAGACAGTCAATTTGGTGTATGTAAACTTTTGACCCACTGGAATTCTGATATAGTGAATTAAAGCTGAAATAAATCTGTCTCTAATCGATTGTTTTAAAATTATCTCTGATGTGAAAAAAGTAGATTGACTTGCCAACAGAAATGTATGGTAACATTAAATGATTAAACGTGCAGAGTGGCGAAAAATTGAGTTTGAATGTCTTTAGCAGGGCCGGCCCGACCCAATAAACAAAATAAACATTTGTTTAGGGCCCCGCGATTGGTTCGGGCCCCATCCCTCCAAGATAATAATTTTTATTTTTATTATTTTTTCCATTTTGTGTTCGCTAAGGCAATGGCTTTTTCATTAATCTAAATACATTTCTATTGGTGCCAAATCTTGCTGGCTGGGGCTTGGGGGGTGGTTTTCGACCAAAACAGAGGGCCCCATATAGACTTTTTGTTTAGGGCCCCCAAAAACCTTGGGCCAGCCCTGGTCTTTAGCCTAGGTGTATGTTAACTTTTGCCACTTTTCAGGGTTTCAGAAATACAGAAATAACCACAATGACCACAGACTCTCAGCCCTTAAGAACATTCTTTTCAGATGGTAAGATGAAAAAAAAACACAGCGGCAAAATTTAGGAAACATTTGGCTTGGTGGCATTGCTTTGGAAAAAAGCTTGTTTAATTTGTGAGAGCTAAGATAGGCAATGTTTGTTGTAATCATTTTGATATCAATACATTTAACGGCAGGCCTAGATTTAGCACGTTTTAATTATAGACAGTGCCTTGTATGAGTAACTTGACTTTTTGGACATTGAAAATGTTTTTTGCTGAGATATATAATTTGAATTGACCAAACAAAACAGGAAAGCATTGTTTAATGTGTCTATTTTAACTGGGAGGAACCTGTCTACCCATTTAAAAATGAGATAATGGTGTGTATGAACAGATAAAAGTGCTTAATGGAATATTACCAAATATTCCTGCTTCACCAGTCCTTTAATGACTTATGGGGACATTCTGTCTTTGATTTACAGTGGAGAATTAGAAAAGCAGAGAACTGTATTTTTATAAGATAACAGATTGTCTAACAGATTGCAGCTAGCCCTTTTGTTTATGCATGATAAAAAGGTTAGCTTGTATGGCCATATACACACACACATGTACATACATGCACACACACACACACATGCACACACATACTCACACACACATGCACACACACACATACACATATACATGCAGTGCAGGTGTTTTTGTGTATATGTAGGTACATATATAAACATTTGTAAAAATCATCTATATGGCATACATTACTAATGCCTTTAAAGACAATTATTAATATCCAGCAATAGTATTTATTGTCGATGTGGCAGTTAATTGTTCTGAAGAAGTAAAACTAGCCTTAGTGAGGAGGCAAAAGAAGGTGATTGGGGTGTACGAAGTGTTTTGGGGGTGGGGGAGGGTTGGTATTTTCTTTAAATCTTTGACAATGAATGGAGAGAGAAGTACTCCATTCTGGGTGATATCTTGGGCAACAGCTCCTCCTGTAGGAATGGTAGAAGCCCATGTGACAGCACTGAATAAACCACACATTTGTATCATGCCTCTTTTTCAAAATGAATAAACATGCTCTACTAAAAAAAAAAAACCTGTGGGTGCTTAATTAAAAAAAAAAAAAAATAATAATAATAATAATATCAAATTTGGACCAGCACTAAAACTTTCTTTTTAACTTACCCCTTATAGTGCATTAGATCCCTTTTAAGTGCCAATACTGATATTGTCTGCAAGGACATCCAGTCCAGTTGAGTTTGGTTAATAAATCATTATTCCTTGCACTAGAATACTTTTTTTTCATGGAGATGAAAAGTCTTTCTTACTTAAGTTGAAAATGAACAAATTAGCACATTCAGTTCTCAGGCTATTTGATTCTTGAAATTGCAATTTCCTTTTCTTTGTGATGTTATTATATACATAGCCGGGCAGATTTATCTACGATAAAATTGCAGGGATTTACTGCATTTGGGACCAGCATATAACTAGTGCAGAATGTAACCAATCAGAGTAATCATGCTAATCTCTCTTTAAGTTTGAAACTACCTCCATTTGCTTTGACTGATGTTTGAACAAAAATTGTCAATTACCCAAAAGGGTATTTCATCCAATCCATGTAGGTGAGAGATTGGATGAACATTTATTTTACGCTAAGACAAAATACTACGTTGAGAAATGAAATGCCTTATGTTGTTTATAGTGTTCTTATATCCTGGACCAAATTTTTCAATGGTACCTAATCATATTTGTCTATTAGAACTGTATTTTAATTAAGTTGAGTCAAAACTCAAAAAATGATTAGGATTTTTAGTCTGATTCAAGCTTCACAATGTGACAGTCCTGTTTAACAGAATTTGAAGGTAGAGACTGAAATGGTCTTGATCCAAATTATTAGCTTAGTCCTGATCCAACAAGGAGGGTGAAATTAAAAGTAGGAAAACTCTGAATGCAAGTAAAATGAGGATGGAAAAAATTGATATAAAAAATAATAAAAACTTTAATATCAAATATCAAGCAAAATTTAAAATCAAAACCCAATTGAAACAACCCAGGAAATGAACAAATCAGGATCATTCTGTTCAAATTTTGAAAAAGTAGATCTGAGATTCACCAGGGAAATGACATGTAGACTAGAAAAAAGAACAAATGATGGATAAATTACTCTTCAAGTAAATTATAAGTATAAAGTGCAAGTGAAAGTGTATAAAATATACAATCAGAAAGGCATGTTTTGGTCGCTGATTGAGAATCATCAGTGATACTAAGTAACCTAAGAATGTTCTATTTATCTAAATCCCTTTCCTTGTTTTAATTTAAGGATGCATACTGATGGTTAATGACTTGAGCTAATATAATTGAGCAGAGGGGGCTCTCAAGTGTCTTAATTGTAAGGACTGCAGGTTTATCCCATAGGTGAGACAGTGCAGGTGCAGTGTCTCACCTATGTGATAAACACGTACTATGTAGCCGGCAGGAAGTAAAGACGTAATTGGTTTTCAGGCAAGTACATAGAAGGAGTGAACTGTGGAAAAACAAGTGTGAATCCAAAATAGCTGCGACCGCACACGCGCATGCATCCGTGTGTGCATGCATCCACGCACGTGACTTCTTGATTGGCTCATGACCAACCCTTCCACAAAATCTTGTGTAAATATGTGAATCCATTCGGGAGTTATGTGCCTTTTTGTGATAGGCCACGCCCATCACCACACCCCCTCACACACCCTCACACAAACACGTGACCTCTTGTTTGGCTCATGACCAACCTTTCCACAAAATCTTGTGCAAATATGTGAATCCATTCGGGAGTTATGCGCCTTTTTGTGATAGGCCACGTCCATTGCCACGCCCCCTCTTAGTCGGCCTTGAAAGTTACTCAGCTCTACCTTCAGTCATGACCAACGTCCATGCCAAATTTCAGCCTCCTGGGACGAAAACTGTGGCTGCTACGGGGTGGGACACTGACCAACCGACAGACAGAGCTATAGAGCTGCGGTCGCAGCTAATAAAAATGGGGAAATAAACAAGAAGGATAGCATTACCTAATGAAGTCAAAGACCACTTTCATGAAATCCATACATATTCAAAACAGTCATTACGTATCATAAATAACATTTTATATACAATATAAATTCTTATTATTCTCAGGCACAGCACCATTATAAACTATGAATAAGCTTATATGTCTGTGCCTAGGTGAAACATATATCCATGCAACTTAAATCATTTTAATGGGAATACGGATGCATCTTTAAAGGGATAGTTCTCTTGATGATTGAGTTTCTGTTATATTATTTCAGTTTTGCAATGAATAATATTTTAGTTACAGATGACAACTTGCTGGCTTTACAATGATGGGTGACATTCAGTGGATTGTACTCTGAAGAGACATAGTACACTTCCTGTCTAATGAAGCTAACACTATAATAAAATGTATTCAGTTGTAGGCTATGAAATTGCTAATCATTTCAAACATTTTGCTTAATGTTGTTTGTAAAAAAATAAATAAATAAACAGTTTAAAGGCTAATGATATTCCAGTGTTAGATCCTGAGTCTGGTGCTTTGCAAGCGCAACAATTGCAATGCCAATGAAGATTCGATTGGAAAAATGGTATTTCCCTCATTCTCTCTTTCAACTTCAGGTTTGTTGCATTCATTTCTGGCTTTCTATCCTATTACAAATACAGATCACCTTGTTGGTTCTGATACAGATGTCAAAAGTAGTATCAACAAAATGGATTGTAGTTCAATAATTCTGGCTTACTCCAATCTGCCATATCAAAATATGAAACCCATCTTTCATTATATTGAAAAATTATACATATATTTGTTTACATAATTATATATATATATCTGTATTCCACCCCAAATTGTCACCCTGAAATGAAACTCTTTCTTAATTATAATTTAAATGGGCCAGTGCTGACTAAATACAATGAACAACAACACCAGTCCATATTCCAGGGCTGAGACTTTGTTGCCCCCTTTTCCCCTCAGTTATTGGAGTCTTTTTGCCAACTGATGGTAAATCAATGGGGGTCCCACGTCGGAACACAGCCAAGTTACTTTGCAATGTTGACATGGGTAGACTCAGGTACAGCTTCAGAGAAGGTGACAGACTGGCTGTTTCTTCCAGGAGAAACAAAGCCCCGTGACATCTGAAACTATGTGTCAACCATAGCTGCCTGCTCTCCTAGCCATTTTACCCTCCACATGCCCCAGCTGCTGGACTAGCAGCACTGTGTGAGGTCTGCGATAAAAAGCCCAGTACCTGTCACCTCATAAACCTGGCAGCCTAATTGTGTTTGGGGTCCATGTTAATTCCGATGTCATCTGCTGGCTCCACACTGAATGACCAAACCCCGACGCCACATCTCCTCCCCTTCACCTGACCCCTCCCCGACCCTTAGGCGTCAGATGATTCAAGCAGACCTACCGCATCGCCCAGACATCAAAGCGTGGTCATGACAGACACCGTGCAGACCCTTGGAGGCGGACTCACTGAAGGAGAAGGGGATGCTTCACTCCACCGGCAGGTCCAAAAGCACACCTCCCCATCCCTCGACACCCTCATCAGAGTCTGGCCAATGTCTAAATTACCATAAACCACATCAACGGAAGGAATGGGAGTTCACGGGCAGTGGGCATTGACATATCCTTTTAATGGATGTGATTTTAACACATTTGAATGATTCCACTAATAATTTTAAGGGGGCAAGGAAGGAGTGGCGAAAACAACACAAAATGAGTAGAAGTATCAGCTGTAACCAATTTTTCACACCAGAATTGTCAAAATAGAGTTCAGTTTTCCCAAAACAATCAACCCCCCGGTAACAAAGCAGTCTAGACCAGTAGCTAGAAGAGTACTGTCTGCCCCATTTATGCATTGTTTCCTTAGCCTTGCAGCCCCCTCCCACCAGGTTCAAGGAGTTGAGGCCAAAAGTTTAGATACACCTATGCTAAAGACATTCAAACACAAACAATCACATTTCATGTTACCATACATTTGCTGTGTTAAGTCAATTAGGGTATCTACTTTATTTCTATAAGAGGTAATTTCAAAATAATAGCTAAGAGACAGATTTATTTTTGCTTTTATGTACTATATCAGATTTTCAGTGGGTCAAAGTATACATACACTTTGTTAGTGTTTGGTGTCATTGCCTTTTAATTGCTTATCGTGAATCAAATGCTAGGGGTAGCCTTCCACGGGCTTCTCACAATACTTTGTGTGAATTTTTGCCCATTCCTCCTGACAGAACTCCTTCACCAGTTCCTTTGTTGTTGTCTTGGGGTTCAGTTGAACCTTTCGGACCAAAGTTTGTTCAGCCCTGGGAGTTAATTTGTGCCTCCTTCCTGAACAATGTACTGTCTGTGTGGTCCCAAGATTTTTATATTTGCATACAAGTATTTGTGCAGATGCTTGTTGTACCTTCAGTTGCTTGGAAATTGCTCCTAAGCAGGAACTGGACTTGTGGAGGTCTGCATTTTTTTTTCTGAGCTATTGGCTGAGTTGCATGGATTCTCCCATGGCATTAAGGGCAAAAAGGCATCAATTGGCACCTGTGGCCCTGGCCACAAGTGCCAATTAACTCCCAGTTAACTCCTAATTATGACAATTGGCCAATCAGAAGGTTCTAAAAAGTCATTACATCAATTTCTGGAATCTTCAAGACTATTTAAAGAGATAGTCAACTTGGTGTATGCAAACTTTTGACCCACTGGAATTCTGATATAGTGAATTAAATCTGAAATAAATCTGTCTCTAATCGATTGTTTTAAAATTACCTCTGATGTAAACAAAGTAGATTGACTTGCCAACAAAAATGTATGGTAACATTAAATGATTAAATGTGCAGAGTGGCGAAAAATTGAGTTTGAATGTCTTTAGCAGGGCCGGCCCGACCCAATAAACTTGCCAACTTGACTTGCCAACAGAAATGTATGGTAACATGAAATGTGTTGAAAAACTGAATTTGAATATCTTTAGCCTATGTGTATGTAAACTTTTGGCCTCAACTGTACAACTGCCTTCTATTTACAGTACATCCCATGTTCTGAAAGAATCAAAGTTCACTTGAATAACACAATCTCACTTCAATCTTTATATCTTGTAATATCTACTTTTACACTGTAGTGAACTTTCTGTGAATCAGCATGTTGATATCAGTTTTGAAATGCTACACTTTCCTTAAGAACAATATGATAATAAACTTTACTAGATACAGTTAAATACAAAAGTATTAGGATAGTGAAATTATTTTTTTGGCATCATCTGTACATCAGCACATTGGACATAAAAAATGAATAGGGTAGAGTTCTGACATTCCTGTCATGGTCCTGTTTTCCTGTCTGTGTTTCCCCTGTTGGGCCGCCAGATGGCGGCACTTCTGTTTTGTGTCCTGCTCCCCCCCTGTTAATTGTATTATTGTCTGTCCCGTTATCCCATCATTGTTCCCACCTGTGTCTTGTTATCCCCTCCTTCTGGTTTGATTGTTTTTTGAGTTCACCTGTGTCTTGTTACCCCTTGTCTATTTAAGTTCTCTGTTCCCTTGACTCGGGTGCTGGTTCCTTGCGTTTGTTCTTCCTTGTGTTTGTTGCCTATGAATTTTCAGACCCATTGTATCTGCCTGCGTTTTTTACCCGTTTGTGTTTTGTTCCTGACTTGTTTGTTTCCTACCTGTGTTTGCTTCTGACTTGTGTTTGTTCCTGACCCGTATGTATTTTCTGGTGTTTCTTTTATGTGTTTGCCTGTGTGTTCCACCTGCCTGTACCCTGCCTGCCTGCCTGTGTTCTGTTCTGTGTTTTGTTCTTAATGTTTTGAGTTTGTTGTTTTGCCCTTTGTGGCCTTGCCTGTTCCCTGGTTGTGTTTGCCTTTTTTTTTGTGTGAGTAAAATCTTTGTTAATTTTCCCTTTTTGAGTTTCGTGTTTTTTTTTCCCCCACTCTGCGCCTGGGTCCCAGCACCCGTACCGTCACAGAAGGAACCAGCCAGTTTGGGACCCAGCAGAGTTTTTTTTTTTAATTTTTAATTTTTATTTTTATTTTTTTTATTTTATTATTTTTATTTTTTTTTGTTTATCATGCCACCGGGGTGGTGGAGTGACCCGGAGGACTCGCCACCCAGCGACTGGGAGTCCCTCGCCCTTGAGCTTCCCAGCGCCCGGGGCGGACGGTCACGGAGGCGCCGTGGGCGGGCTGCCTCCCGGTTGGCCAGACCTCCAGCTGCCCAGCCAGCGGTTCCCGGCCCTGCATCATTTGAAGGGTCTCGACTGGCGATCTTCCCAGGGTCCGGCCCGCGGGGGTCCCGCCGGTCCCGTCCGGCTGCCCAGCCGGGTTCCCTACAGCTGTGGTCTGTGTTCCTGTCCCCTGCCCAGCCCAGACGGCAGGGCCCTCGCCCTGCTCCACCCCAAGTCCCGGAGCGGCCTTCACGGCCTGCTCTGCCTCAAGTCCCGGAGCGGCCTTCACGGCCTGCTCTGCCTCAAGTCCCGGAGCGGCCTTCACGGCCTGCTCTGCCTCAAGTCCCGGAGCGGCCTTCACGGCCTGCTCTGCCTCAAGTCCCGGAGCGGCCTTCACGGCCTGCTCTGCCTCAAGTCCCGGAGCGGCCTTCGCGGCCTGCTCTGCCTCAAGTCCCGGAGCGGCCTTCGCGGCCTGCTCTGCCTCAAGTCCCGGAGCGGCCTTCGCGGCCTGCTCTGCCTCAAGTCCCGGAGCGGCCTTCGCGGCCTGCTCTGCCTCAAGTCCCGGAGCGGCCTTCACGGCCTGCTCTGCCTCAAGTCCCGGAGCGGCCCCCAGAGCCACCTGGAGCCCCGGAGAGGCTCCCAGATCCGCCTCGAGCCCCGGAGAGGCTCCCAGATCCGCCTCGAGCCCCGGAGAGGCTCCCAGATCCGCCTCGAGCCCCGGAGAGGCTCCCAGATCCGCCTCGAGCCCCGGAGAGGCCCCCAGAGCCGCCTCGAGCTCCGGAGAGGCCCCCAGAGCCGCCTCGAGCTCCGGAGAGGCCCCCAGAGCCGCCTCGAGCTCCGGAGAGGCCCCCAGAGCCGCCTCCAGCCCCGGAGAGGCCCCCAGAGCCGCCTCCAGCCCCGGAGAGGCCCCCAGAGCCGCCTCCAGCCCCGGAGAGGCCCCCAGAGCCGCCTCCAGCCCCGGAGAGGCCCCCAGAGCCGCCTCCAGCCCCGGAGGTCCCGCCTGCTCTGACCCTTCCGCGGAGGCCGCCTGCTACACCCAAGTTTCGGGCTTTACTTGTGCCTCGAGCCCCGGGGGGGCCTCCGGAGCCGCCTCAAGCCCCAGGGGGGCCTCCGCAGCTGCCTCGAGTCCCGGGGGGGCCTCCAGAGCCGTCCAGAGCTCCGGAGAGGCTTCCG
This sequence comes from Anguilla anguilla, assembly GCF_013347855.1. Taxonomy (NCBI): domain Eukaryota; kingdom Metazoa; phylum Chordata; class Actinopteri; order Anguilliformes; family Anguillidae; genus Anguilla; species Anguilla anguilla. Next base: position 30,621,148 of record NC_049210.1, on the reverse strand, counting down.
GAGCCGTCCAGAGCTCCGGAGAGGCTTCCGGAGCCGTCCAGAGCTCCGGAGAGGCTTCCGGAGCCGTCCAGAGCCCCGGAGAGGACAACGGTCCCTTCTGTTGTCCCGCAGGGGCCGCCGCAGACTGCTCTGGCCGCCCCGCAGGCTAAGCCACCTGCCTTGCCCCCTGGCGTTCGTGCTCCCCCTGGCGTTTGTGCTCCCCCTGGCGTTCGTTCTCCCCCTAGCGTTCGTGCTCCCCCTAGTGTTCTCGCGCCCCCCAGTGTCCGTTCTTCCCCTAGTGTTCTTGCTCTCCCTAGTGTCCACACCTTGCCCCCTGGCGTTCGTGCTCCCCCTGGCGTTCGTGCTCCCCCTAGTGTTCTCGCGCCCCCCAGTGTCCGTTCTTTCCCTAGTGTTCTCGCGCCCCCCAGTGTCCGTTCTTCCCCTAGTGTTCTTGCTCTCCCTAGTGTCCACACCTTGCCCCCTGGCGTTCGTGCTCCCCCTGGCGTTCGTGCTCCCCCTAGTGTTCTCGCGCCCCCCAGTGTCCGTTCTTTCCCTAGTGTTCTCGCTCCCCCTAGTGTCCACACCTTGCCCTCTGGCGTTCGTGCTTCCCCTGGCGTTCGTGCTTCCCCTGGCGTTCGTGCTTCCCCTGGTTTCGTCGCTCCCCCCAGTGGTCGTCCCTCCCCCGGTGTCCGTCCTTCCCCCAGTGGTCGTCCCTCCCCCGGTCTCGTCGCTCCCCCCAGTGGTCGTCCCTCCCCCGGTCTCGTCGCTCCCCCTGGTGTCCATTCTCCCTTTGGTGTCTGTCCTCCCAACCGTGTGTCCGTGTGTTCCCCGGCCCCCCTGTCTAATTGTCTGCCCGCCTGTTTGTCTGTTAGTCTACCCGTATGTGTGTCAGCCAGTTTGTTGGCCTGTTTGTCTGCCCCCCAGGCCGTCAGCCCATCGGCCAACGTGTTTGCCCGCCTGTCTGCCTGTCTGTCTGTGTGCCAGTCCGCGTGTGTTTTGTCTTGTTTGCCTGTGTGTCAGTCCCTATGTCAGTTGTTGGGTTCCCCCCTCGCCTTCCCTGTCTGCCTGTCCCTTTGTGTGTCCATCGGTGTCGCCGTGTGCCTCCCCGCCTGCTTGTCCCTGTGTCTGTCTTTGTAGGTCTCCCTATTGTGCCAGTGTCTGTCAGTCTTTCCCTCTCAGTCTTGCCCTACCCAGTCCAGTGTTGTCCACCTCGCCCCAGTCCAGTCCTGTATGTCTGCCTTGCCCCTGTCCTAGTCCCCCCTGGTTTCCTGAGTCCCCCTGGTTTCCTGAGTTTCCCCGAGTCGCCCGATGTGCGGGCCCTGAGTTTCCCCGTGTCGCCCGATGTGCGGGCCCTGAGTTTCCCCGTGTCGCCCGATGTGCTGGCCCTGAATTTCCCCGTGTCGCCCGATGTGCGGGCCCTGAATTTCCCCGTGTCGCCCGATGTACGGGCCCTGAATCTCCCCGTGTCGCCCGATGTACGGGCCCTGAATCTCCCCGTGTCGCCCGATGTACGGGCCCTGAATCTCCCAGTGTCGCCCGATGTGCGGGCCCTGAGTTTCCCCCGAGTCGCCCGATGTGCGGGCCCTGAGTTTCCCCCGAGTCGCCCGATGTGCGGGCCCTGAGTTTCCCCCGAGTCGCCCGATGTGCGGGCCCTGAGTTTCCCCCGAGTCGCCCGAGTGCGGGCCCTGAGTTTCCCCCGTGTCGCCCGAGTGCGGGCCCTGAGTTTCGCCCGGGTCCTGCCCAGCCCTGAGTCTCCCCGTGTCGCCCGGGTCCTGCCCAGCCCTGAGTCTCCCCGTGTCGCCCAGGTCCTGTCCAGCCCTGTGTCTTCGTCGCCCGGGTCCTGCCCAGCCCTGTGTCTCCTGTTTCCTAGTTCCTGAGTTTTGTCCCAAGTTTTCCTGTTCTGTTTTCCCCCGTCCTCCTGTTCCCCCGTCCGAGTCCAGTCCCGAGTCCTGTTCTCCGAGTCCAGTCCCAAGTCCTGTTCCCCCGTCCTAGTCCAGTCCCGAGTCCCGTCCTGTTCCTGTCCAGTCCTGGTTCTGCCCTGAGTCCTGTGTCCAGTCCTGTTCCTGTCCAGTCCTGTTCCTGTCCAGTCCTGTTTCCAGCCCCGAGTTCCCGTCCAGCCCCGAGTTCCCCTCCAGCCCCGAGTTCCCCTCCAGCCCCGAGTCTTGTTCTTGTTTTGTTCCTGTCCTGCCCAGTCCAGCCCCGAGTCTTGTTCTCGTCTTGTTCCTGTCCTGTCCAGTCCAGCCCTGAGTCTTGTCCTGTCTCTAGCCCCCACCCTCTGTTGACTCCCTCCCCGGGTCGGCCTCCTGGGACGTCAGGAGCCGTCCCTTGGGGGGGGGGTACTGTCATGGTCCTGTTTTCCTGTCTGTGTTTCCCCTGTTGGGCCGCCAGATGGCGGCACTTCTGTTTTGTGTCCTGCTCCCCCCCTGTTAATTGTATTATTGTCTGTCCCGTTATCCCATCATTGTTCCCACCTGTGTCTTGTTATCCCCTCCTTCTGGTTTGATTGTTTTTTGAGTTCACCTGTGTCTTGTTACCCCTTGTCTATTTAAGTTCTCTGTTCCCTTGACTCGGGTGCTGGTTCCTTGCGTTTGTTCTTCCTTGTGTTTGTTGCCTATGAATTTTCAGACCCATTGTATCTGCCTGCGTTTTTTACCCGTTTGTGTTTTGTTCCTGACTTGTTTGTTTCCTACCTGTGTTTGCTTCTGACTTGTGTTTGTTCCTGACCCGTATGTATTTTCTGGTGTTTCTTTTATGTGTTTGCCTGTGTGTTCCACCTGCCTGTACCCTGCCTGCCTGCCTGTGTTCTGTTCTGTGTTTTGTTCTTAATGTTTTGAGTTTGTTGTTTTGCCCTTTGTGGCCTTGCCTGTTCCCTGGTTGTGTTTGCCTTTTTTTTTGTGTGAGTAAAATCTTTGTTAATTTTCCCTTTTTGAGTTTCGTGTTTTTTTTTTCCCCCACTCTGCGCCTGGGTCCCAGCACCCGTACCGTCACACATTCCACTTTAATTTGAGAGGTATTTACATCCTTATCAGATGATCCATGTAGGAATTATAGCCCTTTTTTATACATAGTCCTCCCATTTATTAGCATAGTCTGAAATAAAGTTGTCATATTTTGTACTTGGTTGCAAAACTACCTGAAATATGCAACCCATAGACTACTAGGCAATCTGGGTGATTACCTGGTATTGCTCTGTCTGGCCTATACTGCAGTCATTTTCAGTTTTGGTTTGTTTCTGGGGTGTTTTGCCTTCAGACTTGTCCCCAGCAAATGAAACACGCATTCATTTGGATAAAGGACAAATGATTGACTTGGCCAGACAAGAACAATCCCCTTTTTGGCCCAGAAAAACTCCTTGGTTGCTTTAGCAGTATGTTTGGGGTCATTGTCCCGCTGCAAGGCAAACTGACTGTCCAAAGAGTTTTGGGAAATTTGGTTGGATTGGAACAGATGTGACGTTTATGTACATCAGAATTCATTCTGCTTCTGCCATCAGCAGTCACATCATCAATTAAGACAAGTGAGTCAGTTCCAGTGACAGCCATACATGTTCAAGCCATAACACTACCTCCACCATGTTCACAGAGGAAGGGGGGAGGGGTGCTTTGGATCATGAGCAGTTCCTTTATTTCTCTACACTTTCCTCTTTCAATTACTTCCCTGTCACTTTGGTCAGGTTAATATACATCTCATCTCTGCATAAGTTCCAGATCTCTAGTTTTTTTTGTTTGTGTACTGCAGCAAAGTCGAACCTGGCAACTCTGTTTTTTAGTGGTTTGCATCTTGTGATGAATGTTATGAGGTTATGCTGGTGCAGTCTCTGACACACCTATCCCTACTTCCTGGAGTGTTCTTGATTTGTTTGGCAGTTGAAAATGGGTTTTTTCCAAATAGAAAGTATTCTTTGGTAATCCACTAAGGTGTTCATCCGTGGTCTACCAGGCAATTTGTTAATGCAGAGCTCACCAGGGCATTCTTTCTTCCTAACAATGTATCAAACAGTTGATTTTGACACACCCAATGTTTTGGCTATGTCACTGAGCAATTTATTCAGATTTTTCAGTCTCATGATGGCTTGCTTTACTGGCATTGACACTTAACTGGAACTTATGTTAAGAGACAACAGGTTGGAGCAGTCTTTGAACTCGAGATTAGGGGCGGGAGCCCATTGGAAACAGCAACAGAGAAGATAAGGTTAAGGCCAGCTTGACACTTAAGGCCATAGTTCCACAATGGAGGACCCACTCGTAATTGCCTTTATCGGGTTTCCCAACTTCATACGATCACCTACAGAGACACTGATAAGAGGAACGCAGCATGGAGGAAAGTCTCTGAAATTGTCGGTGGCTCTGCTATGTAGCCATTACTATTAGTTATCATTGTCCAGCCTGAATAAAAATCATTTTTGCAGTAACCTAGGTCTGACATTAGCTAGACATTAGACAGCCTAGCTAGGCAGCTGACTAACATCTTTCAGATGTAGGTTACTGCAAAAATGCTTTTTATTCAGACTGGACATGAAACACGACATTAAACCCGGTCAACATATAAAAAACACAACTGTCTGTGAAAAATAAGTGGCACACCCACAAGCAGCCGATTGAGGCATGCGGGAGCGGCGCCAGGTGACGTAGCCGCATACAGTGTGGCTTCACAGTTAGGTTGAAATGCATGATCTAGACTGTCATTTCATGATCTATACTGTTTTCAAATTACTTAATCTTTTTATCTTTTTTAAACATCAGGGTCACTTGATTAAATGATGACACTGTCAGTCATTTTAAAAATAATAAATAAGGGAAAACCAACACTGCTTTTTGTTTTGTCACCACCTGTGAATGATTTATATCTGTGAAAAATAAATTTTCAGGGACACATTATCTTCCTTTGTATTCTTCTTTCTCCACTTTGTGGACACAACACGAACTACAGGCACAAATCCTATTAACATTTTCTCCTGAAGAATTTATACGGGCAATTTTCACCTGTGTGTACTACTCTAAAAAGCCTTCCAATTTTGTGGCAACACAAAGCAGACAGCTTATGGCATCATGTGTGTGCCACCAAGACTATGTATCAAATTTTAGGATATATTTGAAGAATTATTCATGGTATACACAAATTGTACATAAAAATGCAACTGTACTGTTTATTTGACAAAATTATTTGATATTCTCCCCAAACTTCTTTCCCACCACAGCAAAACAAACTGTGTAAACTAAAAGCAGTAAAATTTTACAAAGATTTTTTCCAAGATCTATCAAAACCTCTTCAAATTGCATATTTTGTATAATGGTTTGAACTCATAATTGACACCACAAACAATTTTCTTCACTCAAAATCACATATATTGAACAGAATCATTTCCAGCATGTTTTAAGTGTCAACATCTTACAAGAATTAACATTATGTTCAATGCTGAAATACGTGTGTTAGCTGGCAGAAACTATAACTGAAAACTAACAGTTCATTTTTAACGCGCTTTGCTGTTGCCAAGGTTACAGTCTGTAGACGGCCTGTACGAATGGCAGCGGCGGTGACCGATTGTAGCTTGCATCTGCAAGTGTGTTTTTCACATTCCAAACGTGTTAATCAATGGGAAACTATCAGATGTGAAATTATAGACATCTAATAAGATATCAAAAAACACAAGCAACCAGGTTATCTACTAGCCAAACTTGGTAGGTCTTGATTAAAAGTTGTTGGACAAGTAGCGTACAGAATGTTGATGTGGAATAAGAAGAAATAATAAGGAGAACACTAAACTTATTTTTCAGTGAACTTAAATGCCCTCCAATGGGGCTATAACTTTGACTAGGACCCTATCTTTGAGCAAACATCCAATTTATAAACATAAAAAGGAAGCTAACTGAGATATGCTTTTTCATGCTCTTCGAATTCCTTTGTCACAGCTTATTATCTGCCATAATTATAAATACATTTTATAGCTCAATGGCAAGTCATTAGGAGAACTACAGTAGCTGGCTTTTCGGCTGTACGCATTCACTCATAATCAGCACAGACTTTGTGACACAGAGCCACCCCCCTCCTCCAATTTTTAATAAATTGCTGATATTTACAATTTACCACTAGGGACATGAGGGATAGGTTTACGCACATATCCTTCTAGCCAATGCAATATGCATTTTATGAAAAAACAATAAATATTGTAACCATAAGGCAATATAAATGCATCTGCTTTTTTGTAAATTTATTTATTTATTTGCTTGTTTGTTTTATTTTTGGTTTATCACTCTCCTAATTTTTAGTTGTTGTTGTAACATTGGCTTCATCATAGCAAGCATGGACCACAAAAAGAAGGCCTACTTCACGGAGGACAACATTTTTTGCACTCCTATCTAAGCAGGAGGAAAGGCAGTATATTCTACACTGTAGCCTTAATAGCAGCATTACAGCCAAAAGAAAAGGAATTGCTTACCAATGGGTCACTGTATTTGTCATGCATAAAATTTATTATCAATTAATTGTTATTCTTAAAGCGCAAACACAGGCCATTTTGGGGATTTGCGCTCGACCCTCAAACATGGAGTACCTCCTTATAACCAGCATGTACTTATTTTACGTCTAGTGTAAACTTTACGTTGTGATATGATCATAAACACATCAAAGTGTGATTTTATAAATAACTACTTAGATATGATTTTCTGCGTGAGCCACCATTTAGGATATTATTTCATTGTAAGACCATTTTATAAATTAGGCTCCATGGCGTTCTGACAAATTGACCTATGTGCTCAAGATGACCTGTTCAGTGCTCCGTCAGTGAGGCTAGTCTGAAAAATAGTCCCACCAGGCAAAAAAATCTTGAATAGTACATAGTACTAGTCAATGTATTCAACTATATATCTTTTTCCATCATCTTTATAAAATAAATACTCAAGACAACTAATGGTAACCTGCTTTGTAAGACATGGTTATAAACCTTCAAATTATCAGCCTGGTAGTCAAGCACCTGGTCAGAGTTAAGTTTTTCTTAACTATCTATAGTTTTTCTACAGCGCTATAGCTCTTATATGATATTACATGAGTATTTAAAACTGCAAAGGCATAGTGAAAGACAACTGTTTGTATCTGTTTTACAATGCTACAAAAATTTTCTTTGTGTATAGACGTAACAGACATACTCTGTTTTGGGTTTCAAAAAGATATCTTCAACAACCTCAGTAACCTGCAAAACAATGGCAAGTGTAGAACACTGAGCTACAGACCTGATCTACTGTAGTCTACTAAATAATGAACTGCAGTCTCCAAGTTATAGCAAATGATGTAGCTTTTTTTTTAGACATAGGACTGTTAGCAGTGGTTCAATGTGGTATGACAGTAGAAACAATACCTGTATGTGAAAGTGGTATGTGAGAAAGAAATTCTGAGAAAACACAAAAAACCCATGCTGAATCAGAATACAACACAATGCCCTTAAAATAAAATAAAAATTAAAAAAATACCTTCCAATAGGCTGACAACAATTTCTAAACCAGGAATTGGTATCACCTCAACTATTTGGATGCAATACATTCTGGAACTTTGCACCACAAGTTAGTGCAGGTGAAGCTTTATTCTGTGCTACTCTGATGGTTCCCTGGTTGCCTGGCAGTGGTGAGTATAGGTTCAAACCAGTTGACCGAGACCCAATTGTGGGAATGTGCAGTCAGTTCACACCTTACTAGATCTTGCTAAAATGGGTTTAGCAAATTTTCTTCAGTGAATGTATAGTTTTACAGGTATGCACCAAGACAGGCGTATTCAAATATCTTTTTTGTGGAAAGATTTAATCACAAGATTTCACAAATCCTTTATGTTGTGTCAGGAACATTCATCTGTGATTGTTGCTTGCAGCCAGTGTGTGGGCTAAGCTTTGAGAGTTTAATCATGACACTTGAACAATCTGAAAACAATGTCTCATTATGCCCAAAAATGTAATTGTGACAAATAGGTCAGTGGAATTTTTTTAAATGCATGTTCTGCTCTTTTTCATGCAAGTTTATGGCTATTTTGAATGAAAATAACAGCATGAATAAATGGATTAAAAAATGTTTTAGTATCTTCATTATTTTCAGGAACAGGAATTTTACAAGTTTTCCAATTATGCATTCGCACCTTAAATAAGGATGAATCCAACATGTTTTTTTGTTTTTTTTGCCTTTTAGTCAACTGAGCAAACAATGTATTTTTTTTTTTAATTTGGTGGTTTTATAGAAAGAAAATTTTGACAATATGTCTTTAGTTGTAATTTTGTGATTTATTGAAAATGGAAATGTTCTACAATTTCAAAGATTTTAAGTGCATTGAAAATACATTCAAGTAAAGGTCTGAGTTTCCTCAACAAGTACGGAAAGAAACCTTGGAAACTATTTGAAAATATAAGGCAAATATTTAAACTCCCTATTAATTTGGTAGGTTTCTTTCTTTACATGTACAGAAAACACATAAGAACTCCATTTGAACACACTGATGCAATTAAAATCATTGAAAATGCAGAATATTTCCATTTCATTTTGAAGTTGTATTGTGAGCTACTGGTCAGATACACTTAAAGTATAAAAAAGCAAACATTTTCAAAAAGAGAAAGTATTAAGAGCTCAGGGCACTGCAGCAAATGCAATAACTTCATTGTTAGAGCAGTCTCTGTCCCATTGTCTGGGCCATTGGCTCTTTGGTGGCTAAAGAGCACCAGTCAGAAGTACGGCAGGTGAGTGCCACTGTCCTAATAGGCCATCTGTGGTCACCAAGTGACTCAATTAAACTCCAGTTCCCCCATCTCTGCGTCCATTAGGCGAGAAACATTAGTGACTCTCTTTCGAATTGACACTTCAGACAGCCTGTGACCCCAGGGACAGCCGGCACAAACCTTGACTTTTTGTTTTGCGTTGTCATTCTGAAGCCATTTGATTTCCATTTCAATCTCTCTCTCCGGAAAGAGGGCCCCCTTTTGCCTCAACACTCAACCCTGATCTTCAAATGGACCTTTTCGTGGCTGTCCACCGCCTGGCTCGGTAAGTGTCATTACGCGCTTACCTAATACGCCTGTGAGCATTTCCTTCAGCTGAGTGTCACCAGCTTTTAATCCTCCACCAAATGTGCACTTGACATCCCCCATACAAGGCCAATGCCTACATTTCAAAAAGAAAAGGCAAACCCTGAAAATAGTCTGCCATTATTGTCCCTCATCTCCTGCTACTAACACACCTCATATGTTACCCCAAAGTATCATTTTTAATCAGGTTCCCCCAAATGTACGTGTAAGGGTTATCTACTGGGCTATGTATTTTTACCATCATGCAATGTGTGTAATCAAACTAATTCATAGGTAACAACAATGCCTGGAGCATATCCTTGAATGGAATGATGGACGGCAAGCTGGCTCAATAGAGAGCGAAGTGGGTATTTGCAAGCAGGTCTTCATCATTTGCATAAGGTTTAGCAAATGTTCCCCCAGTTCCTGTCCCAAGATTTTGAGGACACATGTGGCTGGTGGCTACCAGCTGCCCTACGCTCCAATGAAGTCTCCATCCTTCCAAATGAGCACACAAGCAAATACAGGACTGTCCTTCCTGTAGCTCATTATCTATTCCTGACACTTATGTCTGCAAACTGCTTTATGTAAGATTTTTATCCAGATTATTCACAATAGTAATCACACACCAATTTACTTACATACTGTATTTATATATACAAATGCATGTAGTATCTGCTGACTTTTACTAAATTGTACTTAACGTTGTAATAGCATCTTTGAACACTGAATTTGAAATACTTTCAGTAGCCACTCAGATCTTAATGCTTTATGTGATGTGTTTGAAGGCAATTTTGAGTACTACTCACTGACTTTTGGTAATAAAATGGCATTATACATATTCAATTCCCTCTGAGGGCTTGTCCCCACACTGACACAATCTTTATGTCTAAAACATACCACGAGAAAGTTGGACCTGTGACCGCCCTCCTCCAACTCCCTCAAAAAGATACAAAGGACAAATAATCAGAAATGGACTTTCAAACAGCTTTTTCAATAATTTAATAATTTACTAAAAAAAGAGTGTAAAAGATACAGATTTCTCTTTTTCAAGATAGATCAGACTGATATTTAAAATAACAACAGCTGTATCAAATTTTATTTCTTGGTTTTTAGTGTACTTTTCTTGGTAATACAACCTCAAGAAACCTCCCAGTAATGCTTCCAAAGCTGAATATTATATATCCATGGTTGCATTATAATATATATATATATATATATATATATATATATATATTGCGAGCTCCATAGTGTTTGGGACAATTTTTTTTTTTCTTGATTTGGATCTGTGCTCTCCAATCTTATACTTGTAATAAATCAATTCACATGTGGTCAGCTTTTATTAAAGGGTATTTTTACACATTTTGGTTTCATCATGTAAAAATTACAGCACTTTTAATAAATAGTCCATAAATTTCAGGGCACCATAATATTTGGGACAAATGGCTTCACAGATGTTTTTAATTAGTCAGATGTGTTCAATTGCTTCCTTGCAGGCATAAGAGAGCTTTCTCTATCTAGTCTTGATTCTAGGTTGTTGATTTCCTTTGTCAACATGAGGACCAGAGTTCTGCCAATGAATGTTAAGGAAGCCATTATGAGACTGTGAAATAAGAAAGAAATTGTCAAAGCACTGGTGAGCTCAGTAAATGTAAAGGGCCCGGTAAGCCAAGGAAGACCTCTACAGTTGAAGAATTCTCACCATAATGAAGAAAAAAACCCAAACACCTGTCTGACAGATCAGAAACACTGTTTAGGAGACGTGTCAGTGACTACTGTCTGCAGAAGACTTAATGAACAGAACTACAGAGGCTATACTGCAAGATGAAAACTAGTATTTGGCTACAAAAACAGGATTTACAGTTTTCTAAGAAGTACCCAGAGCCTGCAGAGTTCTGAAAAAAAGGTATTTTGAACAGATGAGACCAAGAATTATTTGTGATGGCAAGAGCGAAGTGCGGAGACCAAAAGAAAGTGCCCAAGATCCGAAGCACCGCCATCCTCTGTGAAACATGGTGGTAGAAGTGTTATGCTTGCATTTCTGGCTACAACAGGTACTGGCTCACGTGTCTTCAGTGATGCAATGTATTGGTGATGTAACTGCTGATATCAGCAGCAGAATTAATGTGTACAGAAGCATCTTATTTGGTCAGATTCAAGCAAATGCTTCCAAACTCATTGCTGAACATGCGTTTCACACGCTGCAGGGAAAATTTAAGGCAAACAGCCCCTGAAACAAGCAGGAGCGGAAAATGGTTGCAGTACCGGCCTGGCGGAGCATCACCAGAGAAGCACTTGGTGATGTCTATGGGTCACAGACTTTGAGCAGTCATTGCATGCAAAGGATATGACAAAGTATTAAACATCACTACTGTCGTTTACATACCATTCATATGTCCCAAGTATTATGGTGCCCTGAAATGGGCAAGACTGTGTAAAAAGTGCTGTTTTCTACATGGTGAAGGCAAAAAGGTAAGAAATACCATCAAGTAAAAGCTGAGAATGTGTACCAAAAATTACAAATCTGAAATTGTGTAGTATCGAGCCAACTCAAATAAAAAATATGTCTTTGTCCCAAAAGTCATGGAGCTCATATATATGCTAAAGCCCACAGCAAAATGTTTCATATGAATCACACAAAGGAAAATAAAAACCAGCATGAAATGTACAGCTTTCAGAGCCTCCAACATTTCAGTTGAATATGCATATATACAGGCATGCAAGGTTTTTTGGTGGAGGAGTTGAAGAAATAGGGGATGTGATGGTATCCTAAAGCATTTTAAAAACCACCCCTAAATTAATGCATTTTAGTCAAATATACAATACTCTTTGATGCTCAAATATGTGTTATTAAATCTATTGCCATCTATTTCAAGTTTAATATGTAGCTAAAGGGAAACAAATTTTATAAATATATTTTGTCTGCAGTATTTATTTACTTAACTTAAAATCATTAAATAAAAATAGGCCAATATTTCAAAACAATATAGAATACAAAAAGAAATAGGATGAAAAATTCTTTAGATAATTGATTTGTTTTGTTTTAAAGTGAAATATTAAGTAAAATCCCCCATATGTAGCTGATGCAGGAGGTATTTATAATAACATTTTGTATAATATAAATATGCAATCTTCTTCTGTTTTTTATTTTTTACTTTTTAATTGTAAAACAATTGTTACATGTCTCATACCAAGGCTCTCAGTCAAATTTTGAAAAGGCCTCAAAACATTTTTTTGTTCTCATTTTGTGTTTTAATTAATAAAAATAATCTCAATTCTTTGTAAATGTCAGTTTTACACTATACACAGGTTCATTTGTTTTTGTTTAATTTTATCACTTACATTTGTCTCCATCATGTTTCTATCTACAACAATAAAAAAGAAAGTAAAAAGTGTCTTTATGGGATGTCTTAGTTCCTCACCCTCCGACAGATGTCACCACAAAATTGAGTGCTGTTAGCAAACAATGTCATGATGACGGTACAGTTAAATAGAAAAAAGACAAAATGTCATTGTGAAAAAGAAAAAAAAACAATGCATCTCAGTGGCTTCATGGACTATCAGGGAACTGGATTTTGTGCATCAGTACAGACATGGGTTCTATCCTGGTTGCACACTTCATCCCTCTCGGCTGGAGTGAGTATGCGCCTGCATGTCTCATAATGTTGCCCTTATCATGAATTATGGTCAGTGCAATGTGTGTCTCTGGGCCTGCAGAGTGCGGTTTTAGTACACTGTAAGGTCACTGAGTCATCCTCTTAGTGAATAGGCCTATGGCAGTAACCAAACTCAGAATTCCATGGCTGTGTTTCCTAAGATAGACTACAGTCAAGTTTTTATATCCTTATACATGTTTTCACTTCACAAAAGGGTCACAAGGGAGAACACAATATGTTTTCACAATGGCCGCCACAGCCCATTTTACCTGTTAAAAAAACAAGGGAAAGGGCCAATAAATTGTGAACCAAGGTGTGATGTTGAGGCTATGTGATGCACATACACTGATATGTGTACTGAATACTGTTTTAACAGCATTTTTGGAGCTATGCATTTTTACAGGGAAAATAAATCAGAAGACCAGCATCTTGACACAACCAGTAAATACTTTGCCATTCATCATGTGACTTATGTGTTGGCTTCTTTTCTAACATTGGGCCATGCAAGGGCTTGTCAGTGTCTTTTCAGACCTCAGGGGAGCCACTATATATGTGTTTAATGCCATTTCCCTGAACTCACGGGCTGTCCTATCAACAAGGCTATGGGTGTGTGTGTTTTTTTTTTTTCTTCTCAGGGTTATTGTTTGCATTTTGGAAATCGATATTCTGTGTATACAGACAGCTTGCCGTATTGCAAAAAGTTGGTTAACTATTAAGTGGAAATATAACAGTTTTTATAATAGTATAACCATCCAAAGCTATTCATAGCTAATACTATAGTAAGAACATTTTTATGTTTTTCTAACAAAAGAAGAGACATAATACTGATTGAATGTACCTACGGATGTTCAAATCTCTTGTATTTAATCGACTAATTACCTGACTTGCATCTGGCTTCTCTTCATATACAAATCTTCTACTGCATAATAGATCTGGGGTCTCATTTATAAAAATGTTCTTGTATTTAAACTTAATTTAAATTTGAAATTCATTTCCCAAGTTGAGCTTATGTTTTATTTATAAAAATAACTGAGACTGAAAGAAGTTTATTTAAATTAGTGTATCTGCATATACGCACATGTCCGATATAAATCTTCAATTTACAGACAGTGCCTGTATGGCAACACGTGCAGTCCACAGCACCTGTAACACCAGGGAATTCAAAGGAGAGGGAACTGCTTTTGTGTGTGCCTGATAATATAACACTTTTTATATGGCATTTTATGTGGGGTTGTTCATGATTCTTGCCGTCTTCATGCCTAAAATTAAATCAGGTAAATGTTATTCTTAAAGCACACAACCCACTTTAGGGATTTGTGTATAGCTATAGAACCTCCACAGAACCAGCAGGTAATTAACTTCCAGTATGTTTAGTGCAAATTTTACAGAGGTACAATCATATACATGTCAAAGTGGGATTTTATGAATAACACTTAGTCATGGTTTTCTGCGTAAGCCTCTACTCAAAATACAATTTGATCTTTGACAATTTTATAAATGAGACCCCTAAGCAGGACCTGGTTTGATTTTGGCAACCAAAAAGTCTGAGGTGTCCTGAGGTCAGGAAACCAAGGGAACCTTTGCCTGTGCTGCCTTCAGGGGGCTACTAGCATTTGTAAGATCAAGCTTTGGCAAGCCCTGACATGGCTCATAGGAGGAAAAGCAGCTACCATCAAGGTGAATGGTTTCTTGCATCTCTGGCTGTCCTTGAAGGCCTGGACTGTGAAATTGGCACAAGTGAAACAGGACTGTCGGCTGACCACAAAGCCTATTAGTAATGTGTAATGGAGGGGCCTGCATGGCACTGAAGCAACATGAGGCAGCAGAAAGCCAGCTCAGATGTACCAATGCCATGCTGATACAGTTGAAGGACTGACCCACAGTCCTGCACCCTGACATCCCTGCCAAGCAGGTCAAACCACTGCCAGACCGTCATGATAACAGTCGTCTTCTTCGCCAACTCATTGGTTCAGAATATGTCAAGACAGCCTCGCCTGAGGGTATTGTGAGAATACTGTAGATCACCAGGATAAAAACTTTAGCCCAATGCATCTGGCTCTAAGTGGAAAGAAGTGATTTCTTTGTACTTGTCCCTACTAGTGCCCCCACACAGTTTGATCAGTGGGATCAGTTCACCAAACTCTACAGCATTTTCAGGATTGCGTTGTACATCTGTGTGAGAACGGCCAGGTGAACAGGCAGACAGGAGCGGCGGTCCTGCGAGGCAGGGCTGCACGTCAGCCAGGAGAGGGCGTTGTACTGCTCCAAAACAAACCTGGCGGGAGAGGAGAGGGGAGCAGCTTGATGAAACAGATAACACGCTGAATGGAAAAAGAAGGAATATGGTTGTGATATGCTGTGATATGGCTACATTCAAATATCCACCCAAACTCTGGTCATCTTGATCGGGCAAGGGATTCTCTACAGAGCACATTGGAGTCGTATGAAGAAACTTAAATGTTATAGTGGCAGATAAGCCCACAAACACAGTGACAGTCAATTCTGAACACTGAAAAAAGGAACAGACACAAGTATTTCTCTACAGCTGGAATGGGTTTCAAAGAGGATAAAGTGCATACAGTTCTGGAAATACAATAACATATCACGACAGCAAGGAAGAAAATATTCATGAGAAAGTAATTGAGCTGTTATGTCATTTTTCACCAAGTTTCTATCATAAGATTAAATTTCATTAAATTTGTGTAGCTGTTTTTTGCTTTTCATGCTGTAGTTTACCCATAAATATTTTGTGTTTTTTTCACTCACTTTTAAGTCTAGTCATGCAGAGCATTGATTCCACATGAACTAAATATTGGTAAAAGCTGTCAATGCAGAAATTGCAGGGAATTTGAAGGCACACAGACAAGCACAGTGTTTGAGCCCAAATGTAAAAAAAAATTATGGTCAGGTAAAAATGTATATAGGATGTGATTTATTCATATATTATTTCGCATTCAGAAAAAATACTTGGGTTGAATTATTTGGGTATTGTTTATTTAATGTTATATTTCTCACTGTGATTATGTAAAGGTAGGTGGTCTTGTGTGCGGCTCCTTTTAAATACAGGTGTATTCGCAGCTTTTGGGTATGTGTGGCAATGGAGGGAGGTCAAACAGTTTTCAACCGTATAACTTTAAAAGTTTGGAATGCCAAAATGCAATTTTGTTTAAAAAAGTTTTTCATTTAATAAGACTTAACTACTAATTTTGGAATCAGTTAAACTTATTTTCTTTCAATAATTATCTGACTTTTGAACTTTTAAAGCTTCAGAGTCTTTGGCATTGTTTTTGAAGGAATTTAACCCACACACAGACAAGAGGTGATTTGGGGCAGCATCACATGTCATCTGTACCAGTAGGCCCATGTTAGAATGCAGCAAGAAGTAATTTAAAAAAATGCATCAAATTTTGTTTTGCCTTTATAAAATTCCTTGTTGCCTGTTCCTGCTTGCTTAATGTAAAAGGTATTCCTGTAATACCCACAGGGTTATGCTCCTGCACTGCCCGGTCTTGCAGAAACAGGGAAAAGTTTTCACCTGTTCCCATGGGATTCCCTTCCAAATGTCATCTTCTATTTAGCGCTATAGCTAAAGAACTTAATTTGGGAATATAAAGTTAATATAAAGTTGCTATAAAGAAGATATAAAGAAGAAGGCTGTAGTGAAATACAAACTGCCCTTAAAAAAGCAATACATGTGAAACTACCACTTTCTCATCGTGGATATGCTCTCAATGCTCTGCCTCCCAAAACATTAGGACTTTTCTGCATGGCAATATATAAAACATGCAAGAAACAGTTTATATTCCTTAATATTTATTTATACGTTATACTCTCCAAACAATTGTGGGGTAATTTTTCAGATGTACAAACTTCCTCACCCAGGTATGTATGCACATCTTGTAAGTTAAAATATAGGTTGGATTTTCAGTATACATTAAAAAAAAAGTAATCAAAGGCAGAATTTTCAATTTTATGAAATGTGCTACACTCACCGTAGCACGTCAGAGGTGGTCTTGGAGTCCAGAGGATGGGGGCTTCTTTGTGAGGCCTTGCTGGATAGGAGGTCATCAGTCTGAGTGATGGAGATGTGGTGATGGAGAGACGCCTTGAAAAAGAAACACAGTGGAATCACCAGAAAAGTAGACAAAATGTAGACCAATACAATTTCACACAGAAATATCCTAAATTACTGGAATGAGTTTGGTGAATTATGTTGAGTATTATACATTGACGATGACAGTTTTTTTTTGTGTCACTATATACTCATGATAAATGTAAAAAGTTCAAGACAAAGCACTGCAGGTTGACAGAACTAGATATACAGTAATAAAGTTAGTCAAAACACAGTCACAATTCTCAGTGATTCTGAACAGTAAACTATTTGAACTCTGACTGGTGCGGTTGAGTGCAGCAGGAACAAGGTGTGGTCAGAACCTTCAGGAAGAGTGGACACTGATTCTGTGCCTGCGGACAGGAGGCCCAGAACCACTGCGGTAGGTCATCGGCACGGGCAGTGGACACGTAGTATCCCAGAGCTAAGGGTTGCTGTTTGAGCTCTTCTGGGGCCTCTCTGGACAGAAGCCTCTCTCCCTGACTCTGTGGACACACAGAAAACAGAGTCCAGAACATCCTGAAAACTTTCCTGCATTCAGTGACGGTTGCGACAGGTGTAGTGTTAACACAGTGTGCCTGGATGCAGAGCAGCAGTAGCACTCATGTCTGTACCAGTCAGCATTCACACACACACCACACACACACAGACACACAAGCACACACAAATACATGCAGACACACACACAAACACAAAATGGAGTCAGAGTCATGCACACACACTCACACACACGCAAACACAAAATGGAGGCATACTCCTGCATACACACTCAGAGGCATACTAATGCATTCACGCACATGCATACTCACAAACACAGAGGCATACATACTCAAGCATGCACACACACATGCACACACACACAAACATGTCCAAACACACAAACATGCCCATATGCATACGCACATACATACACACGCAGTGAGCTTCATGATGCTAGGGAAAAAGAGGTTTTTTCTAGATTTAGCCCTGTACTCAACTATTGTAGATGTATAATCAGTGCACATTCTCACCTCTTTGGTGTGATGTACATGAAAGTAGTCATTTTTAGTGTTGTGTTGCATATTCTTTGCATGCAATGACTGCTTGAAGTCTGCGATCCATAGACATCACCAGGTGCTGAGTATCTTCTCTGGTGATGCTCTGCCAGGCCGGTACTGCGGCCATTTTCAGCTAGTTGCCTTACGATTTCTCTTCAGCATATGAAATTCATGTTAAACTGGACTCAGGTCGTGTGAATGACCTAAAATTTTTTCCAGTTTTTGGCTTTGAAAAAGTCCTTTGTTGCTTTAGCAGTATGTTTGGGATTATTGTCTTGATGTAGGATGAAGTGCCATCCAATGATTTTGGAGGCATTTTCTTGAACTTCAGGTTAGATAAGATGCTTCGGTATACTTGAGGATTCATTCTGCTGTTTCCATGAGCAGTTACATCATCAATGAAAACAAGTGAGCCAGTACCTGTGGCAGCCATACATTCCCAAATCATGATACCCTTACCACCATGTTTCATAGGTGAGGGGGGTGTTTTGGATCTCGGATAATTCCTTTTGGCCTCCGCCCTTTGCTCTTGCCATCACTAATATATATATATATATGAATCTTGGTCTCATCTGTCCACAAGACCTTTTTCTGGAACTCTGCAGGCTCTTTTTGGTACTTCTTAGCATTAAATTACATTTATTTAGCAGACACTTTTATCCAAAGGGACTAACAAAAGTGCGTATCATGGTCATTGGACAACTACAAAACACAGGTTCAATAAGGTACTTAGCAACCTGTAACCTGGCCATCCTGTTTTTGGGGCTAACTAGTGGTTTGCATCTTTCAGTATAGCCACTGTAGTTCAGTTTGTGAAGTCTTCTGTAGACAGCAGTCACTGACACATCCACATCTGCCTCCTAAAGAGCGTTCAGATCTGTCTGACAGGTGAGAATGCTTCGCTCATCAACTGTAGAGGTCTTCTTTGGCCTAAAAGGCCCTTTTTAATCATTAAGTTCTCTTAATGATGTTCCAAACAGTTAATATTGTGTTAAGATTAAGGTTTGGCTCTGACTGTATTTTTCTTAATTCTCAACCTCATAA
This sequence comes from Anguilla anguilla, assembly GCF_013347855.1. Lineage (NCBI taxonomy): Eukaryota > Metazoa > Chordata > Actinopteri > Anguilliformes > Anguillidae > Anguilla > Anguilla anguilla. The sequence continues at coordinate 30,602,290 of NC_049210.1, read as the reverse complement.
CGGCACTCTTGACTTTCATTGACAATCCCAGAATCAACACTAGATATTGAAAGCTCTCTAATACCTACACTGAGGAAGCAATTGAATGCATCTGACTAATCACTTGTGAAGCCATTTGTCCAAAACATTTTGGTGGCCTGAAACAGGGGGGACTATGTATAAAAAGTGCTGTAATTTCTACATGGTGAAACCAGAATGTAAAAAAGTCCCTATAATAAAAGCTGAGAACCTGTACTTTTACCACACGTGAACTGTTTACATTTAAAATTATGGAGTACAAAACCAAATCAAGAAAAAAATATGTCTTTGTCCTAGACATTATGGAGCTCTCTGCACCTACAACATTAGCGTAGGAGAATTTTATTTGTCAGCAGCCTTATATTGCGTAGAGTTGGCACAGATGCTAGATGTAATATGCCTCATTGAAAATAATGAGCTATAATATGGCCTAATTTATTCAGGAGAATTTCTGTGGAAACTCAACCGTACAACAAGGATTTAAACCTGAGTGCGCTACTGGAGCAATGGGCTTATTATGAGTTCTTTAAAAAAAAAAAAAAAAAAACATATGCCCACTCAATAAGTTCTCTATTGTGGATACTATTCTAAAGATCCATTTTTGTATGGAATGTAAACAGGTGATTAGGAAAACCATGATTACTTACAGCCTAATCAGCTTCAGTTAATGCAGGCAGAGTAGTTTACCAATATAAAATATAATTACAGCCTTCCTGATCCAGGCACTAATGTGTACAAACACACACCCTAAACAGAGGAGTGTACCACAAAGCGAGATTGCGGGGTTAGTGAGCTAACTTAAGCTTTAACCCTGGGGTTTCCGTATCACAAAGCAGACTGACTTTAAATAGGGGTATATCGCCATTGTAACTTAAGCTGCACAGCTAACATTGTCCGGGCAGGCTTTGTTCAGGCTATCGGATTGAGACATACAAAAGCACCGCCTCTTAGACTAGCCTGCTCCTGGGAAAAAGGTGTCTCCGTTCCTATAGGATCCAGTTGAGCTTGGGGTATTTTCGCAAGGCAGAGATTATTTGGAGACATATTAATCCGCTGGTGTTCTCTGAGGATACACTACACAAATCATATAGTCTCATCAGAACGAATACAGTACATATGCAAGCTTCTTGAACCCGCATCCATATCTACTTCCTTTAAATATGGGACAATGGTGTGAGTCCCATTATTGTTGAGTTTATGAAAACAATTTGGTGTGATTGCTTCAGGCAAAATCTTAAACATCTTGTATCAAATTTAAGGTTTATGAGCTCTACAATGAGCAGTTGTCACATCAGAAAGGGCAATTACTGAGAGTGTAAATATATTAGTTACTAGTGGCAAAGTAAATATGATATTAACTATAATTAATTTATACACTATTTTTACACTATTTTTTAAACCTTTGTCTCCTGCCTTGTTGGGGGGAAACAATGTTACTTTTCAACATTTTGATTTCTGTATGTTCTTCATATCCATCCATTATGTCCGTCCATATCAGCCTTTTTTCCTCATGTGAGAAATACGCTGCTGGAGTATGGTCCATTTTGCACTGCTATTGGCTCCTTAATGCATACACTGCCACTTTTATGGAAACGTACACAGAGCATAATTAACAAAGCTTGTGTTCACTCAGAATATTGATAACCACATTCGCGATACCGATTAAGCCCAATTGCGGTTGTTAGGTTTTGTGAAACCAGCTAACACAAAGGAACCCTTGGTATGCTAAGCTTCCTTCGTAGTATAACCTCCTGCACTACAAAACCTACAGCATGGCCTCACTCACCCGGGCGTGCTGGAAGTGAGCCCCCCCTCCCATGCCAGATGGGGAGCCGGGAGAGGGCACAGGGGATGTGTTTGGGAAGGGGGGGAGATTCCCTGTGATCAGCATCATGTCATTCCCAATGTCGTTCTCAAGCTCGTCGGGGAAAGGGAGGTCAAACATGTCATCTGGGGGCAGAGAGAGAGATAGTCACAACACTGGGGTTCCGCTCACTGCTACAGCATGTCTGGACCGGACGGCTGCTTCCTCTACTTTCCCACAGACATGGGTGTGCCGTGTGCATTCATCCTGAGCCAATTGTACCCTCTGCTGGTGAAGGAAGGTAGTGAAATTGAAGTTCATGATGCCTGTGCCACTCAGAAAAATAGCACATAACCGAAAGGATCGATTCTGCTGGATATCAATAAACTATGTGAAATAATACATGTTGATTTGTAAGAGCGTAAACCCTTGTTTCCTTCAAATCAGGCACATGTTGAATACTAAGCATTATAGAGAGAAAAGTAATTTTGCCAATGCAAGAGCAAGAACATATTGAGTATGAGTGCTTGGGACAGTGTTCAAGGGTGAGTTGAATTTGCCACAATTTTTCACTACCTTCTATTACCAAGGCTGACGCCCAATGGCTTCAGGCTGACCAAGCATTACAGCATTAATTTCAGCACCCACAGCGACCAAATTTCATAAAGACCATACACTGCAACAGTATTTACTTGAAATAAAGGACACAGCTATCAATTTCAACATTTTCTAAATTTCTAAATTACAGCTATTTTGTTATGTAGGCTCAGGGAATATATGTCAAGGCATATTACAGGCACACAGTGCACGCTAACATGTGCAAAACAAGGCAAAACACAAAATGTAAAAAATTGTTAAAAGTGCTATATTTAAAATAAGTAATTTCTTCAGTCATAAAAAATTCAGTTTGCTTCTCCCATCCCCTGCTCCTGCTAATTGGAGTGTGCTTTTACATACATACTTTCTCTCTCCTCATAGTCATCAATTTCACAGGGAACGCACAGCTTTGGTTGTTTGTGTGAGCAGGGACCACACACAAATTGACTGCATTCCACACAGTCGTCTTGAGCCAAAGTCATAGTTTCAGTGAAAAACTGAAAGTATGTCAGAGGCATTATTTCTGCGGATACCTGTCATTTCTATAACTACAATGCCCACAATTATTGATCTCCATGCTGAAGTCAATCATTAAATAAATCATCTTCATCACATGATTGCAAGGAATTAATTTTGTGTGATTATATGTTTGAAATTACGTTCGATAGCACTTGATTCAGTTGTTGAATAGCGTGCTGGAGGACAGAGCAACCCATTAATATCTGGGTACCAGTACCTGCTACCTACTGTCATTGGGGTTGGTGAAGAAACTGCCTGTTTTTCTTAAATTAATTATTTTAAGAATGTGCATTTGTGGTGTTTGAGTAATTTTAAAGTCCAAATGACTGATGGTGACGGCTCAGGCCTTTCTGAGGTAGGAATGGGGTACCTGGGTTATCCTCAGTGGGATAGGTGCCAGGGGCCACCTGTGTGGTGGCAGATGTGGGGAAGACCAGGATGTGTGTGCAGGAGGCGTCCTGTGGGGTGTTGAGCTGCGAGGTCTGTAGGTTCAGGACTGTGCTGCGACCAAAGACGGAGCCCATCGTCACCGCGTCTGCGCAGACACACACACGCACAAACAAAACACACATGAACATCTTTTATTTACTGAAACAGCCTGACGACTTGATGGATAAAACTACAAGTCTGTCGCAGGTGTCAGAGATCACCAATCATGTGAAATTAGAGATCATATGAAATGTGAATATGTGCTAAATAAGCTCTGGCATTTGCAACAATTAGGTTGCACAAGTAGCTTGCGCATCCACAGCAAGAAGATAAAAACAGTATAATAGTACTGTATTTTTAGGTAGAGGAGATTCACTATAAATGTAACGCACCAAAAATGTAACATGGGCAATAACATTAGGTATAATGCTGTGAAAGTAGCTATTTCAGGTTAATACATGTGAAATTCAAGCTATGCCATATATACCGGGCATAACCACAAAGGAGCCCTGGGGCTCCATGGCAACGAGGCAGGCACTGAGGATGGAGGGCGAGTCGCTGGCAGAGATGCCACACATCCGGCACACGTCGCGCAGCTGCCGACTGATGGAGTGGAGGGAGTGCTCCCCCAGAAGAACGCTCCAGTCTGAGAAAAAGAAGGGGAAGAGGAGGGAGAAAAAGACACGTTAAGGTATTTTTCAGTACTCCAACAAAAGCCTAACAACTGTCCATTTGACAGTATAGTGACTGTATAGTTAGACCAGATGACCTACCATGACTCTTAAAACATTGATATAAGGAAATAAAACAATCATAATAAATTATAACTTATTTACAGGTATCTACACTGTAGTAAGTACATGTCAATGGACATACATGTACTTTCCGTGGGTACAGGCAGTGCACAGCAGTAACTTGTTAGACACTGGAGATGTGGCTACAAATGTGGTCAATGAGTATATTACAGAAAAAATGATTTGTATTATCAGAGAACTGTTTTAATCTGAACATAACCGATTTCTCAGGACAGACAGCTTCCTGGTATACCATAGGGGAAAGGAAACAACCAGACGACTCCAGAAACACAAGACAGCTTTACCCTTCAGCTCCCCGTGACCCAGTCGGCCCAGTCGGCCAATCACAATTCTCCATGGTAACGAGGTCATCTGAATGATGCCAATGCACCACTCCCATACTTTCTGCAAGCCCATCTTCCGAGGTGAGACCTTTGGCCTTCGTGCCCTGTGAGGGAGGGAGGGAGGAAGGGAGAGAGAGATTTTTTAGGTCAACTGTACACTTCTCTATGTGAGTTTTATACAGGGCCCGGCAGTGTCCTCACAGAGGTCCAAACAACAACACGTGAGCCACCTCACCTTAAGGTGATGCATATGGCCTTCTTTTTGATGTCCTTAAAGTTCCCAAACTCTGGGGTTTGGAAATAAATGTTTTGTAACATCATCTTACTGTACATCATCCATGGTAGCAACGACACTAACAGGTGGACAATACAAGTTTTTCCCTACAGAGCCTTTCTGGTTTCCAGGCAGAGCTGCTTTGACCTCTTCAATTACTTTATGAAGACCCTATGGCTGTCACCCCCTGAAAGTCTACTGCCAGTGGACGCTGGTGTCCATGCCACTAGGGGGCAGGAAGGATAGGCCTATGTCTAATTTATCAAATTTAGAGCAACATCATGAAGTCGTGAATGGGGCAAGCTATTCATTGCATCTGGAAATAACATGCAGGCTAGTGTAGCTCCTGGTGTAGTGAACGTGCTTTTACGAAGAGTAACAATTAGCTTAGCTAAGTGACATTGTTAAAGTAGCTTTCCCAACATGGTGTCATGACTACTTATGACGAGGATAATTAAAAGGGTACTTTTTAATGTGCTTTTCTTATATGACTATGAGTAACGTTACCTGTTCCATAATGGATAACTAAACATCAGAGAAACAGAGAGAAAGAGAGATTTCTAGTGCAATTTCTTGAGGCATTTCTTGTGCACGTCATCTCAGACAGATAGAAATGAGGACTCTGGGAAATACTTTTGGCTTAGCTGGGCCAAATATATGCATGCAGTTAAAACAGGAAAAAGCAGGGTCTCAATGAAAACAAGAAAATAAAAAATAAAAAACCATTGTCGCTTCACTAATAGAAATGACAGCTGAAAGTGCTGTCATCAGCTGAAAGCTGAACTCAAGGTAATAATTTGCTTAGAACAACCTCGGACTTCACAAAAACCTATTTATGTCTCCTATACATTGATGCAGCATGTGGTGGCAGTCATTTTCCCACTTTGTAAACTCCGTAAGCTCAATAAAGTGGCTAAGGAAACAGAACTAAACAAGCATCTAAGAAGTGCTGCCTACCCACAAGACCCTCTGCAAGTCTTACTGTACACATCGAGCACCCTTTAAGCCCACCCAGCTTAGGTCTATGTATACGTTATACCGGTTTGGCACGTCAATGTTAATGACACAGGTTTCCAGCAGCTCCCCCTGCTGGTCAGTGCAGGACACAAGGATCCAGCGCTGGTCGTGGGAGAGGCAGTAGCCCACAAAGAGCACGCCATAGCGTGGGGTGGCCTCCCCCCAGGCCTCTCCCATCTCCAGCTGCTTAGTGCGCGTGGGGCCAAGGATGAAGGTCGGGGAGTATAGCTGCAGAGAGCTGGGGTTCTGTCAGACAACAGAGAGGGAAAGAAAAGGAGGTTGGAGGAAAATAAGGAGAAAAATAAAGCCAGTAATTGAGAGGACATGGAAGAGAAAGAAAGATGCAGATAAAGAAAGGGTGGGAGGAAGAAAGAGAGTTAAAGACATCCACAGGCTCAGCAAGTCTACTTACAGTCAATACAAAATCAGCACCACCGTTGTAGTAGTAATGAGGCAGCAGAATTAACATAAATACTCAAGACTATCAATGTATACTGTAATATCTTGGGCAGGGCTTGGCATTAACATTTTGGGCCACTTGCTCTTCAGACAAGTTTCGCAGATTGTTTACTTGTCCGGTACCTGAATTTACTTGTCTGAAATCTAAAATGTTGTCCTATTTAAAAAACACTTTACAAATCCCCTTTTACAATTATTGTGATTTAGTGAATACATACAAAATATAAAATAACAGCAGACTTGCTAACGTGGTCTTTATTTTTCTCTAATTTGCTGCAAGTGGAGCCACTCAAAGCTTGGCTTACATTCAACTCTATGGTATTTTAGCTTCCAAAATAGGTCAATGATCCCACCTACTCACCAAATTTATTTTGAAACACGTCTTCACCTGTGCTTTGTGGAAACACCTAAAGCTGACTACATGTAGCGGAGAGTCGCCATAAATGTCACAGTTTTTGGATTTAGCTCAATTAGCATGGCACTATAAAATTTTACTTCAAACTACTTTCACGTGTCAGTAGCCAATAGCCATTTCAATTGCATTTTTAACTTAATCGAGTCGGATACAACGAAAACCACAGTACAGGCAATCTGATGTTACATTCATATCGCCTAGTTGGTAGGGCTATAACAGAGTTGCAGAATAATTGTAACAGTAAATGAAAACACACTGTAATGCAAGAACGCAGATTTCTTTCTGCACATACTAATGTTAATTAAGGACAGACATTTACAATGGTAGAGAGAGACTAGCCACATCCTTGGATTATGAAGCATGGGGCTTCATTAATTAAAAAGACACACAAGCAACTAGCTGTACAGTGAAGAAAATAGTTGTAGTACCAATAGTAATACTCACAATAAGATGATGTCTTATACAGACTTCCCCACTCATATTTATGAATGCCACATGGTACAGACAATTTCTTAATAATATAATATAACATTGTATGATGTTTGAGTGGATCAGGGTCAAGTTGGATACTGTGGATCATATTTACATCTTACTCTCATTGGATAATGGCTTAGTAAGGGCTAAATAAATTCAGGTCAGAGAAGAGAAATGGTAGCTATTTATTTTGCTACCGTTTCACTTCCTTCTCCAAAGATCTAGTGTAAAGGGTGAGGGGTGGCTGGTTATGTGCAGGCATTGAGGCCTACCTCTGAGGCCTTGAGGGTGGTGTTGACATCGGAGGCGGGCCCAAAGCCTGTCAGAGACTTTATGTGCGTCTGGGTGGGCAGCAGGCGTCGGCACTGGGAGTACGCTGAGAACGCCAGGGAGCGCAGGTGCTGCAGGTACATCGGGCTCTCCCCACAGGCCAGCTGCAGCAGGTACTGACAAGGCACCACCTGGGGACAACATCCGTGTCAGCCAAAAGCAGAGGCCACAACCACACAGTTAGCATTACTAGCCAAAGCACCATTGAAAAAGCACCATCTGAGCTATACTAGATGGGTATGTTCAAGGAATTAACAGGAATGGTAACCAGCATGACCTCAGTCGCAAAGGGCAAATATTATATGGGTCATTCAAGGAAACACTGCTTCAAACAACTTATCATCACTTAAATTGAGTTTAGCATTAGCAAGATTTGCTGTCAGCAACGGGAGGCACAAAGAGGAAGAACAGAATGGACAAGCATTTCATACCACTTAGATAAGAGGATGGAGAAGACTTAAGCTGAATAAATATTTACAATTCTGTGGTTATTACAGGATCATGACAGTGTAAGATCGGGCAAAAACCACCAGATTTAAGGTGATGTCTTGTATAATTTATGTAACAGGAAGCAAGACTATAATTAAAGTTTGCAAAATAGATTCCCCTTTATATTTCATTCACATTATTTACACTGCCATTCACTTCACCCTTTTTATTGTCGTTATTACTGGGCAGCCCCACCATACACTAGGGGGTCCAGAAAACACACAAAATACACAAAGGTAGGTTTGTTTGAACAAATAATTTTGATGAACGCCAGTCAAGATAGACAAGCTGATCAAGCGTGCCACCAGCTGCATCCTCTCAAGTGTTTGTGATGTGTTTCCAAAAATGACAGGTGAGACTGCCCCAGGTTACTGTGATATCACACCACTTCCGTTACCTATAGAATGACCCTGGTTACAAGAGTCAAGTCATAAACCGTGGGAGAAATCGGCTTCCTTATGCATTTAGGGACAGTTATTCATTGAGAACATCTGGAAAACATGCATGCAGTTAAATGTCGCAGGAGGCGACACAGCTGGAGATGCACAATAAAAACTAGCTTTGCGTTGTGTTGACACTTGTCTCCCAGTACAGGGAAATGCCCAGACCAAAGAATTTATTCACAGAGGTGAGGCTAACTAACGCTTCATGTAAGATATTACTTCAATAAAAATATTCTGTGTTGCTGTGCCTATATCTTATTCTGTGTTGCTGTGTCTATATCTAATGTTAATTTGGTTGGCAATTTAACTGAAGTCTTGTGTACTTGGCCCTGCCCTGGTACTGTGATTACTTAAGTAGTAATACACCATACCGTAAAAAATCTTTGGGAAAAACTATACAATAAATGCTATAATGTCAGTGTTACATTTTTCTGAAAAAGTTTTGGAAGTTTATTTTGGTGATTGATGAACTCCGCAAACTGAACGTGAAGAAGAAAGCGCAAGGCCGAAAGAGGCTTGGCGTCCCCACAGGCGTCCACTCGGCAGTGGAAGGCCGGGTCACCTGCAGGACAATGGCGGGCTGCAGGACGGCGGGCAGGGTGCGCAGCAGCTCCGTGTAGCAGCGCAGAAGCCCCAGCAGCCACACGCTGTCCGGCTCCACCCCCTCCCCCTCCTCCTCCTCCTCCTCCCGGCTGCTGCCGTCGGCGCGAAGAAACGGGTCCACCATGTAGATCACGATAGCCGGCGGGTGGGCGTGACTGTCCGCTGCTTCTGCCTCAGTCGGGATGCCGATGCGCTCCCGGTCCGCAGAGCTGGGGAGAGGAGATAACCAGACGTCTATGTTTAGTTTAGTTTAGCTTATTTGACAAAATTAAAACACATGTATCAAAAGACTTGAAATTGTCAAGGATAACATAAAAAAGTCCTGGACTTATTTCCATCGTGGTCGTTGATGTTCCATCAGCCATAGCAAGATAATTATCAGGCTTCAAAAGAACAACACGGCATACATTTACAACAGACATGTTATTCTTCTGCAAATTAAAAAATGCTAATCTAAATGAAGGTTGGCAATCTAAATGAAGTCTTGTGTACGTGGTCCCTAACACCGTGATTGCTTAAGTAGTAATATACCATACTGTAAAAAATCTTTGGGAACAACTAAAAATCTAATAGCATGTAGCTTTTACGGCAGATATACTCCACATGTCTATCATTTCTTTATTGTTAAGCATTTCTAGGAGGTAAAATATATTTGTGATTGTATGAAAATGTTTGGAGGAAATATCATTATGCTATGTACCGATACAAATGTGGGTTTTTTACGATGGCGTAGCTTAGAATAACAATATCGCCAGGCAGTGAAAAGACGTAAATGCTCAATATGCCCTATGTAGTCTGTAATTACAGTCACTGAAGTAAACTTCACAAACACTCCACACTTGTTGGTGGTCACATTCCTCAAATGTGCAGCACTCTTTTGCCGTCGATTGCGTCACACAAGTTTACAGCAAATTACATCTCTGGATCAGTTTGAATAAATTCCATCACTGTCACCGAAACACAATCCAGCATTTTAGGCTAATATCGGGCCAATACCGATAAGTAGTATCGGATTGATGCAGGAAGCAGGTTGACGTATAACAACTGTCTGGACCAACTGAAAACAAAAGCTAAAATTGAAATAATATCAAAAACCCCAGAAAGTGAATTATCCTTTTAAAAAAGTACAAAATTTGCTTAATTCTTTTATGAACGGTTTGTGAATGTTTTAATATCCTTAAAACAAAAGTACCATGATTGTTACTATGACAGAAACGAGAAGAGGGTATGATGCAACAATTATATTTGCTAATTATACAGACACACACCAACCAACAAAAATGAAATTTGTTGGAGAAACTGAGAATTCATAACTATTTACTCTATAAATGAATTAGCCTGAAGTCTCATAAAGGTGTGCATCAGTACAACATACTTGCCAGACCTGTAACATCTGCACATGTTTTGATGGAATTTTTATTCAAGAGGCAAAAGCACAGGTGTTTTATAAACACATTAGACGTCTTGGGCAATCACAAAAAGTTCTAGCACAACTTTGCAAAAAAGAAAAAAAACTGCTCTAATTTATAGATATATGATGCGCATAGATAGGTTAAATAGCCTATTTTCATCATTATGAATTCTTATGTTATGAATGGAGCATATCTCCTTCTCACCTCTCTGGGTTTTCAGCAGATGAATCAGGGGGTTGCACTGGGCAGGCAGTGCTCTCAGATTCTGCGCTGCCCCCCTGTGGCATGTCTGCTCCACCTTGCTGGCCCGGTGTAGACCCAGAGGGCATGGGGGTGGCCCCAGTCCCCTGTGCCGATGCACTGCTGTCAGGGGCCGAGACCGTAACAGGTGGCTGGCCGCCGGGGGCCGGCTGGGATGCGGGCGCGGGGGACAGAGGGGGCTGAGGTTTAAAGGGCAGGAGCACACTGCTGTCGAGCGGAAGCGCGGCCAACTGTGGAACTAAAAAGAAAATGATGAGACAGATGAGCCACACAGCCAATAAGAGAAATAAACATGTTGTATTGAATGTAAACAATTGATTCTCGCATCATCTGCACAAGCACACATGCAAAAGCACAGTAAAAAGGTCAATTATCATATAATAGGGATGCACCGACTGATCGGCCACTGATAACCATTGGCCGATGGTTTGAAAACAGCCGATGGTCAGCTCCGATTATGTCCTGTCAATCAAAAGGAAAAAATAGTCTATTGTTTATTTGTAATTCAAGATGTGGCTTTCATTTGCCTATCAGATACAAAATAATTGCATTTCATTTTCCATATTCGGCATTTCCCCAATAATTGTACAGACCTGGTGGGCTGCCAGGCGACAAAATGCTTTTTTAAAATGCCGAAAACAACGCCAAATATCTATTCATTTGGAAATCAATAATCATTTGGCTTGGGAGCCTCTGCTGGGCACTGTTCCAAAATATGAATCAACCTGTGTTGTTGCCCAGGAAACTTGACGTAATATGAGTGTCACTGCAGTGCAGTGCAGTCTATCAATGAACTATATAAGAACCTCTTCGTTCATACAGTTCATTGTGTTGTATGCTGCTGTCAGTCCCACTAAACTGTGTGGTCAGTCCCTTTACTTTACTGCTGAGTGAAGTGAAAGTAAGTTTTTGATGTTTAATATTTTCTTGTGTACCTGCAATCTCATTGTATGTCTCTTGTTTGTACCGTCAACTGTACATCAAAGCATTGTGTCGGTATGGTTGAACGTTATTCACTGTATGAAATATCTTCTTACAGTGAAGAATCCCTGACTAGTTTACATTCTGGACAGATGTGACTGCAAGCGAACCTATCGCTGTTACCCCTCACAGCACTTTCAACACAAGCAGCGTGGGAAAGTTTGATCTAAATACAGTGATAGCACATAGCCTTTTTTTCCAAAATGGCATCTCTCTATATAATTGTTCCTTTGCTTGCGGGTCAGGCACTCTTCATGGTTTCTTTCTTTTTTAGGACAGCACTTCTTGCATTTCTTGTGTTGAAAGTGCTGTAATGTAACAGCAATAGATTTCGCTTGCATTTACCTCTGTCCTGAACGAAAGAAATCATTTTTACAACAACATAAGCATGGCTTATTTTTTCTCCTATGTTTGTTAAGCATTAATGCACAAGATGCACAAAACTTTGGTAAACCATCAAGGTAATGCCAGGTGTGTCCCTATTTTTTTCTCCGATTGCAATGCTTCAGACCCAGCAACTCCCGGGCAATTTAATTTAATCTAATGTAAATTAATTTGATTTAACATATTTTTACTGAATGTTCTAGAAAATATTCTTTGTCACAAGTTTGTAACATTGTTAAAGATGCTCTGTATGCAGTTGTGGAGTCTTAATTATAATGTGGCAGAGGTCACACAGCTTATTTGTATGCAATAAACGCAGAGTATTAAGTTATCCTTTCCTTTTAAGCCTTGAATATACAGAGAAAACTGAAATTTGAAAGCAAATATAAATTTCTGCCTGCTGCAACATCCACGTCAATATTCCACCCTGCGTGTCACGTCTGTTTAGGGGTTCTTCAGTGCATACCACAAGGCCTAAAAAATACCCTAGTGAAAACTAGATAATTCTAGTGAAATTTACTTTCAGGAAGAAGGCATTTATAGTTGGATTTGTAACTGAAATTGCGTTTATTAGAATGGCAAGATTTTAAATTGTTGTCCATAAAACTTATAGAAGCAGAGCCACCAAACAATTGGTATTGGCTGATGTTCCCCCCAATCAGTAATCGGAATCGGTATCGAACATAAATTTTCATATCGGTGCATCCCTAATATATAACTGATAACTATTGACAACTTCTCAACTATACCCTACTGCCCTCCCATATGGGCCCTTAACATCAAGGAAATCACTGAACCCACAGCCAGGCTTGATCACAAAGGCTCCACTTGATCCACTTGCTGCCTCCCTTGGCTCCAGCATTGCACTGCCCTATCAATAACAGCTAATGCCCTTAACTTCCAAACTTACACCACGTACCTTATCATCAAGCTCTATGTTGAAATATGAAACAAGAAACAAGTTCCACTTCCAACAAACTCAATACCTTAACATGATTTATAAATAAATAGCCAAAGGTCTTCAATACATATACTACAGTATGGAACGGTATCCCGCTTTCTCTTAGATCAGTCACAACTTTATCACAGTACAAACACCTGCACAAAGAATCTTTCCTTCAAAACCAAATGAATACACTCCCCAGACTCCAAACACATGTACTCACATTGCGCACACTCTATTATCACTCACAACCCCCCACCTCCCCACCCCCACAAAAAAAAAAACACACACACACGCAGACAGACACAAACACACACACATGCACGCAGACATACACACACACACACGCATACAGGTGCACACGCAAGCAAGCACACACACACACACCCATCCCTCCATTCATACTCATCTGCCTCACTTTGCTGATGGCCTGTCCATCTCTACTCTCAATTTACTTATCCTTATTTCTTTTCTCCCTCGCACTTTATTATAATGTATACACTCTTTTATTCTTCTCCTCTCTCTCGATGAGGAACAGGAAACCTGAAAAACTGTTTTTAAACTGTGGCAGGTGCAGTTAACATTTTATTGTAAAAAAAATAACATAGAAACACTGTAAATAGAGAAACAGGGAAGCAGTCAAGTAGACAGGTAGGCTAAGTAGTCATGGTGGTCATACTATATGCAATCAAGGTGGTAAGAACAGCCATAAAGAAGTATTCAGGGTATTCAGACAGACAGACTGATGGCCAGGTAGATACTAACCCAGCTGCTTGCAGACATGGGCATAGCACTTCAACTTAGTGAGATTATTATCCTGCTGCTGGCCAGTCCACGGCTCAGAGAGCCACTGATCCACCAGGTCTTCTGTCACTTCCTGGGTTTCCAGCGCACCAACCAGGACCATCCCATCCTGGGACACCTTGGCCAGGGGTCTGTGTTTTCCCAACCGACAGGTCTGGAAAATGTGAGGGGGAGAGAAAAGACAAGGGGTGGGGGCTCGACTGGAGTTAATCTCTAAAACATGCCAACAGGATTACTCCCTTTCAGGAAGAATAAATTTATCATGTAAAAAAGTCTAAATTAAATACAAGCAGCCTTCTTTTCTGACCTACATGTACAGGCAGGTGACAAATTAAAGGAAAAACCTGAATAAATGAGTGGAGAAACATGACGAACGCAGATGCCTCTATATTAGAGTACTGCACAATACAATTAAGCAATTAACATCCTATCACGCCCTGTGGCATGTATAAAAATGCTTGAGCAGGCCCAGTTGACTGCAATTTTGGATCAATATGGCAAGAGGAAAAAAGGGTTCATTAATGGGGCATGGATGGCAGAAGCTTCAGTCACAAATACTGTAGGGTCGGAAATTGTGATCGAAAGCGCACATTCGATGACCATGATGGTCGTGCATTAGTGCGATACGTAAGGAAAAACAGAAGAGCTACTCTTCCTCAGGTGACTGAGAATGTCAATGTGAAGAACAGTCTGGCGACAACTACGCAGAGAGGGATATTATAGTAGGGTTTAAGCTCATAAACCCCACATTACAAAGATGAATGCACATTTGACAGTTCAGTAGTGCAAAAACCATTGGCACAGGTCTACAGAGATGTGGAAAAATGTGATATGGTCAGATGAGTCATCCTTCACCATATTCTCGACAAGAGGGTGAGGGTATGTTTAGCGTACACCAAGAGCACGGTACAGGCCTGAATGCTTGACCCCTACAGTGAGGGTGTCCAGTGGCTCTGTTATGTTGTGGGGGGCATTTTCCTGGCATGGTTTGGGTCCACTTGTCCCCTTAGAGGGAAGATTCACTGCAAACCAATACAAAGTTATTCTGAGTGATCACCTTTATCACATGATGAAACATTTCTATCCTGATGGGAGTGGTCTCTTCCAGGATGACAATATCCACATCCACAGGGCAGGAGGGGCCAGTGAATGGTTTGATGAGTATGACAATTATGTGAATCATATGCTATAGCCTTTGCAGTTTCAAGATCTCAATTCAATTGAACCCCTATGGGAAATTCTGGACTGACATGTTAGACAGCGCTCTCCACCACCAACATCACCACACCAAATTAATAAATATCTTTGGTGTCCCGTCACCTCCAGTAGGGTTCCAGAGACTTGTAGAATCTATGCTTGGGTGCATTGAAGCTGTTCTGGTGGTTCGTGGTGCCCTAGAACAGTGACATTTTATGTTGGTTTTCCTTTAATTTGTCACCCATCTGTATGTAACCAAAATAAATTGCAGCAGAAAAGTAAATCAGATGTAAAAGCTGTATACCTCAGAAAGAATTTTCTGTGTATTGCAATATTCATTCAGGCTAAAATAGCAGTGCATAATCAATACTAGCACAGTACTTCATTACTGAAGTACTTTAAATAAATATAAAAATACACTGAACTGAAACCAAGAATTATAGATGCCAAGGCACATATCCTTGTATTTAAAAAAAAATATATAGTTCCATTGTCACAATTTGTTTACTTCAAATTCATTTTCCCTTAAATCAATGAATTCACAAGTAACTGCTATAAAATACTAATATGTAAACATTGGTGTCATGAACAAGCAGTGATAACAATAAAAAACACTGACTCTTCAGCAAACTTGGGTGATATGTGTCAGCAATGTGATGATTCCTTAATGTGTACACAGTAACACTGAGAAATAGGCAGTCATTACGACCATGTCATTCAGACAGCTGTTAACTGTCCAGGTCGATATGACTACAAAGTATTTGTCATTTAAGAAAAAGATGGCAATCACAGCATCATGCACACTCTGCATGAGGCCAATAAAAGCCTGCATGTGCCTAACTGAAATCAGCCCAAGACAAAACTGGCTGTTTCACACTCTGACCCTAAAAGGCCAGTTTAGAACTTAACATGGTGACGCTCACCTCGTACACGGCACTGAGCTCCCGGAAGAAGACTCGTGCCCCAGCCAGGAGGGCCTCGTTGTCAGGGCAGATCACCAGGAAGGCAACATCCCGTTGTCCTCCGTATGGTTCTAGAAGCAATTTCTCCCAGAAGGGCAGGGCCAGCGGAGACAATGCGAGGAAGTCCCGGTCGTACCCCAGCAACAAGGTAGGTATGGGGAGGGGCTCAGGAGACTCCTCTGAGCCTGCATGGGATATAATTGAAGAAGCACAAAGGAAACAAAGCAAGAAAAAAAGATGGAGAGACAGAAAGAAACCAGGAAAGAAAGAGTAGGAAGATAACTGTTAGTAAGAGTAGATGAGAACACATAAATATTCTGAGGGAGTATTTAAATATTTCAGTGTAATTTCAGTAAAATATTTTTCCATATTCATCTATGCAAAGACAATATTTCAGTATTTCAGAAAAATAGTTTGCCATATTAATCTATGCAATCTATCCTTTCTGCACTGTTGCATAATTAAGCTTTGGTGCGTCATTTCACAATGTTGGTTTTAACAGGCTTAAGAGAATCAAAAACAAGAAGGAAAAGGACAGAAAACAATTTAATTGGATCCTGCTGTTATTTGAAACAATGCTTTGCAAAGGACTAGAAAAAGCAACACACAGTGTGTAAGATGATATAGGTGAATGGGAGAGGAGGATGGGTTGGGTGATGTGTTAGCTCTGTGGATCTCACCGTAGGAGCCCCGTCCAGCCATCTTGTGAAATTGTTGCCAGGTGAGCGGGCCCTGAACGTGCTGGATGTTCTCCCAAGTTCGGCCCGTTCGCTTCTTTTGGATGGCATCCTGGAGGAAGGGCTGGAGAGAAAGCAGCATTCTGACCACATCCTGGGAGGACAGCATGCTGATGTCCAGCACTGCAGAGAGACACGGCCACACAACCACAAACGCACCCACCCACACGCACACACACAATGACAGGCATCACACTGTAAGCAAGATATAATTCCTCAACGCTTAAGTCAATGCAATGTACAGTCTATACTGTGGTGACCAATGCCTAAACCAAAACAGAAATGCACACAACAAAGTGAACATTTAAAACTCCAGTTATCATGAAACACCAGTGTTTAAAAATGAAGCAGTGATTATTCTGAACTGGTTACAAGTATTTAGGAGATATATCCCAGTACAGGACTACTCAGTCAGGTCATGGGGGGTAGTGTTCTACCAGGTTTTCAGTTATAAATAAGCTATATACAAATTTTTGGTGGATAAAAATGATGTCAACTGTACAGAACAAATGTAGCAGCTATGTAAGGGGTAGCGCTTTCAGAGGTGAACTTTGCCACCGCACAAACCACGCAATTGCGTGGGGACCCTGAACACTTGGGGATCCCATGCTGGCTGGAAGCGGTAGCCTATATATTAACGTTTAATATAGGTAAATACATAGACTTCGTTTCCACAGGGGACGCGACGTTCACAACCAAACGCGAACACAGAGAGAACTCAATATCTGAACCACTACTAGCATGTGTATTACATGCCCTCAATTCAAAAAACATACTGCCTTCATGGTTACTCACTTTTTAAAAATGTACATTAATCTCCGAACACATCAGAGGTGCAGAAAACGTATTGCAAGCACTATTAATTAAATTACTTGTGATACTTTATTTGGCAGCAGTTGTCTTTTCAGATAAGCAAAGATTGTTGGGCAATATACCTGTGTATGCTGTGGTCCTATGCCAAGTGTCTATTTTTTATAATGATGATGCAGAATGATGCTAGTTAGCTAGTGGGGAAGATAGCAAAGAGTCTCGGCTATAATGAAGTAAATCGAAGTGCCTTATAAACACAAAAGTGGATCTCAGTAGAGAGAAAAAAAAAACTGACTGGCAGAGAAGGTAGCCAAATTTCCAAAGTTAGATGGCTTTTTTAAAAAGCAGTCACAAACCAAGACTCAACCACGGCAAAAACTGTGTGACCCCTAACAAGTTAGGCTACTACTGTCAGTAAGGATATATCACAAACCTGTGCTGTCCAACTGCTGTCATTCTGGACTTGTTTTAGAGCTGAGATCGTGCAACACAAGTCAGTCTCCCAACTCACAATAATGCTTATAGTGGAACACCATCCACGTAACATCTACCTTTGAGGTGTATAGCTAAAGTTACTGCACTGCTATTATTTATGATGTTACAGTCGCAACAGTGCAGCACTCATTGTAAAATGAATCAAGAACTACAGTTGCACAAAAATAAAAGTTTGTGGACCCTTGGAATGACCTGGATCTCTCTGATATTATCACAATAATAGACAAACACATCCTGCTTAAACTAATAACACACAATCAGTTTCACTTTTCATGTCTTTATGGAACACATTCTGAACATTCAGGGTTCAGGCAGGAGAAAAAAAAAGGATGTGACCGCTTGTTTCTAGTAACTGGTTGGACCTCTTCAGCAGCAACAACCTACAACAAATGTTTGCCAATCCTATGTCCGCACAATGGTTAGGAGGAATTTTAGACCATACCTCCTTACAAAACTGCTTCAGTTCATTTCTTGGATTTCTTCAAGACCCATCTTCAGATCATGCCACAACATCTCGACTGGGTTAAGGTCTGGACTTTGACTTGACCATTCCATTACATGAATTTCTCTGTTTAAACCATTCATTGATTTATTCAAGTTTTGGGACAATGTCGTGTGGCATCACCCAATTTCTATTAAGCTTCAGGTGACGGACCAATACCCTGACATTTTCCTGTTAAGTTTCTTGATACAATTTTGAATTCTTTGTTCCCACAATGATTGCAAGCTGTTCAAGCCCTGAGGCAAAAAAGCAGCCCCAAACCATGATGCTCCCTCCACCGTGCTTCACAGTTGGCATGAGGTTTTATTGTTGGTGAACAGTGCTTTTTCCCTCCAAACATAGTGTTGTGCATTTCTGGAAAGAAGTTCAACTTTTGCCTCCATCCATCTATAGAACATGGTCCCAGAAGCACTGTGGAACATCCATCTTTTGCAAACCTGAGACATGCAGCAATGTTTTTTTTGGAGAGTAGCAGTTTCCTCTGTGGTGACCTCTCATGAATACCATTCTTGTTTGGAGTTTTTCTTATATAGGACATATAAACATACTTTAGGCAAGCTCAAGAGATTTATGCAGGTCCTTTGTTGTTACCCTAGAGTTATTTTTGATTTCCTTCAGCATTGCATGCTACACTCTTGATGTGATCTTTGCAAGATGCCCACTCCTAGGGAGAGTAGTAACTGTACAGAATTGCCTCCATTTGTGGACAACTTGTCTTATTGTGGATTGATGAAGACCCGGGCCTTTAGAAATACTTCTGTAGCATTTTCCATATTTTATGCAGCTCTACAGTTCTTCTAAGGTCCTTTGAAAATTATTTTGAGCAGGGCATGGTTGACATGAACAGATGTTTCTTCAGAAGAGCAGACTCTGTGAGTGACCAAACTTTGTATGCCTTTTTATAGGGCAGGGCACCTCCAACCCACTCCTCCAATCTCATCTCATTGATTGCAACGCCTGACTCCAATTAGCTTTTGGTGAAGTCATTAGCCTAGAGCTTCACATACTTTTTCCAACCTATACTGAATGTTTAAATGATGCATTCGCATTCAGTATTGACAAGAAGTACAATTATTTGTTTGTTATTAGTTTAAGCAGATTGTTTCTGTGTTTGTATAATTGTGATGAAGATCATTCCACATTTAATTAATAATTAATGCAGAAATCCAAGCAACTCCAAAGTGTTCACAAACTTTTTTCTTGCAATTGCATATGTGAGGGGCAGTATAGTGCAGGAGAGATGGAATGGACTGGCTACACTTTCTAACTAGAGTCAGAGCCCGGGAGCTGAATTTGAAGGAGACTGATGATATTGAAAAACGCAAGGATGCCCTTCAAATGAGTGAATAGACAAAGTGCTTTTCAAGTCGAATAGTGTGGGGTTTCTGGTCAACTGCCATTTCAGTCTTTTATAATTTGTTTTCAATTTGAGTGAGCAAAGATGCCATGTTGTAACGGTAAGACCTGATCAAGAAATTTCAGTTAACTTAATCCACATGCACTGTTTCTTAAAAATATGCATCAGATCATTTCCAAGCTCCAAAACTATAAGTAGGATGGGTGAGGGTGTGTTTAGTAAATGATCTTTCTAATCTTAAAAATTGCTTACTGCAGATAAGCCCACTGCAGACGGGCATACTATGGTTACATTTTTATGATACCCACATTAGAGCAATCTTGGCAATTGTGTGTTTTTTGTCATCTTGGTGTCCTAGATTTGAGAGTACCTACACATTGCTCCCTGTAACTTTTCAGTATTTGAGGACAGTAAAAATCAAGGTAGTAACAGGTGTATTTTATTGTAAGATGATTAGACTGTTAGTTAGCTATTATGGTTAAACTCTGTGCAGTTTTTGACTGTAGTAATACTTGCTATATAGCTAGGCGGCTAGTGATCTCCTTGCCCTTTGATCAAGTAAGGAAATCTGTAATATAATAACATGCAACTTGTATATGCCGAATGAGATGCTTTTTCCATAAGATAAAGTTATTGCGTCCTTCAGTACAAAAAACCAGTACTATGCTGTTGCATGTAAAACTCCTTGTCTTACATAGGCTGTGCAATAGACTTTGCTATTCACTAACAATTGCACACATACCTCTCCCCTACCCTAGTATTGCGTATTACCCCCCCCCCCATGTTCAACAAGAACAGTGGCACCCTTAGGTAAATATATAATTGATAAATAACTACAAATTAAGCATTTTCTAAGATAAATTAAAATAATATGAAAAATATAATTTTATAAACCAAACACATAATGTCTTCATATTTAGTTAAGAAAGTTAAGAGTAAGAACTTTTAAGACATGTTGCAGATGTTTGGCCTACAGTACGGCCCTTGGCTCACTCATCCGAAAGCTAAAATAAGTGCTAAAATAGTAGTATGTATATGAAGACAATGCTACCAACAATATACACATGAAGAGTTTTGGGGGCCCCAAAACTGAGCTTTGCTTGGGCCCCAAAAATGTATAAATCCACCACTGAGCGCTTTACCGTTTGCGTGTGGCCAACTGTGCAGTGCAGTGCTTCTCACAACGACTGGGTCCACCTTGCCCCCTGCTGGATTGTCCACGTATTGCTGGCCTTGCACCAGGGCATTGTAGCACTCGGCGCACGCGTCGCTGCTGTCCGCCCACAGCTTATCAGCCATCCAGTTCTGCAGCAGCGCCTCCTGGCGGCCGCGGCAGGAACAGGAAGGTGTCCGCTGGAGGGAGGCGAGCAAGGAGATGGGCCGGGAGCACTGCTCCTGCAGGAGCACCAGCACGTCGGCGGAGGGATCGGCGATGGGGGCCGTCCTGCGGCAGAGAGCCAAGCGCCGCTCCGCCGCCTGCCCCACCTCCGAACCCCGGCCGAAGATGTCCAGCTCGTCCTCTAGGAACAGGCCGGTGCCGTGGGCCAGCCGGCGGTTGACGATGGCGCTGAAGCCGCACATGCAGCGGTACTGGTCCTCGCGGCTGGAGTCGGGGATGTACAGGCCCACGTCTGCGCCCTTCACATTCATGTTGCAGGCGCAGATGCAGCAGCTGTCGAAGTTGCGGTCTTTGAAGACATCCAGCACCGAGTCGGAGAGGAGCAGAACGGCGTACAGGCTGTGGGCTTCGGGAAGGGCGGGCGGGGCAAGGGGCTCTACGGAGCTCAGGCCAAGCCGGCTGGTGGTGGGGGTGGAGGATGCCGGCGAGCTAAGCTCGGTGCCGTCTTGCTTGACGGACCCCTGCCCACTCCCTGTCACTCCTGTTCCCCTGGGGGTCCGGGGGGTCCGAGGAGTGGGCACAGAGAAGCGGGGGGTGGCAGGAGAAGTAGAGGGCAGTACACCACCCCCACCGGTGTTGCCCGTTGAAGCGGCACTGTGGACGGCGACCGGTGTGCCCATCTGAGGGGTACTCATCTGGGCATAGTCCTGGTCTAGCAGGCTGTTGACACTTGGCACATTTCTAGGAGGATAGCACATGTTTAAACTTCACATCAGCATTCACTGAATCACAAACAACGCACGGTTTGTCACATTAACATTTCAGTGCATGACCCCGTTGACAAAGTGAATACAACCATTTAATAAAATATAGCCTGATATTCTTTAAAAAATATAAAAATATGTGACTAGTGCAACTACATGTGCATTGCAGCTAATAAAGTGCAAATGACAGGTACAAGCATTAAATTTGACTGGTGTGAATGTCCATGGAATATGCTTTTGTTTTTCTTTTTTACATTTTTTAAAAATTTCATAACCCACCTCAACCCCTCCCAAGACTCAACAGGGGGAACTTCTGTAAAGAACACTTACATGTAACCATCCCGGGTGAAGGGTAACTGAGGGGGGAGATGCAGTTGCTCCATCTTGGGGGGAAGGGCCCAGGATGGCCGATAGTAACAGTTGTCTGGAATCCTCAGGGGGGGCAAGTATTGACTAGGCAGGGCTCGAAGTGGAGCAAACATGGAGCAGCCAATGTGTGGTTGAACAGCAGGAACACGATACACAAATGAGAAGTCCTGGGGTGGGCGGAGACAATAGTTTGGGTGCAGTCCAAAAAAGTTAATTCTACTTCATAATAACAAATACATTTGAAAATGAAAAACAGCACATGTGTAGGTGTAATTCATCTTGTCCACCAAGCAGGGTTTAGGGTAAATTTAATTTGCATTTCACAAAATGAACTGATATTCAATTCATGAATCAACAAATGCCTATTATATTCAATGAGGATGTTTCAATTCATTTTGTGCACTGGCTAAACTGGAAATCGAATTGACCCCAACTCTGCCAGCAAGGTGTTGGTCTCTGGTGTTTTAAGTCAAAACAAGTTTCTAAACATGTGACTGAACAAATTAGAACGACCTGATAGAGTGGCTTTAAACATATGCTTGTTAAAGGATAACTTTGGTATTCTTCGCCATGGACCCATTTTTCTGAACTATTTTCACCACGCTGACCGGTAATGCTAATCATTTTTTCACAAGCTCATTTGCGTAGCCTCATTAAACTGCATTGCAATGCAGAGTGGATCAGTTCTTAGGGTGACCAAAGTTCAAGAAAGATGACAAAATTATTATGAATCCTGATCAGCTTGGTAGAATTAGTTCAGAAACATGGGTCCAAGTAAAAAGTAAAAAAAGTTATCCTTTAAAGAGGTTTTTGCTGTATAAAACCTGCTAGACGTTGCTGAGCTCCCTAAATTACCTATCTATTTTGGCAAAGTGTACACAGCGACAAGCAAATGGTAAATGGACTGTATTTATATAGCGCTTTTATCAAAAGCACTTTACAATTGGTGCCTCTCATTCACCCATTCACACACATACTCACACACACCAACGGTGAAAGGCTGCCATGCAAGGTACCAATCAGCTCGTTGGGAGCAATTAGGAGTTAGGTGTCTTGCTCAGGGACACTTCGACATGCCCAGGGCGAGGGATCGAACCAGCAACCCTCCGACTGCCAGACAACCGCTCTTACCTCCTGAGCTATGTCGCCCCCGAAATAGCAGTCCCAAATAGCCCCCTCACCTTGACGTTCTCTGCCTTTGGGCTGGCCATGCCCTCTTCCACCTCCATTCTGAATTCAGTGAGCTGGGAGGTGACCAGGGGCCCCAGAGAATGGTCTGTGTTGGCTGCAGGGGTCGGGGGCTCCTGGCTGAGCGTGTCTCGGTAAGTCATGACAGGAGAGAAAGCCAGGTGCTGCTCAAGGGAGGGCGGAGTGGGGAACATGCGCTGGAGATCTGCAACTGCTGAGAGGAGAAAGCACTCCATCAGCCACATTTATGAATTACCAGGGGCAAAAAGCACATGAGCATGAAAAAACTCCAACTTACTTGGAGGATATGGCACGGCAGTCCTGCCATCCTTTCCCAGGGGCCGATCTTCGGCCCCAACAGGAGGGGCCTTGGGTGTTTGCTGATGAAGAGCCATTGCCTGAAAAAAAAAAGTCAGGCAAAACACTAAATACACCTGAATTTGGTCATCTATAGTTCTAAATATTTCATTAATGGCAGGCAATGTTTTCATATATAAATATGCTGTTTGATTCCAGTATACACTTCTTTTATCATTGCAAGTCACTCTGCCAACTGCCAGTCATGTAATTTAATGCAAAGTAATGTCAGGTATGCATTAGATCAGGTTAGTAATGAGAGGAACCTGTATGGACTCAGTGTTGGTAAAACATTTTCTGCTGGTAAAATCCTTGGTGTCACTAAAAAAAAAAAACTAAAAAAAAAAAACTCTTTTTTTAATTACTTGCTCCCAGGAAGACCTGAGTCTACCCCAATAGCAGGTCTCCTCATCTACACCCCATGTCCATTCATGGCTCTTTCACTTTTCTTTCCCTCGGCTAATACATGCTCTATACGTGTCGTGCAGTAGCAATTGCAAATCCTTCCCTGTTGCACATCATAGTTTTCTATCACTAACCAGTGCCAATATACTGTAGGTCAACTGATGAACTGGGCTGCCTACTCAGCTCTCATCCCAAGGCATACCAGCCCATATTTCTTGGTGACTTATTTAATATATAAAGGCCCCCCAATGTTACTCAATGCAACCAACAAACAAGGCTGTCAATTTAACTATCTGCATGAGAAACTGCGGCATAAGTTGTGTTGATGTTGTCTTGGTGTAACAGGCGGTGTTTTTTTTCATTCTGTTGTAAGTGAGAGATGGCCAGTGGAGAGAAAGGGGCATTAAAGGGAATAAACAAGTGGCTCGGAAAGTGTTTATTATTTTTAATTATGGCATGGTATCATGTAACATACTCAATGTATATATATTTCACTGAAGACCCTGTGTAATCAAAGTCGAGTTCAATCTAGAGACTAAGATTGCCACTGCAAATGGTAATTTTGTGTTATGCGTCAAGATCACTGTCTTGTTGGAGCTCATGATTTTATTTAAGTTTCCAAGAGCACCAGGGCCCATAGATGCAAAACAAATACATAAAAGTAATGAGCCACCAACATATTTCACTGTAGGTATGACATCCTTTTAAACTTAAGTGTCCTTCTTCACTAGGGTACATGGCCATTAAGCTCAATTTTGGTCTCAGCTCATCATAACATCTGGTTATAATTGACATTCCAGTGCCATTTTGCAAGGTCCAGATGCTTATTTTGTTGACTGCCCTCAATTGAGGACCTCAATATAAACCTTACTGGTGTAGAGATGGTGTATTTGCGTCCCTGAGAGGCAACAAAAATGTGTAGATCTCCAGTTGTGGCCCTTGGATTTTTCTTTATATCCCAAACCATCTGCCTCACTGTGCAAAGGGGCAAGATGCACATGTAATCACCACCAGGCAAGCTTACCACTGTTGCAGTGGTTTTAAACTTCTGAATTATTGACCTAATAGAAGAAAGTGGTATCTTAATTTTTTATTTGTTTGTAATCTACAGCTCATTCAGAATGCTGCTGCCTGTCTTGTCTTCAGTTGTCTAAAGTTCTCGCATGTTGAGGTCACTCCTCTGGCTGCCGATTTCCGCCAAGGTCAGGTTAAAAGACCTGGCTCTGGTCTACACTGCAGCCAACAGGACAGCCCCTTCCTGCCTATATGACATAATTACACCCTATACTCCAGCTTGACCAATCCGCTCTGCTGCAGCTGAGTGACTTGCACTTCCTAACTATCTGTGTGAAAGATTTTCCCTCGTCCCAACCACAAAGCTTCTCCACCCTTGCTCCGTAGTGGTGGAATGAACTCCCAATTCCTCTACGAATCACTCAGTCACTGCCCATTTTCCGCTGTGGTCTGAGGACACCTCTCTTCAGACTGTACCTCGACTAACTCTAACACTACTCTGCAGGGCTACCCCCAATCGAATATCATTTATACGTAACACTTGTATCTTCATCTTAATATCATAGCTCTTTATCATATCTCTTGTAATCATGCTTCACTTTTAGTTTATTACTTGCCATAACATTACCAATGATTACTGTGTGAACTAGACATGATGCTCACAGCTATGAATACTTTATGAGAATTGAACCTTTTCTGACCTGTGTCCTGTAATTGTTCTGATCTTCTGTATGCATTCATTGTACGTCGCTTTGGATAAAAGAGTCTGCCAAATAAAAATAATATAATACAACCACCTCCTGTGAAGGTCAAGAACTCTATGTCTTGCTTCATTTGAGAGTTCTTTGCCTCTGCCCATGGTGATGGATGACACGTGGATTTTACATGAGTATTACCTAATTTTTATACCCTAGTGAAACTACAATTGGAGGCCACAACACAGTTTCTTCAGGTGGGGTTTAACTTGAAAATGTGGCTTGTAAATGCAGGTTTATTTTTGTTTGAAAAAATATGACTTTTAAAGCAAAATCTTTTTTTCTGGGCAAATATATTAAAATAATTTTCCCATTATTTGTCTTTTCTACATTAACCAGGCTTCTTTACTTATCTTTATCAAGAGAGTGAATATTTTTTGGAGGCCACTGTACAGTACATTATTTCATACATTAGAATGAATAGAATTAGAATACTTGTTGCTTTTGGTATAAAGCATGTTTGTAAAAATGAGAACAGACAGTTCACCCTCCTGTTATATTTTTTAAGTTATTCAGACAAGGGAAAGCAGAGATGGATACAGATTTCACTGTACAGAATGTGCTGTACAGGGGAATTGATCCTACAGCCTCCTAGGAGAATTTGTATGTGGGTTGAGAGCAGTGCTGTAGTGCTAAAAAAATAAAAAATAAACTCTGGGCCTGCACATTTTCCAGCTGTTTACACAGCACTGCAAAAACAAGCTGACCCTCTTTTAAGATTGACAGTTCAGTTACTATTCACCTCATGGCTAGCATCAATTCCTTCTGGATATGAAAACCTGTGGTGGTTGGCAAAATGTGACCGTTGTTGTAGTTTCAATATAGCAGCTTGTTAGCAACTTATTTTCTTAAAGCACATAACAGCGTCAAAATTCATGGTTGAGATATTTATGGATGAAATTTATGTCATAGAACAAAACATGAAACTCTCTTAAGCTTACAATAACCACATACCTTGAAAAATATATTTTCTGCAGAAATCAAAAAACCTATGGGAAAATCCTAACTCACTTCCAGGTTTTAGGACAACAAACTGTACCACACCTATAGCACATTTATTCCCTCGTTCTTTCACACCATAGTCACAGATCATGAAAGGAAGAACAGTATCTAGCAAGCTAGCATACTAGCTTAGCCAACAAGCTAGGACTACCATCGTAACTTCCTCTATGAACTGTGGGAAAATTGATTTAATTATTCATAATGTGTCTTTCTATATTGAAATAAAAGTCCAGTTGAATGGAAAATACACATTGTGATGGTTCTTAGCTGTTGGCTGTTTCAATGTTTGGTAGTTAGTTTTTAATTAATGAATTTATCAATTTATTAATTAAATTATTTTTTATTTGCTCCACCTCATGAATAAACAGCATTCACATGTGATTACCCTCCAATACAGCCCTGGTTGAGAGTCTCCTCAAGCACTTTTAAAAAACATTTTTGGCATTCACACGGATTTATATGGCAAAACACAACAAACTGGTTAGAATAGTATAAACCATTTGCAGATCCTGAAAGTTTTGTAGTATTTTACAAAGTTGATTGTTGTTAGCCACCATTAAATGTGCTTTTGGTTTAGTTCTAACTTGCGCTCACTTACCCCTAGTTCATCTTCATCTGAGTTGTCAAAGATGTTCTCCAGGTCAGAGATGAGGACCACTAGATCTGTCTCCCTGGTCAGGGGTGGGTTGGCCTTGGCTGCCGCACCATCCTGTTGAGATTCCTCTGTATAAGAGAAAGAGATCATTCATAATGAGGACACAAAGGCCCAATTCAAAATGCAAAGAACTATTAAAGGGTCCATGTGAGTTAAAAAATGTCACCAGATTTTGGTGCTGTGCTGAAAATGGACATGGCATCTTTCCCATCAGGTACTGCTCCAGAGCTACTTGTGGTTATGGTGTCTCCCTAATAAAAGAGGAAGAAAAATAATGAGACTGTCACCAAAAGAGCTGCTCTGCAGTTCCACCGAAATAGTTTCCAAACTATCATTCTTCATCAAATTGCAGGTCCCCAGTATAAACACATGTTCATATGAAAGTAATTAAAAGAGAAACAATATTCTATTGATGTATTTTATATATACTCTTCAAATGGAAAACATTCTAGCTGTGCACACCAGGGACTATACTTTTGGAACAGCAAGTAAGGCTGACCCTCTTGGAATAGTGGCCTAATAGTGGCTTAATATTAAAGCCCCTATATGCCAGAATTGTAAATAGTATGCGTGAAATTCCACCTCTTTGCTAAAATGTTAAAGAAAAGGCGAGGTACCTTAATTTTCCTTCCAGGCTCCCTCTGCTGCCCCTTAAGTCTCTTGGAAGTAGAGAAGCTGTACTCAAATTCCCCTTCTTTGAAGGCATAGGGATCATCGCTGGAGTCGGTCAACCCCTCTGCCCCTGGTTGTTGCAGGAGGCCCAGAGTGCGAATGTGTTCTTTCACCCTCTCCTCTGAGATCTTGAAGCGTTTGTGGGTTTGCATGAACAGCCTGATAGGGAGAAGACTCAATCAGGCACTCACATCCACATGTAAATAGTAGTCCAGAGTTGATGACTTGATTTAGTTTCCAAGTTTCCATGTGCATGTGTGTGTGTGAGGAATTGGCTTCTCTTACCTCTTCAATGTAGCCCCCTCATTGGTCGCCTCGGCCTTATTCTCCACTCGATCACTCTGTAGCTCTGGGGGCCGGAATTCAGGATTCACCATGCTAGGGGCCTTGTAACCCTTCCACCACCCACCCGCAGCCTCCACGGGAGGGAGGGATGCCATGTACAGTGCCGTCTCACTGGGCTCTGATAACCGTGGACCCATGGGTATCTCTGGACAAGGTGGCAGACCTATGGGGGGCTCCAGCAACTCATGTTCCTGTACCCGCGGGTGAGGGCTTAGAGTGGGGGGCAAAGGGGAGACAGGAGATTGGATGGGCGACTCTGGGGGTTTTTCACTTGTAGGGTGGGGCTTGGGATACTTGCAGGTAGGCAACACATCTAGAGGGGTCTCCAGCACCACTAGTCCCAGTTTCTGGGCCCCAGCAGACTCTGGCTCAATGCAAGCCTCCGGATCCACAGAAAGTCTGTGATGGAAGGGTATCATGGCTGGTCTTTTGGGCTGCTTGTCTGGCTTTTCAGCTGCTTTGTGCTTTGGTGGGGCTGGCGGGGGTAGTGAGGGTGTGACCATGGTTGCAGCATTGCCACCAAGCTGGGGGTTTGAAGCGGGGCGGCCTGCCACATTTGTCTGTCGCTGCTGCTTGTGCTGCTTTAACCTTGTTGGGAAAGAAAACCAGAGAAACAGTTTGCAGTTCATATTTTGAATATATTAGGTGTGGAATGGTATATTTATGCATACCGAACCATTCAGTATGGGACCTTCAATTCAGTACGCACTGTGAACCATACAATTACAGTCTCGCGTATCGTACAAGCAGAACTTTTTTTTTCTTCTGCTTCACAGGGGTATCATCTTGCAGTAAGGCCAGATTCAAGGGATTTCTAATAAAACTGCAATAGTTTTCATTACTCAATGATGGCTTCCACTATAAAATTCTTGAAACCAGCTCAAACAAGCCAAACAAATAGTTGTGCCAAGATAATCCTCGTGGTGTACAAAATTTTATAACACCTGGGTGAATGAGGGACAAACCAAACATATGCAAAGCACTGGCTACAACACAGGGTTGGCTGATCCATTAATTAAGCAGATAAGATCCCAGCAAATATAGAGACATGTAAATATTCTGGAACTGCCTGGGTGCCTATAATTATGGCTCGCACGGCAGCAAGAGGTGACCAGCATTACTTTACCAGCAGGGTGGCCATTGGGCGCATTTTGCTAAAATATTGAACAACACCGCTCAATCCCCTGATGCTCACAAACAGCAATGTCTAATGTGATGTCAGCATGGACACAGAAAACTTGGCAGAACATGTGCAAAGGGAAACATGGATGTAAGCACAAGCTCCTGAACAGTGGTGTCTGTACCTTCATTTGATGAACAAAAAAAAAAAAGCAGCCATGAGATGAGTTCACTGCAAATTTAAACCTGGAGGGTGAGCAGCCAGTTTGATGGAAAAACAGTAGTGGCTCATCGTCCTACTAGCCCTATCCACTGTGGCCCCCTAATGGTGGGATATTGATATCACAATGTTTTCATAGCAGCGCTATTCAGAGCAGGCCGCAGTGCCTGTAGTACTTGCTCCAACCATGCACTACACCATCTGTTTCACAAATTATTTTACCACCTTAGTTCAGGAAGCAGGGGCGACTGCTGAGTTGAAAACTGATGGGGTGGAGAACTTTCACAAAATACTAAATCTGCAATCAAATATAGGCAGTTCTCCTGGATTAGGCCATTTGGTAAGTAATAATCATTTTTGTTTGCGTTGTAAAATTTAGCACATTTTACCAACTTATTTAAAATTGTGGATACATGTACTCTTCGTTCTCCATAACCAAACTCAAAGAATATTAATGAGATCTGCAATGCACAGATTTAGTCATTTAAATGTTCTAGCAGGTTTTGTAGCCTTCATTGAAGGTTGTGCTGAAAGCAAACACGGCAGTTATCTTTTTTCGTGATGTGTATTTACTGATTAAAATGAATTTTTCTAAATTGAATTTATTACTTAATCTCCCTGAAATTATATGAAGAAAGAAGTTGTGTATTTACCTGCCAATTGATTATTCAGATTATTGGCACACTTAAAAATGAATAAAAACAGGTTGAAACCAATTATCTGTTTAGAAGGAAAGTTTCTGTCCTGTCTATTTTCAGCTCATCTACTGCCACCATCAGGACATAAGCTCATCAGTGAAATCTGGTAGTGTAGTGCATGGTTGGAGCACATACTTGCAGACACTGTGGCTTGCAGGACGTGTAATTCAGTCGCACTGATATTTTTGAGGGCTAAAGTCCGTTCATTGGCTAAAGTAAGTAGGGGTACGTGATTTCACGTGCTTATGTTTTTTGGTTCACATCTGCATGTCTCTACTGTTCTTGGCCAAATTAGTAGGTATCATTAAAAGGAGACTGTACGTAAAGTTCAATAAGTCATGCCCAAATTATAGACAAATAGGAGAATATCCTATAAGAGATTCAATGCCACATACAGTAATGTCACATAAATGGTGTCCTGCTGTTTCCTTGTCAAAGTCGCAGTCTAAAATAAATTAGTTGTTTGGTATTGGGTAGTTGCGCATATAAAACCTTCCTCTCCACCCACTCCGCCACTCTTTGCCTCTCCAGTGAGGCATTATTCTGAATACAGTTTTGATGAGTTACGAGATTTAAACGATGGCAGGAGGAAAACTTCTAACTTAATACAACTCACATTTAGTAGCCAAAGGGGGCCCGAAAAAAGAGAATTCAATGTAATCCAGGTAACCCCACACATGGATCGATTTCAAACTCAAACCTTGGATTTGACAAAAAGCAGTGCATGTCTGTCCATGACCTCGAAGAACAAAAATGCAGTTTGGACTTATTGTACCTGGAGCAGCTGCAAGATGCTCTCTCTGCCGGGTCAATGAAGTCCCATGCTGGTGCCCTGTTTGGCATCTCCTCCTCTGGGGTCATAATGCCGGACAGACTGTGCCTGCAGACAAACAGGGTCGGGGGGGTGGGGGGGGGGGGGGGGGTGGTCACTAACCTCTGCCATCAATAATAACACTTCTATTGCCTGCTCTGACCAGTTGTGTCCGGAGGCATTGACATATCTGGATATCAACAGCTTACATGTGTTGCGTCTGGCTCAGGTAGCACTCTTTCCAGGCCTGGTGCACCACCTGGCTAGTCAGTTTCTTCCCAGAATGCTTTGGGCTAGGGCTGGTGGCCACCATGCCACTCTCCTGTCCAGGGATGCTTGAGACTAAAGTTTGGAAACCGCTGTCACCTAATACAGCAGGATGCAATCAACAGGACAAGATATTAAGAATGGCAAACCATCACAAACTATGAGAAAGGTACACTATGTCTTATCTATATTTCTCATTAATTTATGAAGAGCTAGACTAGGGCTAGGAATATTTTGGGGGTTACCTGTACAGGGCTGCTCAGGTGATGAGGGAGGAGTGAGTGGAATGCTGCAGTTGGAGGGGTCCCTGCTAATCCCTTGGGCCCCAGGAGCCAAAGGGACCTGCTCCATTGGCAGGTCACTCTGGGCAATGAGCACAAAGGCTGCTGGGTATATCATTCTCACACCACCTACAAGGAAAAACAGGCTGTCACACTCACACTTTGACAAAGATTGCAGGATAGCCCTTTCCTGCCACACAGACAACCATTGTTCCAGACTTAAAAAGCGGCAACCCCCTCTTCCTGACCAGTACCAAAGGCTCATCTGCAGCACTGTCATCTTGATGAGTCCTTTATCATGCCAGAGGCCTGACTTGAATTAAATGGAATCGATGGAGTCAATGAGGCGATTAAAAGGTGCTTCTGATGGGTGCTTCTGAGCTTCCATTCTTTTTTACAACCCCAATCCATATGAATTATTTAGCAGAACCAGAAATCCCAAACACACGCATCTATTTTTGCCTGACTGCCTGTAATCAAAACTCTAAAATAACCTGAGGTTGAAAAGATTAACTGACTCACAGATAAGCTACAGATGTACGCACATGAATATAGACGGTTTTCCCAACTGATCACAGACATTTCACATATAAAAACATAGCAATTTGAGAGATAACATAATATTGACTTTTGAAGTTTACTGTGTGTCCCCCCACTGACCTGTTGTAAGTACCTGCCTCAGAACTAGATAACATACCAAATAATAGTGGCCATTGCTGAAGACTAAAAAATGAAGCAGCTCAATGCGAGCTTCGTAGTCGAAACCCAGGAGGAGATGAAGGGGTTCTCAGGGGCTTTTTCTGTACCTACGATGACCTCAACAGCCACGTGGCTGTGGGGGTCATAGCTGGGGTCTCCGTCCTGGCGCTCATCCTCTCGAAGCCTCAGCACTGTGGGGTAGAAGTGGCTCCACTCCTCCATCAGCTTGCGCACTGCAGGCTCACTCATCTTGTAGGCTTGGCCTGTCAAGGTCCCAGCCAATCCATAAGGGCTCAGGATCACTAGAATACACAAAGGGCTATGTTTACTAAGCATGCCAAGAATTATCATCAGTGCAACAAAATTTATTTTACCAACCAATTTATGAGATTTGGTTCATAAAAGCTTGCCTGGGTGTTAAGAAACAAATAAAAGCAGCTTTCGTCATCTATTTGGATGTTACCACTGCTCACTTCATGGCAACTTACGAAGTCGCTTGTGCATCAATGTTTACGTACAGTACAGTCTTTTTTCATTCATAAGGTGCTTCATAATCTGAGGATGTGGCTGGTCTCATGTTACCAATGGAAAGGTGTTTCCTTGATTAGCATTAGTATGTGCAAAAAAAACCTGTGTATGCACATTATAGGCATGTTAATTTACTGTTACAATTATTCTACATCTCTGATACAATCATAAGGACTACTATTATTATAACATCAGACTAAGTTATAAGTTATGAATGTAATTGAAACAACTAATAACTACTGACATGTCAAAGTTGGCTGAAGTAAAATCCGAAAACTGTTACATTTATGGAAACTCCCCAGTCTAACACGCTGACAATGTCTTCTCGTAAGATTGGCCATTCTGATCTTGTGCCAGAAAGAAGTTAACACATGCTTTTCACAGTTAAAAGTAACCTTTACTGCAAGGGCCACCAGCCATGATAAATCATCAGTAGAAGGTTAAATGCATTTCCATTCTCTCCTCCCATATTTTCAGTCTACCGTCGGAATGCCCTAAAACATACGTATATGCATTAACCTAAACAAGAAAATTGGTGGGGTGCCGCACTTCTCTTGTTTTATCAGTGCAAATCACCGGTGTGGCACCTTAGTAAATATGACAAAATCTGTCCCATGTTTGTCTTGTTAGCGTCCACAAAAGCCCCACAAATCCTTAGCAAACATTGCCCAAAGGCTGACAACTGAGTTAAGGTGTTATGGATCCGAGGGTCACAGAGTTGGACAACTAGATTCAGATGGGGGCCCATCTGAATTCATAAAGCATCAGAGAGTTGGAAAGTGTAATTGGATTTTGATGTGTCCTTTGTATATTTAACCCAGTAGGTCAACTGAGAACTCAATTCTCTGTTGCAGTGATTATGTGGTAAATCAAAAGTGGGCAGGAATGCAAGAGATTGTGTAGCCAATCAGACTTAGCGGGCAATTAGGTGGCCAGTTTTTGTGGGAATTCGGCCAGCCCAATCATGTTAACACTTCACTAACACTGCCACAGGATCATTAAAAACAACAGGAGCTTGTTTTAACATCTCATACAAAGGATGGCACCTTCTACAGTGCATTGTCCCATCAGAGGAGCATTTGAGCTCTGCTTGATCCACAGGGAACAGTGCCCCACTAGCACCACTTCAACTAGCAACCATGCTTTACCCATCCTAGTACTAAACATCTCCCATCCTAGTACTAAACAAGCCCACACCTGCTTAGCTTCCACAGCTAGCCATGATAAAGACACAGGGGGTATGACTGCTGGATGTGGTACTTTCCTGCAGAATTCCAGACATTGGTAGAGTCTGTGGTGTAAGCATGACATCCTGGCCACATACAATGACCCATAACCCTATTAAATGACTCTAAATTTGACTTGCATTTGGTTCTGAGGTAACATTATGAGAAAAGCATTAGCCACACAGCCTTAGAATATATTATTCCCAACAAAATAAATCGAAGTCGCACAAAAAAACAGGTATGGTCAGGTATGTCACACACAACCCTACTAGTAGCATTCACTGATAGTCATCATTTAGTCACAGAGGATACATGTCCATAACATTTTAAGAATGTTCTGAATATAAGCACAGAAATGCCAAATTTGTTGATCATTTTACAAAAAAATAAAGAATACCATTCTATATTGTTATATAGAATGTATTGTTTCTTGAAAGACTTAAAGATAATAGAAACTGGAGAAACATACATGTCAGCAATGTTTACTTTAACTACTAGGAAATAGTCTGGGAACCAAAAAATGTTAGCTGGATTAAATCTACTTGTCTAGTTCTGCTGTTGCTCTGAAGTGGTTCTCCTACCTCGCACAGGGGTGGAGGAGGTCTGGGCCAGGGTGATGTGATCCTCATTGACGCGGTAGGCTGGCTGGTGCTGAGCAATCTCCACACTGGTGCAAACATTGCTCTCTCCATGCAGGAAGAAGGTAAAGGCACAGGACAGGTGCTCACTGCAGACAGACACACAGACACACCAATAAAAATCTCTATTCGTGTAGATTCACCAAAATACAGTTTTCTGGCCTTAGACCAGCCTCATCAGAGTTTTGTTTTTTGCCTTTCATGAACATTTGCTAGAAATGGATAGATAGAAGTGAAACAAAAATGAATATATAATAGCGTATTCTTCAGACATAATGTAATAAAAAAATAAAATTAAAAAATGATAGAGTTGGTCCGAATATTAGACATGGGTAACACATGTTAGACTGTATTGTGTCTGTGGGAACAAGGACCTTACAACCTAGTAACAACAGGAGTGGCACATAAATATCACTCACTGTAGATAAAGACATAAAGACATATTTCACCTGCATATCACTCATTCAAACTTGCAAGTCTTATGTATGTATGTAATAGCACACTCCAGGACAATGTCGATAATTAATACATGGAGACGGGACAGTTAATTTTCTAAAGGTACTACCTCCTACTATGTCAGCAGCACCCTTTGATCTTGGCGTATATGAGAAACACGTGCATTCTGCCATGGAGTTATAACCAGCGTTCCTAAGCAGAATATCCCCAGACTAGGAGAACTTTACGAATGCCTGCCTGTGGTTCCATGGAAATCAGTTCTCTTGCATTTCCTGAGAAAGTTCTGCTTTACCAGTTACTCTGTGATCCATGGTGCTGTGTCCCTTAGCTTCCCACACGTATTACAAGGAAGTCCAGTTTCCTGGGGGAAAAGGACTCTTCTCATTGTTCCAATAGTCCATCTACTCCATGGTCCTGAATCCTGAAAGCCATTCAGGATGGGTAGCATTGCAAGTCCATTACCAGGTTATTACATGAGCATCTATGTTGTATCATTAGATATTGTCCTTTAAAAGCTGCTATAGGAACTACATGCATAGTGTAAGTCTACTCACTTAGCATATGTAAATACACAAAATTATAAAAACTGTTTTACTGATTTTATTTACTTGCACTTGCTGATATTGAATGTAAACTGAATGTAATTATATAGAAACACAGATGTGGTAAGAGTTATATTGAACCATGCTAACCATTATTTAAATTTGTTCTAATAATTTTCTGTGAGCCTAGGAAACAAAATAAAAAAGCAATGCGTTTATCTGTTTTCAACCAACTCGTTAGACAAATATGCAGTTCATATGCCATAGATAGACATATTATTTTATGATGGCTTATAAAAAATCACTGGATAAATATTGTTTTATAATGGGTGTAGTACCCTGAAAGAACAGAGAAAATAATTGAAAGCCTGCTATGCCCAGTAGAGGGTGCAATGCACACAATAAACAAAAGACTGAAGTTACATAAACATTCCTTGAGCTCAAACACACAAGCACAGACACACACACACACACACACACACACACACACACACACACACACACACACACACTATATCTAAAATGGAGATAAATGTAGCACACACACATAGACACAGACATATGCAGTGATGGCAGAGGCAGTGGTACACGTCATGCAAACCCACTGCATTTGCACTGACAAGGGAAAGAAATTCCGACCGGTCCCACGCTACCTCACCCTTGAATTATTTGCATGCTCACACAACAACAGACACAGACACACTTTTCTTGGCTAAACTACCACAGAAACCCATAACTATTAATAGTCTGGGGGGGTAGGGCCTTTAGGGGCTTCACTACATAACTCTATATTGCAGTTTCGCCTAGAATCCCTTCTTAAAAAAGAAATTTCACACATAAACAGCACCAGTCACCAGCTTCACCATCACAGCCACAATCTAAAAAAGCATGCTTCGTTATGGCTATGCGTATAAACGCACACAAACACTCAACACATACATACTGTGAGCTGGTGGAAAGTGGTCAGTGAGAGATTAGAGTAGTAAAAACAAACAAATCATGTTTTTATTCAACTTTGCTATTCCTATGTTCTCTGCAAATGACCCGCCTGCTGATTTCTCTACGCTTCAATTATGTCATTCTATTTTCCGAAAATACTTAAACATATAGGCAGTTCATGTTTTCAGGATTCAGCATGTAAATCATTTAGAACATGGAAAACTTTTTGTTCATCTTTTTTCCAACTTTCATATTTCCCAGTTTTTCATTCTGTGAATAGAAATAGTACACTGCCTTGCTGTCTCTTAGTATCAAATTCTGTCTCTTTTGCCATTTTTGAGTAAGTGAATTTCCAAGATTTTATGATACATAAATAAGGTCACACATGCTCTGAGAATGTATGATTAATGGGAAATAAATAAATGTAGCTGTCATGTACAGCAATCATTAGAATTGTTATAACAAGACCTCAAGACGGAGACCACATCTGGCCTTTAAGAGAAGTCTCATCCCACACATCCACACAAGGGAAGAGACATTTCTGAAACAAGTGATAGAAATGTTTGGCAATTTGATATTTATAAAATGACTGGCAGGGTAGTTGTAAAGAGGCTGTTCAAAAACTCTCCAAAATCCTCTTAATTTAAATCTTCAATTACGTGTACTACTGTATATTCAACATGTTTAACATTATTATCAGTCAAGTAGGTGGGACCAAACCAATAGAGATTATATAGTGGATCTGATTTGTCAAATTAGCATGAGTTATTTCTTTGTTTAAAAAAATAATAATAATTTGTCGGGATGGTGAGACATTAGCTGACCACTCTTT
Source organism: Anguilla anguilla (assembly GCF_013347855.1). Taxonomy (NCBI): domain Eukaryota; kingdom Metazoa; phylum Chordata; class Actinopteri; order Anguilliformes; family Anguillidae; genus Anguilla; species Anguilla anguilla. Next base: position 30,564,315 of record NC_049210.1, on the reverse strand, counting down.
CAGTGTGGCTATGTGGCTTTCACACACCACACTGCTAAATATTTATTTAAGTTTTAAACCAATGAATCATCAAGAATCATAAACCAATGACAAACACAAGAATATTTTTTCTATATGTATGTAGGATATGTAGTATTTAGATTATGGCCTTAGAGAGGGAAACAGCGAATAAGAATGTGGCCTGACCACCCCATCACAAGCATCAAAGCAAATGTGATTGGGGCAATTTAAAATCCACTGATACCCTATTCTAGGCAGACAATCTCCTCACCTCCTCAGAAGAGACAAACCAGAAGACAGGACACCATATCGGGGGTCAGAGACCCTGCATAGCTACATGCCTAACATTTCAATTTTCCATGTCCTCTTTAAGTTTGAATTCAATCTTTAGGTAGGCCAGTTCTTGGCATAAATTAGTCTGACCCCCTCTTCCCTTCCCTCCTACACCTTAACTCGGTACCACCCAATCAGGGCAAAACGTCCTCAAGCCATGCTGGGTAAGGTATTTAAGATAGCCACAGGAAAAAGGTTGTTGTGTTGCTTTTGGTTTTGGAGCCTTGAAGAAGAAGAGTTTTTTTCTTTATATTTTGGTGGTGGTTCCTTCGTTGTGTGTTTTAGCTGGTTTACTTTCATCCTGTGTAGTTAATCCTTGCTTGTCCCACATGTAGCATTTAGTCCTTACATTCATTGATTAACTTAGTTTCAAGTAATTTAACTTTCTTTCCATCTGTCTTACCATTTTATCCTCTCTCATCAGCAGAGGCAGGTGTTTGTTTTATTGCCATTCTGGCATGTGATGGCAGGCACCCTCTCCACAAACAGAGTGAGAAAAATAGGGAATCAACAAACCTCTGCTGAACAGAGGAGACCCAAAACTTCTTCCATACGAAGTGCTTTGAATGAGGGATGGACTTTTGTCATCCTCAGCCAATCAGCATTCTTGTAACCAGTGCTCAGCTGTGTGTTTTGCCACAAGAATCTAGCATACAGGCACTGACATAGGCTAAGAAAATAGTACCGTAGGTATCCTGAAATTTTGGATGACTTGTATTCAGGGGTGGAACTTTAAAATCTTAGGCACCTGAGCAATAAATCAGAACTGAGCACTAAGGCCTGTCGTGTGAATGTAGCCTCACAATCTGTGGTAAAACGGTATACTGTTTGTAGTATAGTACAGTACAGTATAACAGTTTACAGTATACTGTAAGATAATCATTGTGTTGGAGGAAAATTGTAAGTTCTTCCAAAATTATTAATAATTGTTAGTGTTAATTCATTAGCCGGAGTCCTGTGATTGGAAGAAACCCATGACCCATAAGAACTCATAAGGACAGTGACATTTCAATATATATTTTGAACCGAATAATGTTTTAGCTGATAGCATAGGTTACTACAATTGTGTTAGATAAAGAACGTAAAAGCCTTGGAAAGCTGCCAGACATAAAATCAACAACCTGAACATAGCTACCCAAGGGAATTAATCTAATGGCAGAGGGTACATTTTAGTAGTATAACAACCCCTTAAAATTGTAAAGACCACCATAACTGAATTCTTAGCAACTGTAAATAAAAAAAATATATTTTAAAAATCTATAAATGGTGAACAGATTGTTTCCTCCAGTCACTGGAGCATGTGTGGTGTTTGTGTACATCAGCAGGCCACAGAGTATGCACTGGTATTAATAAAATAATATGGGGAGGAGATGGAGCCTTGCCAGGGAGCTGAAGGACTGAGGCTGAAGAGAAAGGGAGGTGGTGAATTATTCAGTGCTGCATATTCTCAGATTCCTGTGCGCCTAGTGCTGAGATCACAGCACGGTTTAATGGGCTAACTTCGAGCACAATTAATGCTTTTATGCAAACATCAATCACAAGTTTTGTAACAGGAGCCAGAGCTTGCGCACAGCCATCCCGTTTGTATTGTCCTAGGAGGACTGAGCGTGTATGTGTACACATTATAGCATAATTACCAGCATTATTTCACTCGGTGGGGTAATGCACATCGTCCTCAACACATTTAAAGTTCCACTCTCAGGCCATCCTGGAGCCAGTTGACTCTGCTGAAATTCACAAACATTTATTTTTTTACGTGTAAAGCTGCCCACCAAACCTTATTGGTACTTAAGTACTTAATGCTGTACACACCCTTGAGCGGATGCATAGCAGACACGTGGTAACAAAGGCATCACAGATATGCATATTCAGACCTAAGATGCACACTCATCTAACCCTGAACTGTGTGGTTCATCCTTGGTTGCAGTGAAAACAATTCAATTAGCTTGTCCTAACATACCCAACTGGAAAAAAATGAATTTGCCTGGAGTGTTCATCCTGTTTATAAAACCCATTATTCAGTGCTACAAAATTTAATTATAATACAGTAGGGCTCTCACATTTAGATTCAGTATTCAAATATATTTTCAATAGAAAGAATATAAACAGTAAAACAGTTGAAATTAATGTTCAAATATGTAATTGCATGTGTGTAGTAAAGTTCCCCATTTCAGTTCCATTCAGGATGTTACACTTTCAGTGAGCCGTATCTGTTCGTTTGGCTCGCTCAGTCATTCGTTCACTACTTCGGGAAAAATCTAAATGTTTCATCATTCGCTGTGTAATACTACTCTCAATACTCTCAAGTGTCCACGCAGTTCAATGTTGTTAACAGGTATATGGTTTTACGAGATTATGTAGTTTTGTGCAATCAGTGGTAGAATCTATTTTTGCCAATACTATATATATATATATATATATATACAGTCCCCTCCAAAAGTATTGGAACAGCAAGGTCAATTACTTTGTTTTTGCTATACACTGAAGACAATTTAGTTTGAGGTCAAAAGATGTACATGAGATGACAGATTCGAATTTCATATTTTATTTACTTTTGCCTGTGAAAACTGCATTTGTGTTATAAAAGATAAACTAACATGAAGACCAGAGAGCTGTCTTTGGGAGAAAAGCAAGCTTAGAAAAGAGGGGAAATCGATCAGAGCCATTGCACAAGCATTGGGGATAGCTTGTACGACAACTTGGAATGTCCTGAAAAAGAAAGAAACCGCTGGCGTACTGAGCAACAGATATCGAACAGGTCGACCAAGGAAAACAACAGCAGTTGATGACAGAAACATTGTGAAAGCTGTGAAGAAAAACCTCAAAACATCAGTCAGTGACATCACAAACAATCTCCACAGGACAGGGGTGAACGTATCTCAATCAACCGTTCGAAGAAGACTTAGAGAGCAGCAATATAGAGGCTATACCACAAGATGCAAACCACTCATCAGTAGTAAGAATCGGAAGACGAGATTACAATTTGCAAAGAAGTACAGAGAAGAGCCACAAAAGTTCTGGAACAAAGTTTTATGGACTGATGAGACCAAGATTAACCTCTACCAAAGTGATGGAAAGGCCAAAGTGTGGAGAAAGAAGGGATCTGCTCATGATCCAAAACATATAAGCTCATCTGTGAAGCACGGTGGAGGAACTGTCATGGCTTGGGCTTGCATGGCTGCTTCTGGAGTGGGCTCACTAATCTTTATTGATGATGTAACTCATGATGCAGGATGAAGCAGGATGAATTCAGGATGAATTCAGAAGTCTACAAAAACATTCTGTCTGCCAACTTACGGAGAAATGCGTCCAAACTAATTGGGAGGAACTTCATCATGCAGCAAGACAATGACCCAAAAGGCACTGCCAACACAACAAAGGATTTCATTAGGGAGGAAAAAGTGGAGGGTTTTAGACTGGCCAGACCTTAACCCAATTGAGCATGCATTTCACCTCCTGAAGAGGAGATTGAAGGGAAAAACCCCCCGAAACAAACAACAACTGAAAGAGACTGTAGCATCACAAAAGAAGAATGCAACAGTTTGGTGATGTCAATGGGTCGCAGGCTTGATGCAGTTATTGCAAGCAAGAGATATGCTACCAAATATTGAGTGTTATTTGCTTTCATTTACTTAAATACTCTCTGTTCCAATACTTTTGCTCACCTAAAAATTGGGTGGTCTGATACGTTCTAAGTAGTTTAACACATCTAGGTGTAAATACCAGGAAATAAAAGCTGAAATTCTGAACTCTTGTCTCATGTTCATCTTTTTATCTCAACCCCAAATGTATTCAGTGTATTGCAAAAACAAAGGAATTGGCCTTGCTGTTCCAATACTTTTGGAGGGGACTGTATATACCTTTCTTTGCCTTTGTTCCTACCTTTTTGCTTACCCTTGCCAATGTAACACGCATGATAGGGAGTGCCCAAGAGTATGTCATGGCAATGCATTTTTGATGTTTTCATGAAAATATCCAAATATATTCAAATCTCTGCTTTTGAAATACAATATTCAATTTTCATTTTTTGGTCCAATTGAAAGCCCTATAATACAATATATACAGTGCATTCGGATAGTATTCAGATCCCTTCACTTTTTACACATTTTGTTACGTTACAGCCTTATTCTAAAATTGATTAAATTCATTTTCATTCTCATAAATCTACACACAATACCCCATAACAACAAAGTGAAAACAGGTCTTTAGGAAAGATGAAGTAGCTCTTCTGCCAGCTGATTCCTTCTCGCCTGTGCTGCTGGTGTACCTTGGTTCATTATTTGGTATCGGCACATGCAGTTTACCATCACACCTTCTAAAGTCCTGTAATGTGTCCTCAAATATGTCTGTCACATCCATGACTTTTGGCAGTGTTCTGCAACACACAACATGCCACAAAAAATATTCAGACCTTCTGAGGGCTGTATTGTAATTTTCTACTCATGACTCATGCAAACATCTGAAGCGCGTTTTCAGCGCTCCAAACTCTTCTCTATTATGATTTTTTGATTGAATTACAATTCACGCACAATATACGTGCCATCAGCCATGTCTTTAACGGATAGCCATTGTCGCCCTAACAGCCACCCATCCAGGGGGGATCCCCCTGGAAGACTGTAGGAATGACAGGGCGGCCAATATAAAGGAATCATGTCTTGATCCAGGATAGTTTGCGAACATACGTGTAGCGTCCCAAATCACCTGGATGCTGATGGAGTGGGCTCCCTTATGGTTCACATAATATGATTTATATTTTATATTTTATATTTTATTTTATAATTTATATGCCCAGTTTAATCATCAGTACTACGGTTGTGAAATTCAGATCAATGATGACCACCAAATTATGACCATCCATTATGACATGTTTTATTTTTATTGTGTATTTTTGATATAAACAATAATAATATATAAAAATACCAAATTAAAACTAATGGATGGTCATAATATTGATCCGAATTAGACAATCATATTGTAACCTTGATAACCTTGAGTGTAAGATACAGCCTTTGAATTTTTTTAGCTTTCTTGTGCAACAACTAATGATGCAATGACACATACTGCCAAAAAACAGCTGAGCAGCTAAAATTCTGAGGACTTTTTACTCGCCTAAAATAGATGGAGTATGTATTAAAAAGGCTGTAATTCCTACACGGATCACTTGATATACAGTAAATGTAAATACCCTCAGATTAAAGCTTTACAGCCTGTACTTTTTATTTCAAATCAAATGTGCTTGAGAACAGAGCCCAAACAGAAATTATGTTACTGCCCCAATACTTTATGAGATATACATATTTACCTGTACATGTTGTTATTTATTTTATTTTATTTTTGCATATTTACAGTTGTTTCTGCTTCTACACATTGCCAAAGATGACATAAAATATATCTCTGTACACTGGTTTCTATACAATTTTGCTTATATTTATATGTGATAAATACTAATAAACTTTTCCAATGCATGTCATTGTATATGGAAATTGGTGGTGACACAATACATCTGGTCTATTTTAGGCAGGGAATTGCCTTCTAGTAACAGCCTAATGTCCAGATATGATACCAGTCAAACAATTATACTTTTTAAGCCAATACATACACTTGTACTTGATTTTGTAAATAGTGAGCTACATACACGGTACTGGAAAATGTAGTTAAGCTAGTAGCTGTACCCAAAACTAGATATATGGAACTCTCAGTGGTGAAAGCTAGTTATGACTGGCCCCCGTGCACAATTTCTTTATGGGTTCCCTCTCACCCTCTGATGAACACGTGCAAACCATTATGCCTAGACATTTCACAGACAATGTGTTGGGTTGTACGAGTTAGGTTTTTGGGAAAGCAGGTCAAGGTAGACATCAAAATCACGAACAGCGCTGGTGGAAAACACTACTAAACGGTCACGGAAACAACATCATAACTTGCTAGGCCAATAGCTGGCTTAGGCCTACATAACACACGGCATGGTTGGGCACAGCAGCTCAGAGTGTAGCAGGCTAGGTTATGTATAGGCCTACAATGCATATGTTATTCATTTGCAGTTTTCCCAACTCATCACTGGGCTAGGAGATCGCCTGCCAGCTAGCTAGGCAACAAGTATTGCTACAGCCATAACCTGCATGACCTTAGTCAGTAGGACAGCTGACTCTCAAGCCATATGCAATTCCCCCTGTGAAACTGGGACTTCCATTCCTGCCATGGCATCTTCTGTCCTGCAGTCACTACTGCCATTTATCTGTTAGCCTTTCTTCTTTCCTCCTTTTAAATAAAATGAAAGGAGGGCAGACTGTCCTTGAAGTTCAAATGCAAAGCAAGGTCAAGCAGTAGGAATGAGCTCGAAGACATCAGTCCGAGCGTGTAAAGTGAAAAAATTAACATGTCATTACAAACATTTCAACATTCCTCTGTGCTCTGTCTAAAAATAAAAAAAATTTCTGTGGATTCTGAATGATGGCCTACAACCTGTGATTCAGCCTGACAACAGAAACTGAGCATAGAGGTCTGAAATGAGTCCACTTTAAACAGTGCTGCACTGCAATAAATGCAAGGGAGTAATTTTAGTTGCATAGACCCTGCAAATTAGAACGTTTTTTAAAAGATCAGCTGTGAAATGCTCATTTGAATGAAAAGGTAATGGAACATTCACAGAAATGTTGTTGAAAATCACAGAAAACTGAAAAAAGCATAAAAAATCATAATTTTTAAAGATGTCAATGGGGAAACAATTTTAAAAACATGCACAACAGTACAAACAGTTACAAGTTGCTTAAATTTTCAAAAAAAACAATGGGCAGTTGCCAGCTGCTATGAACAGCCTACGAAGGAAATAGCTATATTGATACGCTGGTGCAGTTACTCACTTAATTAAGTCCATCACGGAAAGAAAGAGCATGCCTTTTGTCTTCATAATCTGAGTACGCTTTATTTCAACATGGTCAGATGTCATATATTAGATATATTATGCACATATTTTACATTTACAATTTTTGTTAATATGTTAATGATTTTGTTAATGATCAATTTAAGATATGATTTCCACAATGAGGATAAATATATATTCTTGTATATTTATCCTCATTGGTAGTCCATAAAATATATTAGGGCTATCAACACATGAACATACAAAAAAACCTACTCCAGGAACCCAGCATGTCACTCTGAAACAATACAGGCCTTTTAACTTGCTTATTTCAAAAATTTAAAAGTAATTTGTATGCAAGCTCTCAAAACATACCACTAAGGTTCTTTCTCATAACAACCTCCCAACCCAGTAACATAGTGCTGATCAGACACTTGCTAGCAATTGTGGTCATTTTTTATTCAAAGACCCCTGACATTGCTGCTTTGCAGCTATACTTATATGCTGTTTCTGTAAAGTACATTGAGATCTGAGCCAATGTATTGTAAAATATCAGCTGAGTTATCAATTCACTTTAGGTTCACTGGTGACCAAACCACCATGGAATCAAAACAGATAAACATCAAATGCCCCCAACATAATCGATTTTACGTTCTAATCACTTAGCAGTGGTGATTTAACTGTGTGCCATCACCAAAAAGGCACAGACGGCCCATTTATAATCAAAAAGTTAAACAAAAGTAAACACCACAGCTAAGCTATCTTTACACAGTCATACCAATAACATTAATATCCCAGGATTATACTAATCCTATTGAGAAGGAAATCTGTTTAAAATCTCCTGTGTGGTCTCCTGTATTGCATAATTTATCCTCATGTTGGGCAAATTACATAATAATTTATATCACTTATTTTAATATTGATACTATCAAATGTTTTGTAATCATAACATTTATATTTGAGTTAAACCTTTTAAACAATTTCATTGTGAAAAGCCTTACACTAAATCAAATTGATAGATTATATTGCAGTCTCACTCTTCCATTCATCCTCTCTTCTCCCTCTCCTTCCCCTCACTGATGTAATCGTATTCCTTACCAACAGTCTGCTCACAGACACAAAGAGCCAGAAGAGCAAGTGTCTAGGGGGTGGAGATAACATTCCTTTATGTGCTCCCACTTCCCTTCTCTCTCCTAGCCAAAGGGGGTCATGTAAGAAAATACCTCACTCCCTCTCTTATAGACACACAGGCTTTCACCTGCAAAGTCACAACAAACGCTCCGGCTGAAGATGAAAAAGGACATCAGCAATCTTGCTCTCTTCTGACAGCCAGCCATCTATTAATGGAGAAAAGCTAAAACCTGACCTTGTGTGAGTACGGGGCTTTGAGGTGCACTGACAAGCAGAAACCTTACACTTGCGCATCAGGTCTTAACTGACATGAGCGACCTGCAGGACTAACATGATTACTAGATCTCTCTCTCTCTCTCTCTCTCTCTCTCTCTCTCTCTCTCTCTCTCTCTCTCTCTCTCTCTCTCTCTCTCTCTTTCTCTCTCTCTCTCTCCCTCCCTCTTTCATAATTATTAACCTATGTGAGTGCACTCGAATGCATGGTCATTGTGTATGCATATGCATTGTGCATGTGAGCGCGTGCCTGTGCGTGTGAGTGTATGAGGTGGCTTCAGTGACAGTTTCCACAGTGGCGGCATGCTAAATCATATCTCTCTGGGGAATTCCAGCAAGCTAACCCCAGCCCCCACATAACCCAGCTTCCACCACAAACACACACGCACACACACACACACACACACACAAACACACAATACAGGCAATAGCCTCTTGTTAAAATGACAACACCATAGGCAGCCAAAACTGCCGAAAAATCACGGAAAGCTCTAAAAACGAAGAAAGTTACAATATCCGTGGCACCTGCGACTTCCATGATCAACCCCTACTTACTGATCAGTATATACTAATCACATCTTTAAATTCCCATCTTTATTATATGAAATTAATTATTTGTTATTGGAGGGTTATTTGGCCTGTTTTGAAATATACGGAGGGGTGGGGGGTTGTTGCATGTTGTAACCCCCCTACCCCCCCTGTAAATTGCACCCTTGCTTGCCTGCCTGCCTCACTAGTCCCAGCAGTGGGGCTCTTCTACCCTCTTTCTTTCTTTTGCCTCCATTTGACTTAGTAACTCAAGCAGAGCAGGCCAATATGCCCTTCGTGTGTCTCTCTTTATCTCACTCTGGCTCTCAGGTGATGTTCAATGTGTGCTTATCTAAACTGCTGCATAGAGAGGCTTATGACCTTTCTCCCTTCCAGCTTCCATCTTGCATTTTTCATTCTTTCTCTCACTCTCAACTCATATTCTAATGGCAATTCTGTTCTACTAGCATGTTAAGTAAGATATGAAATATGGAGAAGAATAATGGAATCAAATATTGCAATTAACTCCTGAGAAAAATGTGCCTTCTTTGTGCAGAATAATATTTTGCATTTGGAACAGAGTACAACATTTTAGAGAAGAGATTTTTTTGAGAATGTGTAAGATGAGATGTGAGATTGCTTTGTTCACTTTTAGTTAAGTTGCTTCACAGGTTGCATAGGTGAAAAGGAGTATGAAAGAGTTTTAAGACTAAAAACAAATACATAGAATCACATCCCACTTCACATATATCAGTACACATATTTTTTTCTGCCTTAAATCTAATTGTCTCAACATTGTATCACATGTATATGAGATAACAGGAACTCATGTACATCTCAAATATTACTGCACCATTTTAAAATAACACTCCAAACTGTCTATATAAACCAATAGAGTAGGCCTAATACAAGCCTATTTAAAAAGGGGCATATTGGATTGCAATCTCCTGTACAATTATAGTTTCACAAAAATCAGCTACTAACACCATGCAATTATTATTTTCGTATCTTTGAAAATATATGTGCTAAAATTAAGTCACAAGTCTAATTGTACCTGTACTAAAAAATAAAAAAACAAAATCAGCCTGCAGTCATACAAAAGTGCCAGAATGCAATCATATAGAAAGAAAACTCAAAAACTTACAGCCATAACTGCAACTAAAAACAAACAGAACTAGAATCCCTAAGATGCAGATGGAACAAACAAAAAGGTTGTTCATTCCAGTACTGTCAAAGTCTTAGCATCGTTTGCTTAGGTATTTGCAGAATCAGTACCACTACCACACTGTTTGGTTTTCTTTGTTGAACTATTTTTCAACTTTAGTTGGATAATAAAGCTGAATTCTAGCATTTTTGCTATTTTGTAGTAATGGTAGATATTTTATAGCAATAAACAATGTAGCCATTCTAAACTACTCAATATTATTTTCAGTAACACTGGCTAGCTTGCAAGATACCATAGCTTCAATTAACCTATGCAAACTACTCCAAGAAGTTGATGCTGCTGATATCAGTATTAAGTATTTCCATAACTAAGCAACCTATTCATATGTTTTGTATAATAACTTTAGAAATGTACAGTAATCATTTCCATTACAATACAATCACTGCAGCAAATGCAGTGTGTATGTAATACCAATGTTCCAAAACAATAATTCTCTTAAGAGCAGGTTGTGATGAATTCCTTCATGGGAGGTCCTACTGATTTCAGGGGTGGGCTTATCCCCAGTTGCATTACTAGGGGAAACACTGTACAGTGTAACACTGGAGTACTATCACAGGTTAGACATATTACATATTTCACAGGTGAGAACGGTTCACCAGTGGTCACATACCACATCATCACAAGGAGCTAACTGAATGGTAAACCAATCCTGCCTCCAGTGAAATGCGATCAAATTTCTCTCACCAATTCAGAGTAATGAGTCATAGTTGGCAACGGATGCGTGAACCTGTGATTACACATACTGTAACCCACACTTGTGGTGAGCACCTTTACCAACAGAGGTACTTAAAACACCTTCAATATGAAGCTCATTTTGAAATGTAGTCATATATTATCAAAAATATAAGACTGAACTGATACAGTTAAATAGACGTACAGTGGTTTGCAAAAGTTTGGGGACCCCTGCTCAAACTGCAAGTTCTGTTGATTTTCTACATGAAAAGAAGTTAAAATGACCTGTTACAAGGAACAAATAGAAACACAATATGTGTCTGTAAATTTTTATGCAGAATTATCATTTTCTGAATTGAACAGATTGAAAAAATAAAGCTAAATGTGGCCTGTAAAAAAGTTTGTACTGAGTAACACCTGCTTTGGCAGAAATCACAACTTCCAAAGGTTGTAGGCAGCAAACAGACTTTTTATTCTTACGTTAGGAATTTTTTTTTTATTCTTCCTTGCAGAACTTTTCTAGTTCATAAATATTAATAGGTCTTCTTGCATGAGCTGCATGTTTGAGATCTCCCCACAGATCAGATTTTCAGGAATATTCAAGTCTGTGGGCTGTGGAGGCCATTCCAATACCTTAAACTTTCATTCCTTCAGGTAGTTCATGGTTGATTGAGGTTTGTTTTGTTTTGTTGAAATATCCAACCACATTTCTTCACTGACTCTAGGACATTAGCTTCTAGATAAACTGATATTTAGTGGAATCCATTCTTCCTTCTGCACACACAATATTTCCTGTGCCACTGGCTGCCACACAACCCGAACACATAATAGATCCACCCCCATGCATAATGATTGGCAAGGTGTTCTTTGCTCTTTCTTAAAATATTTCCACAGTTTTCATCCACTCTTATGGGAAGGCTATATAATAGATGTTTGAGCATTGCTGCATGGATTTGCTTCCATTCAGCCAGAAGAGCATAAGTGAGGTCAGGCTCTGAAGATTAGGCCTGGCTCACAGTTGGCTTTCCTATTGATCCCAAAGGTGTTGGATCGGATAGAGGTCAGTGTCCTATTCAGGCCAGTCAAGTTCTTCCACATCACTCTTGACAATGCTATTTCTATATGGACCTCCCTGTGTGCCCGGGGTCATTGTCATGCTGAAACAAGAAAGGGCGTCCCCCAAACTTTTGCCACAAATTTGGCACAGAATCATATAGAATGTCATTGCATTAAGATTTGCCTTCACTAGAACTAAGGGGCCTAGCCTAAACCATGAAAAACAGCACCAGACAAAGGGGTGTCCAGATACTTTTCATATTGTGTATCTTTGCTAGTTGTGAATTTTCAGAAATATATCACGTGTAAGTTTGTACACTGCAGAGACTCAAAAAAGCAAGTAATTTTTTACCAGGGGTGCCCAAACTTTGAATGTCACTGTATCTATCTTTGCAAAACATAAATCACCAAACTGAAGTAAGCTCACATCCTGCTGAGATTTATTCTGAGTATGCCGAGACCCTACTAAGCATGGAATCTGAAATACTGCCACGTCAAATGTAGACGTAATTCAGGTCAGTAGAATCCACACCCATGAAGTACAATCAGACCTGGTCCAGTGGAGACTATATGGCAGTATCTCTAAAGCTGTCTCATGGGAATGTGAGCTGATCTGGCGCCCCCACCTCCATCAACATACTAGTGCTCTACCATTATAAGCTGCCACAATTTCCTACTTGTGTCATAGAGCATAAGCTCACACTCATTGCCTTTCTGGAGAGTGTGTTTTTACCCTAGTACTCCATGACATGAAATGAAGCATCTGAGGGCCACTGTTGCCAGAACTGTAGGCTCATATGTTAATATTCTGAGAAAAAGGGACTAATCAATAATGATTTCACTTCCTGAAGATCCAAGAAATGACTTCCCATGTTCCCATCTGAGCGCAGACTGTGGAGTCTAAACAAGCACCAGGTTTGTCTCACCTCGTACTGAGGTTCTTCTCTTCTGGCTCGTAGGGCTTGACAAACCACTTCCCAATCCGCACGAAGTCCTTTTCCATCAGACATCTGCCGAGATAAGAGTGACCTTTAGACCAGGTGTTCTCAGTCCCAAGTCCCCCCAATGCATTCAGACTCTTGATCAATTAAAGTTCGGTTTGGGCTTGGGCCCATTTTTCCAAACTAATTTCACAATGCTGATCGGTATTGATAATAATTTTGTCACAACTTTCTTTGTGGAGCTTAGGTCACTCCAAGAACCACTCCACTCTGCTTTGCAATGCAGTCTAATGTGACCAGATGTAGAGAGACACTTTTTGTAGGCATTTCGGGGTCTAAAACCTGTAGTGTTTTGAAAGGTGGCATGAGGTCTTTAATAACCATAGCCAATCAGAGATTCAAGGTCTCATCTGAAGAACGTCACCTATGGTGGGACATTGAATGTCTGTTTGGTCCAGAGGGAAGAACGCCCCTCTACTGGCACACCTGTAACTCTTCCAGCAGCAACCAAATTTTTTCCAGGTCACTGTTCGAAGTGTTAACCACGTCCATAACTGCTTAGCTTTAGCAGTTTGCTATAACAAGGTATGCCAGCTGTCTGCTGAGTTAATCAGATATTGTTCAGTAAGGAAAGTATAGTCCTTAAGCTCACTATCTCCTGTAATTACCAAACTATATACATGGTATGCAACACTGACAGGAAAAAGTACAAAATATCTAAGTGCAATGTATAGTTTCAGTTGAATTCAATAAAATTTGCCAGCTCATGTTTCACAAAAGAGAGAACCTGGGAGAACCTATGGTGCATAGTGATTGATCTTTGACCCCTGGATGTTGCCCCATGGACCAATTTTACTGATAACTAAGAGATGTTTTACCTCTCGAGCAAGTTGTGGATGGCCTTGAAGAGCAATGTCCTGCGTTCGTATGTTAATCCACTCTCCCATACCCCTTCTTCCGGCTCTAAAATAGGAATAGAAACATAGGAACAAGTTAAGGAATACCAACATCATAAACATGCAGCAACCTTCTATAAGCTCAATCATACCCAAGCTTATCCATTTAATAATCATATTAATAACTTCTACATTTTGCTGCAATACATTATTCATTTCATTATGAATTTTAGTCACAACAGTGTAGTTGATAGACCTACACTATACAATCCTGAGAAATGGAAAAAGTGTTGATATCAATCAATATTCCAGTCCACTAAACTGCTTGCAATTCATCAGCTGCCTGAGAAATAATACAGAAACAGGAATATTTCATTCATATTATTCTCCAGAAATGATGTGATCTAGTATTACTCTATACAGAAAGAAGTTGTTCAATTAATTGTTATTATGATGTAAAAAAAAAATAATAATAAAATCTGCACCTGAACTAATTTATGTTTTCCAAAGGAAAGAGGTTGAGTACTTTGCCAAGGAATAAATTTTGATGTTTTAAAATACTGTAATTATATACTGTATATTATTTTTCAGAGTGGAGTTAGCTGAGTTGATCATAAAAAGAAAGACCTATTAAAAAAATGATTTGAACCTCAATAAAATGTAAAAAATCAATGATTTAGTTGATTTTAGTTGATTAAAAATTTTTGATCAAGATACATCAGCGTATAAAATGCACCCAAGCAACCATACAGTGCCCTTATTTGCCTGATTCCCTCTATTATTGCATATTTGTCATAATGAATGGTTTCAGATCTTTAAACAAAACATAATATTAGACAAAGGTAAACTGAGTAAACTCAAAACATATTTTTAAATTATTTTTTCACTTAATGAAACACCCATATCACCCCCACCCCCCCCCCCCCCCCCCCCCCCCCATCTGTGAAACATGGCTATATGGCTGCCACAGGCACCGGCTCACTCGTCTTCATCAATGATGTACTGTAACTGCTCATAGATGCAGCAGGGTTCATTCTGAAGTGTACAAAAATATCTTGTGTGCTCTAGTTCAACAAAATGTCTCCAACTCATTGGGTGGTACTTCATCCTACAGCAATCATCCAAAACATACTGCTAAAGCAACAAGTAAGTTTTTCAAACCCAAAAACTGGATAATTCTTGACTGGATAAGTCATTCACCTAATCTGAATCCAAATGAACATGTGTTTCATATGCTGAAGAGAAGAGGAAACTACCCCCCCCCCCCCAAAACAAGCAGGAGCTGAAAATGGCTGATGTACAGGCCTTGCAAAGCATCACCAGAGAAGATACTCAGCACATGGTGATGTCTATGGGTCACAGACTTCAAGAAGTCATTGCTTGCAAAGGACATGCGATAAAGTACAAAACACAATTACTTTCATTTACATAACATTAATATGTCCTAAAACATTATGGTGCCCTGAAAAAGGGGAGGGGGGCAAGTAGAAACATTTTTGCAATTTCTACATGGTGAAACCAATGTGAACTGTAACCACATGTCAATTGTTTGATTGATTAAAATCTAAAATTGTGGAGTACAGAGCCAATTCAAAAAATATATATAATTAATCTGTCCCAAACGTTATGGAACTCACTATATATCCACAATCCAGGTGATTGTAAGTAAGTACCAGGCAGGAGTTCACCTGTGATGTATATATATACAGCATATATGGTGCTTTCACAAATTTTCACCCCCAATTGATTACAATCACTTAGCAAACACTGTTATCCAGAGTAAAATACAGCAAAGTAGTGGAGAGCATTAGTGTTGCCCTCAGGAATAATTTGGTATTACCCATTTATAGTATAATCACTATGCATTAGGCCTGTCAAATGATGGCTGATGATTTCTTGGTGCGATTGGCATGCATCTTTTCGTCTGCTGGGAATACAGTGAATAAAAAGCAGACTGGCACTGGCCTCATCGCAAGTGGACTGTCTGGTGTTTTTGGCAAATAACCAGCAGGCTGCAAATTGGCACAAAATGCTTAACCAGTTAAGTTATGTTTACCTTCTTCTTTTTCTATGCAAGCGTTTTGGGAGTTATAGCATTTTGGCAGGATAACATTAAAACTATGCCTCCAGTTTTTAATAGCACTTTATTGTAAATTATCAGTCAGGGTCAAAATAATTTTTCATCACATTTATCAAAATTGTGTGCCTTAAATGAATTTAAAGAAAATGTTCGTAAAAATGTGCTGTAAGTAGGTCTTAAAAGCCATTTTGAATGTTCATGTTAACAATTTTTTCAATGCCTCTCCTATTGGTTTGCCATCTTGTGGAAATAATGCACAATTAACACAGCCCAAAGATTCTGGCTTGTAATTCAGCAAAATATATTCAAATTTTTGGCCAATGTTGACAGCCCTACAAAGTGTAATATCAACCTAAGAAACACAAATTTCTATTGAACAAAAAAAAAAAGATGATGAGACAGGTATCCAGGGAAATCCAGGGAAAGTGAAAAATAAGAATATCTAAAAGTGCTCAGGTGAGCAATAACCCAATCCGAAGAGGTGAGTCTTCTGTCTATGTCAAACATTGGGAGGGATTGTTCTGTTCTGACTGCAGTGGGAAGCACATTCTACCACCAGGGGGCCAAAACTGTCAGGAGATACGACCTGGAAGGTCCACCTATCTTGATTTCAAGTCCCCACTTGTTAAACTGCATGATTGCAGAATAATGACTGCATGAATGTTGGTTTTGCTGAATAAAACCAACTTTGTGAGGTCTCACAACTGAAACAGTAAATCAAATCAGTCATGCGGTCATGAAGCCCAACAAACTTTCAGTGGAACTTTGAGATGAATTTGCTAGGAGGCAAAAAGCTGGCAAATGTTCTTAAAACACTGGCACGCATTTGAACCTTACTAGGAGCACTAGAGTAATTAAAATAATAAAATGTTTTAAACATTGCATAAGCATACACTACCCAGACTAGGCTAGAGGCAAGAGCAACTGTCAGAGGAGTGATTAAGAGGTCAGCTATAACACCAATGAAGTTGCAGAGCTCATTGACCGATATTGGGATAAATTGTGCAGAGATCGGAAATATTTCAGCACTTCATAGATATGGCCTCTTTGGGACAATGGTTAGACAGAAGCCACTCCTGTGAAAGGCCAACAGTAAGTCATGCTGGAGTTTGCCAAAAAGCCCTGTGACAGACCCTGAGAGCATTTAGAGTTTGTGAGCACCTTAAATGTGCCATCATACCTGTTTAAGCCTTCCAGTTTCACCGGTATATAAATCTAAGGCAGCATGCATGTAAAGTTCATTTGTCATCCATCACATTGGGGCGACATAGCTCAGGAGGTAAGAGCGCTTGTCTGGCAGTCGGAGGGTTGCCGGTTCGATCCCCCGCCCAGGGCATGTCGAAGTGTCCTTCAGCAAGACACCTAACCCCTAATTGCTCTGGTGAAATCGAAGCATCAATTGTAAAGCGCTTTGGATAAAAGCGCTATATAAATGCAGTCCATTTACATTGGAACAAGACAACTTATATATGAAAAGAAAAAAAAATAGTTGTTGACCTATAAAAATCAGACAAATGACAACCTTTGGAACAGTAGTAAACTTGCCAGTTAGATACTGTAAGTGTAATTACAGTTAGATACTGTAAGTGCAAGTGTAATTATCTTACTCCCATGCACAGTGAGGAAGAAGGTTCAGGAAGCAAAGAAAAAGTAACATCTTAGAGTCACCAAGTCTCTAAATGTACAATTAAATGCTATCTCCTCTCCATGTCAATAGTGCTATTTGGAAGGGTCACCATAAACAAACCTCTACTGATGGCAGTCCCTGTAGTTTGTTAAATTGCCACTTGGATTGTAATGAGATGTAGCCTAGATGTAGAGCTCTTTTTTCAACAGTAGTAGATGTTATAAAGATGTGTATACAGAGATTAACCTTATAGTTACTATTAAATATGGTGATGAATCTCTGATGCCATGGGACCATTTTGCTTCCAATGGTATTATTAACGACAAGTCAGAAAACCATCTAGCCAAAAACCTGGAGGCCTCTGACTGATACTTGGCTGTGAGAGGATCTCCTAGGAAGACAATGAGCCCAAGCACTTTTAATTTTTAAAAACAATGATTTATTTGCCAGAAAATCATTTTTCAATGGCCATCTCAGCCTCCGGGCTTCAATGATAAACCTGTGGTTTAAACTGAAGAGGGCAGTCCATAAGCACAGATAAAAAAAATACCAAGGATCTGGAAAGACTCTGTATGGAGGGAAGGTTTAAGATCCCTTCCCTACTTGGTGTTCTCCAATTTCAAAAGACTTCATAGAAAAATCTTGGTACTGTTATCCTTGCAACTGTTATCCACCAAGCGCTAAAAAAAGGGTGTCAATAATTTTTAAATTTACAAAATTTACAATTTTTTTGGAAATAAAAATATCCGTTTAGAAATTTAGTTGATTCCACATTAATAAAGCAAATACATACATTTCACTTGTTGGAACATTACAATATAGCTCAGTAGGCCACTGAGATTATTTATTTCCTGAAGTATTTTATAAAGAAAGGAAAGTGGATGTCTGTTTGCTGAAGTAGAGGTATCAAACTGAAACACAGGCTGGATTAAAAGGCAAGTGGGGAGACTCAGAAGCAGGTCTCGGCTGAGGTTTGTTTTGTTGTTGCTTTCCTCTCTCCCTTTGCTTCTCAGTCAAGTGAATGAAATGTACTTACCCTCCAGAACTCCCGAGTAACCATGGCAACACTGGCTATAAGAACAGTTCCCAACATCTATCCACCACCCCCCATTCCTCCGATTCTCTTCTTTCCTCCCTAACCCTCCCACTCCAGCTAGATAATGCGCAAGGGAGACGCCTCTATTCATGGTGTGCCACACATCTGCTAAACCATCCTCATTAGCACAGGTGCTCATCACCTGCCCCTTTCTTCCATAACTCTGGGTCTATCTCCACTGACAGGAAATTTGGCTCTATCCACTCTTCCCATATGCAGTGATGAGTCACTGAAGCTCATCTCTACTCACACCTTCCCTGTAATTCCAGCCAAAGTATGAAGTTTTTTCTGTCCCAGATGAGCAGTCAGGCTGATTTTGGTGGTGTCAAGCAAACCCCGCCACTTCATCCTTCTCATCTGGTTGCCTAACTTCATGGCCTGCTGCTACCTGTTCCTGAAAAAATTTAGCTTTCACAGAATAGTTATAGCCTGCTCCAGTTGTGTATTTTCAGAGTGTCATCTGTAATCCTAGTGAAGGTCCTCTGGGAGTGCATTTTAGTGGCCTCCATCCCATCTATCCCTTAGATGTGCTTATATATACCTCAACTATTATGGTTGGACATCCTAAGTCAACAAAATCCATAACACCGTTATGACAGAACTGGCTGGCTTGGGCAGTCTATCTTTTCGTGCTTATTTAGATAATTAGATACGTTTTTTGGCAATACATTATGCATCAGTTTGCTAATTGTGTGATTTTGAAGGTGATCTGTTGGCTCGTAGGGCAGCTTTTTACATTTCTGCCCCTCTGAAAACCTAATCCATCATGACACTTTTTATAAATCAGCATTCATGGATAAGATTAAATAAAATAAAAAATACTTTACCTATTTTCTCCACTTTGTAATCTCTGGACTGATCTGATGCAGCATTACTTTGCATGTCATTTACATTATTAATTAACTTTGTTAATAACTTTGTTAATTCACACAATATTCTTAATTTTTCCATGCTCCATACAGGCATTCACTTCCTTATTATCGATGCAGACAGATGTGTTGTTCACAGACAGAAGTGTGGAAGTCTACTGCATCCAGTGTGCATACAACAGTCTGTTTTGAAGTAGACTTGTTTGGCTGCGAAGGAGATTGTGTGAAAGCAAAAGGACATAAACCTGCTGCAAATAAGAGCAAAACAGCTTGGGTACCCTGTGCGGAAGAGCATGGTGGCCACTGGCACTTGCCCAACTGTTCTTGGATCCCTCAGGCCTTGGAAATCCAGCATTCACCTCTTTAATTTCCAGCAGGAATTAAATACGGATTTTATCAAATTTCTGCCTTTGGCTCATGGAGGTTTAGTGCTGTGTTTCACCCCAGTCACTACTCAAACCCCTCTGCATTCTATAATATTCCCCCCAAGGCTCTGACACACATACAAACATGAGCATGCATTTAAATGTACATGTATGCACATTCACCAGCTCACAGTTAAGAAAGTTTGTACCTAAACAAACAGCACCCAATACATTCTCACAGCCTGTATACAGTATTGTCAACACATGCTCACACCCAGAATTGGGAGCTGCATTTAATACTGACTATGACCAGCACACAAAATCTTCGCCCGCAGTTCTCCGACGAGAACTCTGCAGAATGCTAATTCAAAAGTAGTCAAATATTGCAAGTCATTCACTAAGTTAACACAACCTGAGGTAGCTCAGACGTGTTATGTTTCATGTACCAATTTAACATGAAGCTGGAACATCGCCAAAACTTTTGTGATGGTGGAATATTGTTTTAATGTCGTCCCATCCCCATGTAACAAAACATTATACACTGTACAGTATAGAAAAATATACGAGAGTGAATGATTCCACATTTAGGTATGTTTACCACAGTGAGTCACAATCTTTTTTCATTACGTTTTCAATGTTATAGCAATGTTTCATCTTAAATCACCATAAAGGGCAGTTTTTATCATTTATAATATAATAAAAATATTTTATTCATTTTTAGAAAGATTATGGATATGTTTCTGGACCCATAGATATCTTAGACCTCTGTACTGATGGAAAGACAGTTGATCTGTAGTGAAATACATGTTTTGATTCTCAGAAATGCACAATTTAGAAATTTTGGATAGATTTGGAGACACTAAGGGACACCAGGGTACACTGCTTACTCTTTGCTTCAAAGATATTTAGTAGTTCTGCTTATCATCCTCAGATTCAGCATACTTATGGGCAAGATGTTTCTGATCCAGGACATGTATAGTTGTACCTGTTTTCTCTATGGGATCTCTCAAACTAAAGGAGAACAACTTAATTTTTGCGTTGTTTGCCAAAATAATTGCATTTGTGGCACTTTATTTCTACCCAAGTTATACATATAAACTAATATAGATGATAGTATTGTAAACAGTACAAATGTTCTTGCTTTATGTCATGTGAAGGAGTTACGAAAAGGGTCTTAGGTGCCTACCTTAACGCCTCCAAAAGGCATCCCTCATTCTCTCTCAGTTCACTGATTCTGTCCTCTCTGCCTCAATTGCAATGACCATAAGATCAGAAAAAATGGACAAAAAAGATGGAGCCAAGTGCAGCATTAGCACGCTAACATCTAAAAACATCTGTCCTGCCACACTAGCTGACTAGATAGCAAATATTAGCTGGCTAGTAGTAATTGACGGTATAGCCGAATGAACAGTATAAAACAACAGAAAGGTAATTTTACTAACTAGATGACCAGCAATCAAGCTAACAAGATATTTTGCAAAGGTAACTGAAAGATGATTGAATTAATTATTTTTGTTTATTTTGCCACCTTTTCAGACAGCGACTTGAAATACTCTCCACTCCAGCTTGCCAACTGACTGACAGAGCTACTGTAACTCAATATGCGCTGATTCAGGTACCAACAAAGATTTTCTTATGCTAAGATATCACCACATCCTCTCATTTCTATCTGGTTCTAATGTAAAACCCTGTCCCATTGAGGTAATATCTTCTGACTGTTTTATCATCTCTGATGCCAACTGACATGTGGGAGGAACTGGCAACAAGGGGGAAAGGCAATTAGGTGTTTACTGTAGTACGTTCTGTGCTATATTCAGAATAGCCTACTCATATTGCGTCATCATGAATATGACAAATGACAAATCTAAAAAAATGTTAATTTTATATCTGAGAGAGGCCAGAATTTAAACATCTGAGGGGATACATGCCCCATTAATTTGTATGGACATGATGCCACTGCTCTTCTCAGTGGTATGGGACTGAGACTGGGAACATGCACGCAGACAAAGAGAATGAGTCCACGAGAGGACAAAATCCTTTCTGGCCGCCTTTGAAGGAAAGGTGGCTACAATCCGGAACTCCTTCGCCCATCCAGTGAGCCCCCCAACCCCCCGGGACAAACCCACAGCCACACTGACCTCCTTTGAAATGCTGGAGGACTCCGATGTATTACAACTCATCACCTCTCATTCTGCAACCACCTGTCCACTCGACCCCATCCCATCTAAAGTTCTCCAATCCATTTCCAGCGAGCTCCTTCCCTATCTGTCCTCCATTGTTAATTCCTCTCTCTCCTCTGGTCATGTTCCCTCTGATTTTAAGATGGCTCGTGTTACCCCACTTCTCAAAAAACCCACCTTGGACCCCTCCGATGTAACGAGTTATCGACCCGTATCGCTTCTACCCTTTCTGTCCAAAACCCTTGAACGAGCAGTTCTTAAACAATTAACCTCTTTTCTCCATCAGAACAACCTGCTAGACCCTCACCAGTCTGGCTTCCGATCCGGGCACTCAACAAAGACTGCGCTCCTAGCTGTGACAGAGGCACTTGCCACTGCAAGAGCCTCACGCCTCTCCTCTGTCCTGATCCTTCTTGACCTGTCTGCAGCTTTTGACACGGTCAACCATAAAATACTCCTCTCCACCTTGGCTGGGATGGGAATTGCCGGGACTGCCCTGTCTTGGTTCGCTTCCTATCTTGCAGATAGGACCTACCAGGTCACCTGGAAGGGGTCTGCCTCTGCTTCTCAACCACTTGTTACGGGAGTGCCGCAGGGATCTGTACTGGGTCCTCTGCTGTTCTCCTTATACACCAGATCTCTTGGTTCAGTCATTAATTCACATGGCTTTTCCTATCATTGTTATGCAGATGACACACAACAATCTTTTCTTTCCCCCCCTCGGCCACCCAGGTCAATGATAAGATCTCTTCCTGTCTGGCTGACATCTCCATCTGGATGGCCAGCCACCATCTGAAGCTCAACCTCAACAAAACTGAGCTGCTCTTCTTCCCGTGCAAGACCTCCTTGCTTCGTGAACTCTCAATCACGGTTGATGGCACCACAGTGACTGCCTCTCACTCTGCCAAGAGCTTGGGGGTGGTCCTGGATGACTAACTGGACCTCAAGGAGCACATCAAGGCAACATCACGGTCCTGCAGATTCCTCCTGTACAACATCAGGAGGATTCGACCATACCTGACGACGCACTCCACCCAGCTGCTCGTCCAGGCTATGCTGACCTCTCGCCTTGATTACCGCAACTCTCTCCTTGCAAGCCTGCCAGCTTGTGCCATACAGCCACTACAGATGATTCAGAATGCCGCTGCTCGACTCATCTACAACCTCCCCAAATTCTCCCACGTCACTCCTCTGCTGCGATCACTTCACTGGCTACCGGTCGCTGCCAGGATCCGGTTCAAAGCCCTGACCCTTGCCTACATTGCTGCCAACAGGACAGCCCCCATCTACTTGCAGGACATGACTCAATTCTATGTGCCTGCTCGACCACTCCGCTCTGCGGCAGTAGGGCGCCTTGTAACCCCTCCCACCCACCCAAAGGGATCATAGAGCTTCTCCACCCTAGCTCCCCAGTGGTGGAACGAACTCCCCGTCCCTCTCCGAACCTCCCCCTCACTACCCATCTTCCGCCGTGGCCTGAAGACTCATCTCTTCAGACTATACCTAGACTAACCACCACCACGCTGTATATTTCACTCTTTTAGAATAAAAAAAAAAAGAAAACAACCCTTTTTCCTGTCACTTGTTACATGTTGCCCCATCCCTACACTCCTTGGTAATTTGTATTTGTCCTAATACTGTAGCTTATTCTTCTGCCTAGTTGGCTTTGCAGATGTTAGGCCAGAATAGTGTTCATTGTTCTCGGCTAGAAATAGCTGTACAAAATAAGTATTGTACCTTACTGAACCCGTGTTCAGCAGTTGTCTACGACCATGAAATGCACTTTTTTTGTACGTCGCTTTGGATAAAAGCATCTGCCAAATGAATGTAATGTAATGTAACAAAGTAAAAGTAAAACCAAAGTAAAGTAAAGCAACCTTGCTGAAAAGAAGAGTGCAGCAGAAAATGAATGAATGACAAAAAGTATGGTGAAGCAGCTTTCTGTTCTTATGCACCGAAGGTTTGGAACAAACTCCCATTACAAATAAGACAAGCAACCTCTGTTGATAGTTTTAAGAAACAGCTCAAAACCCATTTTTATGATCATGCTTTCAATTAATTTCACCTTTTTATTTTAACACCATTGTTATTATTTTATATTTCTTTTATATTTCTTATACTTGTTGTATGCTTTTTATATCTTAGGATTGTTTTTATCATTATCAATTTATTTTATTACTATTATTTTATTTTATTCATTTTATTTTTATTAGTATTTTTTCTTTATTATTTATTTATTTTTATTTTTAATTAACGTAATTTCTGCTATTATCATTATCAATTTATTTATTTTTATCTTATCTTAATACCTGTGGTACTGATTTCTATTCTTTCTCTTGTAAAGCACTTTGAGCTGTATTTTATAATATGAAAGGTGCTATATAAGTAAAGTTTATTATTATTATTATTATTATTATTATTATTATTATTATTATTAAAAGCTTTAACTGTGTTTTAAATTTGTTATTTTAGTTTCTTATTTTAGTGAGGAGGGAAGGATGAAGTTTTTTATGTGTTTATGTATATCAGGGCTTAAAAACTAAAACAGAAATGAAAACTAGACAAGAAAGACATTTTTGCAGGGACAAAAAAACTTAAACAAAATCAACAGTACTGAAACAAAAGCAAAAATGTTAAGTGAAAATTTAGATAACTGTTAATAACATTATTTTTTTAATTCCATGCAATTTAACAAAAGTTTTGTGTACATTTTCACTGGCCCAGCTGCCAAAAATAAATGACTTTTTTTTTTTTTTTTTTTTTTAAGATGATGAATGAAAAGAGATTCCAGACAGTTTTCATTAAAAACTGCTAAAACTTTTTAAATAAGTGTTGGACCGGCCCTGAACCTAGAGGTCTGCCTTCGAGGGCAACCACAGACAGAGGTTGAGGTAGGTCAACTAGAGGTAAACACAGGACAAAGCGACAAGGGAACAAGGTAAGGATAAACAGGGACTTCAATGGGCTGGAGCCAGAGATGTAACATAAAGCACTAATGAAAAACGTTGTCCTTATTAAATATGAAAATCTGCCAATTGCTGGTGCCAAATTATGGGCAAGCTTCATCTTTCAGAGTGGTTTCAATCAGATGTGGAATGTTGATGTGAAATGTTGATAATTGTCATTTATTCTCTGTTGCCTGGGGATTCTGATGTTTGCAGTTTAACCAATGATAAAAGATTTATACCAGTAGTAGTGTTGTCAGCTGATATATATATAGGCTAGTTAGTTTGTTAGTCTAGATGAGTTGGCTACCATTATTATTTTAATGTTATTTTGTTTCTATTTTATAGCTATAGCCTAGCTGTTTTACCTAAGAGTGGCTATGTCCACCCGACTGAGACGTTAGTCAGTCAGTAAAAATATTAAGGAATGATCAAGCTTGTAAGGCTGTTTGTTATTGGTAATATAAGCTTGCGTCAGTACAAAAATGAATGGATGAATGGATATAACATTCAAATGCCTGGAGTTAAACAGATTTGTTTGTGCTGCTGTGAGCAATTTGATAGTTGTCTCTTCCAACGGGACTTCCCCCTGTCATTTTCCTATATGAAAGCAATTCTAACATTGTTATTTCGTCATGCCGCTGTAATAGCCATGCCAAGTTATTCAGTGATAACAGTGTGATGTTGTCTGCCCACTGTGTTTTGCAACATCAATAAAATGCATCTCTTTTTCTAAACCAAGGCGGGTGGTGATGGGGTAGGGGGCTCCATGTAGGCAGTCGTGATTAATAAGACCAACAACAGTCAAATGCTATGTGCATATATATAAAACCTCTACACAATGAGCACCATATGGGATAAATCCATATTTTTTATTTAGATTTGTCATCAAACCATTCATATGTGGTAAAATAGCATATTCTCAGTTTATATTAAAGGGTATTATTGTACATTTATATTTATAGAAATTAAGGCACTATTTATACAAAAACTATACTAAAGTTTGTGACTAAACATCCTGTAACACTGTGGCCCTCTCAGCTTGCAGTAACATATTTTGCTCAAAACACATTCATTGAAGTAGCGAACGACTAACATTTGTGGAAAAAAATTCACCCCACAGATTTTGCTCCTGAAACAGCGCCCAAACCCAAAAAAAGTCTGCAGATTCCATCTGGGCTTTTAACTTGTCTCTCCAGCTGCTTTTGCATGCTACGCACACTGATGTGGACAGCGTTCAACCGCCTGCCCTCAGGCAGCAGACCCGCTCAGCACAGCCAGATGGGGCCATGAGGTCAGAGGTCACGTTGTAGTGTAAACTTCCACCCCCCTCGTAACTCCCTGTAATCCGAGTTCATGGTCATGGTCATGTCACAGGAGCGATCAGCGCCAGCATCCTTCCCCCTCCATGCCCTCGACAACTCCTGGCACATGACATCCCACTAGCATCTGCCTTGAATGCCCCCTCCACCACCCCACCCAAAAGCTGCTTTTCTCTGAAGCATTGTGCAATAAGCACTTCTCCCTGAGCCAAGAGACAGAGGCTCTGTTCTACTACCCACCACCCTTCACACTCCCCCCCCCTCCGAAAAAAAACTCTGCACTTCCTGAAAATTAAACCCATTGGTGAGTCACATCCCTATGTAGTAGAGTTCTCAATGGGCCTGAAAATTCAAGCCTGACCTAAGTGAGTTGAAGCTCAAGCTTGGACCAGCCCAAGATCTCATGTATTTTACTAAGCCCAAGCCTGACCAAACACAAAAAAAAAACTTAATAATGGCTGCGCAACTTGCACAGGCAGCTCAGACCACAAGCACACAAATAGCGCAAAGGGGAGAGAGGAATGCCATGAGATTGACCAAAAATAAACCCATCATCAAAAGCTCCTGAGGATGCCCTAAAAAATAAACTGATTTACATTAAACTGCTTTACATCCATATGGCCTATTATATCATCCTTTTTCTGTTTTGTGCTTTTGCTTTTGTTTAACAAATTTGAGCATTCACAGCTGGAGTAAAGTGGTTTTGCCGAAAGCAAGCAATTTTACTTCTAAATTTTTTTAAGTTTGCCGTGACGTAATAAAATATATTTTATTATATAAAATATAAAATAAGTTTTTTTATTAGAACGGGATTAAAATTGTTTTTTGTTGTGTAGTTTGCTTGTTCTTGCATAATTTTTGTATTCATATGGTTTTTATTGGCGTATCATCATTAGTCACTAAGGCTGGGTGTTTGTCACAGAAGTCATGGGTGTCATGGATTTTTTCCCGTTCCATGACTTTCCCAATTTCTGCCATTTCCCGCGATTTCCTCTGTTTTTAGTTCCTTCCTTCATTTTTCGGCAGCTGATAACTATTAACCTTAATGTAGACTGCAGTGTTACTTGTATAGGCATATGCATTTTAACAATAATGTCAAATGCTGGGATAAACGACAATACATACACATTCTGTAATGTGCTGGGATTAAGACTGTTTTCTGTTTCAGTTGTTGTAATCTTATGTTTGACGGCCCCTGTTAACAATGTTGATGCCCAGGGCTCCATCCCCACATTATGGTAACATTCAGTGACAAGAGGCACTCCATAAAAGACCAAACCTAGCAATGTACAACAAGTTGTACCAAAGCGAAATTTAAAGAAGTAAAGTCAGTGTTTTATTTTAGTAAAGCAATTTGAATATGCTCTATTTCTAACAACGTTCCGTTAAATGAAACGCAAAATATTTGTTCCTTGTGGCCAGTTACTGCCTGTTTTTTTGTTTTTAAACTCTGCGCAAGTTACCGTTGCTACAGTTGCGCATGTTATTTCAATTATTCCCACACAAGATTTAATAAACTATTTTTCACTCAGTGATTTCTTCATATTTTTTCAGTTTTCTGTGATTTTCAACAACGTTACTGTGACTGCTCCGTGATTTCAGCCAATATTTTCCATTAGAAATACCCAGCATAGCCATAGCACACATCACACACATACGATACGGCTTCCACACATCTGACTTCCCCTTGCCCTCCTGAGAGCGCAGAACACATTCACCTGTGGCTATTATTTTTTATTTGTGATTCCGCGTCCATCTTGTCACATATTTTTCTTTATGACCTTATGTTTTAGTAAACTTATCATTGATATGATATCCCCCCACCTCTGTTCCATTCAGATATATCAGAATTCAATTAGTCAAGTCAGTGCACGCACAGTGGCAAAAAGCAATTCCTGCTAAAGCTCATATATTCACCTTGTAGTCAGTTACAGCAAATGGGAGATGTTGAGTGATTAAAATAGGTATATTTTAGCAAAAAGAGACAGACTGAGCATTTGATTGACTTAAAAAAGTAGCAGTCAGCACTAGGGATGTGACGGTATGAAAATTTCACGGTATGATAATCGTACTACTCAATATCACTGTGATGTTCTGTGTAAGGACCCACACGCAGACCAGGGAAATCCAAAAAACGTTGTCTTTAATCAGTCCGAGGTTCGAAGCCAGGTAATCAGAGAGAGGACGGTGCCGAATCGAGTTTCCAAAAGAATAGTGAAAAGACAGCCAAAAAATCAAAAACCAGGAGATCAGAATGGCGAAGGTACAAAGGGACAGGCAAAAGAGAAGTCAAGGCAAAGCGAAGGTCAAACCAGAAGCAAACAAAACCAAAAGGGGCAGGCAAACTCGAAGTCGGGCAAAGGGGTGTCGCAGGAATCTCGATTGACAAAGGCTTACTAATAATCGGCACAATGAATTCGATCAACGTTCTGACTCTGAGCTGGTGGAAAAGACTGACATTTATACACTGGGGAAGGTAACAATCAAGGAGGGGTTAAGTGAGTGAGGGAGGAGTAACAAACAACATCCAGGTGAAGAACATTAGGAAAACTAATTCAATGACAGGGGACCGACAAAACGTGGACTGGAATCACATAGACAATGATAATAGACGGCCTGGGTGAAGCAGGCAGAACACGTGCAGAGAGAGAGGTGCAGTCAGAGCAAGAGACAGGTGCAGGCAATTGCAGAACTCAGCGTTAGAGCAGGCTAGAAAGAAAAGGGGCGGAGCTACAGCGCAGCATGGAAAAGGGGAGACTGGTTAATGTATTAGTATAGTGATCTAAACTATCAAAAACCCAAAACTAGTGTGTGTTAGTCCATTAGTAATATTCACATGTTAGTATATTAGCGAGGTTAGTACTTTACAATCTATAAATTAGTAGGGATTAGTAGAAATTAGTAAAACTAGAAATAAGCAGGAAGTAAAGCGAGACTGGAAAGAAGGGGGGAAACCACGAAAACCCGGAACCACCCGAATAGTGAAATCACACAAGTACAGGGGAGTGAAGCAGCTCAGGGAACACAGACACAGAGACAGTACTGGGGAGACAAGTGACCGGGAATACAGACTACAACAATCACAATTTTTGGTATATCACGGTATCAGGTTTTTAGATTTTTTAAAAATCACACAAAGTTTACAACTCGATCTGTTTATTTATGGCTCTGCAGATTTTTAAAAACCATTTTAATTGAAAAATAAAACAAAAAATGCAGCTGAATAGTTCGCTCCTTGTAATTGTATATTTAAAATAATAAAAATATATTTGGGGGGATATAATTCTTCTACAATTCTTCATTACGGTCGGTAACAGAATCAGCATCAGACATCGCAAGTGTTGTAAGGGACTGCAAACGGAGTGTAGATGTATAACAGCTAGCTAGCCAGTGTTGCCAGATGGGAAATATTAAACTATCGTACCGGAGGCTTAAAATTATCGGATTTTAAAGAAAATTATCGTACACAGCCAAAAAAAGAGAAATCACAGGTGTAAATATGTGATTTCACAAAAATAGCATATTTATTGTAAGCAACAACCTTGTTTGACATGCCTGCTCACATACTTCAGCCAATGAGTGCAATACCAACAGCCACAAAGGGGAGAAAAACATTTGCGCACCACATACGCTGCGTGGAAGCAGGCAACTTCCTGGACCCTACTCAAATGAATGAGACTCACCAAAAAGCCTGTTCTGCGGATAATGTCAAATAGCCCACAATTAAATCGCAATCGCTCAAACATGTAATCCTTATAATTGAGAGCTGTAACGTTACAATTCATCAGCATGGAAACAACAGTTGTATAAGTCATCAGTGTTGTCATGGTTCTTTGTTTTCCTGTCTGTGTTTCCCTTGTTGGGCCGCCAGATGGCAGCACTTCTGTTTTGTGTCCTGCTCCTCCCTGTTAATTGTATTATTGTTGTCTCGTTATTCTATCATTGTTCCCACCTGTGTCTTGTTATCCCCTCCTTTTCTGGTTTGATTGTTTTCTGAGTTCACCTGTGTCTTGTTACCCCTTGTCTATTTAAGTTCTTTGTTCCCTTGACTCGGGTGCTGGTTCCTTGTGTTTGTTTCCGACTTGTGTTTGTTTCAGACCGTATGTACCTGCCTGTGTTTTTGACCTGTTTGTGTTTCTGACTTTGTTTCCGCCTGTGTGTTTCTGCCGTTTGTTTTCTGTACTGGTGTAGTTCTGTTTTTTTTTTTTGTTTTTTTTTTAGTTTTCGTTTTATGCCCCTCGTGGCTCTTTGTTTGTTCTGCTTTTTTTTTTTTAGTAAAGTCTTGTTTGTATCAACTTTTTTGAGTTACGTTTTTTCCCACTCTGCGCCTGGGTCCCACCCCCCGTATCGTGACAAGTGTAGAATTATATGCTGTATCAATATTTGTTTGTTCGAAAGCATGTCTCTTTTCAAAACGCCCAAAAAGTCTCTCAGTGCAGAACTGGCCCTACCTAGTCTACCTAGAGTTCAACTTAAACCACAGTTCTTCCAACGACTTTCTCTTTGCCTCTCCCCTGCCTTCGCCTGACTCCTCGGCACTCATTTTGCTAGTTTTTTTAACTCGATTTTTAAATGAATGAAAAAAATAATATCGCTGGTAATTTGTAGGTAGCGAGCTAGCTTACATTTTACATCAGAAAGAACGAGCGGGAGAACGGCAGCCGTGCAGCTGCTCGCTCCCGTTGGGGCACGCACGTCATGCATCAAGCATAATGATTGGCTGGAAAGACGCAACCTGTGCTTTCAAATAACTTTGCCTCTAAATACAGATCTAGGATCAGATTTGTGAAAAGGCAAACTGGATCCTGAATCAGCAGCCAGGGGATTTAGTCATTTCCTTCCCCTTTTTTTTGAAATGGCGAAATTATCGTACATTTGGGCACTGGTTGAAAAAAAAATTCCCCGCATGAAAATAGCTTTTGTCACATGATTTACTATCACGGTATTACCTTACATTTATGATAGTACTATTTCATGTTTGAATTTTAAGGTATACCATCATACCGGTATACCGTCACATTCCGAGTAAGCACAATGAACAGTAAAAATGCAATAGACATACAATACACACAGACAGACTTTTTTATGTGCTGCCCATGCCTGACCCCAGTGCCCACCCAAATTAATTATCATAAATTCCAAGGGTCTGGGGCGGGTTAGGGTCCCAATGGGCTTGGGATGACTTCAAGAATTCTGCTATGGAAAAGCTTTACCCTGCATGTGCATGAAAAACTGTCACATACGTGCAAGCAGCATGCAGATCATAACTGTAGATATGGCCCCCAGAAAGCCAGGGCCAATCTGAAGTAGCATTGATCTGGGGAGGCGCTAACCCGGCACAGGTTTTCTCTCGATTCGATGCAACGATTGCAGCCTCGGCTCCATCTGTCCCAACCGCTGTTTTCCTTGAGCCTCCCTGGTGATCTCAGTGCTACATGAGTGCATGCACACTGTGTAGCGCACAGATTTAACGGGGGCGCAGGGGGAGGGGAGAGAAAAACCTGGAGTCAATTACAGCAAGTGAGCCTGTTACATAGTTTGCTGGGTGAGTCAGACAAGGTTGCTCTTCAAATTCCTTGCTCTTGCCAGCGCAAGAAGCGGGTCACTCTGGAACTGGAGGAGTCGTGCTATAATGGTGGGGGAACGCCCTCACACCATTACAGTATTGCTGTTCAGTCTCTAACGGCAAAAACAATTGGCCGCGGGGTCACAGAGAAGGTGAGCAAGCGGCGGAGGAGGGGCATACAGCATCTAAATCGATAACACTCTCAGCATAGCATCACGGCACCTCCAAGATGTGCAGTGTTCTTTACTGTTAGCTGAAGTGTGTTTATGGAACACTGACAATGCAGGCCACTCTGGAAGTACTTTGGGGATCCATCACTCCCTGCCTTGCAAACATCAGCGCACACCTCACAAGAGCCAGTGTTGTCCTGTTTACATTACGAAGCACACTGGCATAATCATTTCTGCACAGAGCAACAGACTGCAGGGCTGAAGATAAAAGCTTCTGGCAAATTTCAACACATGCATCAGGAATGCTAATGAGTTCTGCAAGAAGCCCCTCTCTCTCTCTCTCTCTTGTTTTTTTTAAAGAAAGTGTTGGAGCTTCTAGAACAGGGCCTTGAGAGCATACAGCTGTATCAGTCATTTTCAGAGCAATAGATAAATGCAATAATATTAATTACAATAGAATCTCAGACATACACAATTACAAACCGACCAGACGACAAAATAGGGAATGAAACCAAAAGAAGCATACAGAAACAATTCTCTCTTTTCATCAGTAAAAACTGTAAATATACATCCCCCTCTATACTATGTCAGGGCTCATATGAAATCAGAAAGTATTTGATGTGAGTATGTTTCCAAGTGAGTGGCATAATGAAACAAAAAAGGGTACTTAATTTAACAAATGGACGCATGTATTCTTTAACATACTGAAATTCGGCATTCATGCAACTTTAAAATAGTACGCAAAAGGGACCAAAGTTAGTGGGTCACTTGAAAGCATAGCTAGGGTATCGAAAAAAAAAAACTAATTAATTTTCTAAGATACTCAAGTCTAGTTACTGAGGCAGAGATCTCACTCAACTGGTGCCCCAGGTCAAAATCAGTCCCTAATTAGAGGGTAAGAATAAAAACTAACTGTACTACTACTATCAAGGGCCAGACTTGAGTTTCCCTGTTCTGAAGAGATTCAGATTACCATGAGCATATACTAATATTTATGGCTACAAACTGAGATCTCCCAACCACCATCTCATCGTAATATCAGTTCCCCCCATCATTCCAAACCCCTATGCCACCTTCCCACCCCTGCACTGCAATCTATCCCATCCAGGGTAATAAAAAAAATTAAAATAAAAAACATTCAAATAATATTAAGTGAGGAGATAAATGTTGAAAAAGAATTATATATGAATATATACAGTGCCCTCCATAATGGTTGGGACAAAGGCATATTTTTTCTTGATTTGGCTCTGTAGTCCAGAATTTTATATTTGTAATCAAACAATTCACATGCGGCTAAATGTCAGATTCTCAGTTTCTATTAAAGCGTATTTTTATATATTTTGGTTTCACCATGTAGAACTTACAGCACTTTTAATACATAGCTCCCCTTCCATATTTCAGGGCACTCTATTGTTTTGCACAAATTACATCACTGACTGGATATGGCCCAAAAATGCAAATATCAGCCCGATATATCATTCGTCGGATATATCCGTCTGGCTCTATTTCCAATCTCACATTTATCATTTCTAATCTTCAGAGTTTATCAAAAATTGCCAAAATAATGAGACAGTGCGTTTGCTGGATCTGAAACATAAAGGAGATCATCTGCACAAAGGGACACCCTTTATTCCACACCTTACTTGCCAAACAACACCTTGCTGATTACAGTATATTGTAATGTGCAGGC
Organism: Anguilla anguilla; assembly: GCF_013347855.1. Classification (NCBI taxonomy): domain Eukaryota; kingdom Metazoa; phylum Chordata; class Actinopteri; order Anguilliformes; family Anguillidae; genus Anguilla; species Anguilla anguilla. Next base: position 30,530,491 of record NC_049210.1, on the reverse strand, counting down.
AAGGGACTCAACTGCAGGATAAATAGAAATAGCTGTCATTTCTTGAAGTGGTACCATATCAGAGAAAAACTCTTTCCATTTTTTACACTAACTGCTGAGGCAGAGTGGATCGCAAAGAATCATAGTGATTTTCTAGGCTGTTAAATCATTCTTTGGATTTTGTATTTACAAGATTGAAAAGTTTCTCTTGGGCTAATTCAATAAAAGCAGTGAGAGAGTTGTTGCTGCCACTTTCACAAGCCCTGAAGCTTCCATCAGCCTCCACCAGTGGGGCTTCTTTTTGTTTGCAGTAGCATTTTGGTAAATCATTTTGTTCGCATGTTGATATTTAAGCTTATAGTATAGTGTTACACCTAACACGGCATAAACAAACGAAGAAAACAAAACTATACATCTATCTCCTTCAAATCACCAGTTTCTATGTAGTTTCTTGATCCAGGATTTGAAAGCCATTTTTAATGAACACACTTTAAAAAACAACCAGATACAATGCACTACAAGTACAACTACACTTCAGCAATCATGAAAAAACTAGCAGAGGGTCAAATTTTATCCTAATATAGAGATGGGAAGAGAGACTGAGAGTAAGAGCAAGTAATTCAAACAAACAAAAAGAGAGAGCAAGAAGAAAAGGAATGATAAAGTGACGCTGGGTCTTGGGGCCCTGCCAGCCCTGTCTATAAGGAAGCGAGGAGACTATTACATAATGTGGCAATCCCAGATATCTGATCAATCCCAGACACACATTCAAGTATATTATCAAACACACAACACACATGCAGGCATACAAATTACCAACCATGTTCTTTATATCTTACACTCAAGCACAACCACAAACGCACACATTAACGCACACATAGAAGGAAACGCTTGAAGGATAAAAGCAATTTCATAATGGCAAAGGTGGAAATGCAAATAGTGAGGCCAAGGTCACGCTTTTTACATTGCTGTCAATACAATCAGCTGCAGGCAGCAAGCCCACAACTCACATCTGTCACCCTGAGTGAGACAAATGGTGTTTCATGGCAAAGTGAACCACATCTCCAAAACCTGATATCATTCCCAGATCTTAAGAGTTCTGCACATTTCACATCTCACAAAAAAATGGAGAAGGAAAGAGCAGGGAAATGATGAGGGATGGAGGAGCAGGCAGTTTTAGCAGATTCTAGTCCCTGCACATTTACAACCTTGTAGTTTTTGGTTACCCATTGGGAAGGGCAACCAAAAAATTTAGTTTAGAAAATCAAGATAAATATTATGATTACAGTATCAGGTAAGCCTTAAATAAACGTTCAGTGAACAAAAAGCATATTTAAATAGAATTCAATTTGATTTTTAGATTTTACTATAGAAGTTAATGTGACTATTTTCGTGACTATTAAAATAACTGCTTCCCAATGTTCCATCAATAACAAGAACCCAGGCGGCACTGACAGCAGATAGTCATTGCAGAGTAACCCATTATTTAGACCTCTAGAGCTCTGGGACATTGATCTGCGAGCCTCTTTTCGTAGGATTTTACCCACTCATATCTGGCAGTCTTATCTGGCTCATGTTCAAGAGAAATTCAAGAGACAGGTCAGTATTTAAACAGGACTTTTGACAAATTCTGCCTTATTATTTAAAAGTCCCAAATCATCGGTCAATGGTTTAAAAGAATACTGACACTTCAGGCTCCAATCATATAAATAGGTGATTCTGCTTAGTTTTGATAACATAAAACAATACTGAATACCTCTGAAGTCATTATCATAGAAAACAGGCTCAGATTGCTCCAACTGATAGATAGTTTTGATAGATTCTGCTTTTGACTTTTATGTGAGTGTAAGGGTTGGTTGGAAGAAGGAAGTACTAAACGGAAAATGAATGTTCGCTGCTGCTTTATGGTGATTAAAGAATTGAGTCATGACTTATAATAATAACATTAAACTTTACCTGTATAGCACCGTCCAAGTTATGCTGCGGAAGAGTCCCTTTAAAACGTTTTCTGGCATGTCTAGACAGCTAAACTTACAGCTAGACAGCTAAAAATTGTTTAAATCATTAAACAATGTTTTTATATGTATTTCTTTGTCAAAACCTTGTCCACAGTGTGGTATGAACAGTGGTGGACAAAGTACACAACTCCATTACTTGAGTCAAAGTATAGATACCCCTGGTCAAATATTACTCCACTACAAGTGAAAGTTGTTCAGTCAAATTTTTACTTGAGTTAAAGTACTGGAGTACTTGCTTTTAAAAATACTTAAGTATTCAAAAGTACATTTTATTTTTAATGTCAACGCACTGTTGTATTGTTTCTATGATGCATTTACAGAAGCTCATTTACAGATGCATTTTTACTGTTATTAGATAGCAACACATGATAGACAGGGGTTAAATTGGGATTTGGGAGGTGGGTGGACCCTGAGATCCGGTAGGAGGTGGGTGAAAAAAGGTACAAACCAATGAATGTCTCAGCTCAAAATAGTTGTATCTTTAATGTATTGTGCACATAACTGTAATTAAGGAAAACAATGTTTTAAAAAGGATGTATACTATTGATGCAAGCTTTTACATCATATATTTCAAGTTTATTGAGCGTCATTAATGCTGAGAATTTTTTTTACCCACAAAAATAATCGGTCATCCTCCTCTTGTCCTCACTTTCCCCTCCTTTATCCATCTTTCTTAAACTGGTGAGGCGCAGAACTTTCCTTTAAACTAATCATTGATCTCAAACTGTTTTAATGAATTTTCAGTGATTAACAAGCATGCAAACATCTGACTAATAAAATGGAAAGGGACACAGCTTCTTGACATTGTGTTAGGGAGATTAAATGATAAATGTGATTTAGAAAAATCTGTTTTAATCGCTAAGCAATGGTGGAATCTTCCCCTGATTTTCCTTGAGTATCAATACAATTAATCCACAAAATAGGCTACTCAATACTATCATAAACAGCCAGCTCTCCCCAAATAGGCAGTTTTAGTGAATAGCCTAGGCCGTATAGCCTACATTTATTTTCATTTGCAGTACGAAATTGTGCACATTTTTAATCAACATTATTTGCGGATACACTTCTTTCCCCGCACTTGTATTCATGGAAAATATCTGCAATGCGTAGGCTAGACTGTAAACACAATTGAAGCCCAGGTTTTGTTTTTGCTGGTTATTCTGAGAGCTAACATAGTAGGTAACAGACTGGTGTATCTTATTTGTTAAGCGTAGACTACTTGGTGATTAAAACGGATTTTTAACGGGTAAATTGAATTTATGATTTAATCCCCCTAACATGGTATGAAGACGCTGTGTGTTAGGCTACTTTTCATTTGATTAATCCGATCGTTGGCACGCTTGATTATAAAGGAAAATTACTAATAAAAACAGGTTGAGATCAATGATTAGTTTAAAGTTTTGCGCCCCACCAATTTTCAGCTCACCAGTCGCTGCTGAATAAAACGTTATGTATGTGGGAAATATTCAATCCTAGCTTAGCTGCTGACCAGCAACCTACTGATATTGCTTAATCAACCAAAGTTGTTCAAAGTTCGTGGGGGCTGTTTATTCACCTCTCTTTAAAATGTTGCATAGATGAAATTACATGTTAATGAAACTACCTACCACGTCCTCTTCAAATCAATCAACACAATCAACGATATTTTTCTTTCTGTGCTGTTTATATAAACAACGTTCCTCCTGAGTTTTTTTTTCTTCTGATTTTTGATTGGTTGAGCGAGTAACTGGCTAGAGGGAACACATGGACTGGAGCCTGAATGGACTGGATTGTCATAGTTATTTGTAAAACTGCCGGTCAAAATTATTTATTTATTTACCAAAGGTGGGTGGACACCGTCCACCCGCGTCCTAACTCCTGATGATAGATAGCATTGCCTGAAATGTGAAACAGTTGGATGACTCTTCGCTCAAATTCCATAAAATTTCATCTGATCAATCCTAGCATAAAAACTGCAACAACTACAAGCTCAGACAACTTCATAATTAGCAAACGGGCTACCGTTAGCTAATGTTTACATACCTCGACATGCTTTTTCAGTTTGGACGGCGAGTTTTTGAATGCAGCGATGTAGTTCGTGCGCGGTAAGCAGAGCAAACATTTAAAACAATATGAATCTTTTTGAATTTCACAAATCTCAAACACGGACTTGAGATATGGCCATGGGTGCTCTGGTGGCAAAGAATCATCCTTATCTTCTGCCGTCACCATAATTACTGCCGTCAAGCTCAAATTGAACTGTTCAACCACTGGTGCAACAAGCAAGCACATTGAACTTGACCGACAGCGTATTAGGAGTAGGCTACTGTGATTGGTTTTTCTCCTGTGAGGAACACAGCGTGTGGCCAATCGCAATTTAGAAAATAAAAAAATATTAACTGTTGACTATTAACGAGTAATGACAACCTTCATAGAAATGTAGTGGAGTCAAAAGTACAATATTTATCTTTCAAATGTAGTGGAGTAAAAGTTATAAGTTTCCAAAAAAATAAATACTCAAGTACAGATACTCGAAAAATGTACTTAAGTACTGTACTCAAGTACATGTACTTCGTTACTGTCCACCCCTGGGTATAAAGCATTTGAGTTTTACAAATAGGTGTTTTTTGTAATTACGGTGAAAAGGAGACATGCACAACCCTCAGGAATCCGAATCCCGAAGAGATAGAATAGCATTCCATAGCCAGCTATAACCTGCCGCCAGTGTACATGTTTAATGGTGGCTAAATCACCTGGAAAACTCATTTGAACAACACAACCCTTACATGTATGTCTTCGTCAAGGTTTTATCTACAGTGTTGTATTAAGCATTTGAGTTTTATGAATGGGTGTTTTTTGTAATTACGATGAAAAGGTGATATGCGCAACCCTCAGGAATCGAATCCCCAGCAGCTTGAATAGTAATTCACAGCTAGCTATGACCTGTTGGCAGTGTACATGTTTTCTGGTGGCTAGGTCACAGAAAGACCTCCAAGATCGTGTCTACAGTATGATATAAAGGATTTTAGTTTTACGAATGGGTGTTTTTTTTATTAGGATGAAAATGGGGACATGAGCCTGGTCGATTCCAGTCAAACTGCAATGGAATTTTGAAGCCAAGGGGCCGCTGTCTGAAACTGAGATATTTTGGCATGGGACCAGACACTGTAAAGGGACAAAATAGTTTGTATAGTGTCATTCGTTTCCCTTGAGGTGTCCCCTCATCCTATTGAACTGGTGTTGACACAGGCTCCTCCATGTCATTTTTTCTGAACATCTACATGCATCGCTACAGTGGATCTCTCCTGAGGCCTCCACACTTAACACCATTTACATATTCAAGAAGACAGGCTTACCATGCATTACATGGTCACAGGGACCGGTTCATTCTTCATTGTTGCACCTCGGCAAGGCATGAAGTTCAATTTGCACATCTCTGGTAACTCAGTGATTTCATCTGCCTCGAGAGGACGGTACAACAGCTGACAACCATCAGCTTACCTACATTTATTGGCTGTGTCAATGGGATTAGCCATCCCGAGAGGCCGAAACTCCAATGCAACTAAATTTGTGGAGGCTTCCCTCGTGAGACTAGATTCTCAAAAAAACCAATAAACCTGCAGGACGTGGGTGTCATAAAGAAAATATATTAATTTCCATTAGTTTCCACAGTAGTAGTCACTAAAATAAGAAATGGTGACACAAATATGCACCTATGGTCAAACAAGACGGTAGTAATCAAAACATCCAATTCTAAGAGTTATTCGCTGAGCTATGCTGCTGTTTTCAACTATTGGCAGGACATTACTCACGACAGGCTTGTTCAATTTTTTTTAATGTCCTGTATGGCCAATTATAGCCCACTTGGTTTCCCAAAAAGTGATGAATCACATCTGAAGGATCCAAGGCCTCCAGAATTGCTTGGGTGACTTGATAATATATAGGAGAACTGCCCATGAAATCAGAGGAATTCAATGTACAGTAATTTACAGGCTGCTCTGGCTACATCAACACAGGACTACTGTTAAATAGAGAATAATGTTTTATTAGACAAGCCTCACATTTCTTTGGCATGTGTCTATCATGTGATAATGGTCCAAGGACTGTTAGCTGGTGATGGTCATGTTAATAGTATTCTGAATGCTACAGCCCAATCCAATGCTACTAGATTCAAATCTTTTCTGGGTTTTACATTATGGTATCAAATTCTCACAAGCTTGCTTCAGGGCTAACGGTACTTTCAGGCAGACCTTCAGAAGCCGCTCATCATCAATAGCCCCTGAAAATCCACCTGGGTTCCCAGTAAGAGCCTCCACATTAGACAGATTTCCCGGTTTAACAGCAAAAACAGTTATCTGGATCCTACAGGGCATAACAAAAGACTCCCAATTAGAGGAGAAAAGGCAGGTTGAGACAGTTTTAAGTATGCCTTGATGGCCAGTGTGTTTAAGGAACACACCACGTCTTCATTAAAAACGCAACAGCGGCTAGTCCAGTGCAATTAATAAGCCTTCAGCATTCTGACACTGTAATCCCACCCCCTTTTATCCTGGAGGATTCACATCGCATAGGCAGCAAAGCAGGAAGAGGGAACAGAATGCTAATACCCATGTGTGTAAGGTATATTAGCCATTGGAACAGGAAGGAGTGAGGGGAGAGAGGAATAAATAGAAGCTACATGAGCAAAATGTTGGACTAAGGGACTTCTATTGTGAACAGCTGAGACCCTCCTCTGCTCTTCAAAAAACCTCAGAGCAAAACATTTTATTTTTAAAATCCGTGTTTCTATATTGTTAAGGTAATGAAAATATTTGAAAATAACCATGATAAGGTAATCTCTGTCTTTATGCACTTTCACTGAATTTGTGCACCGGTATTTGTTATTCTAAAATGTGTTCAGGAAGTTTTTTGGTCGTGGCGTTCTTTTCTGTGTGGGGAGAGGCAGGTTTGGCTACAGAGCCTGTGGATCAGATTTCTGAGAGTTTGTAGCTAGCTAACTAGCCACTGCAATGGCCCAGATACAGTGAAGTAAAAATACAAACCAACAGGGTTTGTTCCAGAACTAGAGTTAACCTTGGAATCGCTTTTCCTCTGTAGTGTCAGCTGAAGTTCGCCAAGGGGATAAAAAGTGATGCAGGGTTGGCTTGTTTTCTGTTGAACCTGTAAGTAACGTTACCTCTAGCTATCCAGCTAGGGTTGCCAGATGACCAGTTTTTCCACCAGAATGTCCTGTTTTTAAACTCTTTGTACATGTCTGATTCTTGTGCCCAATCAAACAAACTAACGTCCGGTCCGAGTAATTGATGGGAGAAATTTAGTTGTATTATCTAATGAACCCGTGCGTCAGTGACTCGGTCGGGTACTCAGGAGTGAGTGGGCGGGATTGAAGATGGGGAAGGGGATTCTTCTTTGATTGTAAACACAGGCAACTAAATCTTGCATAGTATGCCTTTAAACTACAGCACAGGTACCAATAAGAGAAAAGTAAAAAGTAGAAAACTACATTGAGGCGACTTCATGAAAAAACATAAATTAGGCCAGCTATGGGCTGTGTCAGACATTGGTAACGCCACTGTTTTTATGCTCAGGCCCTCTTTAAATAACATGAAAATGGATTTCAGTTAACAGTTCATTTAACTACACGTTTCTTTTCCCAAGGTGATTTCAGGGCAGAAATGTTCAAGATGAGTTCTCATGAATGTACATACATTGTTCAGTTTAAAAACTAATGACCTTGTATTGGCAACCACTGACTGACACTTGTCCATGTCTGACACAAGACATTTCTAACACTTACTTGTTTGATGAATCAAAAGCCACAAACTCACCAAGCTAAATCATCTGGCCAAACATATAATAGTCCATTCCTGTACCTAAAATGCACTGAGAATCACACTCTCCAAATGATGTAGTCTGTTTATTGTAATGCAAACGAAAGGTGCCTTCCATTACTGTATTACTAGATAACCAAATAACTTAATCACATGGATATACAGAAAGAGTGATGAGCGGTACAGCTATGGTATTGCAGACTCAGACTCCTCACCCATTATGTGATAGAGATACAGCCTATATATATTCACCGGCCACTTTGTCAGGTACACCTGCTGCAACTCAATAAACAAAGCATGCTGAAGAGGTCTAGTTTTTATTTGTTTGAATATTAAAATGATGAAGATTCATGATTTAAGTGACTTTGACTGTGGTAGGATTGTTGGTGCCAGATGTGGGGCTTCCAGCATCTCAGAAACAACGGTGCTCCTGGGATTCTTATGCGCTACAGTCTCTAGAGTTTACAGAGAATGGTGCTATAAACAAAAAGCATCAATGAGTGGCAGCTCTATGGCCAAAAACCTATTGTTAAGAGAGAGGTCATAGGAGAATGGGCAGACTTGTTAAAGCTTATGGAAAGGCCACAAATACTCCAATAGCAGCTCTTTTTTTTTTTACAATAATGGCGCGCAGAAGGGCCACTCTGAATGCACAACATGTCAACCCTTGAAGTGGTTTGGCTACAATAGCAGAAAACCACCCCGGGTCCCACTCCTGTCAGTCAAGAACAGGAAGATGAGGCTAAAGTGGGTATGTGATCACCAAAACTGGATGATTAAAGATTGGAAAAATGTCGCCAGGTCTGACGATTCTCAATTTCTGATGCAACATGTAGATGGCAGGGTCAGAATTTGGTGTAAACAGCCATGGATCTATCCTGTCTTTTGTCAACAGTGCAGGCTGGTGATGGTGGTGTAATGTTTTCTTGGCACAGTTTAGGCCCCTTAATAATAAGAGAGCATCATTTGAATGCCACATCATGCCTAAACATTCTTGCTGACTATGTGCATACCTTTTTGTCCACAGTATACTGTTTTACAGATGGATATTTCCTGCAGAATAATATGCCATATCACAAACACATCTCAAGTCGGTTCTATGAGCATGACAATGACTTCAGTTTACTCCAATAGCCACCACAGTCCCCAGATGTCAATCCAGTGGAGCACCTTTGGTTTCAGGTGGAATGCGAGGTTTACAACATGAATGTGCAGCTCATGCTAAATGAGGCTGGATGCTAGATGCTAATTGAGCATGGTGAATCCATTTTTTATTACATCAGTGGTACGACAGGAAAATAAAATAGAACACAAAAATTTGTATTACACTCAGTTGGCAGGGTCCCAGGGCTTTACAATCCAGCTGCAAATTTTTTGCATTTTTGCATTCCATTTTTGCATTGCACTCTTGTGCAACGGCTTTAAGTGTGCCAAGCATGGAGTGTGGAGCGATTAGAATTCTGGGTAACACTTTACAATAAGGATACATTTTTAAACATTAATTAATGCAATTAATCAGCATTAATTCACTGTTAACTAATGTCTATGGTACTGATTTAGTAATGGTGTGCATGTTAACTAAGGTATTTATATATAATGCTAAATAATTTATAAAGATGTTACATAATGTTACATAACAATTAGAACACATTTATTATTAATATTAATAAACAAGACTTAAGTAACAGTTAGCGAATGTTTCTTGTTAACGTGTATTGTTTATATGTTAATTAAAACTTTAACTAATATTAGTAAGAGTTCATTAAAATGCATGCAAACTGTGGAGTTCAGAATTAGCTCAGCCAAATAATAGGGGACACCACTTATATTTTTATAGATGTTTAAAAATGGTAATAATTGTCCACCTTATTTGTCCATCCTCCGACTTTGTGGACAGCGGACACCCTCTATGGTTTTCATGTTGATGTCTTCTTGTTCCTTTGTGTTAATACAGAGTTTAGCATGTTTTGTTATTATTCAGCCTACAATTTGTAGTGTATACTATAAAAGCATTACTTAACTATAATTGACCACTAATTAATGCTGTTTGTGACCCTTATTGTTTAAGGGATATGAAAACATTCATAAATGCATAAGAGTGGTTAATAGGCATTAATTAACCACAATTAATCATTAATTAATGCCTTATTGTAAAGTTGAAAACAAACACTATCTAAAATCTTTATGACTTATTTGATCTTAGCGAACATGCACACCATTAGTAAATGATTACAAGCTGATTACTGCATTAACTAATGCTGGCATGCCCCCATTATATTGGAAACTCAAGCTTGTTTAAGATGTTTTTTTTTTGTTTTGTTTTGTTTTTTAGCAGCTAAAGCTAGTTAACTTTATCTCTAACTCAGGACAACTTTTAAAAGCTTCCCCATTGTCATAACATGTTCTGATTTTGTCAACTAACCAATAATTTCATTTTAACCAATAAAATAACCAATAAAAGCATTTTGTTTTTCCTAGTTCCAGTAATAGTTTTTGCTTTCCAAAAAACTATAAGATTTAATGTGGTGATGGGCAGGGGTAGGGCCTGGATAGCAAATATGTCCCCCCAAACTCACTCCTATGTCGCTGAATTAATGTGCCCTAACTGTAAAGCATACAACCCTAATTGTTGCCCCTACAAAAGGATCAAGGGGAATACCACCAATACCCCATAGAACAGCCACCTCCTGTCTAGTAAACCTTTCCCTGCTCCAGTGTTTACATGTAGATCACTCACCAGCAGAACCAGCCATTCAGTAAATTCAGGAAATCAATGTAAATTCAGTTCATTAATTCAGAAGTCCTCATTGGAATTTTCTAATTCATGAATAGAAAATAATTTCCTGAATTTACTGAATTGACCCATCCCAGTGCCAGACACTACACCTCTTTAATTTATTGGATGCACATTTATTATTCACTATCGTTCTATTTACGAAAGGTATTTTGCTCCTAATAACCTTTACTTAAATATACAACTAAATTCACATTTCAGAGATGATTCAAACCACAACCCTGCATTTACAAACCGGTCGAATGCTGTAACATAATGGAGAACAGAATGTGCCTTGTGTGGTTCGGTTTTTAAGCAATACACATTCTGATACATAGCTAAGGCATTAATTCTTATGCACAGTATTATTCATTATAAATATGCTAATAATATATCCAAAATATGCATTCACATCCATGCACATTACTGGATATTTGCTCAAATGAATAAGTACCTTATGCAAGTACCTTACTCTGGGTGTTAATCCTAGGAATCCTACGTTAACACGACCACAATGTGTTCAGATGGTAACCAAGTTACCTTAAATAATTTAGGAAACATTTTGTAGCAGCATTGTTTTGGAATATGGCATGCTAAATGTGTGTGAGCTAAGATAGGCAATATTATTTCTTGTAACTTATCAGTACTTTTAGTGGCAGGCCTAGATTTTGCAAGTGTGAATGACTTCTAGACAGTGCTTTGTATGTGTAAGTAAGTTGGCATTTTTGTATGCTGAAAACGTGTTTTTGTTCAGATATGCATTACCACAACCACTCCATTAGACATTCATCACACAGACTTTCTGCTGGCATGAGCAAAGATTGCATACATTGATCATGCACATAAAGACTACGTTCTCTTGAGATGGCAAGATGATGAAACACAGGCCCAAGTTACCCCAAAACAAGCGCAAATCCGCAATAGCTGCGACTGCACACGTGCATGTATCCATGTGTGCATGCATCCATGCACACACCCTCAGACAAACACGTGACCTCTTCTATGGTTCATGACCAACCTTTCCACAAAATCTTGTGCAAATCTGTGAATCCATTCGGGAGTTATACGCCTTTTTGTCATAGGCCACGCCCATCGCCACACACCCTCACACAAACACGTGACATTTTCTTTGGCTCATGACCAACCTTTCCACAAAATCTTGTGCAAATCTGTGAATCCATTCAGGAGTTATGCGCCTTTTTGTGATAGGCCATGCCCATCACCACGCCCCCTCACACACCCTCACACAAACACGTGACCTCTTCTTTGGCTCATGACCAACCTTCCCACAAAATCTTGTGCAAATCTGTTAATCCATTCAGGAGTTATGTGCCTTTTTGTGATAAGCCACGCCCATCGCCACGCCCCCTCTTGGTCAATCGGCCTTGAAAGTTACTCAGCTGTACCTTCCAGTCATGACCAACGTCCATGCCACATTTCAAGCTCCTGGGGCGAAAACTGTGGCCGCTACTGGGTGGGACACTTTTTGTGGACCAACCGACCGACCAACAGACAGACAGATAGAGCTGCTAAAAATATAGGAAAACACAGGTAGCATTAGTTTGGCGATACGGCTTGTTTAGATTCTGTGAAGGAATTTGGCACGCAGATTTTTTGGAGTTGTGTTTTTTTACAGCTCTATTGTGTCTGTTTTCTGTATTTGAGTAATCTGGCTGTTTTACATTGAGAAGGCTTTTATTTCCAAACACCATTCAATTGGCTTTGCATGTCGATATTTAAAACAATGATATTTAAATTGTTTTAAATATCATTGTCTTAATGGTTTAAATGAATTGACCCCACTAAGTGTGTGCCAAACTGACTACTGCTTATTGAACTACCTTTGTTTGACTTGGCCTGAAAAGATAAGAGACATTGGTGACAAGTTAAAAAATTGTTTTCCTGTTTGTTTGTGTTATCCGCCCGACAACCTACAAACTTCACATTTTGGCATTTTGTCTGTTGTTGCTTCTGTGTGGAAAAACATAACTGTATAAAAACAGCTTAGCCCTAATTTAACTAAAGTTACTATCAAAAAATAGATACATATATGCATATTTTCACACACACATCCGCTCGTACCCATGCACACACGCACACACACACACACAAACAAACACACAATGCAACACTGGGCAAGGTGAGAACAGCAAAAGTACAGAGTTGCGTATGGTAGACCACACATATGCACAGACTGCCATGGGCAAGCCTACGACTACAAACCTTTGTCTCTAATTATCTGTCTATTTCTGTCTTTTATGCTCACTCTCTCTCTCTCTCTCTCTCTCTCTCTCACACACACACACACACACACAAATCACAGAATATTCTTTCAATATTCTTTTTTTCAAATGGAGAAGGGAAAAGCACATTCATGCACTCCCCACTCCACATTCGTGCAGCTGGTAAACATCTCCCCTCTGCCTCATCACCACCATGTGCACTCACACACTTCTGCTTTTGGTCATGGTGTCATGGACCACACCCATACTGCCTGAAGGGTGGCCAGCTCTCCTCACAAAATAACTTATAATTAACAATGTACCATTTTTCTTTTCATCTCATTCAAACCTTTCTTTTTTTTCTTTTTTTTTACCAAACGCTACCATATGCATCTCATTTTATTCACAAATGTGGGCTGCACTGCAGAGATTATCTAGCTCTTTAACCAGGAACATTCTTTCTTTGGGCTCTAAAATACTTCAAGTCGGTTTTATTCTGGGCTGATCTGATCACTTTTATGTTTTATTTTTGGGCTGGCTATGCTCTCAAAGCATAATCTAGACATAGTGCTTCATGAATTCAAGTTCACAAAGACAACACACTGGTTAGGCCTTCATCCCTCACTATATACCAAGCCTAAGCCATTTGAGAGCCTAGAGAGGATTTCTCAGCTATCCGTTTATCAAGATTCAAGATTCTTGCAAATTCCCAAATACAAATACAAATGAATACGAATACAAACTATGCAGTTACTAGAAAAGGTAACCAAAATGAGGCATTTTTGTCATTATTAATCATGTTTTGTCATTATAAAGAACCTTTACAGGAAGGGTTTTCTTTTGTTCCAGGTCACTCAGGCAGTTTCAAAAGAATCAACAATATGCAGTACACTGGCGGCTGAAATTATCCCCATGGCTAGCTTCTTGTATTACTAGTTTGCTCTTTGCTCACACAGCTGTCATTTGCTGTTAAATAATTACAAAGCCACCTCTGATTCCATTCCTCAGAGATCCTGCCCCTATAAAGGCCCTATAACAGGCAGATTTAATCCTTTTATTGACCTGAAAGTGTTTGTATATTGCAAAATGCATGTAAATGCATTATTAAATGCAATGACGTCCTGTTCTACATTTACTGAACTGCTGCTGCTGCATTTAGCCCACATGAAACGGGGCTGCTGGTTTTTGTGGATTAGCCATTAAGACACACATTTTCATTTCCAGAAATTGGGACGTTCATGATAATAATAATAATAATAATAATCATAATAATAATAATCATCATCAGAATACAATGTATCTTTCACACAAGAAAACAAGAAGTCTAAAGTGCTTTCCAATGGAGAAAAAATACAGCACATTAAAATATCGATAAAACGTATGCAAACAAAAGTATACATACAAAGTGCTAAAAAATTATAAGGATTTTACAAAGGTAAAATCAAGAACAATTACACAGAGGACAATTGCCTTTTCAGCTAAAGCATTTGTTAAGCAATGTAAGAAGCTAATGGAAGAAGAAACTGTCCCTTACTGTAGGTATTGTGCATACAAAGAAAGAAGGACCACTACATAATTCACCTTTTGAATATACACGAGCCATGCTCCAGTAGATCTGACTGGCTGATAAAATGGAATAAAAAATATTGGAAATGTATTCAGATGCTAATACATTTGGGGTTTACACAAGTAAAACAACCAATTTAAATTCTAAAACTAACAGGTGACCTGAGCACTTACAGTATATACTGGATAAATGAGAGCTTTTTTCATATGGGGAAGATTTCTGGCAGCTGCATTCTGTATAATTTGCAGCTGTTCTGTTCATTTCTTTAGACGACTCAAGAACAAAGCATTACAGTGGTCTAACTGGCTAGTGATAAAAGCATGCATTCATTTTCCAGAATTGGCCTATTTCAAAAATTCTCCAACTTGATGCTAGAAATGTTTCTCAGATGGAAAAAGGCCACTTGTCATATAAACTTGAAAGCTCGAACATCCATGATAGCCTCAAGATACTTTACTTCTGATTGGTTATTTGCAGAAGATTACCAAAGCTCTTTGAGTTTTATATCTTTGTGGCATTTTTTGGGAGCTAACTGTATCCTCAGTTGACACAGGGATGTGCAGTTCATTTGATTAACAATGAAAATGAATACCTAGACCACCTTTTCTGCAGGGCCCCATAAGTGATGTCTGTCTTTTTAGAATAATAGTCTCAAAGGACAACAGAATGTTCTTCCTAGTAGATACAATGAAAATCATTCTAATGCCATGTCTAATGATTATGTATAAGGGTATAAGTGATCAAGCAAGTCAAACTTGGACATAAAATGTAATAGGATATGAACAGATATGCCGCTCCAATGCAAAAAATTATAAATAAATAAATATACTTTAAGGTGCTTTTCATACCTTGCAGCACAGAAATATTCGGTAGGATGTCCACAAATCTGCTTTGCTCTGTCACACTCCTTAAAAGTACCACGTAGCGCAATTTCTCCTTGGATAATGCTTGAATATCATTTTAACTAGTCTGAAAAATTTGTCAACTTTTGGGAAACCACTAACAAAAACGGCTCTTGCAAGTTCCACAATGTGAACATTGCAAGTTAAATGAACTGCACTTGCCATCAAGCCTTTGAGGATTTGATTACATGCTTTCAAAGTGGAGGCAATCTTGCATTATCTGAGACAAATGCAGTTACATTGTAGAATTCATCCTCAAAGTTCAATAGCCATTGTTTAATGCTAAGCATGACTAAGCTGTAATTTACAGCAACTAGGTACACTGTCTGCTACAATGACTTAAATCAGTAATTAATTTCCCATGCAGAACAACACATGTATGGTTAAAAAAGTGCAGAAATGTATTGTCTGAGCCATCTTAACCCATATCTGACCACAGACATGCTGTCAGCTGACTTGACCAACTCTGCCATTTCTTACATCCTTATTAAAAAAAACAAATCACATAATTTATGATTTGTCAACTTTTTCAAGTGGGATGTTTGCACTCAAAAATTAATATGTCAAGTAGTTGTTTTTTGTGCCTGAATGGATCTGTTGCAGGCTAGGGACAATAAATTGACTCCACCACATTAGTTACGACAGCACCCAGTCACTCAAAAGACATTTGTTCCCCTAATCGGTGTATCACTTCAACTAATTGCTTTTATAAATGTCACAATTTCACACTACACCTATAATTAATCAGGAGATTATGGTAAACCAATGCCTACAATGATTCATTGAAATAATTTTGGATCACAAGAAGAATTTGTGTCCCCCTCCTTATTATATATTTCCAAATAAATAAAAAAAAACAAGAAAAAGACAAAAGGTAAAAAAATTATGTATAAAGATGTAACAAGCCTGATTGTAACTATCTAATGTGATTTATAATGCTAGCTGGAATTGCAGGAAAATAGCCTCTTAATCAGGCATTTGACCACTGGCACAGAGCTGTAATTATTGCTCAAAGAATAGGCAAAGAAATCCATCTTACATATGTCCGTAAATAATATCAAAATATTTCAAGCTTTGCATTACAAGAGATACTAGTTCAGATAAGACATACGCCCTCCCATGATTCAAGCTCTTCAGCTTTCTAGGAAAAATACACCCTAAACTGGATCAAACCATCTGTATTCAAGCAGGGAAATTTCTGACCCCAGAAACAGCTGACGTTTGGATTAACAAATTACTAGAGAGCAGGAATTGTTTTAAATCCTTTAAAATTAAAGAAAGGGAGAAATGGATAGCACCCATTAGTGCTGTTGTTTTATTGCATCCACGTATGAAGGCCCGACATGCACAAACGTTTTGGCCTAAGCCTACCTCAGTGTGCTGAATGTGCCAACAAATTAAATGAATTTCACCGAATGAATTTAAAATAAAAATTTTCAAACACATTTCCCCCTTTTAAAAAGCCTAAAGATAACGGTTTCTCCTCTACTTCACCGTCTGTGGGTGAATTTTGTTGTTGCAACACCCGTTAGAAAAATGCACCAATGTTTGGATTACAGTGCGCCAAGCCAAGAAAAGGCATACTTCATCCACAGATGTGGAGCCAGACAGGCTCAAGAGTATAAGAGAGACTTGATTAAATATAACCAGAAATCACACAACCATACCCTCACCATTCCTACAGCATGAAAGCCTCTCTCCTTCAAACATATCATATGCAACTGGTTCTTGTGTCACTCAGTTCTTTTTTATGTGTGTGTGTTTTTCCTAAATAAATCTACAGAACTGGCTGAACACCATCAGAAGTTATCCTGAATGTATTTCCCCTTTTCGACCGCAAGAATATCCAGTTTCACCAGGTACATGCATTTGCCAAACATGTGTTGGCCTTGTTTTCTTTTATTTGCATAGTAGGCACAACATCTATAGTTCTTGCTGTTGCATAATAAATTAGTAGAGCTCCTTAAGCTCTAAGAAGGTACAGTATATTCTCAAAAATAATAGAAAAAAACAATCCATCCTGTCTGCTTTAGGTCACACAGGATTCATGGAGTAATTAAACCATTGAATTCATCTGAAACATTTGAAATGAGGCAACAGATGAAAGCAAAAGAAAAATCTGTCAAATCAGACAATGTAAACCTCCTGTTTATTTGTGTATTTTTTTTTCTCCACCATGGATTATCTCAAGATTTAAATTTAGTTCACGGGCTATGATGGTGAGATCACTGAAGCAAAGGCCAAGTCAAGGCAGCAGTCCAACATGAGAGCGATGGCAGAACTAAGAGAACTTAGAGAGTCAGGCAAGCATTAGCTTTCCTCATGCTTTTAACTCTGTGGTTCCCCTGAAAACATCTCAACAACTGGATGATATATTCATACTTAATAGCCCCTTAGATATCAGAGTTCCACATATATGCAATTACTCTGATTATCACCAATCGACACACATATTTTAAAGGAGAATTCCACCATAAAATTAACTTGAACTTGTAGAAGAGTAGCTGCCCTCCTAATTAAAATGAGCTCACAACCAGCTCTCTGCCTGTAGTGAGTGCAGAGACATAGCCCCAAGCTACTGTGCATGCTCTCAGAACCTCCCATATTAAAGACTGGCGTGAGACAACGGCAGTCACAGGTTGCCACTCCTACTGAATACAAAAGGGCTGGTCATTACTACTTGGTTAGAGAGAGGCTAAATTACTCACTAGCAAGCTGGCCACTAAAGAAAAAAAATCTAGGTGTATGTGTTCAATTGAGTTTGTTTTACTGCTAAAGATCTAATAAAAATAAAATGCCACTTCAGTGAGGTTAAAATGCATGGGTTTGACATAGAGTAACTAATATTTGAATAATTGTGATTTATACAGTTGACTCATAGCAAGTTATTTCAGATACGGTCACAACTTGTAAAATATTTGGTTATCAAAATAAATACGGCAAAACAGCCATTTTTGAAGAATTCCGGTGGTGAGAGAGAATCGGGTGACGATACGAAGGCATTAAGCCAGACAAAATGTATGGTTGACATGAGAGCTGATATGGATATTCTCCACATCTACGCATTTAAACAACAAAAATAATCTATCATGCTTGCCTCTTGTTCATTCATTGCAGTTTTTCATTGCTTTTCTAAACGATGCATCAACAGCAACACAACCTGCTTGACATTTTAAAGACAGAATTAGCCTATGTGGGCCTGAGAAATCAATTTGGAGTCAATTTACCTGTTCAACTGCCAGTTAAAAATGTATTTTGAAAGCAGAATTTTAGCCACTTCATGCGTAGTTGCATTGTCTACAAGGTTTGGGTCAGTTACTCATTTCATACTGTCCTTCTACGGCAAGCATGGACTTAAATATTTTCAGTGAACTGTCTGTCAAGCCTCTGTGCTCTTAAAATACATGCATCTGATGGTTGAGTAGCCATTACACCAAAGCCTATAGCTAAATAGCCCAATGTTCATTGTAGGCACAGGTGGTTGCATGTAGGCTTACAGTCTCTGGGTAAGATTCTTAAGTATTTATCAAATGTAATTAATAATAGTACATAGTAGCATGGCATAGCATTTGCAGCAGCAGCAAAAGCAAGTAGCAGTAAGTTAGCCAACTTGACTCTGATTCAAATGTGGAATCTGATGCTATCTAGCAATAAATGAACAATAGTTGGCCTACACATGTGTCAGTGTGTCACATGTTGGATTTCAGTCTCTGGTCTACTCTGCTAATGTGCTCCTGTATCCATACTATATCCCCACCTCATCCAAAGCTAGTAGTTGCCCAGAATCTCTCTCTGATGTGAGTATGGTCAACGCCCCCTTCGTCAATGTCGAAGACATTTCCAAATTCAAATTACCCGGCCATTGTAGTTCTTGAGGAAGGGTAGAGGTGTACCTACTTACACCTCCACCAAATATCTCTGTACAGAGATTGCTTTGGCCAGCCACACAGAAAGAAATAATCAGTTACGCCTTGATCTGTTAAATGAGCTAAATGTTGTTTTGCAGAGGACTGTTGCAGACCCACTTATCCAGAGCGGCTTACATAGCTTAAATTCTTTATGTACAATCCATTTATACAGCTATTTGTTACTGATGCACCCTACCTACAGTACAATATAACCTGAGTCAACGGCACAGTTTCCTCACCATTGTGCTACACTGATGCTTTGGTGGAGAATTATTTTCGAATACACTGAGTTTACTTGTATTTGTGCATTGTTTAAGCAGCAGACACATATGAATTTTTTTAAAGGACAAATTAGAAATTGTAATACTAGAAATCTTGACTAGCTCTAATCAAAGCTGTCATGCACTGATTTCAGTCATGCTGTTACTGGGCAAACAATGCGCTCATCACAGCTGTGGTCGGCGGAGGTCAGAGAGCGCTTCAGCCATGCTGTGCAGTGAAACATGAAATCCTCCACAAACTGTACTCTCAGCTGGCTTCATGAGGACGCCCTTCTCTGTCTTTGAGAGGAGTTCAGAATAACGCTGATCCAAAAAAAACCCTCCCCCTGCCAGCAGACAGCTGTGGGAAACACTTGCATGCTCCATCCCCTTCTGAAGCTGCATTGTGTAGACAGCAGCCGAGGGAGAAACGAATAGGAAAAGCTACAATGCGACAATGCAAGTCCTGTGTCAGCATTTCCCAGTAATGCCCTTGGGATCTGGTAGCATAGTATTCTATGTTTGAAAAATCAGCCATACCCTTCCAAAAGATTAATGAAGACTATCTTTAAATATAGGTCAACATATATGTCATATACTTTGTCATTGTCATTGTTATTTACTCCTTTTTCAAAAACAGATTATAAATAGCATACTGACAGATATATTCCCATTTATTATGGAAAATGAAAGCAATAACAACTGATATTGACCATGGACTGTGTTGTGCCATGCTCTAAGATTTTTTTTTTTTTTTTGTGGTCCAAGTCATAGTACCACTAAAAACTTCACTAAAATTTTGTTATGTATTTGTCAAACTATTTTTATTGATCTGCAGGGTGGAGCAATCTTTAGTATTTAAATTTAATACAAAAATGTTTTTTTTTCCATAAAATCCTAATGCTTTGAAATTGGAGCCAAAATGCACTTCACTAGCCCTTCAAAGTTTAAGTACCATGATAACAAATGATAGCATGTGCCATGTCATTTGCATTATTCCACCATTGTGGTGGATCTCCAATGGAATTGACTATGCAGCATATAATACTACCAACGTTTTTTTTTCATTGGACGTCGCTAGTATTGATTTGTTGTTAGAACCTTAGTGGCTAATTGTATAGTAGCTAAATGACTTAATGCAGAATTTGAGTTTCACATAATGACATTCAAATGACATCAAATGAGCCTCAAACCACCGTGCTGCTGCCAGATATGCAGTAAATACTACAAGCATTGTTTCTCCTGAATATATTTTCCATTGAGTCCAACAGGAAAATGAATCAGGAGAAACAATGCTTGTAGTATCTACTGCATATCTCGCAGCAACACAGTGGTTTGAGGCTCAGTTGATACCTTGGACCCTTGATGACTTAAAGCCATTTAGCCAACAAATGTGTTCCATACTGTATCAGCATAATTTACAGCTGAATCTAGTCCCACCCCCCAATTCCCATTCATTCAAATGCAAAGAGTTTTTGTATCGCTTGTAGGTGTCATGGTTCTGTGTTTTCCTGTCTGTCTTTCCCTTGTTGGGCCGCCAGATGGCGGCACTTCTGTTTTGTGTCCTGCTCCCCCCTGTTAATTGTATTATTGTTTGTCTCGTTATTCTATCATTGTTCCCACCTGTGTCTTGTTATCCCCTCCTTTTCTGGTTTGATTGTTTTTTGAGTTCACCTGTGTCTTGTTACCCCCTGTCTATTTAAGTTCTTTGTTCCCTTGACTCGGGTGCTGGTTCCTTGTGTTTGTTTCCGACGTGTGTTTCAGACCGTATGTACCTGCCTGCGTTTTTGACCCGTTTGTGTTTGTTTCCGACGTGTGTTTCAGACCGTATATACCTGCCTGCGTTTTTGACCTGTTTGTGTTTGTTTGCCCTTGTACTCTGCCTGCCTGTGTTCTGCCCTGCCTGTGTTTTTGAGTTCCTGTTGTTTCTGTTTTATTAGATATTTTTTGAGTTTGTGTTTTTGCCCATCGTGGCCTTTTCTGTCCCCTGCTTGTTTACCTGTCCTGTAAGTAAAGTCTTTGTTAATTTTCCCTTTTTGAGTTTGTGTTTTTTTTCCCTCTGCGTTTGGGTCCCCCCTACCCGTTACGTGACAGTAGGACAACCTGAAAATAAGATATCCAGTCTCTGATGATGTTGATAGGTCACAGACATCAGGAAGTCATGGCATGCAAATGATATGCAACCAAATACAAAACATTATGTTAATTTGTCTAGAAACACTGAAATGGGGGACTATGTATAAAAAGTGCTGTAATTACAACATGGTGACATCAAAATGTATAAGAAAACCCTTTAATAAAAGCTCTGAGTCTGCACTTTGACCACGTGTGAATTGTTTGATTACAAACAGAAAAAATAAAATATTAAATCAGAAAAAAACAGAAAAATGCAGGTGGTTTTAATGTTGTGGCTGATCGGTGTATACATATAGGGGAAAAAAGGTCACTGTGTTGTTCATAAAAGTTGCTATATGGAACAACAAGGTCACCACGGGACCTATTTTTGTATTCATGTTGTGTCTAATATAATGTCCAGAAAATGCAGTCTCCATATGTACATTTTTCATACTTCAGAAAAGCCTCAAGTTGCTGTCATGATAGCCTGCGAATTGAAAGAGCAAGATGAGGCCTGCGATAGCTTTTAAGTTTGTGGTCTTTCATCTTCCTGGGATATAAATCTAAAGTTTTGATTCATGATTTGATTCCCTTTATCACAATTTGTAATATTAATTAAATGTAATAAAAATGTAATATTAACAACACTTCACTTCAATGACATTTCACTGATGCAACAGTGATGATCCCTTGCCAACAGGTCCATCCCAGCCAAACCAAACATGAAACCCCCAAGTCTAATGCAAAAAAGGGGCAATAAACCACAACAAATCACTTTCAATGTGATAAAAAACAAAATACAAAATGAGTAGACAGCAGCCTCGGATCAGACATAGTGGCATGTTGCAGAGCTATTGCTGAAGAGTACAATTTGTTGTCAGATAAAAAGAATGTCTCAAAGGGAGTAGACTTTATTAGTAACACTCACCTAACATGGTTACTCCATAGATATGAAAAAATATACACAAAAACAAAAAATACCTACAGGATAAAAACAGAAAACCCTAGAGGAAACTCATGCTCATGTCGATCATAATGCATATCTGTGCTGGCCTCACAATGGCGGAATATTTGTGTATGCTCTTTTTTGATGTATTGTGAAATGTTATATAATCAATAAAGTTCTTTAAAAACCCAAATAGTTGGTCATCTTCCAACTTAGACTGAAGATGTACACATTCAGACTGCATTTTGGCTCCCCTCCCTTCCCCACTCTCACCTTTAGTACCAATTTCGTTCATGGTATTTCTACGTTTTTTACTTTTATGGTTTGTTTTTCTTCTTAGGGATTGTTATTGATGCTGTCTGTATGTATTTAGAATTGTATTTTGGTTCTTGGTTAGTACAGATGTTGCATCTTAACTCATTGATCTAAGAATATTGTAAGCAAAGTCTGGCACTATTGCTGATATTAATCATATAAACACTCCAGTGTCTCTCCTAAATTGTAAGTCATGGAAAAGTGCCAGATAAATTAACTTAATGTAATACAATGTTTTGCCCATTGCAGGGCTTCTGTAACTGTAATTTACAGCAAGAGGGGTGGGGGTCAGTTTTCCTAAAGAAGATCCAAACATGGCGTCTCAAATTCATCACTGCGTAGCCTGTTAGGTACCACAAGACTGGGCACTACAAGTAAATTCTGTCCTACTTCCAGAAATAAAAATCAAAATACAATCAGACACTTTGAAATAAAATCAAAAATAGTGGGTCACTGAAAAGTACACACCCTTATAAAAAACTGATTTTGAGTGAGATACAAATTGCCACAAGATTATTTTCTTCTTTTTTTAAGTGCAGGGCTACAAAATAAGACAGGCCTATTTCAAAATAATATGTAATGTGAGTAATAATTGTTTCTTAAATTATTTTAATTCTATAGATTGGCATGCATTACCATATAATTGACCATCATTCCCTTTGCTTCTATATTTTAGAGGTTCTACAGTACATAAAAGAAATGCATCTTAGACAATCTGGCATCTGTAGAGATGGTCTCTCTCTAATCATTCATCAAACATATTTGTGTTTGCCCCATATGTTCAACATTCATATATTTGCATTGTTAAAGCCACCAAAATAGGACAGAGCTTCTGGGTTTGAGTTAAGACTTTGGTGGATTAAAATGTAAAATAATTATTTGACACCAAAATGTACACAGCATTTTTTTTTTTACATTTTATTAAAGGCATACTATGCAGGATTTTTGGCTGGACCACAACAGCGGGGCCAACCCTACAAACGCGAATGTCTGTGACTGACTGAGTAACTGAGTGATGAAGTTACACCATTGGTCGGCCGAGTTATGAAGTTACACCATTGGTGTGTTAGGTCCAGCCATATACTAGGTTTTCTAGTCTTGTTACCTTGAAAATCTAAAATTACCAATGCTAAGGCATATCTATGATGCACTGGCATTCTCTGTTTTCACACACATTTGCCAGATTCATGTACCTTTACCTGTATTTGTTATTCTAAAATGTGTTTGGGACATTTCTGGGTGTGGCACTGTTTTCTGTGTATGGAGTGGTTGGTATGGCCGCAGAACTAACTAGCAAAGAAGTACAGATACAGCAAAGCAAAAAGACAAGCCGACATGGTTCGTTCAAGTACTAGAGTCAACCCTGGAATTGCCTTTCCTCGGTGGCGTCAGCTGAAGTTAGCCAAGGGGATTAACAGCTATGTGGAGTTGGCTTGTTTTTCTGTTGGACCTGTAAGTAGCGTTAGTGGCAATGTGAAGCTGCCGACAATATGGACTTTCCTGTGTGTATTTCAAATTCAAAATACAATGACAAAATCACTACGTTCATTACGTTCAACATAATAATTAAGCTATAATCAAATCTGCCTTATTACTGTTACTCACATTCACTTGTTTCATGGTACTAATGTTACCTCCAGCTATCCAGCTAGCTACGTTAGGTGGGGTAAATTACTTGGCATCAGTGGGTGGGTTTGAAAACAGAGAAGAAGTCTTTGATTGTAAACACAAGCTAAGAAATCCTACATGGTATGCCATTTACAAAACCAATGATGATGTAAATGGCTTCATTACAAAATTATCAAACTGAGTGAAAGTTTAAAAATAAAAAAGTTTTTTTTTTTTAAAAAGCTTGCGCAAACAAAATGAGCAATTCCAGTCCCTAGGCTACCATTGTCCTCGAAACAGGACCTTAATTTGGCAACAATGGGTATAGAATACTGTTAGCTGCTTAAATTTTGATTGGCTAATTATTTGTCTACCTCACCTTTGTATATTATTATGGGTCAATCACGAAAAAATTATAATAATTAAGACCACAATTCTATTATAAGCAGGGTTTTTCCTGCTTTGAAATGTCTTAGACAGGCTGCCTAAATGTTTTTTTCAAGCTGCCTATGGGAGAAATTGTGCAAAAAACCTAAAAGACAATTAGAAATGGTCAATGAATTTATTTGTATAATTGTTTCGTGAATATACTTCATTTCATGTTATAAAATTTTGACTGCTTTCAAGTTTACATGCAACCTTAGACATGGTAAATTAACTACAGTAGAATCCGCTTAATTGCATAAAAGAATGAAACATCCAGAGTACAGATAACTGCGCATGCCACATTTGATTTCAAAAAGAAGCCATCTACCTTCATTAATTTTTGTGGTTTTATGTCTTTTTAGGGCAAATATTTGTTTATCTTTGCCACATCTGCCGACTACATATACATAGAAATATGTCCAATCACATAATGTGATTGGACATATATCAATGAAAATATCCTAAATATGTGCCAATGGTTTATGCTAATATGCAATCTCTTCACAATTGAATGAATGAGAAATAGTTCAGGATTTGGAAATTTTATGCAAATACCTGTATTATCCGTTATGCAATTACGTGGATTCTACTGTATTAAGCTACACTGTTTTTGTCTATCTGTGCAGATTGTCATAGCCAGTCATAATACATAATAGAACATAATATTCATTGTTCTATTTTAAATTAATTTTAATTTAAATAAACAGTGTCACAGCCCAAATTTTTATAGACTGCACTGTATTGACTAAGATTAAGTTTTCAAAAACTACCTTCCTGGGTTACCTTCCTTGTCTTTCCTGGACAAACCAGGAGAAAGAAACAATATTTTGGCTAAAAGAAGCATATGTCCCATCCCCCCACTAGAATGTCACCCATGATGGATTTCTAAGAGACCCTTCTTCATAAATAATAACCTTATAAACATTTGCATTTTTATTGTTTCCAAAGAGTCTGTGTCAGCTCTCCTGACATGTCGTTAATTTTACAGACTTTATGCAGTGAAACTTTTCCTACAACAACCATCAAAGTCAGTTAGAAAAATAGAGCTAGCAACAACAGAACAAGTTAAATTAGATTTACCTTGTCTTACTTATTAAGTTAATTATTTAAATTCAACTTTGGTGTATTGCATCTGAATTTCAGGTTCACTTGATTATAATCATACTGCAACAGATAATACAGCACAGGAAATACAGTCTGCTACTTGCACTATGGTTATACAGGAGCAGGATGTTTCATGAAGATGCAATCAGATACAGTTAAACTACAGATAATAGAATATCATTGTTGCTGCTGCTAACACGGTTCTCCAGCACTCATGAGGGAAATACTAGTTGTTAAGGAAGCACGAAACCCTTTTTGAGTGCTATGATTGGCAAAGCCTTCGGATAATGGTGCTGCATTGTGATAAATTGTTTTACCAGTTCCCATGTGACAAAATGCTGGAAATGCATCCTCTCTATTAACAATAAATAATGGCTTAGAAGAGGCAATAAGCCATCAGTTGTGATTTGAAAGATGACTCGAGCTGGCTAAGTACTCCTTATTTGCCAGAAAACTGCTTTCACACAGAAGGCAGCTCCCATAGTACGGCAAGCCTGCTGTAAGTTCACACTTCTCCTGCAGTGTGAATATTGTAATAAGATTCACTGATTCTCACTGAAAGCTGAAACTTCAGTGAAGCTCCCATTGGCACTTTCAGCCCTATGTTTCCAGACCAGCTTGATGTGAGCAGGTCTTCTCCTTGTGGTCCCAAAACAGAAACAGGACTTCAGGGAGGCCAAATACCAACTTTAATAACACCCATGGCAGTTGTTTTAGGATCCCACTATGTCAGTTGTCTATTTCCATGCATATACAACATAATACAAAGTATGAATGAACCACATTGGTCAGAAGAGCAGTGTGAGCTGGCCCAGAATGTGTGGGAACAGCGTGTTTATCCCTGGGTTCACAAGAAAGTCTAAAAAGAGGGAACGCTATGGGTCAGAGAAAAAAAAGAGCAAGTAAGGTACAGTTGTAATTCAGAGAGATTTCTTCATCACATAGAAGTGGTAAAGGCTATGTGCATAGATGCAATTCATTATATTTACTATGACAGAAAGTGAATAAGCTTGTACAGAATGTACAGAAATTCCGTTCAATTGGATTCATTTTCTTCATAGGCTATTGTAGTATGGAGTCCTATTTTTACCAAAATTAAACAAATAAATATGCCTTTAGGGTATAAATAATAATATGAAAAAATGCGGAAATATAAGGTTACATGCAAAAGTACTAGGACAGTGGCACATTTTTTGTTGTATTGGATCTGTAGCACATCGGATTTGAAATAAAACAATGAGTATGAAGTCAGAGGGTATTTACATCTATATTGGCTGATCTGTGTAGGAATTACAGCCCTTTTTATACATAGTCCCTCCATTTTAGGGGACCAAAAGTAATTGGAGAATTAGCTGCTCAGCTGTATCTTGGCCACACTGAGCTCATACTCAGCTGTATCTTCATACACAAGAGACCGCTTCACCTTGGGGGATTCTTCAGCTAGAGATCAGCCAGATCTGACCAGCTCATTGTGGATTTTCCCTTACTTTTTTCATCATCCTCAATTTCAATTTATTTAAAAATGGCTTTTTATAAAAAAATTTAAAAACATTTATAATGGTGCTTTTCCAAATGACACATATAAGTAGCTCTATATTCAATTTTTCCATTTAATGGAACACCTCATTTTGTCATGTCACTTTTATTTCATGATTTGGTCATCTGTCCATCAACACAAGTGGGTTGGGGTCAGACAAGATCTTTGGTTGCTCACACATATACACACAACATCCTCTCATGTTTTCTTGCAATGATTCACCCCATATTTAAATTGCCTATGCTTCAGAAATGTGGGGTTTGTCTTTTATCTCAGATACCAGAATCCCACCCACTACCCATCGTCTCCCACTACGTTTTCACCAGCCAGTCTGATGGTGCTTGCATGTGTGTGTGTGTGTGTGTGTGTGTGTGTGTGTGTGTGTGCATGTTTGTGAGTGTGCAGGTGTGTTTCTGTGTGTGGATGTGCATGTGCGCACACGTATCTACAGTACTGTGCAAAAGTCTTAGGCACCCTAGATTTTTAAATATAATATATAGTATATATTTGGTCGTAGATGTTTTTTTTTGTTTTGTTTTCTGCATTAGTGTGCCAGTAGAAAAGAGCAAATTTGAGATATCCAAACATGAATTTTCCAAAAACTGAAATTTTACAGACACATTTTTGTATTTTGTTAAATAAATTAATATTTTAAGTAATAGATAAAAACTTGATCAAGGGTCTCTGGGATCACCTGGAGAGCCAGAAGCAAGCGAAACAGCCAAAATCTGCAGAAGAACTGTGGCAAGTTCTCCAAAATGCTTGGAACAACCTACCAGCCGATTTTCTTATAAAACTGCCGGACAGTGTATTTAAGAGAATTGATGTAGTTTTAAAGGTGAAGGGTGGTCACACCAAACATTGATTTTATTTAGTTTTTAACTATTTACTGTTCTTTATATTATTTTTTTGATATTTATAACTTTTCATATCATTATTTTTGAAAGCATCTTAGCTGTAAAGCTTTTTTTTCACAGGTGCCTAAGACTTTTGCACAGTACTGTATGTCCTTATGTATGCATGTGTATATCTGTGTGTGATTTGCAAACATGCATATGAGTGTGACAGCATGTGAGACCACTTAGTCAAGGCACCTTTGGCTCCCACGCACTACTTTGATACTCCAAAAGCAATTGATATTAGAGAGCTGGCCAGTAGCTGATCAGTTAGTGAGACATGTAAAATGCCTGACCTCATGAAGTCCATTTCATGCACATATGTATTAGTTTTGTGGGTATGAACCATATCACACACCCTTTACCTGTGCTTATTTCAAGCTTCTCAGGTGGATCTCAATCTCATCCAATGCTCAAAATCCAGTATGCCAAAGCTGACAACACACTAGAAGAGCTGCTTTCCTAACCACCTGGTCAACATCCTTGCATATGTGCAGTCAGATAATGCAAATGTTCCTATAAATAGAACCCATACTGCCAATCACTTCTTCAGGTGAAGTATCTCCATGTGCTGTACACATAAAGGAAAAACTGACAGCAAATAGAAAATTGGCATAACACCACTGTGTATAGCCACTAAACCAACACTCAAGAACAAACAAAAAAAACAGACCATGACAAACCAGTTGATAGTAGCACCGGCAGTCAGCCAAAGAAATAAATGAGAATTGCACAAATATAACGCTGCTATTATAGAGTAAAAGATTCATAAGTGCTTGTCACACATTTTCTTCAAAAGCATAGCTTGCTGAATTAATCTTGACCTCAAACTTGCCATGCTGACACTTATTTAATTGTGAGTAAAAGAACAAGGATTGATAGAATCTAAGGCATACTATGCTAATTTGTGAGCCTTCTACAGTCAAACAAAACTGCTTCTTCCCTGATTTAAACCATCCACCAGAGGGAGATTAAGGGTTTGCAAAGTGCAATCAAATGCACTGTTTAAGGGTATGTACAATTCAGTCAGATCTTCCGGACTATTCCATTACTACTTTGCTCACCATAAATAGATACCAAAAGCAAGATGCCGGTGTCAAAGAAAATGAGTTCCATTTGCCCATAAACTGCAGTGCATTTGACTGAATCTGGGGGATAAATCGAGGAAGATGCTGCGCAGAAGAGTCACTACTCACCCTCCAGTTCATTGTGGATAATGTCGGCCAGGTTCGGCTCCTCCCCCCACCAGAAGATCCACAGCTCCTTGCCATCGGGTTTCGCATCGCGCCGCCACACGCAGAGCAGGTTGGCCTTCACGCACCGGGTGAAGCTGCGCAGGATAGGATCATCCTGAGCCGGCGCCGAAATCACAGGCCCGCATTCACCACCACCTCGGAATCTATAGCGCCGCCATTTGATTCCAGTGAGCTCCGCCTGTGGAAGAACGATACAGAGACTGATCGGTCTGATCACGACATTTCGTGGAACTGAACAGAGAAGCCATCACTACTTAATTTAAGACTGACATGGAGGAAGGGGGATGCATAGATAGAGGTAAGCACAGAGAGAAAAAAGGGATGAGATGAGAAAGGAAGACGATGAAAAATTGAGAATCTTGTGAACCATATGTCTAATGTTCACTGTTGCGGCTAATGTCTGCATTCTGGGACCTGTCTGCATGGATCTGGCACCTCCTGCCCGTGTTAATGCATGGGCATGCCAAGGCTCAAGCCCCAGGGCACAAACTGTCAAGGGGCCTACAGGGTCCGAGAGAAAAAAATCATAATTATCACAATTAATGAAAAAACTAAAATTCTTTGTTATACTGATGTCTGCGCACTGTTTTGCCGGTGAGAACACAGAAAAGGCTGTTACGACCCAGTTTGCTTAGGGTCCATCATGCCAAACTTCCAGTTCTGGCACACAGTTACCAACATGTAAACAAAACAGCTATTCCTGAGTCAATCCAAACAACAGTGAAAAAAATGTCCAGGCTGGGATGGCAATATACAATGGTGCAAAAGTGGGTTACAATTATTCTTCTTCTGATTCTTCTTCTTCTTCTTCTGATTCTTATTCTTATTATTATTATTATTATTATTATTATTATTATTATTCATAATTCATTTCAAGGGCACTCATTTCAAGGGCAGCTTCAGCCATGGAAAGGCTAGTGTGATGTAACAGTCAAAGACAGCTGGAGCATATACTTAAAAAAACTGTGTGGCCATTGGATATATTTTAGAACTTGCGTGCAAAGGGATAAAAAGAACAACACAGTGACTTGACTAACAAACTACTGAAAACCTTGCCATGGCCATGCTTGCAACAAAATTACATTGTAGACAGTGTAACTACACATGGAATGACAAAAAACCCTACATTGAAAATATCTCATTTTTAAATGGCAGCAGAACTGTTAATACTGAAAACAAACCTCAGACCTACATACTTCTATCTTTATGCTATTAAAGTGACAAGTCAAGCAGGTTGTGTGCATTTCAATAATGACATGCCCTCTAGAAAAGCAACCTAATTCATTTAACTCTCCCACATGCACCCACATGCATAAATAACTATGAAATGTGATGCTGTTAAAGAAGCTGAATAGTTATTATATTTTCTGTGAAGTCATAAGAATATTGTTGATACAGTATGTTCTTGAACCCAACAAACAAAGTTAATCAATTGAGTGATGGCATTCTTTTTTAATTAATTGGAATATATCACTGTAGGGCTGTTCCCAGAAGTCTACCTCTTTTCAGTCCCCCAAAGGAAGACTTATCTGTGCTGACAGGGAGTCAGCAGGTGACAGTGACAGTGCTCAGTTGCAAAAAATCCTACTGGATCTTAGGTTCTCCATAATACAATGTAATCATGTTTTGTATTGCTAATGTCATGGGAAACAAGTTTGTGTCTTTTATGGCGGGGTGCTGACTAAAGATATTGACACATATGGGTCATCGCCCAGCCAGATACAAAGGTTAACCCAATGTGGTATGCTTAGAGATAGCACAAGCAAAATCATTAATGTACCATTTAGTTATGTTTGTGTCTTTATTTTATGACTTGGTATTTTGCTTTGATCTTTGAGTATATAAGAGGAAAGGTGCAATGGTTCCGGGAGACTCATCAACACAGTCTCCTACACATCATATGCATATAGTCATCTCACTACGCACACAGTTTTGCACCGTTGTCCATTGCTATTCCGGCCTGGGCTTTTCTGTGTGGAGTTTGCATGTTCTCTCTTTGGGTTTCCTCCAGGTACTCCAGGTACTGGAAAGCCAACTGCGAACCAGGCCTAATCACCCAATTAGTGGCTGACCTCACTACTACTGCTCACTGCTGTTCTGGCTGAATGGAAGCAAATCCCTGCAGCAATGCTCCAACATCTAGTATCAAGCCTTCCCAGGAGAGTGGAGGTTGTTATAGCAGCAAAGGGTGGACCAACGTCATATTAATGCCCATAATTTTGGATGAGATGTTGGATGCCAGGTGTCCACATAGTTTTGGCCATGTAGTGTATCTTGAATAAGCTCATATGTATTTCTCATACTGATACTCCTCATAAGTCATTCTCAAGTTGAACAGTCGAATGATCTGTAATAAAATGTCCATAAATACTAACATATGCAACAGCTAAGAAAGAGCAAAGCAATAGGCAGAAAGGTTTGTCAAAGACTTGAGAGGAACCCTGCACTTGTTTTTGCTGATCCCAGCAAGGGCTTTTTATTTGAAAACAAAATGTAGTTAGCTAGCAAAAAATGTCACTGACATTAAATCTTTACTCTAGGAGAACCTAAAAAGTTGAGAGTTTTCTGCTGAGAATGAAATTGGACTGCTCAATAGCCCTAAGCTACACTGCTACATATACTGTAGGTCTTACTGCACTTTGGAGATAGAGATAGCTGAGATAGATCTCTGCCTGAGTTAGAGTGGTTACAGAAGTCAGAAGCATAAGGAAAGAAGGCCGATATTTTATTTGGTTTATTAATATAAAATATTTTAATGACCAAATTAAATATTAGCATTAATTGCTGGCAAAGTTCAGGTGAATATAATGTACTCTATAATTTAATGAGCCAAGTTAGCTAATGAGCTGTATACTGTAAAGACATATACCTGATCATCTTAGTCTATGACACCAATAAATTGGTAGTTATGGAGCATGCCTGCAGATAAGCATTAAAATAACAAATGGTTACGAAATGAATTATCGTTATGAATTATCATTGCTGAATCTGGAAGGTTTTTCTCTTTTCAAAAATGTGCATTGAATTGTACACATTTTTGATACCTTTACAAGTCTGACTGGTCTGCATAATGCCAGATCAAGTCCTTTTACAAACATTTAACATGTAAATAGGTGTTTATTTTTCAACCAATTCTGCTGGCCTGGTAAAAGCTTTTCTTGGCTATATGTGCAAACCGATCCGAAAAGCATCAGCTCATGACAGCACTGGCAATGTAAGTCGGCAAATAAGTGCATCGAAGATCTGAAGTAGAAAAGAGTAGACTGTGCAGATGGGCCAGCTCTGGAGGTGCAGGCCTCACAGCTTCTCTATCCCTGTTTTTACTCAAAACATATTCAATATCATCTCTCTAGCATTTTCTCATTCCACGTGTAATATAAAACCTAGGCTGACACATTCCCACTAGAAAAAAACAACTGCTTGGGATGCTGAGGGTAAGTAACAGGCCCCCTCACAAACACAGCACACCTGACACAGGCCATAACTAAGGGCTATTTTTGAGATATGCAGGAGCGATGCAAAGTGTATGGAGGAGTTGTGGAGGGAAAAATGACCATCAGCAATACTTCTGTTCCATCACAGCATGGATCTCTTGGGAGAACATGAAAGGATGGGAACAGCACTGACAGACATTCTGCCTTAGGTCTCCTTGTTCTAATCGCCTAACTGACCGTGCTGAGACAAGAAAAGGGAGAAACAATGATGCACAAATGGTGAGATTTACAGACAAAGTAGCCGCATCGCAAAAGCACTTCCTGTATCGCAGCTCTGTTGTGATCACACATAAATGATCAATTTTATTACAACTCATAACGATGAAACATCCTTATTTCCAATTTTGCAGTAGGAGATGGGTATGTTTCCACTTATCCAGGGTACTTTCTATCATCCAGTTTCGCTGAGATTTGAAGAGCATCTGCAGCTCACCCTGGTACAACGACCTCAAGGGATCGATGTTTGTCACACTCGATGTACCGCAAATTTACATTGAAAAAACTCAACAGCAACGTCTCTTTTCAAATATAATGCCACGGGTGCTCACAAACATTCACAGAACTTAATTTGTGCATAGTTACATCAATGTAACATTAGCTTTATGACTTCTCCAGTCAGCTAGTATAATGCAAGACAGAGCTAACAGACAGACAACACAATATTACTCTGTTAGATAGAATTATCATCAGGATGAGCGGGTTTTCCATTTTCTGTCTCCTCTATTAATCTTTGCCATAGGCCTAACAAATGTGTTTGTATTCCAACCCTTAATTGTTATTCTTTATTATTAATATTGTTTTAATGTAATCTAATGACATTATACATTAATACATTATTATTATTATTATTGGGCCGGCACGCAGATGCAGTCCTACCGACTGTCACCTCACATCAAGAAGTTCCAATCTGGCCTTTCTGTGTGGAGTTTTCATGTTCTCCCTGTGTCTGCGTGGGTTTCCTCCGGGTACTCCGGTTTCCTCCCACAGTCCAAAGACATGCAGGTAGGATAACTGGAGACCCTAAACTACCCATAATTACATTACATTACATTACAGGCATTTAGCAGACGCTCTTATCCAGAGCGACTTACACAACTATTTTACATAGCATTTTTACATTGTATCCATTTATACAGCTGGATATATACTGAAGCAATGCAGGTTAAGTACCTTGCTCAAGGGTACAACGGCAGTGTCCTTACCCGGGAATCGAACCTGCGACCTTTCGGTTACAAGTCTAGTTCCTTACCCACTGTGCTACACTCCGTCCTATTGTGAGTGAATGGTGAATGGTGAATGGTGAGTGAATGGTGTGTGTGGCCTGCAATAGGTCAGCAGCCTGTCCAGGATGTATTCCTGCCTCTCGCCAAATGCATGCTGGAATAGGCCCCAGTACCTCCCGTGACCCTGCCCAGGATAAGCAGGTATAGACAATGAATGGATGAATAATAATAATAATAATAATAATAATAATAATAATAAACCTTTGGCTGATTTATCATACCAACCCATGTGATATCTTGCCAACTAAACTAACCCTTACAATACTATACCCAGTTCACCATGGTCATCATAGCCTATCATTTGTCTTTCTGTAGTGAAGACCTGTTTTTCACCTTACAGTACCACACACAACAATGCATAAATACACATTATCATACAATTAAAAGTGCAATAACATGCAATCAGAGGCTTTGTACTAATTGTAAAGTAGAGATTAATCACTTTATTTTGAGTATTTATTTTGAGTGGCCTGCCACACAATAGTGCCACTATTTGATAGTCTACAAAATCCCATTTGGTTACACTGGTAAAGTTTGAGGATTCTACAGTTCTCTTAACTTTTTCATCTGGTAACAGCAACACAACTGCTGAAGAAACCGGACTAAAATATATTCATAAACTTCACATTATATTTTATTTCAGGTTACTCATAACAAACACAGTACAAAAGATATCTCAAGAAAAACATGTTTTCAACATGTTTTAAATAAAAACATTATTCATGCATGCAAAGCACTGTCTGTAAGTCATTAATTCTTGCTAAATCTCAGCATGCCGTTAAAAGTAGTGATATCAAAATGAGGCCTTGTGTATTTTTTTCATCTTACCATCTGAACAGAATGTGGTTGTTCAAACTTTGTGTCACATGGCAGAGCACAACTCCTCAGTCTCCGGGCTAATTCATACCGTCTCCAAGGAGTGTTCAGCCAAATCTTCCATTTATGAAAAATAACTTCTTTTTTTACCATAAATTAAAATGAACTGCATGAAACTGAAAAATTGTATGAGCATAAATTGGCAGTAAAATTTTCAGTGAAATGTAGCATATTTAAAAGTTAATTACACAACATAAATTTACATATAAGACTAACAACTGACCGATAAAAGATATTGTAAATACAGTATCAGTTTAGGGTGATAGCTCATTTTTATTTATATTTTTTCAATTTTAAAGTATAAACACAATATTAAAATGAACAAACAATAACATATATAATTTTTGTTTAGAAAACTAACATGTATGTTTAATAACATTAGCTCATAAACTA
Organism: Anguilla anguilla; assembly: GCF_013347855.1. NCBI lineage: Eukaryota > Metazoa > Chordata > Actinopteri > Anguilliformes > Anguillidae > Anguilla > Anguilla anguilla. The sequence goes on along the minus strand of NC_049210.1, from coordinate 30,494,803 downwards.
ACATTAGCTCATTAAAAATACTGAAAAAAGAATATCAAATATCTTCCCATTTTCAACATTTATTTATGGTATAAGGTAGGTAATTATAAGGTAGGCAATTTAGTATAAGGTAGGTTGATGTTCGTAGTTCATGTCATTGAGGGTTGTTTTTGTCAAATTCTAACAGTAACAGTACTATACCTTTACTTTTACTATACCTAAAGTGCAAGTATTATATATATTGAAATGTACTCTGTAAACTATGTATTTCCCTGAGAACCATAATTTGTCATAATTGCTATGCAAATCATAAAAGTAATTTCCATCCATAAGGGTTGTCAGTTGAAAACAGATGCGAACAATCTCAGGGAAGCAGGTGAACTTGGTTTTGAAATTGCACATTCATGAATCAGGCTGACAAGTGGACTGGGGAAGCAGAGGGCTATGTAAAGGGAGCTTCCTGGTAACCAGCACCACACAGGCACTTTGACTTTGCATTCTAAGAGAATGAAGAACTGTTCAATGTCTTTGCTCTACTCTCTAGTTGCATCATAATACGAGAGCTGAAGGGGCGGTGGCTCTCCCCCAAGGAGCAGAATTATAGGTAGATATGTCACTCAGTGTGCTCACACTGTGGTGCACATCCATTAACCTAACTTAACCCCTTATTTGACAACTCAAGCTTGTTCATGAAAGACAGACAGCCTCATCTATTCCTCAGCAGAGGGGACACATGAGAAGATTCCATGCGTCTCCGGCAGTTCCATGACTTGCAATCAATTAGAATTTTGCTCTTCATTCTTTTTTAATTTACAGCTATGCGGTGTACCTACAGAGTTCAGTGGGGACAGGGTTTGCTAATGCATTCATTTCATAAGCTATAACACATTATTAAAACATACTTTTCTTTTTTTCCCTATGCAGTTATCTCTTAGCATTGTTATGATTATTTGTATAGGTTGGTGCGGGGGGGGGGGGGGGGGGGGGGGTCATAAAAAAATGATCACATCAAAAGATGAACAGCCCTTTGCTTTATGTTAATGGAATGGAAAATTTAAAACACTGGCCACAGCAAGCAAATGAATTATTAATGCTCAGATAAATAAACAAGTCTTTGTAAGTCCTCCTTTACCAGCTTGTTACCAATGCAGCTTAATTAACTCAGACAGACTAGCAAGAAAAGGAAAGGGCAAAGGGTGGGAAGGGGGATAAATAGTTGCTAGGCAACACAAAATATTTGTTTGACTTCTGGAAATGAATTTCCAAGATTTTGTCTCCAGGGTTACAGAGGGAAGATAAAATTTCTGCCATTCACTGCCATGCATAAGCCAAGTTTCACCTTTTACCCCCCATGCAATACGTTTTTGTGCTAGGAAAAGAGATTTTATGCTATAAATGCCAGACCTTTCACTGTCACTTCATATTCAACTGATATAGTCTTCTACAGTGATATAGTGTCAGCTTGATGCAATGAATACAAGCAGTTCAGAAAACTATTATTCATGGCAATGAACTTGATGGCTTGCTAAATCACAACTAAATGTGTTTTGAATATGCTGTAATAAGGCTGAGGGTCAACATGCAAAACCCTCTGGAAAGTAGTAGGAAGGAAGCTATTTAGGTCCACTATACTGCTGTATACTGAGTCGCTTCACTGCAGTTGAGCCAGAGTAGTACAGCAGTACAGCAGTCATCAAATTCCCCACCCCACTACAATTTACTATTTAGTGATTTAGAATATACTGTGACCCAGACTTCCAAAAATGCAATTCATATGGTGAGCAAACACCACAAGAACTAGAGAAAGGAACTTACATTCATACAAGTGAGGTACATAGTCAAACACTGAGGTATAGTCTGAAAAGGTGAGTTTTTAAAGGTTTGCAGATGACTGCCAATGAATCTGCTTTTCAGACTGATTGGTGAAGGTCGTTCCACCATCAGGGGGCAGAGAACAGCCAGAACCGAGAGGAGCAGCAGCCAAGTGCCTGAAGCAAAGGGACAGCCAGCTGGCGAGAGGATGTTGAATGGAGCGGCTTGAGTGTATAGGGTAATCATTGTCTGAAGATAGGAATGGGTAGTACCATTCACAGTTTGAATTGGTGAGAGATTTTAACTGAATGCAGGCAGCCACTGGAATCCAGGGAAGGGCATTCAACAGTGCCATGGTATGTGTGAATTTAGGCAGGTTGAAGACCAGGTGAGCAGCAGTGAACGGGGGAACCCTTAGGGAACCCTTTTCCATGAGGAATAGAAGTACTGTCTTCTCTGGGTTGAGCTTAAGGTGGCGGTGAACATCCAAGCTGCAATGTCAGCTAGGCATACAGAGATACATGCCTTATCTCAGGTGTTACGAGGGAGAAAATGAGTGATGTGCTGAGTGTCATCAGCACTGCAATGATATGACATGCCAGGAGGAGATAACTGGACCAAGTAATTCAGAGTAAAGACAAGTAGAGAGGGCCAAGCAATATGCCCTGTGGGACTCCGGTAAAGAGGGCTTGGGGGGAGAAGACAGATTGTCTCAAGACCACGTATTAGGATCGGTCAGCAAGATATAAGGAAAACTATGCAATCAAAAGCATAAGATATCCATCTCTACAAGGGATGAAAGATGGATCTGGTGGTTGACAGTGTTGCACACAACTGCCAGGTCAAGAGAGATGTGGATGGATCTCAATGACTTGGCTCTTGCAGAGTGAAGTGCCCCGTGACTGCAAGGAGAGCAGTTTCAGTGGAGTGGCCAGACTTAAAGCTCAATTGGCTGGGGTCGAGGAGGTTATTCTGTAAGAGACAACTGATTGCAGACTGCAGGCTTGAGATTTTTAGAAAAGGATGAGAGAAGTAGACATGAAACCGCTCCAGATGGCCATTTGCAGTTGCTAAAAGGGAGGGACAGTTTTTAAATAAGGCTTTATGGAATATATTTATCCCTGTGCTTTGTGAATGCGTGTATGCATCTCTCACTGGAATAGCTTAATGTGCTTACAAGAATCCTCCTTAAGACTTTCACTACAGAACTGAATGTACTAGCTCACTGCCATTACTCAATATGCTGAACACTCTGCAAAGCACTTAATGACATGGCAAACTGAACAGAAAACGTGTATTATTTATATTACACAGGGCATGCCTGTATGTTGACACAGCAATGTCACAAAATTTTGATGAGACCGGCATTGCCCAAGTAAACAGCATCACCACTATCTATTTTGAGAAACATAATATATTTCAGGATACATTTACAATGTAGCACAATCATAACAGGATAGTTTATGTGACCTTTAGGTTATATGTTTGATTTCTGGGTTGGGAGATGCTCTTAAGCAAGGTAATTAACCTGAATTTATTTAATAAATATAAAGCTGTATAAACAGATTGCATGTAAAGTATATGAGGTATGCAAGCCACCCTGGATAAGAGGGTATGCTAAATGGCTCAATTGTTTTCATGTTATTAGAGGCCCTGATTCCACTATAAATCTTGGTGATATTGCACGTTCTTATTCCCGAGAATAACACTGATGTTCTGCACTTTTGCAAGTCACTTTGTATGAGAGAATCTGCAAAGTGATTGCAATACAATGTCAAATCATTCAACTAATAAACACAAATGTACAATCCCAAAGAAACTGTTAACTTACCCTGTTATCTTGCAGTCATGAAATGTCTTCCTGTTAAGTATGTAAAATTGACTGTTTTATGTTCACCGCTCATTTTTATGACCAGCAGAAATTATGCTAAGCATCTGAAATGCACAATGAGCAAATAACACATTTTGTTTAACATATTGACTTATATATTGACTATATAACTTTTATTCATATTCCTTGCTTGTGTATATATCATCTGTGAGCAAAAATGTTAATATCTAAACAATATAAAATACTGAAGTCATAGCTGTCTATCTGCAGCAGGAATCACCACACTCCCCCTTTCTTTGTTTAGTGCCTCAAAACCAGTAAAACAACCTCAATGGAAAAAATTAACTGGTTTGTATTCACAAATGAATTTTCCAAGCCTTTAAAGTTCATATTATACAGTTTTTCCCACGGCGTGCAGGAACTGATGCCGTGGGCTATGCATGGCAAATTGTGGTCACTCACTCACTCACTCACGGACAACCTTTGAGGGACATTTTGTGGGACGCATGCTCAGGTGGTGCTTCGTTTAGTAGGACGCATGCGTAGGTGGTGCCAGCTAAAATGTGTTTGCGGAAGTGAGTTGCGCCGTGGGTCTGGACGGTTTCGTGCTTGTTCATTGTTTTTATTGCTTATTTCAGTGTGCAGGCTCCACATTGCAGGCTGAAGAAGGCATAGCAGACACATTTGTGCAAGATGTCTATTCTGCATTTGTAAACAAAACAGTATAATGTGAACTTCAAAATGTTGTTTAAGAAATGTGCAAACCAGTTCAGTTTTTTTCCATTGTCACAGTTGTCTGCCTGTTTTCTTTAAAATGCAGACACCTGCTCAGTACGAAAATGTGATTTTCTGCCTCTAATTCACTCTCACCTTCATTGAAAGGGCCAGGAAATCTTGAGCATCAGGACTGCAAACCTGAACTTCAGTAGTTGTACTCTAGGTGTCCCTGTAGGCACTGTAGGTTCATCAATCGGCACAACTACAAGGTAATGATTATGAGGTGCTCATCAGCACAAAACAATAAAATGATATTGATATGGATAAGCGTGGAGGACTTCAAAGGGTACACACAATGTGTTGTCTGATGACATTTACATTGCATACCAATGTAGTATATTTATCTTGCACATCTTGCAATGTAGCTTTAATGAGCATTATGCAGATAGGTTTTTCAACCATGCAAGGAGTAGTTGCCCCAAATGTTGATTTGCATAAAAAGAACTGATGAAGACAGCTAAATGGTAAAATGGTAAATGGACTGCATTTATATAGCGCATTTCTCCAAAGCGCTTTACAATTGATGCCTCTCATTCACCAGAGCAATTAGGGGTTAGGTGTCTTGCTCAGGGACACTTCGACATGCCCAAGGCAGGGATTGAACCAACAACCCTCCGACTGCTAGACAACCGGTCTTACCTCCTGAGCTATGTCACCCGCGCTGACAGCAAGCATGTCTGCTGTGACTGTGACAATATTTTTCACACTAGAGCATGTTGCTCATTTTAAAACAATGTCTTGCGTCAAAGAAAAACTATTTTACACATGCCCTTTCTGGATATTTTAATTTATTGCTGCAAAACCCCAAACCTGACACATGGTAAGTGTCAAAGGACATAGAAGCTGTCATTTTTCTTATCTTCCTGATTAAGTCATAACTGAACTGTTAACTGAGAGTGCTGCAATTAAGTGAATAATTAACTGACATTTAGCTTGAAAGAAATGCTACATTGACCCCTTGTCGGTGGAGGACTGAAATATATAAAAAGTTAAACATTTAAACATTTTCTCCAAGCCATTTCATTAGTTGTCATTGGCCATATGCAGACTTTGGAAGTACTTATTCTTACTGCTGAGTCTACATATTTGTCTGGATTATATAGTGGTCCAAAAACACACAGTGGAAGAAAAGTTTACATCCCTGCTAGGTAGGTGTGTTATTTCAGGACACAATGTAAAGCTCCATTCATCATTTTAAAATTAAAGTCACACTAATAATGTAAATGCAATAAAGAATTCAGTGCATATGTGTTATTCTGAAACCCCCAATTACCCTATTCAAAAAATACTGGTACCATATGATCTATCAGCTAGTTGGCCTGATTGTGCCAAGCCACAACATTGAACTTCACAAAAGTTCAGAACTAAATATTTATGAACTGTAACTGCTGCCAGTTACACTCCTTCAATGACTGTTTCCAATAAAGTGAACAGATGTAATTGTAAAACATTTAATTATTACTATTATTAATTAATTTGTCTTAGAGTCATGAACAATATTTATATTATCTGTAATTTCATATCTATTAATATTGATCCCAAACCAGTCCAACAGAGAAGGTATTTAGGGCTTAGTAACTTGTGCAACTGAGTCATCAAGCATCACCGCAGCTTTGCTTGTGAAGACCTTGCTGATCCCTGTCTTGGTTGTGAAGACCTTGCTAATATCTGCCTTGGTTGTGAGGACCTTTATGATCACTGATGATAAGTAAATGTTTTCCTCAGTAGTCCCGCATCATGAGAACATACAAGGAATAGCACACAGTACTCACATATTTCACACTCATATTGCCCACTTTGAAAATATCTCTAACATAGGTCCTGCCACCACGAATACCCAGAACAACCACCCATTATCTAGCCACGCCTCATCTACGAGACAAGCTCTACTCTCAAGATCTATCCCTGGAATGGAACAGATTGATTTTTAGGATTCATTACAGTCCCTGTCCTCTCTATCTCTTTAATCATCCACCATTCAGCCATCAGAGCAAGTTAGTCTGGTTAACAGGTCAATTGCAGTAAGGGGGACACAGTTTGGTATTATACATCACACAATGGCAGAGGGGCAGACACTGGTGAACAACTGCAGAACAGATCAAACAAACCCATTTGTGTACTGGACAGAATTACCACCTTGCTCCCCTGACCTCCCATTAAAACTCTGAAACACAGGGGTTTGATCTCAGGTCAGGAAATGGAGCTAAGGAAAGGTGTGTGTGTGTGTGTGTGTGTGTGTGTGTGTGTCTGTGTATGTGTGTGTGTGTGTGTGTGTGTCTGTCTGTCTGTCTGTCTGTGGGTTTGGGAAATGGTGTTAGAGACTAGCCAGGGTCCCAAGCTGCAATCACAGCCCAACTCGAGTCTGGTCATATAGTACCAAAGATCCCGTACTTCAACCCTGCTTGAGCCCATTTTACTGGTGTGAAATGAGACAGTAATCATTCCCAATCTATCCCTCCTCTGTAATCTAGCACTTTTGCAGCAGCCAATTTCAATGTTGACTCCTAATGAGCAGCTCTTTTACCCTTTACAACGGTGAAAAAACCCAGCTGCAAGTAGTGGGCGGTTTGATGAAACCTGCCAGTTCTGGGTGGCTTTCTATTTCTCTCATCATGGTAACCAGAGTCAGCATAGTCTGTTAACATACAAGAGCAAAGGTGGCCAACCCAGGTCCTGGAGAGCCACAAGGGTCTGCTGGTATCTGTTGTTACTCGGCACTTAATTGATCAATTAAAACATTCTATTACACAGATAACTCACCTGGTTTCTTGGGTCTAAAGTGGTTGCATTTAGGGTGAAAACAAAAGCCAGCAGACACTACGGCTCCCTAGGACCAGGGTTGGCCACTCTTGCACACCACTCCTATATCACAATAACTGTTTAACACAATAGGTCAGAAAGAACAAAAGACAAAGAAAAAATATAGCAGTATTTTCCAGAATAGGCCAACATTTACAAGAATGAGTGTAAATTTAACTTTGCAGGATATATACTTCAAAGGAAAGAATATATCCCTCCTTTTATATTTCAGTTTTCAGTAAGCTGAACAACAGAGATTTAGTAAATTGATCTAGATATAGGTTTTGTGTAATTATCTGTGTTCTTAGTACCTCTTTTATGCACATATTTCTTAAAATATGCATTTGTTGGTTGTGTTCTTCCTCTTCTGCTTCTTAAAGCCAACAATGACTGCTTAAACTCACCAAACTTGGCAGGCAGGTAGGGATGTATTCCAAAGACCCATCCATCAGTATGAATATTATTAAGATAGATAGTGGTGTTGTTGAAACTGACTGACATATTTTGTGAAATAAATTATTGTATTATATGTATTTGCTCTTTTCCATGACCTGGATCCATAATTTTGAATAATCATAATGTTAGTATTATAGCTGATTCAATTGACAATTACATTGACAATTCAAATTCAATTGACAATTACATTGTCTATGGTCTCTCAGATATTTAGGTGAAATGACGTGGCTGCCAAAAGCAAATCAAATTGCCATATGCAATAAGTAATGTCATTGACAAATACAGAGTGAGCTCCATGATGTTTGGGACAAAGACATATTTTTTCCTTGATTTGGATCTGATTTTCCTTGATTTTTAATCTTACAGATTAAGGTAAATTTTGTAATCACGCAATTCACATGTAGTGAAAGTACATGTTTTCAGATTTTATTAAAGGGTACATTTAATGAATACACTATGGTTATACGTTGGATAAACTACAGCACTTTTTATGCATAGCCCATCCATTTCAGAGAACCATAATGGTGGGGACAAGTGGCTTCTCAAGTGTTTCTGACTACATTTGAGGCCAAAAGTTTACATACACCTAGGATAAAGACTCAAACTCAATTTTTCACAACTCCATACATTTCATGTTACCATACATATCCTGTGTTAAGTCAATTAGGGTATCTACTTCATTTCCATAAAAGGTCATTTCAAAATAATAAATAAGAGACAGATTTATTTCAGCTTTTATGTATTACATCATATTTTCAGTGGGTCAAAAGTATATAGACACTTTCAACGGTAACAACATAAACAAACGTTACTGCGCATGTGCGTTGTTCTGGCCCTAACTTAACTTCCGGCAAACTTCCGCAAACAATCAATATCAACAGAGTCCCTTTAGACTATTTCTGATAACAACCAAAATAAATAACAAGTAAATTATGTTAGCTAGTTAGTTAAAACTATGTCAAGCCAGTATTATTTGGGGTTACCAGTCGAAGAAAAGAACCGTTACTTGGCCAAACTCAAATGCGATAACGTTACACTACCAGAAAAACAAGCGACAGAAACAGATAACTGTTGACAGTATTGCACCTTGCGGAGCATCATACATTCCTTGCATAATCCATAAGTATTCTGGTTACATGCACATTCTTGTGTAAAAAGTGTACTCTTTCTATTACATTGCTTAAAAACGATGCAATTACTCTAGGTATTTATTTGTATAGCATGCATTGATGGAAAAACATCGTGGCTCTAATAGTTTGGGTCATCTTGCTAGGTTACCACAACAAAAAATGATCAGGCAATGTAACATTGTCAAGTCACTGGAAAGAGGTATCATAACGTTCATTCAAAACGTAGCTATAGCGTATCAACTACAAGCATTGATCTAACGTTTCTGTGTATAATTTATACAATGTTAGCTACGTTTAGCTAGCTAGCTAGCTACAATCAATTTAGTTAGCTAATTGTTCATAACTATTGAAGGCTTGTTACTGGTCAGCTAGCTATTAGCTATCGCTTATCATGAGTTTGTTACCTAAAACAAAGTCAGTGCTACAGTGAGAGCACCTATTCGACCACCTTCGTTCGACAGACAGGAAAACGTAAACTGATTTGCAGCTATATATGAAATAGATGAAATATCGGTAACAACCTGTACCTAGTTAAGTATGAAAAAATGTCCTTGTTACCCTCCCGTGGTTATTTTTTCAACACTTTCACAATTTTTTTCCTGTGCCGGAGGTGGTCCAGCGCTAGCTTTTGGTTGCTAAGGGGACGTGTATCCACAACCCTATATAAATGAATGAAACTTAACATAAATTTGCTAGCATACTGTATAAGTGTCCTGTCTTGTGTATTTGAGGTTAATATGAGAAAGGGTGGTCGCTATCAGCACGTATAGGAATTCGTACATATTCACTATTGTAACTCAAGTCGCAGGACGCAAAATAGCCGTTGGGAAAGCAGTTTGAAAGTATGAAGTAACGTCTGCACCATTGGCTTTAATGGGTCACAATGAGATAATTACGAGCGTGTTGCTTGTCTTAAATAAACCTACTTCATACATACACATTTAGTAATACTAATACAGCCTTATTTACCATATCAACTTTATTTACACAGTTTATTATGTGTATTTTTACAGGACTTACATTTTAATAGGTAACAATGTCCAGTTATTTCTAAAAAATACGAAGTAACAATGGGCAAGCACCAGCTATAATAATCGCAGGGATTCAAGCAATTTGTTTCACAATTCCCTAGTGGGGTTACAAAGTTAAATAATGTATTTTTACAAATTTTCGAAATGGCATTGTTCCAGGTTGCACCCCACAGCACAACCTGAGCCCAACGTCAGTCTGCCCAAAAAGTCTGAGTTTTTTAATTAGGATGTGACAAACTACAAAACATGACTACTTTCATTTATGTAACAGAGCCAATCAAGAAAAATATCTTTGTCCCAAACATTATGGAGCTCACTGTATATTTAACAGAGATGGAGTGGGCCATACCTTATTCAGCCAAATCTGTATGTCCATTTACACCTTAAATGAAACACTAAAAATAAACATGATCCCTGCACTTCCCAGGGATGTACAGCATCTCATACCCTTGGGCCACCCTTTCTCAAATAATTTTGCAGCTGCTTTGTTACAATTTTCACAAATAAATGTGTTTTGTTTCCTACTTTATGAAACTATTTTTCAATTACGACTAGTGTCAAAAAAATGAAAATAAGTCAAAAAAATGTTAAGAAAATATATTTATCTTACATTTATTTTTACAATATGTTTGTAATTTACACTAATTGACCATCTGCCATCAAGAGTTTTTCTGAAATATCTTACAGAACTGCAACTCAGAATCCGATTCCCTAATTCACATAAAATATATGAATAATATATGTATTGCATACACAATATGTAGCTGTGTAAATCATTGATATCATTTTTTTATTATGCAAAATGAGTAAAGACTAAAATATACTCAGTTTCTCAAAAACGCAGGTAACCTGGCCAGTTTGTAGAGGGGATGTACTAAATAAGATGTGTTTCAATAGTAGCCTACATACACAAAGAACACAGGGTAAAGCATAAAAATACAAAATGCCATTGACTTTTATAAGGAAATAGTGCACTGATCTATTGTCTTAACAACAAAAATTAGCTATAGGCTCAAGATGAAAAATTAGCTACTTCAACCACACCCATTGCTAACATGTGCATAAAATCAAGCATACAGCCATGCAATCTCCTTAGACAGACACTGGTAGTAGAACTGGTTGTACTGAAGGGCTCAGTGCCTTTCAAAGTGAGAATGTCATAGGATGCCATCTTCCCAACCAGTCAGTCAAATTTCTTCCCTGCTAGATTTCTTCCCCGGTCTACTGTAAGTGCTGTTATGCTGAAGTGGAAACGTCTGGAAGTAACAACAGCTAAGCCGTGAAGCGCAAGCCCCACAAGCTCACAGAACAGGAGTGCTGAAACACATGTGCGTAAAAATCACCTGTCCTGGGGCGATATAGCTCAGGAGGTAAGACCGATTGTCTGGCAGTCGGAGGGTTGCCGGTTCAAACCCCGTCCTGGGCATGTCGAAGTGTCCTTGAGCAAGACACCTAACCCCTAACCTCTAACTGCTCTGGCGAATGAGAGGCATCAATTGTAAAGCGCTTTGGATAAAAGCGCTATATAAATGCAGTCCATTTACCATTTACCATTTAGTTGCAACACTCACTATTGAGTTCCAGCCTCTGGAAGCAATGTCAGCACAAAAACTGTTTGTCGAGAGCTTCATGAAATGGGTTTCCATGGCCGAGCAGCCACACACAAGCCTAAGATCACCATGCACAATGCCAAGCGTCAGCTGGAGTGGTGTAAAGCAGACCGCCATTGTACTCTGAAGCAGTGGAAACGCATTCTCCGGAGTGATGAATCATGGTTCACTATACGGCAGTCTGACAGATGAATCTGGCTTTGGCGAATGCAAGGAGAACGCTATCTGCCTAAATGCATAGTGATAACTGTAAAGTTTGGTCGAGGAAGAATAATGACCGGGGGCAGTTCATGTTTTGGGACAGGCCCCTTAGTTCCACTGAAAGGAAATCATAATGCTACAACATACAATGTAATTCTAGAGAATTGTGCGCTTCCAACTTTGTGGCAACAGTTTGGGGAATGCCCTTTCCTGTTTCAGCATGACAATGCCCCCGTGCACAAAGCGAGATCCATAAAAAAATGGTTTGCTGAGTTTAGTGTGGAAGAACTTGTCTGGCCTGCACAGAGCCCTCACCTCAACCCCATCGAACACCTTTGGGATGAATTGGAACACCAACTGCAAGCCAGGTCTTATCGCCCAACATCAGTGTATGACCTCACTAATGCTCCTGTGGCTGAATGGAAGTGAAACCTAGCAGCCATGTTCCAAAATCTACTGGACAGCCTTCCAAAAAGAGTGGAGGCTGTTGTAGCAGCAAAGGGGAGACCAACTCCATATTAATCCCTATGGTTTTGGAATGAGATGTTCAACAAGTACATACGGGTGTGATGTTTTGGGGGTCCAAATACTTTTGGCCATTCAATGCATATAGTTGTGGCTGTAAATTGTTATTAGGTCAAGACTACAGACCCACCGAAACATAATTAGTCTTGACCTATTAACAATCACCCACCAGTTTTATACCTGTGGTGCCACCTCTGAAATAGGGGAAATAACTTTACAATTCAAATTGTTGGATCATATACAGTTGCAAGAAAGTTTGCGAACCCTTTGGAATTACATGGATTTCTGCATTATTTTACTCATTAAATGCGGATATTCATTTAAGTAACACATTCTGTTAATAATACACAATCAATTGCACTATTCATGCCTTTATTGAACACATTGTCTAAACATTCACAGTTCAGGCTGGAAATTTATGTGAACCCTTGTATCTTGTAATTGGTAGGACCTCTTTAGTGGAAACAACCTAACACCAAATGTTTCCTATTTTAGACCATTCCTCCACACAAATCTGCTTCAGTTCATTGATATTTCTCAGATTTCTTGACATGAACAGCCCTCTTCGTCATGTCACATCATAGGGTTAAGGTCAGGACTCTGACTTGACCATTCCAAAACATAAATTTTATCCTGATAAAACTATTCTGGTATTAGGGTACAAAATACTCATGCGTTTTTGGGTCTCTGTCTTGTGGCATTACCCAGCTTCTATCTACCCTTCTTCTACACTGACATTCTCCTGTAAAATTTATTGATACAATTTTGAATTCTTTAATCCCTAAAGGTTTGCAAGCTGTTCAGGTCCTGAGGCAGCAAAGTAGATACAAATCATTTTAGCCCCAAAAACAAGGTTTTGGTGTTGGTGAGTAGTGATTTTGTCCTCAAAACATAGCATTTTCCATTTCACGAAGGTTCAACTTCTGCCACATCCATCCATAGAAGACTGGCCCAGAAGCATTGTGGAACATCTAGGTGGCCTTTTGCAAACATGCAGCAACATTATTTTGGAGAGCAGCGGTTTTCTCTGGGGTGTCCTCCAACTAATACCATTCTTGTTTATCGTTTTTTTTTTTTTACAGTGGACACATGAACAGAGATTTTAGCAAGATCAAGATGTTTCTGCAGGTCCTTTGCTGTTACCCTAGGGTTCTTTTTGACCTCATTCAGCACTGTGCACTGCACTCTTGATCTTTGTAAGATGCTCAATCCAAGGTAAAGTAGCAACAGTATAGAATTTCCTCCATAATATCTGTCCTATTGTGCATTATTGAGGCCTGGCCTTTACAACTACTTTTGTAGCCTTCTCCAGCGTTGTGAATCACTACGGTTCTTCTTCTAAGGTCCTCTGAAAATTGTTTTGATCTCGCTATGGTTCAGATGAACAGATGTTTCTTTAAAAGAGCAGATTTTGTGCCTTTTTTCTAGGCCAGGACACCTCCAACCCACACCTCTAATCTTATCTCATTGATTGAAACACCTGACTCCAATTAGCTTTTGGAGAAGTCATTAACCAACAGGTTCTTTTGGGTACTTTTCCCCACCCAGACAGTGAATGTTTAAATTATGCATTCTGTATTGATGAGAAGTACAATTATTTGTTTGTTATTAGATTAAGCAAATTGTGTTCATCTACTATTGTGGCTTAAATGAAGATCAGACCAAATATAATGAGTAATTAATGCAGAAATCCAAGTAATTCCAAAGGGATCACAAAATGGCACTGATCAGACACTTGGGAGCACTACAAAAGTGAATTTTGTTTCCATTTTTTTTTTCACAAAAATATTTCAACATCACTAAATCATCAGATATATTACAAAGATTATTTATCACAGAGAACAAATTTGATTTTCTATAATTTAGTATGTCAGTAAAACATTCTTATAAGACCACATATTCTATCAACACAGAGCAAAACTATTAATGGTATTTATATGTATTATGTAATAAGATAAAAAGTGATAAACACAGGTCATACGTGAGTGCTTTCCACAGCATCTCCAATTTTCAGGGCACATAAAGAAAAACCATGAGACACTACATCTTTCCCATATATGTGTATTCACTTAAACACTTAGAATAGTCAAACTTTTCGAGAAATTTAGCTTTCCCATAGTTACACAATCAGGGCTATATTTACTAAGCATGCTGCAAAATTCTGCATCACCGCAAGTATTCAAAGTTGCAGGGTATTTACTAAGACTGTTTATGTAAATGAGCACAACCACAGCGAGTTCATTTAAATGCACTGCTGGTATTTAAGATGCATTGCACATGGCAAGAAACAACATTATTGTACCATTCCATCAACGGTGAAGTCAGATTTTGGACAGGTGTCAGGATCCATGGATACAATGGATTGGCACTGTCACCTTTAAATGTTAACACGTCTTATTAGTAAAAACTTCAGAACCAAGTTTTAATATTTCAAGTTGTTAAATTCTGTACCCAATAGCCAACCATCTCCAGAGTCAACATCTCTGCACTTCTCAAACAACCAACTGTTCTTAAAGTAAAAGTCATGTGTCTTAAAAAAATTATGAAAGATTCTCTACATTCCCAAACGTAGCACAGAGTCGCCATAAATGTAACGCTTGATAAATATAATGCAGTCAAAAACTTAATGTACAACATGGATACCCTTGCAGTTTCAAGTTTGTACATGTGCAGTTCAGTCCTTTATCGTCTCTCAAAAGAACGGAGCAATGCAATAACGTTTGCAGGAAGTATTTCTAAAAAACTGTTTTTGAGAGAGCTAAGTTTTTTTTTTTTTTTTTTTTTTGTAATTTTCAGGAATAAGGCATAATTTTTATTTGCAATAAATAAAATCATACCTTATTTTAAAAAGTTCTGTCCTTAAAGAGTTAGCATGGTTTTCAGAGTTTACTCTAGTGGGAATTAGAGGCTAGTTACCAAAAAACATTATATCCCCATCTGTGTAAATTTAACAGCTGTTACAGTTATTCTGAGATGCTATAACAAAGTGCTTTTTGCTGTTATATACTTTCAGAATTCCATCTAAAGAGAGAACGAGAGGGTTGGTACAAAGGGATGTCATGAAGAAGAAGTCTTAAGATTTGGAGATTAGTGACATTAGATGGTGTTGAAAACCATGTACTATAATTTTGGGGTGACCTTAGCCATTTTATAACAGCGGTTCCCATGGAGGGAAGACATCTTAATAGAAAAACAGAATTCAATGCAAAATCTACCCAACTTCAGGCATCTAGCTACGTAAGGTAGTTAGCTAAAAGTAATGCTACTTACAGGTCCAACAGAAAACAGGCCAACTCTGCATCGCTTTTCATCCCCTTGGAAAACTTTAGCTGACGCCACTGAAGAAAAGTAATTCCAATTCCAAGGTTGACTCTAGTTTTTGAACAAGCCCTGTTGGCTTGTCTTTTTGGATCGCTGTACCTAGGCTTCCTAGCATCTGCCATTGCAACAAACTAGCAGCAAACACTTTGATGGAATCTGATCCCAAACCATAGGCTCTGTACCCACGCCCACCCCTCCACACACAGAAAAGAGCACCATGCCCAGAAACATCCCAAACACATAACAAATACAAAATAACAAATACAGGAAAAAGGTGCACAAATTTGCATGAAGTGTATAAAGATTGAGATTGCCAGTGCATCATAGATATGCCAAATATTATCAAGAATGAAAATCCCGCATAGTATACCTTTAACACAAGACTACTGTATGTGTATGTGTGTGTGTGTGTGTGTGTCCACTGGTCATAGACTCCTCCACGTGTCACAGACCGTGTATTCAGTCTGCTACATATTTCCGATGTGATGATGACAGCATGAGTCAGGACAAAGAACTCTCGCTCTACACTCTCCACACGGCTGAAGCTCAGGAAATGCCAATTACACACAATGCTCTTCTAAAACAAAAACAGATTTTCTCCGCCCACCCTCTTGCCCCCTTGCTCTCTTTTACACTGTCACAGCAGCTCAGTTAAACACCACACTCTAACCACTGGACAAAAAGACAGCACTGCTTTGAGCTTCCCACTGAAACAGAAAAGAATGACTGTTTGGACGTAAGGTATCACAACCCACACATCTTAAAACACCCACTCTAGTTCGCTTTGCCATGTACCTCTCAGGGTAGGTTTCTTTCATTGTTGTTTACATATTTTAATTGATGGCATGAAGACACATACTTGTCAAGATTCTCTTCCTTGTGTTTTTTTGTTGTTTGCAGAAAACAAGTTTAACTAGTTCTGGTTATCTTTTTCAAGAGCAAAGGGAATGCCAACGGCCATCAATTTTCTGTTCAAGAGACTTCCAATAAACACAGAGTCCTTAGGCTTACATGTTTCAGTACGCCCATTCACGTTCCACGTGATACACTCTGATACAATAACAATATGGTGCCTACATACTACATTCATTCCAAAACATTCTTACATTGGGTACAATATGGTACCTACATACTCCATCCATTACAACATGCTCTTCTATAGGGTACAATATGGTGCCTACATACTACATTCATCCCAAAACATTCTTACATTGGGTACAATATGGTGCCAATGTACTCCATCCATCCCAATACACTCTTATATAGGGCACAATATGGTGCCTACATACTCCATACATTCCAACATGCTTTTATATGGGGTACAATTTAGTGCCTACAGTACACATCTCTTATACACCTATTGTAACTGTACAGGTATTTACTATTAGGGGGGCAATTACCGCACGTGCACAGAAACTACTGTAATTGTACAACTTTTTACTAGTAAGGGACCAGGCACCGCAGGTGCATAGGTACTCTATTGTAACTGTATGGGTTTTTAGGCAGCCAAACAGCAACAATGCCATGGTAGATGTTTTTTGTTTTGTTTATTATTATGTTGGGTCCAAGTAGCACATGTGCTGGAACACAATTGTTTTTGTTCTGGTTTTTATTATTTTTATGGGGCAAGCACTGTATTGTTATTGATCAGATTTTATAGCCAACATGGCTATAAAAACCATATAGCTTTGCAGAAACACATGATAATTAAAAACGTCTGTATGGGGCTATAACAGTAGTTCAGGCACACAATATGGCATTAACAAGCCCTCACGGTGGCGCTATAGTACTGATTTTTATTTCTTTATTTTTTTGGGCTCATACTTTAGTTTATAAAAAATGATACCATACACAGTAGTGGCTTAGAAATAGGTGGCATGTGTATTTCTTCACACTGAGCAGACAAGCTATGTAAAGCCGATATTGGTATGTTGGAAGCATTTCGACCTGACCAAGATCCAAAGGGCTAAAAACATTGACTGCTCTTGCAGAACTTGCAGCTTTACATTTCTAAGGGTACCCTCTCCTCTACACCTCAACTCTTTAGCATGTGCGCACAATAATTGATTTATGGGAAACATTGTCTTCCACTGCACCTCAAATTTCAAGACTTACTGAACTTGTGTTAAAACTAAAGAGAGCTACAACATGAGAGGTGAATGATGCAATTCTAAACTAAATGTTTGAATTAATGACAGATTAAACTGGAATTATGGTAAAGGTCTCCATCTGATGACCAAACCAAGTGCACACAGATGGTGAATGCACAAAACTGAAATGCCCTACGAGCAGAGAAGGACAGCTGCATTTACATGCCTAGGACTCAAATTACAGGACACCATGGTACCACTGCCATAGATGCTTTGCATTCTGGCCTTAATGACCTTTAAAAAATAACTACCTGGATGGTCAATTGTGCCTCACCTTACAATTTATATGGCCGTGGTGCCCTCAGGAGAAAAAAAAAAAGTTTTCTGTCCCAGCTCATGGAAATAATTATTTATTGGTTTTTTTTTCACTGCACATCAAAGTGGTGTTGTTTGGCAACATTTTCCCATATTTGCATACCCTACAGTAGATGCCAGCCTCATGGTGGCAGGCTTGTCTTCACATGCTTTTACAGTACATCACACTCTCAAACATTCATGTCAGCCATACTGTAACGCTGCCATGTATAGCTACATTAACATGACAGGAGAGCGTCCATAAAAAAAATTTTGAGGTAAGATTTCCTAATCCTATTGTGAAATTACATTTTTTAGACATCCTACAAAGCTATATTTTGTACTGTGGATAAACAACTGCTTACACAGATATGGATCAGCAGTTTTTCAGTCCTTCAATGATTTAGCTGTTGATAAGAATAAGCAACTATCTATCTACCAACTAATGTTCCCAATAGTGTAGTGCGGTGTCTATATACGTACAGTATAGCCTATACATTAACCCCTTAGCATACATTCCAAATCTGGCCAATCTTTGCTCATTTAGGGGTTACCCTATTTAAAGCTCTATAACTCTACATGTGAGCATCACACAGATTTGTAAACTGGCTTAAATGAAGCAAGACATTTGTCGGAAGGTTGCCGGTTCGATCCCCCGCCCTGGGCATGTCAAAGTGTCCCTGAGCAAGACACCTAACCTCTAATTGCTCCCAACGAGCTGATTGGCGCCTTGCATGGCAGCCTTTCGCCGTTGGTGTGTGAGTGTGTGTGTGAGTGGGTGAGGCATCAATTGTAAAGCGCTTTGGATATATAAATACATAATAAAAAAAGCGCTATATAAATGCGGTCCATTTACCATATACAGCAGGAAAAAAACTCCTTGACCACAAGTTCATAAAATCTAAGGGTGGATATGTAGAACTACTAAAGTTCTATGAAGCAAAGTGTAGCAGTGTACCCAGTGTCTCCAAATCTGTCCAAAATGTCTAAATTATGCATTGCTGTAAATCACAACATATTCACGCATTTCAATAGAAATCAACTGTTTTGACTCAAGAAACTCACTGATGCATCATTTACAACTGGGAAATACATGCTTTCCATCAGTACAGTGGTCTAAAATTTCTAGGGGTCCAGAAACACATCCGAAATCTCTCCAAAAATGGATAAAATGCTTTTTTTCCATTATAAAGCATGAGCACCTTGTGAAGGTTTAAGATGAAACATTGATATTAGATTAAAAAATAATGCAAAAACATTGTCACACAATGCGGTACAGTACCTAAATGTGTAATAATGAACTGTTGTATGTATTTCTATATTCTGTACTCCGTATGTTTTCTTGTAAGGGGATGGGACGACATGAAAACAATTTTCAAGCATCCACCACGTTTTGGCAATGTTCCAACTCTCACGTCATCACTGTTGCATGCATCACAAAACTACTAAACTACCAACGAACGCTTACATTACAGTGTGAAACACCTTCATTATAAAATACCACTAACCTCAAAAAAGACACTCAATTTCAAAAATAACATATATAACCGAAATATTTTGAGCAGTAATACTTACATAGCGATGATGAAATGTTATCTGTGTTCAGTAGAGACAGTAAATCAATCCTGTCCTCTTCTCCTCTCGTCTTACTTCAGAAAACTATGTCAGCTAGGTATATCAGCAAACATATGGCTTAGCTATGCTCAAAAGTCCTCAATAATAATAATATTTTCCAAGAAATTATGAAAATCACTGATAACTTTTAGTCGGGTGCAGTGTCTGTTACTGCTACCACAGAGTGAATGTGTAAGTGAATGCGATGATGAGAAAACATTTGGCTTGTCTGAGCTGTAAAACGCTATTCCAAAAGCTAAATTAGACATGTTATACATTGTTAGAAAGCTGATTCTGTCACTTATTGGATTGATTAATTGTTGATGAAGCCAGACTGAACTAAAAAGGGCGACAACATCGTAAACAGCATGTGTGGTATTATGCACAGCTATTTTGGAAGGTACCCAGGCGTCACAAATGCACGGATTATCCAAGACAACTTATGACCACTCAGGCTCAAAAGGGACATCTCTACGCGTAAAACCAATGGTAAGGTTGTATACTTATTCAATATTCAGTTCCAGATATTGACTGTAGAATGACATGGTATATTTTTTGTTTATTTTGTTATTCAGTGCTGTATTGCCAAATCTTAGGGCTATTGTTGGGTTTATCTTGTTGCTATGAAGAAATACAATTTTTCAGTGGTGAAAGAATAATTTTATGAAAGCTCAGATAGACAATACTGTCCATGGGAGGGGGATGTAGTTGCAGATGAGACTCAAGGGAGGGGGTGCTTGTTAAATGAACAACCAGAGCAAAAATGATGGCACTGCTAAACTCCATATTCGACATAGTTGTCGTGTATCATCTACTAATGAAACTAAAATAAAGCATTTCTGTTATTTAACTCATACATTGGTTGCAGTAGCACTGAATGTCTCAGTTCAGCAATCTCGGCACACCGATGTGCCGACCACTAGGGGCTTTGGACTAAGAGATTAAAGGTAGTGTTTTATGACGCAAATAGGTGGAATCTGCTATGAAGAGTCAGAGTGTGCAGAGTGCACAAGAGAGCAGCGACTGATTGGCTACGGAACTGCTTCCCAAGTGAGTGTAGACTACGTTCATCATTTCAAGCGCATTTATTTTAAATAGTGTTATTAACCAAAAATTGACAGCAAATAAACAAAAAAGGCAAAGCTATAGTAAATTCAGGATGCTTTCACACCTGCCGTTTGCTTTGATTTAATGAAATCCAGGAGCATTTTGTCGTTTCATTCTGTAAATTTGGGCAGGTGAAAACACTCACAATCAAAATCGGTGTGTGACCCAAATAACAGATTCTCATATCACCTGCGACAGGTGTTCTTAGGCCACTTCCAAGTGAACACTAGAGTGGTTTGATTGAATGGAGAACACAATTTTGACTCAATTGCAGGAAGCGATCCAAACATTTTGGCGGCAGGCAAACAGTTGAAAACATCTGTTTCAAAAGGTAATGAAAATTTCTCTGTACAGAATTATCAATTGTTTGCTCAGAATATTTACCTTTCTCCTCTTTGTAACTCCAAACATGTAAACAAGTTGAGGTGAGAACGCATCAGGGCTATCATCCGATAGTAGCCTACCAACGTCTGTTCGCGCCACATATTTTCTTTCATTAAGATCAATGCATTGCATTAGTATATTTATTAAATATAAAATGTACCCTATTGTATTTTCATTTGTGTAGCCTGAAAAGTCTACCTTAGACATATTTTATAAATTGTATGTTGTGAGTTCATTTGTATGAAATAGTGTAGCACTACCTACATGCACACATTTGTAATCCTTTCATTTGTCAAATTGTAGGCAATGGGTCAGAATATCGTCGAATCACATACAGTCTTCTCTGCTCATATCTGTGTCTAATAGTAGCGCATCTGCTTTAGAATGTACATGTTATTACATGCATGTTTGCTACCCGGAGTCTTTCATATTCATCCTCTTCATAACTCCACTTTTGGAAAGAACACCAAAGGAGGATAATGGCTATAAACTCAACAATGAAATGTGGTTTCACAATCCATGATTTTCTGTGGTAGGGGTAGAAATGGATTTGGTTTTTCCGTGTACTGGCTCAATTCCCAACCAATAAACAAACATTTGCAAACATATACAAATCATGGTCTGCTGAATTTGGAACTGTGACAAAGTGATGCAGACCAATTAAAACATAACAATGTAGCAACATAATGCTGGTTTTGGACTAAGCAATTGGACTATTAGGTTAGAAAGCACCCTCAAATTAAACGCACTTCTTCTCGTCCTCCTGGTGCACTAGCACGATGCCTGCCATGTGGCAGCAGCACAATGGAAGCCAACTGGAGGGTATCTCTGCCAGCTCCCTTCAGCTCCTGGCCAGTCTGGGAATATTCACCCTGCACAATTCTTCACAGAAACTATTTATTATAGTTTCTAGCACAGGAATATAAATGGAAAATAAGGGGGAAAATAAATGTTAAAATGAAAGCTATTTAGCTTCACTTTTCTTTTAATATCACAAGTAATGGGTTGTAGAGACACCCATAACAGGACCTTTCATAACACGGTTTCTCTTTGGCCATAACGAACACACTGTTTTTAAAGGGAAGAAAAAGGGGTGATCTGATTGGGAATAATAAAGCCAAACCCCCACCAACCCGCAGTTATTTTTTTCTTATCGAACCAGGTTATTTTACAACTGCACCAGAGTTGCACTAATGCTTGGAATCCTGAAATTATGGACACAACCTAATTTGCCAGCATTTTGAGTTCCCAGTAGCATTTGAGAACTGGAACTTTTCTGTGAAAATAGAACCCAAAATCTGAAAACAACAAACAGTGAGTATATGCAGAGAGAATCTATAGGAACTACACCAGCATAATGTGAATGATATAATAAGTTGTCAACAGGGAGTTCCCTCAGAATCAACTGCTTCATCAGTTGACACTCATTCCAACCTCAGCAATGGATCTCCTAGAGGTGCATCTTTTTTAGGATACAGATACCAATGAGGGGTAATTGGCTCTCCACCGCAGTCCACATTCAAATGTCAATTATACAGACATGGAGGAAATACCAGAAGGACAAGAGACAGAGGATTGTAATGTAGTACTGGATAGAGAGTGGTATGAACCTCAGACAGTAAACCTCAGATTGTATGCTTATGGAGTGAGATGTATCCCAAAAACATTTGAAAAAGTGTCAGTACAAGTTATAGAGTAAATTCCCTAAAGAAAAAAGGGAAGCATTGCTTGAGATATATTCAATGACTCTTGATAGCCAGGCATAATGCCTGAATATAAGCAATGTACACGAGTTTGAACGCAATGAGGTAAAAAAACAAAAAAATACATTCAAAATCTTCTCATGAAGTGCAACACATACTGACATGAAACATGAAGTCTGTGCAGTATGTTCTCATATTTGCACAGAAAAAACTGTTGTGTCAAAAAACCTGTGAGAAAGGTGTCAATATTACGTGGCCAAATCTAGCACATAGCAGGTTCTCAAATGGTTCGACAGAACGAGAATAACTTAATTAACACATAATTCTGGCAATTTTGATTAAATCAACTGTTCGGTAGAGTTGACTTTGACAATGAAAAAACCATGAGCAGTGAAGTTTTTCAACAACCAGTTTTTTTAATGATGATGATGAAGACAATCACGTGACGAAAATGCTTTTTTGGTACAATGACGATGACTAATTTGTTCTGCATTTTAAATTAATAAAATATGAAATAATGAGAACAGACTCAGATAATTTTTGTTGAAGTTGCTGTGTTGCAAATAATAAATATATCACAACCAGGGGTTGACATTAAAACCCACCACCAGCCAAATGCACATAGAATTCGGCAGTGTGTAACTTGTTCACTCTTGCTAGCCTCGTTGGCCAGTGGTCAACAGCATTTTCAATGAAAAATTAAATATCGTAGTTAATAAAAAAGCATCTGAAATAGTTCAGTCATGATGATACTACATGATACTACAACTCCCATGAGCACTGTGTGGACGCTGTGTGCTCATCCCATTAACCATGCACTTCGCCCTCTCGCTGTATACAAAAGTGTGTATTCCTTTTCTGGTTGTGGCTTCAAAGTGTTTATTTAGTGATACTCTATAACAAGGGAGAGTACAGTTTCAGATTATCCTGTACTGATCAGAAAACATGGCAGTGACAAGGATTGCAGCATCAAACATAGAAAACCACAATTGTTTGGTAAAGTAGTATAAACTTCATCCACAGACAGTTCTGTGACTTGGATAGACAGATGTCCATGATTTAAAAGTCGCTTTAGTTTATTTAGTGCTGCAAAAAAGAAAAGAAGAAAGTAGGCTTTTCGCAGTGTTTGGATTAACTGGTGGCATACGATGCGTTGCACATTCAGATAATGTATTCAGATAATGCACAATACCATAAGGTTCAGCCAGTTTTCCTCAGCTGCCTGTAGGCGAGTAATAAAATATTTTTTATTTGCAACACAAAACTGCATGTTTTATCAACACTATGAAAAATAGTGGATACATGTATTCTTCATTCTCTACACTGACACTTGGAGAATATTCACGAGAAAAGATCACACACATACGCAGTTTACTCAGTTGGATAGAAGTAATGACTTATGTTGAAATAACATGTTATGCCCAAACAAATGCATGCTGTTACATTGTCCAATTACCTATATTTATTAAAATCAACAAAGGTTTATCAACAAAAGCTGAGTTTCTTAAAAAACAAATACATGTCTTATATGAATCTTTAAAGTCTTTATTGCCTTCAAAAAAGTAAAGATGTTCACACTGCAGCTGGACATTTCTGAATGCCCATGTGAAGCAGTGTTCAGTCATGTAGAAGGGACATGCACTGTTACAACTGATGCGTTGTCACAAGCACGTTAGAAAGTATTTTACAGTCATGGCATTTACTGGATGCAGGGCATTAAGTATGTGACTAAAATGGTTGTTTTCGTTGACTAAAATAAATATGATTTTAGTTATTTTTGTCTTTACCTATTTTCTAGTTTCAAGTTTTTAGGTTTGAAACTCCTTAGTTGCTTTAGAAGTACATTTGGGATCATCATCTTGCTGAAGGATTAAGCGCCGTCCAATAAATTTGGAAGCACGTGTCTGAGCTGATGCTTATGTACACTTCAAAATTAATTCTGCTTCAGCTATTAACAGTTACATCATCAATGAAGACAAGTGAGCCAGTATCTATGGCAAACAAACATGCTAAAACCATAACACCCGCACCCCCATGTGGGGAAGATCTTTGGCGGTTCCTTTTGGCCTCCAGACTTTGCTCATGTATAAATACTGCTGCAATTTCTACATGGTAAAATCATAATGAAAATACACTGAAATAAAAGCTGAGAATGTGCACTGTACCCACCTGTGAATTATTTGATTACAAATCTAAAATTGTGGAGTACAGATATAAATCATGTCATTGTCCCAAGCTTTATGGAGCTCACTGTAAATGTACACAGATGTTTGTTACTAGCCATAGTTAAAATGTCATAATGATACCTGGAATTAATTTTTTTTTGACAATTTTGTTTATATAAATAATTTAATTCATCAAACAGTGCCTGATCTTAAAGCAGAAATTCCATGTGATGCAGTGTATGTCAAAATATTCAGATGTGTGTACCTAGCCATAGTAAATGATGGTACGCTTTCAGGCCAAAGACATCTTTATCAAGTATAAAAAAGGAATAAACTGTTTAAAGGGTCTAATGTTAAAGGTCTAAAGGGTCAGGCTAAAATGTGTTACAGGAAAAATGTTAAAATATAAAAATTTGTGAATGTCGTCTATAATTTCTTCTTTTTTTTTAAAGGTGAAATTATGAAAAAAAAACTGCTAGACATTCTTTGACCTTCTATTAATAGGGATTTATGGTAATCATTTTTAACGACCTATTTCAATGAGTAAATCTAATTCTAGCATTGTATGTCATACTGTGGAGTGTTGTATAGATAGATCACATGATGTGGCAGCCATGCTGTTTTTTGGGCACGCATAAATAAATGTATGTGTATACAGCAGAACTGTAATCAGGACTGTTTTTTCAACATTATACTCTTTTCAATGAGTGGCTTTGGTTTCTTTGTAATCTATTTTATTTTATTCATGTCGTTCTTTATATCACCAAGCAGTGCAAGTTAAATAGTTGTAAGATTATAGTGACAGGCTCAAATGTGTGCACCAAAAAATACAAATAATACAAAGATGCATATAAATACATCAAGCAAGGGTAATGCTTTGCAACCTTGCAGTGGATTCAGGTTTCAGATCACCTACGACAGTTGAAATGCATTTCCTCTACTGTTTTATGCATTTGTAAGTGTCTGGGTAATTATTTTAGTGTTGCATACATTTGAGCAGGTCTACTGGGTAACAAGCTTTGTTTGTGCTGCTAATAAATTCTGCACTGTTTTTGCAAGTCATTTCACACATCTTGTGGAGCACTTGGACACATCATCAGTAACCTGGGGTCATGGGGTGTTTTGGGTCTTTCAACAATCATACACCCTCACCCATGCGACCCAGCCAGGGTTGATCAGGCCCTAGTTTGTGTCCATGTAGCATGTGTTGCCACGGATCCCACTTCTTGATCCACAGCCATCTTGACACCCTCTCTGCGGCCTCAGTGGTGTTCTTGATGGCTTTCCTGCTGTGCAGTCCTGTAATGCCAAGGAGCTTGAAGGCCCTGTGGAGAGACTGGCCTGCAAAGCCTCTGCAGCCCACCTCTATAAGAACACATTGTGCCCTCCATCCCTGCCTCTGGTACTCGCTACCAGGTCCTCATACTTGGCCCTCTTCCTCTCATAGGCCTCCTCCATCCAGTCTTCCCAGGGAACAGTCAGCTTCAGCAGGACCACCTGTCTTGATATTACAGACATCAGGACCATGCGATGGTGTCTGGGAAATTGAGCTGCTTCCCCAGATCACCCTTCAGCTGCCAGTCCCCTGCTGTGACAAGGAGCCCACCCTGCACTCTTGGCTGAGCCTGGGGCTTCTCCCGTGCTTTAACAAACACAAATGCCCATTTTTCTGGGTCATGTTGCTTGGCTGAGCTGATCCCAGTGCAGATGGTATCTGCTATCACCTTCAGGACCTCTCCCAGGGCCTTCGGGCAACAGCTGAGGATGTGTTTGAGTGATCCTCTTCTCTGGCACAGAGGGCATGCTGGTGTCTCAGCCATACCCCAGCACTAGAGTTTAGCTGGGCTGGGGAGAACGTCATAGACCGACTGAATCAGGAACTTGATCCGGAGCAGCTCAGCCTTCCACACCAAAGAGACCTTCTGCTCTTCTGCACTTCTAGTCCCTCCCATCTGGTACATGCGCCATTCTGCCGCATGCCCACGATCCTGCTGGAGCGAACTTTCTCCACCCCTGCTCGCACCTCCTCCTGGACCAGGTGACACCCCTCTTTGCCTTGGGCCTTGTCATAGCAAAGTCTTGGGACGCTACCAAGCCCTGCACGCCCAGAGGCCACTGATCCCACCAGCACGCTGTGCCGATACAGAGATCAAGTATCCTAAGCTATGGCTTTTTTGAGAACATCTTGCATTTAAATACTACTATTTCACTTCCACACCTTCACAAATTATATTCGTTAGCAATAGTGTGTAGACATACAAATTTGTCTGATTTTGTAAGTATTTAATTTCTTATTAATGCAAGTGATTAATTTTAGTTTATTACAAATGACAAATAAATTTACTAGTTTATGCAGAGACCCAGCATAGAGGAAAATACATAAACTGAACATTTAATACATGACCCACCTTCCTCCTCTAGTAATTAGGCTATGTTTAAAACATCCTTTTCAACATAGCCTAAAGAAGGAGGCTTTTACATTTGTCATAAATGTTCATCTGGAGACCCTGCGTCAAGTGTATCAGGCATAATGAAACTGCCAGTTGCTATAGTCTTCATACAATAGCCATAGCCAGTGATTGGCCATAATAACTCCAAACCTCTCATCACAACCAATTTAATACTGTAAAACCAACAGGTGACCTGCAGTCTCTAGCCACAAAATTCCCAAAACTGTGTTGGACACACTTTAATTTGCCATGACCATGAATTACCAGTAGAGTTTCACAATTGTATCTTGACTGCGTTGATCATGTTTCCCTCAGCGCAAGCTCCCACCATTCATTTGAGTCTATGTTAACAATGTCAATGAGATGTTAGTGAAAAGCTTGATGCTAATTATATTACAATGTCAAAAGTAGACTACTTTTGCAGAACATGACAGTTTAAAAAGAATGATTGAATGATTTATAACATAACAAACATGATACCACAATACACATAAGAATCAACATATGAATTCAAAGAATTGCAGCAAATTTTAACTGAAGATTTTGTAACGTGCACATTAACTCAATGAATATTTCCCAATGCATTTTTCCACTGATTTGTTCTAAATCTGCTCTCCTTTTCCTTTGGACTTGTTCAGCTCACAATTTCAAAGAAATCATTTCTTGGTGAAAAAGCCAGGCAATTGTAATAAATCTCGTCCAATGCAAACAAATGCACAAATTAGCCAATGTTATTGTATAGACATACAGTCAGGTCCATAAGTATTTGGACATTGACAAAGTTATTGTTATTTTAGCTGTCTACCACAGCATATTTGAGTTGAAATTAAATAATGAATATGAGCTCAAAGTGCAATTTCAATTTGAAGGGATTTACATCCAAATCGGGTGAACGGTGTAGGAATTACAGCACTTTATATATGTGGCCCCCCCCTTATTAAGGGACCAAAGGTAATTGGACAATTGGCTGCTCAGCTGTTCCATGGCCAGGTGTGTGTTATTCCCTCATTATTTCATTTACAAGTAAGCAGATAAAAGGTCTAGAATTGATATCAAGTGTGCCATTTGCATTTGGAATCTGCTGCTGTTAACTCTCAATATGAAGTCCAAAGAGCTGTCACTGTTGGTGAAGCAAGCCATCATTAGGCTAAAAAAAAAAAAACCCATAAGAGAGATAGCAAAAACATTAGGTGTGGCCAAATCAACTATTTGGTACATTCTTAAAAAGAAAGAATGCACTGGTGAGCTCAGGAACACCAAAAGGCCCGGAAGACCACGGAAAACAACTGTGGTGGATGACAGAAGAATACTTTCCCTGGTGAAGAAAAACCCTTTCACAACAGTTGGCCAGATCAAGAACACCCTCCAGGAGGTATCTGTGTCAAAGTCAACAATCAAGAGAAGACTTCACGAGAGTAAATACAGAGGGTTTACCACAAGATGTAAACCACTGGTAAGCCACAAAAACAGGAAGACCAGATTAGAGTTTTACAAAAAACATCTAAAAAAAGCCTGTACAGTTCTGGAACAACCTCCTATGGACAGATGAGACAAAGGTCAACTTGTACCAGAATGATGGGAAGAGAGTTTGGAGAAGGGAAGGAACTGCTCATTATCCAAGGCATACCACTTAATCCGTGAAGCATGGTGGAGGTAGTGTTATGGCGTGGGCATGTATGGCTGCCACTGGAAATGGTTCCCTTGTATTTAGTGATGATGTGACTGCTGTCAAAAGCAGCAGGATGAATTCTGAAGTGTATAGGGCTATATTATCTGTTCAGATTCAGCCAAATGCTTCAAAACTGATTGGACGGCGCTTCACAGCACAGATGGACAATGACCCGAAGCATACTGCGAAAGCAACCCAAGACTTTTTTAAGGTAAAGAAGTGGAATGTTCTGTCCAAGTCAATCACCTGACCTGAATCCAATTGAGCATGCATTTCACTTGCTGAAGGCAAAGCTGAAGGCAAAATGCCCCAAGAACAAACAGGAACTGAAGACAGCTTCAGTAGAGGCCTGGCAGAGCATCACCAGGGAAGAAACCCAGTGTCTGGTGATGTGTATGGATTCAAGCAGTCACTGACTGCAAAGGATTTGCAACCAAGTATTGAAAATGACAATTTAATTTATGATTATGCTAGTTTGTCCAATTACTTTTGAGCCCCTATGTATAAAAATGGTTGTAATTCCTACATTGTTCATACAATATTTTTGACAAAACCCTTAAACTGAAGCTGAAAGTCTACACTTAAATCACATCTTGATTGTTTCATTTCAAATCCATTGTGGTGCCGTACAGAGACAAAATGATGAAAATTGTGTCACTGTCCAAATACTTATGGACCTGACTGTACATTATTCACAGAATCTCTCCACTGTTTGCTCCTTTTATAATGTATGTCATGCAGTCCATTTTTGACTGTGGCGTTTTGGCCATAGATGCTTGTTCCCTTGGATTCTTGTTTGCAGTTATATTTTACTCTGCTTTGATTCCCTTTCAGACAGCATTTAAAAGTTTGCAAATGCTGGCTGTGAAGTGACTCCACTTATAAATATTCACAGCCAGAGAAAGCCATTCACCCCGTAGAGATGAAGCTGTTCGGTGAAAGAAGAATGGAAGTTTGCCAGTTGGTCCTGCTCTGCCTTCTGTGAATGAGACCGTCTTTCTGAGGGAGGCCATGGCATTTTGGGAGGCTTACAAGGACATCAAGAACCCTGGCATTTACCAAATTCTGTCCCCTTTTGAGCACCTCGAAAAAGGTGGAAAGAGAAATAAACACTTGTACACAAAAAAGTGCATGTAAACAAAAAATCGTAATAAACCGTAATACACCGATAATTTCATGATACTAATTTTTTCCTTTGGAGCCAGCTTACATCCATTGTAAATTCAGGTGAGTGACCATGACATTGACACTTAAATAAAAAGAAATAAAGTAAAAGTCAGCTGACTTGACTGCTTGCTATTGTGCTTATTGCTGGATTCTTTGAATATAACTAACATGTGAAATCCAATGGCCAACAAGTTTACCATGTGCAATCCATGACAAACTATCTGAAGACAACCCTGAAAAGGCTAGCATGTAGGTCAGACAGCTACCTGTAAGCCTCTTCACCTCCGTTCGCAACAATGAATAATATTCCCCCAAAGAATTCTCACTGTGATTCATAACACAAGGGCAATGGCCGATCTCTCAATGATTTAAGTTGCACTGTGGTATGCCCATCTCTTCTGAACTGAACTCAGCCACCAGAGAGGATTCATACTCTTTCTCCATCTGAATCACTTTATTTTCACTCCATGATTACGTCCCCAGTGTAAAGTGCTGGGAAAATTGCTTTTTGATACTTCTCAATTATTTTCATATTACACCAGATCTTAATAGCTTCTCACAAGCCCCTAGGTATCATTACTGCCTACAAGCATACTATGAGTCTCATTATGTCTCAGCCTAAGTATTGCAAAGTCACAAAAGGACGCACTTAAAAACTGAGCCCACATACTGTTCTTAGGTGCCAGTAGTGTAAAATGACTTACACAAATGACCAATAACCTACTATAAAAGAATGTTGTCACTTGAAAAGTCTCATTTCTTTAGTGTGAGCTACATCTGTCACGATAAAATGATCTTAATTTGACAAAATGAAAGAAATAAGAAAGACATTTTTTACTTCCACATTAGCATTGTGTTTCTGAAAATTAGCACCCTTTACCCTTAAAGCATCAGAATGTTACTGCTTTATAGCTTTACTGTCTTCAAATCAGAAGACAGTAAAGTCTTTTCAACCCACTATCTTGTGTCTCAACTTCTATATTTAACAATTTTTTTCCACACGCGAATGTACAAACATACTGCACACAGAATTCACAAACTGTCCCTGTTATGTAAATTAAGAATCACAAATGCAATTGATATGTAGGCCGACCATAAAGACAATAGTGTCTCTTTACACCTTATGTCTGGTCCATGCACATATTGCTGGAAAATTCATGAATGCATTAGGCATCGTAAATTTGAGTAGGTCTATGCTTTCTAAACACGGCTTAACAAACCCCTTTCTTTGAATTGCTGTAGCCTACTGCCTTATGAATGTGAATTATTAGCGAATCGCGGTACCAGTAATTAGTTCACCTTTGTACTATGACCACATACTCGCCTATAAGCTTAGGGTACCTCATCGGATAATTGTTCAAGAGGCTTCTCGTGATTTTGAATTTGCATAGTTCATTCGCTTTAAGTACTAATTCGTGTTACTGTACCAGGGAGAAGAGGTTGGAGTGGCAGTCTTCAAGGCTCGCCCCGTTAGCCACCCAATTCGCTGCTGCAGTCATAATCGTCCGGGGTCGTCAGTGCTGGGCATGTCGAAATCCTGGGTCGGTACCAAGACCGTGCCGTTGTAAAGTTCCTTTTCAAGAAATCCACGCCATACGCTGACAATACTCAAATTACTGACAGCAAGAACAGGGGCGCGATTTAAAATTAAATCCCCCACCCCTGCTCCCCAAGGAAAATGTATCAATAATGAATTGATTTTGCGGGACGATTAAATGTTACCCCAAGACGCGCTGAATCCAAACTGTGATGGAGGGCTTAAAATAACGAGCTATCACTTACAACCTTTGTCTTCAACGTTTACGACATGAACTCCAAAGAAAACTGTGATGTTATGTTGTAAATCCAAACGTAGGCTATTAGGAGATGCGAATAATCATGGAATCCAGGTCATGGGTGTCCGAATCAAATCATTAGCCTACTAAACACGCACAAAAAGAAAACAGATCCTCGGTTTAATAGGCTGCATCCAGCAGAAAATGTCACACTGTAGCCACGCCAGTCTCTTCGGTTATTATATTGATTAAATAACAGTTTAATCCAAACGATGTATTCCTTTCTTCTAATGCGAAAATCAATTTTAATTAAAAATGTATCGATAATGAACGTGGAATCGCCCGGATTCCAGAACTTAATGTACGAAAGCGCAGTTTTAGTCTGGCAATATGGAAATGATTCTCATCATTATATTGAAAATTAACACATACGACAAGTGTCAAATGACTGGAGTCAGTCAGAGGTGAACGATGTTATTCAATAGATAGAATGGTAGAGTTATAGTCTAAATATCTATATAAAACGGATACGGATACGTACTGATGTTTCTTAAATACAAGAAAGAGTTAAAAAATCAAAACCGCTTGCACCACAACCTTATGCACCAGTTGTGATAGTTTGCGAATTGTAATGGTTATTTATAGTATTTCTTTCTTACCACCGCCATACTCTGACAGTGTGTAGCACACAAGAGGCAACGGAGAACAGCAATGTTTCCATCCTCGTTTTTAAAATAAGACTGCATACTAAAGTAGCTAGGCTATATATCGAAGGTTGTTTCCAACTGTACAAAATGAGCGATGGATTTCGTACAAGATAGGCTAAAGTTAAAATTTCAGTTTCGATTTAAAATGTCCTCACATCTTGTTTCTTCCTCAAACGAAAAAGTATCCAGACCATCATCAGGAAAACGGCAGTAGACTACAACAGACGAGGGCTAAAAAAATCCTTCCTTCCTTTCTGTTTTATATCATGACGAAACGTCCTACTCCAGCAATATGAACCCAATGTTGCCGTTGGTAGCTAATTACGCTAGCTAACAATCATCTCAACAATGACGCCAGTTATCCCTGTCTGATATCGTGATTAATAAATACATAATAGGCGTTTAAAAAAACATGAAACGGCAAGCTCGCAGAATTACGTCTATGTGCCCTTCAAAATGTACCAAGAATATGAAAAAACATATGCCCTTTATGAAGTGGTCTTTTAAAATGAAAGAAAGCGCTGATACTGGTTATTTAACGTAACCAACGGGCTTCTGTGGGAAGCCTCGTCTCCTTTTTCAGGCATTGTTTTTGTCTAAGTGTCTTTACTGTTACATTCGTAAGTGAATGTGTGTGCGTGTGTGTATGTGTGATTCCCACTGTGTGTGACAGCCTGCGCCCACAGCAACCTAACTCCTGCAGCCCACCACGCACAGCAATGTAATGGCGGCTGGCTTCCGAGAGACTCACTTTCCCGTTCGGCACAGAGGGCTCACGTGATCAAAGCAAAGGATTACATCCGCAGTATTTCAGTACATCTGACACGCGAGTTTCTACAGGCGCTCACACTCACTACCAGTCACCATTATCCTCGCAAGATAGTATTGTTTTTAACCGCCTTCCTGTGTACTAAATAATTACAAGGCATTATTACAATATTGCATTGCTTTCATTGTGAAATAAATTCTAATTACGTTATCCTATTTCTCGTGTACATACCATTTCTGTCAACAGAAAGATGAACAATTAATTCCTGAAAATAAATCAACCATTTTATGCCGTACACCCATAAAGTCATATGTGAAATTTTTTTTAATTATATGCAAAATTAATATTTTGGGAGGAGCACCATTTTTGACTCACAGCCTTAGAGGCCATACATATCTATGCCTTCTCAGAAATGTGTGTGGAGTGGGTTTTGTAGTGAAATCTACTATATGTAATGCTTGACAAGCATTTTCAAAAAATATATTGCATTTTGTCAGCTGTGACAGTACTAGAATATCTTTATATTTAAAAGTTTCTCAGAAAATGTTTACAACTGTCATTGCCTGAAGTGCTGGAGTCCTCAGCTGTGGACGGGTGCAACAGCAGAGGTTCTCAAACGTGGTCCCGGGCATCCTCATGTGATAACACATACTGAATATACGTTCTATATTTTTCACCTTACTTATTTACAAAATGCAAGTTTAACTTGTTGCCATTACTAGCTTTGAACTCCAAACATGGTTTTGTTTCAGTTATCCACACTTTCAGCAAATAGGACCCCACTGATTTCACTGATCAGTCTATCACAAAACATAGTATCATCTTTATAAAGGAATAATTTTCCACACTTCAGAAAAGAAAGCATTAGTTGATCTTACTGATTAAAAATCCAGAGGTGAATGTGGTACATGTAATATGGTATGCATACATTTTTCTGACATGAAGTCACCTTCAGTGTGACCTCAATAGACATTAAACAACAAACAGCTTGTTATAATTTAGGGGTTCCAATTGTGGTTGGAAAAAAAACGAACACATGAAAGCGTACAAGACCAGTTCTGAGAACTTCTAGCCTAGAGGACAGCACTGTATGCTGATTTTTGTCATTGTTTAAAAATCAGAAACAAATTAAGAAACCCAGGGTCTCATTTATTAAATAAATACATATAAATATGAGATCATTAGTTGTGTTTACATGGAAATTGACATAAACATTACATTAACATGACATTTATTTGGCAGACACTGTTATCCAAAGTGACGTACAATAAGTGCATAAATTGTTCCTTGTGGCAGTGAAGCTGTACTGCAGACTGGCAAGAAACATTTTACCAATCTCTCAGGGGGTGTCTCAGGTGTAATATTAGAATAACATAAATTGTGTACAAATAAGACAATGTAAATGAATCAGTATGATTGTACAGTAATGTAAAGCTCATTCATACAGGCAATATTTGGGGGATTTCATGATTTATGAAAAGAAGCATATTACTATGTCACTCATCCAACTTTTTAAATGTAATGCTCATTTTATAAATCACATATGCCGAATTTAGGAAGTGGTTGCATTCTCACATTTGGTGTGAAATCCACACAAATTCCAGGTCACTGGTGAGGTAAATTTACTGTTTACAGGGTTCACCAATGTGGTGTACAAAGTAATCAAAATTTTTTCTTAAATAAAAATACCGATTCCTTACTGGACAACTACTCAAGAAAGTGAAAGTCACTAATTACAGTACTACCTACCAGTACTACTAGTGTCATGGTTCTGTCTTTGTTTCTCTTTTTCCTTTTTTGGGCCGCCAGATGGTGGTAGTCTTGTTCCTTTTCCCTGCTTAATTGTTTTATTGGTTCCAATTATTCTATTGTTTTTCAGTTGTGTCTAGTTATCCCTTCCCTCTGTGGTCTGATTGTGCATTGTGCCCTCCTGTGTCTTGTTAGGGTCTAGTCTATTTAAGTCTTCTTCTTCCCTGACTCGGGTGCTGGTTCCTTGTGTTTTCGCCTGTGTTTCCTTGTGTCTTGCCTGAGCGTTTGCCCGGTTTTCCCCGTGCCTGTTTTTGTCCACCTGTTTCTGCCCTGCCCATTTAGCTTCCCTTTGGATTTTCTGTTTTCTGTTTTTGAGTTTTTGTATTAAAGTCTGTATTCCCCTTTTGGAGTTCTTGGGGTTTTTTTTCACTCTGAATTTGGGTCCATTCCCTCACCAACCCGTGACAACTAGTAAAAGTCTTAAATTATCTGGTATTTGGCCACAAGTTAGCATTTGCCATTAAGCAACAGTAACAACGAATGTGATTATAAAAAAAAAAATTTTAAACTGAGACTCATTTTACACTTCAAAACAAGTGCCCAGATTTTTAAATAAGTCCAGAACAGCACAACCTGTGACTGCTGATTTTTTATTTATGTATTTATTTATTTAGTCCACTTCAGAAAAAAAGCCCAAAGTCGCATTTTATAATCAGACATGGTAACACTCCTCACTTTGCATAATTAAACATGACGGCACCCAGACAGAATGACCAATACTGTGGCTGGTGTGCTGGTGGTGGTCGTACGACTAGGAACCAGTCTCTGGTCGTTTGTTAGCTTTATGTGCTTAATTTTCTCACTCCACAAAGCTATATTTGTAGACTATGCAAATGTTTTGTCTTAGTTTATTTTATAGCGAGTAACGAAGGTAGACTGGGAGTTGGTAAGAAATCTACTTGCTCAAACAAAATTTATGTTTAGCCAGATATGGCAAAATTTACCTGTAACATGGAGTACATGAAGACCTAATAATATTTAACTTATTATCTGATATCAGATATTGAAATTGTTTCTGCTACTCACAAGTAAATCATAGTGACAAGTAGCTGGCCATGAAAGTGCTTAGATCACTGATTGCTGGACATACACAAACTGCAAATGCCAATATGTGTCATGGTCCTGTTTTTCTGTCTGTGTTTCCCTTGTTGGGCCGCCAGATGGCGGCACTTTTGTTTTGTGTCCTGTTCCCCCCTGTTAATTGTATTATTGTCTGTCTCGTTATTCTATCATTGTTCCCACCTGTGTCTTGTTATCCCCTCCTTCTGGTTTGATTGTTTTTGAGTTCACCTGTGTCTTGTTACCCCCTGTCTATTTAAGTTCTCTGTTCC
Organism: Anguilla anguilla; assembly: GCF_013347855.1. Classification (NCBI taxonomy): domain Eukaryota; kingdom Metazoa; phylum Chordata; class Actinopteri; order Anguilliformes; family Anguillidae; genus Anguilla; species Anguilla anguilla. The sequence goes on along the minus strand of NC_049210.1, from coordinate 30,458,237 downwards.
CTTGACTCGGGTGCTGGTTCCTTGTGTTTGTTCTGACTTATGTTTTGTTTCAGACCGAATATACCTGCCTGTGTTTTTGTTTGACCTGTCCTTGTGCTCTGTTTGACCTGCCCTTGTCCTCTACCTGCCTGTGTTCTGCCCTGCCCATGTTTGTGAGTTCCTCTTGTTTTCTGTTTTATGTAGATATTGTTTGAGTTGGTGTTTTTGCCCTTCGTGTCCTTTTCTGTTCCCTGTTTGTTTGCCCTGTAAGTAAAGTCTTTGTTAATTTTCCCCTTTTTGAGTCATGTTTTTTTTTCCACTCTGCGCCTGGGTCCCAGCACCCGTACCGTTACAATATGGCTACTTGTTTCGCTGTCAGCACTCACCACAATAACTAGGAAAGCTGGATTTTATTAATTTTATTTTGTGTTCACTAACTTTATGCTATTTGTTTTGAGCTCATTTTCATCCACATTCCCTGGTCAAAAAACAGGACCAGGCTTGATGACCCCTATGATGAAGAGCAGCCAACTATTGTTCCTTGTATTCGAAGAACAGGTTTGAGCTTTTCACCTTGTTCAATATATATAGATATATTCTTTGGAACTGAAAGAACTTGAAATAAGAAATAAACATGGTGTATCACATTTGCTGAAGAAATTATGACAAATATGCATCAGATGATGCTCACAAACTGCTTTTATTTAGGCAATGCAATACGTGAACTACATTACCACACACCAGAGGCAAAAATCAATCAATCACACAATGAAACAGTTTAAGGGAATATGCATTTCAGTCAAACCGGACAAGCTATTTTGCATTCAATTAAGCAATATTTAAGGCTTTCTAATGCCTCCCATACTGTGCACATGATTCAGAAAATTAATGTAGATACACTACTACATTTGATAACAGTCTTTTCTAAATCACTGATCCTTCAGCATCCAGATCAACCTATAACTGTGAAGATTTCTCTTCAATATTGAAAACTTGTCTGCAACTGCAAAATCACAGCAAATATCTGAGAGTTTGTCTAAATGTAACAGTTTTTGAATTTTCCTCATTTACTCAGAATATATTTAGCCTAGCGCTACGAAATTTAATTTTGAACAGCTTTGATGTGTCAGTAGTCTTTAGTTTCAAAAAAACAATGCGCCATCTGTATAAATGTGAGAGCTGTTACAGTTATCCCACCTCTGAGTTGCAAACAATAACAATGTCCTTTTTTGCTGTTATATGTTTACAAAATGACATCTAAAGGAAAAACAAGAGGGTTTATACCCAAGGAGGTCATGGAGAGGGTTTCAGATTTGGAGATTAGGAACACTAAATGGTGTTGAAAACCATCTACATGTAATGTCCTTTTGGGATATTTCAGGCATTTTAAATGGTGGTTAATATTTATTAAAGTTCATTTTACTCATCAACATGTTTTATTTTTTAAGCTAGTTCAGTTCTTAATGTTAAATGTGTTCAGCTAATTTGCTTGCTGCGTTGTCATAGCATCATCTTCTGAATGCTCCAAATGATTAATGGAAAAGAAACATCCAGCAGATCATAGACATTTATAATAAGCACAGTGAAAGTGTACAGCAGTTGTTGTTAAATTCCTGCATTAATGGGTATACATAAAAAAGGTAAAGTTGTGTGATATACAGCAGATGACTTCCAGGTTCATGGTAGTATGAATTTCACAAAATACTTATTTTCTTAGTAATCTCCTCCGAGTTGGGAATGCTCCCGGAATAGCTATCTGCAGGCCGGAGTATATGACGTGTCAAAAGTAAAGAGGCGTGTCAAAAGTGTTTCTATTGATCGATTATACGATCAGTTACGCTTACCGGTTCCATGGATTCCTATGGGCACTTCTCATTGGCACAGGATGCCATCGAGATATACAAGAACTGGAGACAGCTTCTACTTACCGGTTCCATGGATTCCTACGGGAGCTGCTCATTAGCACATGAAGCCAACTCATGGAGGCTGCCATGTTTGACTGGGGTTCTCTGGCACCAGAGAATGCACAATGGGTAAGAGTCAAAAAGGTTAAAGTGAATGCAATTTATTGTACAGTATGTTAATAATGACAATATGCAGTGGTGCAAAACTGTGTGTGTAGTGGAATGACTATACACAAATGGCACAAAGGAGACCATGCTAATGAGTCTCTTCAAATCATTCCACTTTTCCCCTTACATACCCAAGGATCAAAGAAAAACCCTAAGTCATCAAATGAAGACACAATCATAACAAAACAGTATATCAATGATCCTGTGCCATCTCTGTAACCCTATCACACCAGATTAACCTTTGCAGGTGGCTGGGTGCCCACCCATAGGTATCAAGATCTTTAGTCAGGGCCCACTGTACCACACTACCAAAGACACCTCCTTGTTCCTTATGACATCAACTTTCATCAGCTTTGCAACAATACCAAACATGTTTGCACTGTATTACGGAGAACCTAAGGTTTACATAATGCTGATCTAGCAGGATATTTTTCAACCGAGCACTGTCTCTTCATCATAACCTGCTGACACCCTGTCAGCACTGTAAACATATGCCCTTTGAGGGTCTGATAAGGGGCACACGTTTGTAAACCACCCTACAATTGCAAACATGTAATTACTCAAGCTGTCTTTCAAAGTAGAGTCATGACTGTATGTCCTCTTTCCTGTAAAGTTTATAATGATTTTCTTTGGTTTGATATTGATAAAATCAAATTGATGTCTGAAACTTATTGATTGTTTGGGGTATCCCAGAGTTCTTTGTACAATCTTTATGAGTGACTCTCAATTTGATGTCAGCGAGGTATAATACTGAGGGCAACTACTAGAGGCTAGAGGTTGAATTTGGATTATGGGTAGTGGTAGCCTACATTGGCAATTTTAAACAACCTCTAACGGACAGTAGCCTAAATGCGCATACATATCTTTGCATGGGGGGATGGCAAACTGTGATTTCTTGATAAGCTACTTGCCAGTTTATTTGTACACATGCAATATTTTTAAAGTTAGGAGCCTTTTACTCTTTTTTCTGTTGTCAGATCATTCAACAGCCACATGTACACATCCATCTTTTACATTTTGTAAGGTTAGGCACTGATAAACTAGAATTCACCCGGGAATATTCACTACCAATTAGCAATGGAAATCTATACAATTGGACGGGGACCGTCAGCAGTCACTTGATGTGTTCTCATCAAAATACTGTCCTCTAATTAGACAAAATTCTCAACTTTCAGAGCTGATAGGTTCTCGCATATCCAGTGCTTTTAAACTCTTTCAAGAGCTTGGTGCAATTGCGCATGTTACCCCGCTGGCCTCATGTTGTGAAAGTATTTTCAAATAATTTCTTTAAATCAAACACTTTGTATTTGAAAATTCTGTATTTTAAATGTCTTTTTAAGACATATTTAAAAGTAATTCCAAATACATGCAAATTAACATGCTCCTTAAATATATTTTCAAATGCATTTTGTAATTTAAATACTCAGTTTCAAATAATTTATTTAAAAGTATTTAAAAGTAATAGTTTAGTTTAGTTTATTCGTTTATTTAACAGGGGCCATGCACAACACAACCGTTGGGCCAGAGTTAGCTATATAGCTAATTTACATCTGCGGTCCCTGGGCAGGAAGATATTAAAAACAATACAATTAGCAAAATTTACAAACAGTACATCACATATAAGACGACATCATACAAAATATACATTACATACTCCTCATGTTGGAAAACGGTTGGTTCCATACAAAGGTTTAGATCAGTGATTGCTTGATTGGTTTGTCTTGAGCCATGTTTTGAGTGTTGTTTTAAAAATACTGAAGCTTGTGCATTCTCTGATATGGGTGGGAATTGAGTTCCATTTATCTGCTGTTCTGACTGAACATGCTAATTGTCTGAAAACAGGTTTTCCTAAATTTAACTGAGCAGTCACCTCTGACTGATGCTCTGGTCTCCCTAGCATTGTTCCTGCAGAATGACACACATTGTTTAAGTGGTGGTGGCGCAAGATCATTAATTAATTTGTACATCAGGCACATATCTTCAAAATAAAAAAACTGTCAAAGGTCAATAAATTTTACTTTTGAATGATGCAAATGACAGTAATACAATACTTTAAATATGTATTTGACCCAGGCCTGCTGCTGTCCAGGCATGTTTTAGATGCTTGTCCCTGTACTCTTTTTTAAACAACATTGTATAACACCAGGTGTGATTGTACCATAATGATAAGTTGTTCCACCATTTTTCCTCACTGAGCGGAACAATAATTCACAAAATGGTATGATATTGGTTGAAGAAATAGGAAGCCTGAAACTCTAATTCTGTTGACGGGCAATGTTTGCAAAAAGTTATGTTGTGGGCAACATTTTTTCAGGAAACTTTGGTTGCTCAGTTGTCCAGTGGCTCGGGTTGCTGGACATTGCTCAGCTACATAGAGAATGAATGGACTTCTGGCAACTGGTCAACCGTGTTTCTCACTGTGTGAACGCGGGGTCAGTTATTGAAATACTGGTGGATTTTAAGGTTGTAACAGATTGGGGGTTCATCTGGGATTTGAACTCCGGACTTCTTGCATTTGTTACGACCTGGAAGCACTAAAGTAATGTATAAGCATAATCTGGATGACAAAGCAGTTTAGCTAGCTAGTATAGCATAACATTAGTGTTCTTTGTGGCCTTTTAATTTCATTTGAGTTTTTTTCAGTGTCTTACGTGTTGTGATCATGTAAAAAAAAAAACTAAGTTTGTTTCTATAATTCCACAAAGTTGCAATTGGCCTACTGTTGCCTACCTACGAACAGCTTCACAAGTACGAATGACAGATGTGCCATCTTGTGTCTGCTCTAGTATTGAATGTGCACACAAAACCTTGACATATTTAGTTGTCAACTGGTTACACCATTTGAATTAGGCTTCATAGAAATGTATATCACTTCAGACATTTTAAATGACAGTACCAATTTTATGCCTTTCATAAACATCCTGTAGGGAAATGAAAACAATTTTACAGAATATTTTCTTGTTGTATGCCTCAGTCAGCAAGCAACACGTAGAAAAAGCAGATTTATTCTGTTTCTTGTGTCAAATAGATCACAGTAGTACAGTATGTGGAGACATGACTATGTCCACAGGGTGTCCCTCCTTCAGTTGTCTCTGTCAGCAATCCCACCCATTGCAGTCTGCAAGGGGGCAGGGTGGGCTTGGCTGTTTCTTGCAGAATGGAGAGTTGGTTTGTAAGGGATAGATGGTCTACATTGTAATGGGCCCATCAATCAAGCTCCTCCCAACACCCCAGAAAATGACAGCAGGAGGTACATGCCAGCAATCCACAAAGCATTACAGTCTGGAGCATATGAGCCAGCACTTGAAAGGCAGCTGGCTTGTGCTTCTCATAACAGGTTGTCTAATACCACATTACTGTACAGGGAAATTTCACCTGAAGCAGTGATTAATTAGCAACAGAGTTTTGTGTGCACATCAATGGTGCTCATATCAGTGAAACAGCTGAGTCAGCTGGAGACACTGACAGGTCCTGTTGTGGTGCAGCACACCTGTAACATGAACCAGAACGTGAAAGATTTTGCAATGCTTTAGGCAATCATGCTTCTTATCAGTCTTATCACCTTATTTCATAAATGTTGCCTTGTTTATTTTTTTCCATCTAGTTTCACAATCGCATCATGTCAAGAGGATTTTTTTTGGTGTGTACACATTTGTGATGCAAATAAAACCTTTTTTGATTTATGATCTAACCAGACAGGAAAACTCACTGCGTACGTACCTCAGCATGAACTAGGCTATTAAGCAGTAACCCCATATAAACAGAGCTGTATGTGTGTATTTATAGGACATAATGTTTTGTGTGTGTGTGTGTATGGGGGGGTGGGTGTCCTGCTCATGTACTTGTGGCCTTCAGTACAAGGCGTGGGTCAAGGATGGACGTGGCCATTGATGTGACAAATGAACAATGTCCCTATTTTCCCAGCCCCCTCCAAACACCCCATCCATCATCAGGCCACCAGATTAATTCAATTCATCAGCCTTGTGCTTCCTCGGGCCTCCTAATGCAGCCTGATATCACTCACGGGAACCTCCTAATAGATAGTCTGTATTTGATTATGGGGCTGCCTCCTTACAACAAAATTAAAATGGTACTGAACAGCCTCAGTCAAGCTTCACTTTAGCCATTCTGTGCACAGTTGCAGGATTCCAATTATTCTAATGAGGAAAAAGGTATCCTTAGTAGTGTTAAAGGAGGGGGAGCTAGGCTTATAGAGACTAAGAGGTAATATGTGGGAATGAAATGATAATAGAAGGGATACCATCTACTGTAATTCCATTTCACTGGCTCCTTCCAATTCCTGTGTATGTCCAAATATGACATTTCGTGGTACACGGTTGAACATCCCTGAAATGCCTTTGCCAGATTCCTTCAGTATTTTCACTGATGCAAATTGAATGCCACCTGAGGAACACCTCTAGGGGCCCCCTGGACCTGCTAGTGTCAGGAAAAGCTTTCCCTGTTAATCAATCAATCTCATCAATCAAATTTTATTTGTAAAGCGCATTCCACAGCAATTGTCACAATACACTTCACAGACAACCCTGGCCGAAATCCCCACAGGAGCAACAGTGGCAAGGAAAAACTCCCTGTGGCAGGTGGGAAGAAACCTCGGAAGGAACCAGGCTCAAGGGGAAAACCCATCCTCCTCTGGTCGGCTTAGGGTGTAGATTGGTGACCAACATGGCCAGTCAGTCAGTGTTTACATCGATCAAATTGTGGCTCAGATGATGGGCGCGGCCAGGTGGTGGATATGCACCCGCTGCTCTGTCCCTGGTTATTTAGGCCATTGAGGACTTTAAAGTGGGGCTTTCTGGATACAGGACACCTGCCTAAAGCATCGATTATTCTCTGAATCACATAACTAATCAGGCTTGTATTACTGTGCGCAAGATTTATTTCTAGCAATCTTGTTTCTATGCTGATTGTTGCACAGACCATTTTCTCCTACTTCATAAGAGAAATGACTCAGTCGAACACATACAACCCCTTTTACACCCTTTAACCCCTTTGTGTAAGCCCCCTAGTGACCAGGATGCTGGCGTCATGAGATTGCTAAACTCAGACTTTGAGACATCAGTGTTTCTGCAATCAAACTATAATTGCAGACAACAAGCTCTGTATTTTCACTTTATTAGTTGATGATACAGGACAACTATGATAAGTACAGAATTTCGAAGTGTCACCATTGTCGTGTAGGATGTCCATTTAAGCACCCCCTCCCTGCAGTCTCTTCTGTAACTACCCCCAAATTACGACACACTGGACAGGAGCTTTTGCTGTATTTGGGAGTTTATTAAAAAAATATTTCACCACAAAAATTTTGTATTCCATCGTAGCAACAAAATAAACCATTACATTACAGGCATTTAGTATTGATTTTCTGGAGGAGGTGAATGCCTATGAATAAGGATAATATTTCCTCCTCAATATGTAAAGTAAAGTAATGTAAAGTAAAACTGTTCATAATATGCTGGTTTTTATGTGTTATTTTTCAAATTGAGTATCTTTCAATAGGTTTGTGCTATTTTCTAATGAGGGCAGTTCCCACTGTAGCCTATGCATTTGTAGGTGGCTCAGTCGTGTTATGTTTCCTGCACTGATTTGATGTGAAGCTGCAACATCGCCAACTATTTTCTGACAGTGGAGTATTGTTGTAATGTCATCCCTTCCCAATGCAACAAAACATCACATACTGTATAGTACAGAAAAAGTGTGTGAGTGAATGGTGTGTGTGCCCTGTGATGGATTGACTATATGTCCAGGGTGTATTCCTGCCTCTCGTCCAATACATGCTGGAATAGGCTCCAGCACCTCTAAAAAGAACAAACTCACACCAAGATTCTTTACAGTTTCTTTCTCTCATTTGTTGATATCTGAGCAGCATGTAAGAATGTGCTAATGCTCACACAGTGTGGCACGTGGGGCCCTCTTGTGGACATTTCATTAAATGTTCATATTAATCTCAAAAACATGGCTAAATCCAGTATACATTACAGTATACATTTCGTCTCACTTTTAAAGTTAATTTCATGTGTTAAGAAAGAAGGATGCAAATATATATTTAATTCAAGTCATAAATCATGCATACAAGTAATGCAAACACATGTGCAGGTATGAACAAAAATAGAGATAAATGGATATTAATCATACTAAATTGTAACATACTAAATTGTAACTGTAAATTGCCAAGTGAGATGACAAAAATCAAACCATGCTCATGATTTCACAGCAAATGGTTGCTTGGAAATAGAGTCAGTATGGAAAACAGTAGGCCTTCTGACTACAATGGGAGGGAATGCACATTTTTTTTAATTTTTTTATTTAACTGAAGTGAAATTGGCCCACTGTGTAGGAAGTAACATCACTGGTATTTAGCAAGCAAGTGTAAGACATCTATCTCATCACATAATGTATTTTATGGTAGATTAAACATGGCTAAATTAAATGTATGAAATACAAGCAATGAAATATAATTAAATGCAATGCAAATTATTGCATTGTTTTCCACAGAGATGCATATTATTGCACCTTATAAATAACATGCACTTTTAACTGAAATGTGTATTCATGCAGTTTTTCTAAGAAAGTGTTAATTTTTGCAGTATGTTTTCTTAATGCCACTTTGAAACAATCCACATCATGAAAAATGTGAAATGTGCTCAAACTCAATGCAAGTCGCATGTATTGCATTTTGTCAGAGTGCATTGCATTTATTTACCAACCTTAATCCTATCAAATAAAATGAATTACCCTGTTTTAGGACCCGAACTGATCACTGATTTGAACTGTTTACCTGATGCTGATTGTTGACATGGGTGTCGCAGTACAAAGTGTGGGATAATTGTAATTTACTGTAATTTAAGATTGAGAATCTTAAAATCTCATAGCACAAAGCAAAATAGGGAACATTTCTAATGCATAAATCTATCCCATGCATAGGCTTATCTTTCAAAATATTTGTGTTACCTAGTATTAACTAGTTAGAGATCTTAGAAAAAACCTGGCTAGCTGCTTTTACCCAGCTAGACCTTGAGGTAGTTGATGAGTTGAAACATTTCAATATTTAAAAAAAAAAAAGAACTTTTCTGGTAGAAAAAAATACACACTTAATATTTGAATCTCCTACTGGTGTACAGTCAAGTATACACTCAATTTAGACATATTTGGTTATTACTCTTTGATTTGACATGTGGCTGCATGATATAGATTCTTCTCTCTCAGGGGTGCTCAAAATGGTGGGAACTGGAAGTGGAAAGAAATCAAGAGTGGGGAAATTTTTGCACGGCTGTTCTGACATATACTTTTGTAACATTTTCTTCAAGTTTTGATTCAAGGCTTACAGATGAGTTAGTGGAATCAACAGCTTAGGTGAGAGGGTTGCTCCCCAAGTATTGTATTCTGTAGTATATTGTGGGCAGTCTGTTTCTGTGGAAGGACTCCAAGTGATACACCTGTTTGCTTGTCCTTATTCTTTATTCTTTATTTATGCATCATTTCCATTGCATAAAATTCAGTACATGAGGTCAGGGTCAAATTATTATGCCCTTAGGTTGTAGCTGTAGGTAGATGGTAGTCATTTAGGGTCAAATATAAGGCCTGGTTTACTTGGCATGTGAGGACAGGGCCTGTCCAGGATTTCAGCCTTTGCTGCACACAAAGATAGTGAAAGAATATATTGCAACATTAATCTATAATTTTTTACTTAGATCATCATGGATGTGATACCAAATAGCTAATCTGTCTGTTTAGACTAGTTCAATTGTAAGAGAATCTTTTTTCAATAAACAGGCTTATTACTGTTGCAGCCAACAAATGCATAGTACTCATGAATTTTAAAGCCCTGTTGGTTAACTGTAAGCATTGATTGAGTAGGCATCTTAAGAGAAGCTGAACAATCATCACTTTTACAAAAAGTCCAATCTAATTACAACTGCTTAATAGGAAAAGTTCATAAGGAGACTGCAGGTCTTTGACACAGTGAGAAGAGCATTGCATCATATGGATCTTAATTAGCACGCCACAGGCCTCCTAGCTGCTTGCACACAAGAGAGTGATCAGGGAGAAGGCCCGGAGGAACAATGGCTGCCTATGGGAAATGACAACAAAGACAGAAATTATGGAGGAGGTAAAAAACAACCAGGTCCAGCAGTACATTTTTAGTGACCCTACTCTATGAGATGACACCAACAACCATTAAAGATGTTCATTCATTTAAAGAGGCTCATTAGCTTTCTAAAATAAAGCAATTCTCCACAAAAATGTCTCCAAAAGTACATCCTGTGAGGGGCTTTTTTGCTTTGCTTCCCATCCAAGGGAAATATCTACTGCTTTTCATCCATACAAGTGTGTATGTTGAGGAATTACTCAGTGATGTTTCAGAACATGAAAGATGTAAGGACCACAGAAACTGTGTGATGGCTTTAATGCTTTAATAAAGATATAAGATGTGCAGTCAACTTATAGTATATACTACAGTGAGCACCATAATTCATTGACAAGTTTTTTTGTTATTTTGGTTCTGTACTCCAGCACTTTGAGTTTGAAAGGATACAATGACAACAAGGTTGAAGTGCAGACTGTCAGCTTTAATTCGAGGGTATTTTCATCCATATCGGATGAACTGGTTAGAAATGACAGCACCTTTTGTACATGGTCCCCCCATTTTAAGGTACTACAAGTATTTGTTGAATTGGCTTCACAGATGCGTTTCGTTAGGCAGGTGTATTCATTTGTGTCGTTAGTGAATGCAGAAGAGAGCTGTTGATGTCTAGTCTTGATTCTAGACTTTGCAATACCCTTTGGAGACTGTTGTTGGGGTGTGACAACATGAGGAAGACAGCAATGTCAATGCAAATTAAGCTGGCCGTCATACAGCTCAGAAATGAAAATCAATCAATCAGGAACATTGCAAAAACCCTGGGCATGCCCAAGTCAACAGAAAAAAACAACTGATGAACTCAATTATGTCAAAAGACCCGGTAGACCGAGAAAGACCACTGTAGTGGATGACCGGAGAATACTCTCTATGGTGAAGAAAACCCCCCTGACAACAGCCCAACAGATCAAAAACACTCTCCTGGATGCAGATGTAGATGTGTCAAAGTCTACCATACGTAGAAGACTACACCAGCAGGACTACAGAGGGTACACTACAAGATGCAAACCACTGATAAGCCTGAAGAACAGAAAGGCGAGATTACAGTTTGCTAAAAAGCACCTAAAAGAGCCCCAAGAGTTCTGGATGAAAGTCTTGTGAACAGATGAGACAAAGATTAACATGTACCAGAGTGATGGAAAGAGGAAACTGTGGAGAAAAAAAGGAAATGCCCATGATCCAAAGCATACCACCTCATTCGTGAAACATGGTGGAGGGGGTGTATGGCTGCCAGTGGAACAGGCTCACTTGTCTTCATCGATGATGTGACTGCAGACAGAAGTAGAACAATGAATTCTGAAGTCTACAGTAACATTTTACCTGCTCAGATAAAACCAAATGCCTCCAAACTCATTGAACGGTACTTCATCATGCAACAAGACAATGACCCAAAACATACTGCTAGAGCAACAAAGGCATTTTTGACGGCCAAAAAGTGGAAAATCCTTGACTAGCCGAGTCAATCACCGGATCTGAATTCAATTGAACATGCATTTTCCATGCTGAAGAGGAGACTGAAGGCAAAAAGTCCCCGAAACAAGCAGGAATTGAAGCTGGCTGCAGTACAGGCCTGGCAGAGCATCACCAGGGAAGATGCCCAGCGTCTGGTGATGTCTATGCATCGCAGACTTCAAGCAGTCATTGCATGCAAAGGATATGCAACCAAATATTTAAAATGATTACTCTATTCTACATTATGTTAAACTGTCCAATATTTTTGTTGCCCGAAAATGGGGGGGGAAATGTACAAAAGTATAATTTTGTTGTCCATTTCATTACTGTTGACAAACGGATTTGTGTCTCTTCCAGCCAAACCCGACTTAGCAGTATCTGCACGTATAATGCCTTTATTGAAATTTAAACATGGAAGGCAACAATTTAATTTAAGACAATCCCTGATAAAGTGGGAATACTCCTCACTGGATCAAAAAGTCACCTATCAAAATTTGAAGGGCCTAAAATATTGCTTTTTTTAAAAAATTCAATCTCATTTGCCTCACAGATGAACAATGTGGGTGTTGTTCTATACTCTGAGATGTCATTTGGCACAATCAGGTATTACAACAGCTATTTATTATTTGTGAACATCTTGTGTCTGAGCAGGAAAGTTGTAGAAATGTTGGTCCACTCCTTTATTATGGCCTACTGTAATTCCTTACTGGACAGTAAACTAAAGGAGTTACAGCTTGTCCAAAACACAGCTGCCTGACTGTTGACTCATACCAGAAGGACTGAACACATTATGCCTGTTTTAGGATTTCTGTATTGGCTGTCTGTTATATAGTGCATATATTGTGAGGTAGCTATCATTTATAAGGCCTTAAATGGGAAAGAGCCTCCATAAATTGTACATGCCAATTAAATTCTTGCACTCAGAAGAGGAGGGACTACTGGTGGTGGCCAAGAAACACCTACCTCAAGATGGATGTGAACCCCTGTTCACTAATTGAATTTAGCTGCACAGTGACACTATAAATCAGCTACTACTCAATTGAGATAGAATACACTGTCAGTGCAATCCAATTATACTGTTATGCCAAACATAATACAAGCATGTGTATATAATACACTCAGATTTGCCAAATGGTGTTACAAGTATGCCTCACCTCTCCCAAGTACCCTTCCTACAAAATCAAGTATAATATTTCACATATTCAAAACAGCTTGCTGTTGCCAGTAAAAGAAAATGTTAGAATACTGTGAAAGCTCACGGCAAGTACAGCTTTCAAACCTACCCAGCTCAGCACCTAAACAAACACAAGGGAAAGAACGAAGACTTTGACATTAGACATTGTTATTTTACAATTTTGGGTAAAGTAATTGCTGTTTTGCATTTGCATACATTTTTAATCCAGAATGCACATTTTCACAAGCTGGGAATTTCATCATACTATGGAGCTACTTAGCATGATAATTAGTTTATTACTACATATTGAATGTGGTCACCACCACAAACACATTCCTAATGATGAATAATATCTTTGACAGCTGGCACAGAAATATACTTTTTAGTTCCCTTCATTATAATGGTTGAGAGTCACAGAGCAAACTGTCTTCATGCAACATAGGCTACCATTTCAGTGTCATTCTGTTTAGCCTGAAGGGGGGGCCATCAACCTTCCAACAACAACAAGCGAATGGTTCTTTGCATTTGCATGCTGGTTTACAATTGCATACTGCTTTACTTTTGGTTGAATAAATAATGACAAAGTAAAACCATAGAATTGAAATTTGAAAGGGAGTACTTTTCTAAATATGTGTGTGTGTTTATGTGTGCTGAAAAACGATACACAAATAGCTGGTTTCTCAAAAAAATTATTGTTTTAATACCTTATTAGACAGGACTGGTGTGGATTTTGATTTTTTTGGATTAACTAATCATGGTCTTTAATCAAGACCATGATAAGTAGAATCAGGTGTCTTAGTGTGCCTCAAGTCATTTGCCATTTCTGAGAAACACCTTAATCCTTTTTTATCCTTGAGGTTTCAGCACTTTCTTGAAAGTTAGCCATAGGCTGGCTAAAGTTCTGTGCACCAGCATGTTTGTTGATGCTCGCTTGTGTCATAGCTATCCCTTGTTGCTTTGCATGTATTGCCATGTGCATCTAACCGTACATGGGATCACATGGGTAGAGGTTAGCCGTCAGAAATGGGTGTCGGTCATACATAAATACAGTGAAACCCCCCTTAGTGGTCACCTGCATATGACAGTGTCATGGTCCTGTTTTCCTGTCTGTGTTTCCCTTGTTGGGCCGCCAGATGGCGGCACTTCTGTTTTGTGTCCTGCTCCCCCCCTGTTAATTGTATGATTGTTTTCAATTGTCTCGTTATCCCATCATTGTTCCCACCTGTGTCTTGTTATCCCCTCCTTCTGGTTTGATTGTTTTTTGAGTTCACCTGTGTCTTGTTACCCCCTGTCTATTTAAGTTCTTTGTCCCCTTGACTCGGGTGCTGGTTCCTTGTGTTTGTTCCCGACTTGCGTTTGTTCAGACCCATTGTACCTGCCTGCGTTTTTTACCTGTTTGTGTTTGTTCCTGATAAGTGTTTGTTTGTAATGCCCTTGTGCTCTGCCTGCCTGTGTTCTGCCCTGACCGTGTTCTGCCCTGCCCGTGTTTGTGAGTTCCTCTTGTTTTCTGTTTCATTAGATTTTTTTTGAGTTTGTGTTTTTGCCCATCGTGGCCTTGTCTGTTCCCTGATTGTTTGCCTGTCTATAGTAAAGTCTTTGTTAATTTTCCCCTTTTTGAGTTTCGTGTTTTTTTTTTTTCCACTCTGCGCCTGGGTCCTAGCACCCGTACTGTTACAGACAGGCTTTTTCATTACTCCTCTGGGTGTCACGTGCACTTGGAGAGGGTGCTGGAGAGAATCAAGGTCCCTGGCTCCCTCCTGCATTGAACACGGCTTTGTATGACAGACATCTTGAGCAGAGTGATAATTAACAATCACCTCTCTACCCCCTTTAAAGATATAGTGCAATGCAAAGATTCCCTCTAGTGACCATCTTGTATGTCATTTATCTTGAGCCGTTTCTCCAGGCCATCAGGATTAACCCAGGTATCGCTGTTCATCCTCTTCAGGGTGCCCAAGGAGGCCGAATTGGGGTGATGCCATATATGGATGATATCACCATCCTCAGCACAGAATATCACCACTGCTAACAAGGTGTTAGAAAACTTCTGTACAGCCAGGGGCACCCTGGTCTAGTCAATCTCCTCTGTCTCCCTAAACAGGTTGCTGCCACGGTCCTCCCTGACTGCTGAGAGTGTCCCCCAAGCGAGAGGTGTAAGACCATAGAGCTCCAGCATCTGGAGGATAATAAACACGGTCAAGCAGGTCCTGGAGGAACATCAAAGTTTATCAACAACAGTAGAACAGGTGGAACACTGGGAAGAACTCATCTAACCCACCCCCAAAGAGTGGCACCCACATTACACCTGTGGACCATCTGTGAAACCAGCTCAAGATTTGGCTGTGGTTCTCTTAATTTCTTTTCTGTGTGTAGAAATGATAAGCATGTAAGGCCGCCATGTTGTCTTTTGGTGATTCTAATTCTTTTCATGTCATGTGACCATGTTCATTCATCATCTTTTGAACTTTTAAAGAAATTTTTTTCTGTATATGAACTAATAATTCCTTTTCATTTTGTGATTGGTGTTTAAACTGTGTTGTATTTTATTTCTCATAGTTGTCATTCAAGTATTAATTCATAAATTTCATCCCTAAATAATATTCTTCCTGCTTAGGCGGCCGCAAGATAACCTGTTTATAAAATTTATTTTTATAACAGTTTTTCAATAGCTTTCTTTCATGTTGGGATCAGTCTGTGCACCAAATATTTTTCAGGTTCCTTTTATGATCAACTGTTAAAAGAAATATCTCTCTTCTGTAGACCTTCTTCAGCCCTTAATGGGGATCATAATTGTGTTCTTAATCCAGTCATTGATCAAAAACCATCATGATCCAACCTGAAAAGAAAAAAAAATCTGAGTCCTGTGAAAAAAGTCCTGTGATCTTGACATCATAAGTTTTGGATCATGGCCCTGTTAGCATTGAAATATCCCCCCAGAGGCATATTGCCCAAAATAATATACAGTGAGCTCCATAATGTTTGGGACAGTCTTTTACTTAAGGGTATTTTATACATTTTGTTTCATCATGTAGAAACTACAGCACTTTTTATACATGCACCCCCCCCCCCAATCCAGGTCATCATAAAGTTTGGGACATATCAATGTCATACAAATGAAAGTAGTCATGTTTAGTACTCCTGTGCAATGACTGCTTGAAGTCTGTCACCCATAGACATCATCAGGTGGTGAATATTTTCACTGGTGAGACTCAGCCAGGCCTGTACTGCAGCCATCTTCACCTCCTGCTTGCTCTGGATCTTCGGCAGTTCACACTTTGCTCTTGCTATCACTCTGATACAATTGAATTTTGGTCTCATCTGTCGACAAGACCTCTTTGCAGAGCTCTTTTATGTACTTCCTAGCAAAACGTAACCTGGCCATATTCGCAGCGAACTAGGGGATTGCATCTTGCAGTGTAGCCTCTGTAGTTCTATGTGAAGTCGTCTGCAAACAGTAGTCACTGACACATCCATGCCTGCATCCTGAAGAGTGCTTCTGATCTGTCAGAAGTTGATTTTGGTAACTCACTTTGTCAGGTACGCACAGTAACACAGAATATAAACAGTATTATCCACATTCTTTTACATTACATTACAGGCATTTAGCAGACGCTCTTATCCAGAGCGACTTACACAACTTTTTACATTGTATCCATTTATACAGCTGGATATATACTGAAGCAATTTCGGTTAAGTACCTTGCTCAAGGGTACAACGGCAGTGTCCTTACCCGGGAATCGAACCTACGACCTTTCGGTTACAAGTCTAGTTCCTTACCCACTGTGCTACACTCCGTGCTACACTTCTTCCTACCAAGAACCCAGAAAACATGTAACACCATAGACAATAACCAGCAAACTCAAGTAGAAGCGCACATGTGCCGAGATCAAAAAGGGCGCTCGTAAAGCAGCGCGTGTGTTTAGTGGGGAATTTTGCTCAGTGTATGTCCAATTCCAGCCCCAATATGAAATGTACAATTAATCCCAGCTGCATTCATATGCGAACCCGATTGCATCGGACTCACGAGAGAGTGTAGGCCCACAACCTTCCTCCAAAACGCGTGGCTCAGCCCCTTGTACCGCTGCCAAACTCGCAGAGAGCAGAGTCAAAGGAAGACCACCCATATGCAGCTAGTGTGCAGACTATGGGCACCCAATCACCTCGCTGGGTAGCCAGATAAAACTGAGGATTGCTGTTGGCCTTTGTCGGCACTGTCACAATCTGGATTTGAGCCGAGACTGTGCGGTGCCTACGATGAGCCATCCAGCAACCCCTGTCATCATGTGCTTATGACATGATTTGGGTATGATGTAATCATGTCATACTGTTTTAGAGAACTAGAGCAACACTCCAACAATAGACCCATTAAATGAGTCAGGAATGACACATATACATTTTTCTTTGTTAAACTGAAATTTCACTGTAATCATAATGCTGAATGACCGGTCCAAACCTCCAAAGCAATGCTACCCTACCTGTTTTCCCACATACATTTGAGCAAGGTGGCCTGCTCTGCAGAATTCCCCATTTTTAATTTATGACACATTCTAAAGTCATAAAGCTCATCTAAAAGCTACTCCTAAAAATCAGTATTTCTGCAAATCAATACAAAGTTATTTGGAATGATCACCTCTATGTGGAAACATTTCTATCCTGATGGGAGTGGTCTCTTCCAGGATGACAATGCCCCCATCCACAGGGCATAAGGGGTCACTGAATGGTTTGATGTATGAAAATGATATGAATCTTATGCTATGGCCTTCGCAGTCACCAGATCTCAACCCAATTGAACACTGATGGGAGATTTTGGACCGATGTGTTAAACAGCGCTCACCACCACCATCATCAAAACACCAAATGAGTGGACATCTTTTGGAAGAATGGTATTCCATCCCTCCAGTAGAGTTCCAGAGACTTGTAGAATCTATGCCAAAGCGTACTGAAGCTGTTCTGGCGGCTCGTGGTGGCCCAGAAATTTAATAAAACACTTTGTGTTGGTTTTTCCTTTAATTTGACACTTTGATATATATATATATATATATATATATATATATATATATATACAGGCAACTCTTTGTATATTTATTTATTTTTACATTTCTTTGAACATAGTTCATTATTTATGTAGGCATAGTTACTGAGGCATTTATTAATTTAAAAAAAATGTATGTATTCTTTATTTATTATTTTATCAGATCTAGTCGCAATTTAAATCCACTTACTTCTTCTTTAAGTATATGGAAATATCTGTTGGTGGAGCCCAGAAATAAAACTTGCTCGATAGTCGATTGAACAAATGAGCAGAGGCCTTGAACCAAGAAACTCATTGGTCAAAGGGGAGGTTACTCTCAACAGTGGGAGGAGTAAAATGGCTGCCACCATGACCAAGAAAGATTTAGTTTGGAGTAGTACATTGTTTTCCGACACCGTTTACTGTTGCGGCATGTTTAGTCAAATACGCTGGGTATTTTTTTTTCTCTTTTTCACAGCGAGCCAATGTTGGAGTGATGAAGGTTACGAGAGGGAAGAATTTCTAAAGAGGGAATACTCGCTGATGAAGCCTTACCAAGGTAGCCTGAGCGGTTTCTTGACTTGAGCCGGTTGCTTGACTTGAGCTAGACTATCTATTATTAGGCAGCTAACTAGTGCTAACCCCGGACCTTTGCTTTTTGTACGGTTTTCCCGCTTGCATTCACACTTTTATAACGTTATCTTTGGTAATTAGCTTAGTCTAGCAGCCAAGTACCTGTCGAAATGTTACTGTGCTGTAGTTAATTCTATTTTGTGCCTAATGTGGAGGGTTTAAATTAGCACTACATGAACTTATTAATTATCAAGTTACTTTATCCGCTATTTCCCACATTGGTCTGCATCTGTAAAACTTAGTTAATTACGTTAACTTAACGTTACGTTAGTGTTTGTTCATCAGATTGCAAAACTAACGCTGGATGACAGTTAGCATTTCAGTGCCAGTCACTGTTGACAAGTCAGTTAACTTACACCCACCTAACGTTAATCACTTGCGGGTTGGCTACGCAAAACCTTAGAGTCAATTCGTTTAACCTCTGGGCTACAGAACTGCATAACGACTGGGCCAGCTATCCAACACTGGCATAAGGATTAGCTTCCAGTTTAAATGAAGTTCTGTGGTGTAGAGGTTTAAATCTGAGTTTAAACTCCAGCTAAACACACTGCACCCTGGGTTTAGATAACTAATTAAGAGCTGATTAGTTGCTTTTGTGTTTCATCACTTTAACGCTTTTTTAAAATGGCAGTTATAATATGACATTAGATAAACTCTTGGTTGTAAATGTTTCTTCACAAAATCACAAATAGAAACGATTGTCGAAAGGGTAGAAAAGTGGAGGAGAAATTTATGTACTAACCCTATAATTTTCATCATGTGAAAAAGCATGCAGCTTCCTAAAATTGTGCACCTTTTTCACTTTCACATCTTCACTGCCTTGTACGATATTAATGTTTTTCTTGCTTGTGACTACATTTGATACCTCTACTGCATGTTTTTAGGTCTGGGCTCTTCAAGCTCTTCTCATTGGGACCTATTGGGTACTGCCATGATAACTACAGAGCATGTGCGTCTGACACCAGACTTGCAGAGCAGGCAGGGGGCGGTATGGAGCCGCATTGTGAGTAAAACACTCCTTTCTTAGCTGCTGGCTCATAGGGCCTTGCTTTTCTTAATCCTTTTGAAATGTCATGCACTGAGATTGCCACAGTCAACTGCATCCCCTCCTCCACTTTCTGTCAAATCTCATCCCTAGAAACTGTAGAATGTCTAGAAAAGGGATAGGCACAGTCTGAAATTGGTTTATGCAAAAATACTGCGGTCTGGTTGGTACTATGATGTATTAACCAGTGCTACAGCATCGGTCATTTATTGTGTTGGCTTGAATTATGGCAAGCAATTTGAGTTCAGGTACAAAAAAAATTGCTCTTTGTTGGGTAAACTTCTCTCACATCAAAGTTTTTCCCACAATTCATTGCGTATTAAATAGTACATTCCTGTCAAGAATAAATGACAAAAATTCCTAAATTCAACACCTGTTTCCTAAAGAAAAGCTAGATAATGCTACACAAACATTATAAATTGATCATGGTACGTAGTGAGTCTGCTTGTTACGTAGCGAGCTGAGCTCGCTAGTTACGGTTCTGTTGTGCTGGTAATCTGCTAATTTACCCAGCTATTGTTTAGCTGTTCTGGAGTTTAATCAGAAAGCTTGTTTCAAAGCAGTTGCTATGAGTTCGCTAGCTATTTCTGACCGCTGTTTTTCCCAAGGCGCGCAGGAACTGCTGCCGTGGGCTATGCATGGGAAATTGTGGTCACTCACTCACTCACTCACTCACGGACAATCTGAGAGGGACCTTTAGTAGGACGCATGCGCAGGTGGTGCTTTGTTTAGTAGGAGTAGGCGAAACGGGACGCATGCGCAGGTAGTGCTTCGTTTTGTAGGAGTAGGCGAAACGTGAACATGTTAGGGTTACCTAAAGTAACGTTAGGTGATAAAGCTGTGCTTAAAAATGTTGTGCCGTTCGAAGTGGTGATTTCGGGAGATGCAGACAGATAAAGGTGTCACGCTAACTAGGTTAACCTAGTTGGCGCGTATGGATCGCCTACTTCAGTTAACCTAGTTCGTGAGTACGGATGCTATCCTGCACGCATGAGTAGGAGCTAAGGACACACAGCTACAACCACCGATACAGATGTATGGACACACGGAGGACAACAAATAACGTTACAGAGGTGAGGACGTGCCATAGCTAGCTAGCTAGCTATATAGTACGGCGGGCAAAACGGAGCTTTAGAATGTCGCCAACAGTGTATGCGCGTGAGCTTGACAACACATTTCTCATAGAAAAGGTAGTTTGTAGCCTTTTTTTAGTTCATTACAATGGTGATGGAAGTGACAAGAAGTAAGTGGTACTGTGCTGTTAGCCTTTATTGATCGCCATACAAGGTTAATGTAAAGTAACTGTCACACCCTCAATAAACGGCAAAAGTCCCAGTAGAAGATTGAATTAAATCTTTTAAAGTTATATATTTTCTGAAACGTTATCGATTCTGATTGGCCACAGTGAGTGGAAACTAGGCTATCTGAGTGTATAGTTTCTATGTAAATTACGTCAAAAGGATTCAGCCTTGTTGTTTGCTACCTAAACTTCACAGCATTGTGAACATACATTGTGAGCACTCATAACATACATTGCCGTTATCATGATTGTAGCATGAAGTGTCTATTTTCAAAATCCATTTAAACCATTCACAAATGACCTGGGACTTTGAAGTTATAAGGCAGGATGTATCAAGTCTCCAGTGAAAATATTGACCTGCCTGTCACTCAGAATTCTGAGAGAACCAACTGCCATAAATGAGCGTGTAAAATCAACCAAAAAATATAGGCTAGTTTGCCAAGTTGCGCCATGGGTCTGGACGGTTTCGTGCTTGTTTAGCAGGGTGCTACTAACCAATAAGGTTGGACGTGTTGAAAGCAAGGGGCGTGTCAGAAGCAAAATGAGCATGTTGAAAGCATATTTCTATTGGTTTAGAATTCTGTTGATTTCACGCATTATCCAATCAAAGGCATTTTCTAAAAAACAAGGTATATCAAAAGCGTTCAAACGTTTATGAATGAGGAAGCCCACCCATGCACTCCTTGTCATGCAAGCTGGAAAACATGTCAGTATTTGTGCCAACGTTTAGGCTATTATTTGAAAATTCAGTTTGATCATAAGTAAATGATACGGTATGTGTTTTTTTACTCATTGTAGCAAAGTCAAAACTGTATTGAAACTCAGGCAATGCGTTAGCTGACTAATATGAGCAAGCTAGCTTACAGGGATCGATAAATCAGCATGAGAAAAATTAAATGGCACATTCCGTTTATCTTAAATTATTAAGGGATTATTTGTTAATGAAACGTTACTCTTGTTATTTTCATTGATAGAGACACATTACAGTTCAACGTCAAGACCAGTTACAATTGACACAAACTCTGCTTTGGTGGTACCGCTTGCTCATTTTGTCCAATGATCAGCCTAGCCAGAGCAGAGGCGCACATTGTTGACACACCAGGATGGCTGGTCATTTCTGGAGCTGCTATTCTTACAGAATGCATTGAATCAGTAGACTATTAGTTTACTCTCCCAGTGTGGGAAGAATTTGAAGCCATCAGGGACCTGTTTTACGAAGCAGGATTGCTGAGCTAGCTTGATAACTGCACTGAGTTAAACCCAGAACCTGTCCCAAATCTGAAACATGGACTGAAATAATGAGCCGTTCCGGGTTTTACTCATCCAGCTAACTCTGTAATTCTGCTTTGTCAAATACCCCCTGCTTTGTGGTACAGGCCACTGGAGGCATACTACTGCAAAGATTGTTTTGTTTTGTTTTGTTTTGGTATTCTTTTATTCAATTTTATATTCAGCGTATGTTCATTTTCATTCAGATGCACAAGTAAATCTCAACATTGATTCTGAAACAAGAGCAGGGATTAGCTAGTTACTGTATTTGATTTGTACGTTTTAGGCTGTATCATGTTCTTCAGGTTCACATTTACTTTGATAAAAAAAAAAGGAAATATTACAATATTATCTTATTGATCCAGCTTACTTCCATTTGCTCTTAAGTCAACATGATCCATCTGTTCAACGTGACAGCCGCAACTGATTTTGGAATGCTAGGAAAGGATAGAAGGGGTGGACAGAGAGTCAAACGGGGCCAATCATTGTCTTTAAATCATGATGCTAAAACAATAAGACCTGTAAGGCATGCCTTTATCTAAAAGATGGCCTTGGGCTCTGGGACAAAGTACCCTGTTGTTTCCTCAACAGTGTCATTATGTAATGGCCAGTGGGCTCACACAACGAATGCAATACTTGCTGTAATTACACTAGGGTGTATCCTACATACCTAGGCTATTAAGATTAACTAAACAAGTAAGTTACATAGATCATGAATGAAACACCAAGGTTATAAAATCTGTTAAAATGAATATACTGGTTTACAAGTCATGAGGACCTGGGTTTTCATAATGATGAACAAATGGATTAGTTGTTTTTACGTGCTATACTATACATTTCTTTTGAAGCTTTCCTTTAGTAATCCATGCAACTAGTTGTACACTTGCAGGGGGTACTCACAGGTGTGAGCAATAGGTGCAGGCGACAATGCACATTTTATTCTGAACAATGCGTCGTATTAGGCCTATTTGATTAATGCTTAAGTTTCAGACATCAAATTAATTTTTATCAGCATCATCAAACCAAAGAAATTCATAATAAACAGGAAAGAGGAGACCATCAACATTATAAAGAAAGTGCAGTCATGGCTGTACTTTGTAAGAAAGCTCCAGTAATTTCATGCTTGGAATATAATGTTGAACTTGCCAAAATGTTTGCTGCTGGGGTAATGTGGTTATATGGTAATATGAATGATGTCATCCACAAGTCAGTTTATATTATTGGTCTCATGGCTATGTCTTTATATAAATAGGCTCAAAATAAAAAGCAATATTGAAAGAAAATACATGTGCAGTTACTCAACAAAAGAATCATTGTATGAACAAAAGATACATTGTATGACCAAGAGTATCTGGACATCCCTTCATCTGCGGCTGTTTTTCATAGTTTGGGCTGGGCCCCTTAGTTTCAGTAAAGGCAAATCTTAATGCTACAGCATGTAATGACATTCTATATGATTCTGTGCTTCCGCAACAGTTTGGGGAAGGCCCTTTCCTGTTTCAGCATGACAATGCCCTAGGGCCCACACCGAGGTTCTTACAAGAATGGTTTCGTCGAGAACGGTGTGGAAGAACTTGACTGGCCTGCATTAGGGCTGTCAAAAAATATTCGAAGTTCGAAAACTATTCAAAAATCTTACTTTTTTTTAAAGTTCGAGCCTAAATTTGAGAATTCGAATATTAGTTTTGGATCCCACGTATTGTAATTAACATGCAGGCTTTAATTTCATGCGGCGAATCATGTTCATGCACGCAAAGTTCATTTCCTGTGCTAACGTTACTTCCTCTGTCAACAAAAAACGTTCTGCCCTGGACCCAGAGCAAGTGGATCGTCTGGTTTTCCTTGCCAATAACCTCCGGTGATACTTTCAGCTCCATGGACACCGAACGTTACTGGTCAGCTAGTCTCGCGAGCCAGTCTCTCTTTTCAATTCGTTCAACAGATCTGGTCAGCTAATAATTTAGGCTAAATAATATTCCCATGGCAGGCTATGTTTCCTTTCTTTTCTGAAGATTTTGATAAAATTGGATGATGAAAGAAGTTAAACAAACTAAACAGAGTAAGTAATTTATGTTGTTTTAGGCTATAGGTATTAGCCGTTTTAATAGTTTTTGTGTTAAGAAATAAACAGCGATTTCCTATAAACAATCATTTCCCCATGATTATTAAATGCCGATTTGTGGCAAATTACATCCACAAGAAAGTGCTTTATTCATTTGCGCATTAGGCTGTAGTGCAGGGGGCTCATTTATAAAATGAACTTGCATGCATACGTCAAGTGAAGACCTGATGTAGAGCCACGACCGTTTCCACGGTCAAATCGAGTCATGTTGAAATTTTATAAATCACTACTTTGACGTGTTTTTCTACGCACGCGCCACACAGTTGATCTAATAGCCTATACGTTTTATAAATGAGGCCCCAGATGTAGTAACCTAGTATTAAAGTTCACCGATGTCCTCTATTCTACTGCCCGCTTGTGGAAAATAACGCGCAGGCCAGTTTAGAGGGAGCGTCACGTGCATATTGCACCCGACAATAAGCAGCTTATTTTTGTGAATTATAGGCAAATGCTATTTGAATATATTCAAACTCTAACTAATTACAAAAGCTAATATTCAAACTCAATTTCATGGCACTTTTGACAGCCTTAGCCTGCACAGAGCCCAGAACTCAACCCTGTCCAACACCTTTGGGATCAATTGGAAACTATGAGCCAGGCCTAATGGTGCTTGACCTCATTAATGGCTGAATGGAAGTAAATCCCTAACATCTAGTATAAAGCCTTCCCAGAAGAGAGGAGTTTGCTATAGCAGCTAAGAGTGGACCAACTCTATATTAATGTCCATATTTTTGGATGAGATTTTGGATGTCAGGTGTCCTCATACCTTTGGTCATGTAGTGTAAGTTGGCTGGTTGGTGTGCAGTCATCATTTCATGCTATTTCTAGGCTTTACAACAACAGTAACAACAATTTAGCCTAAATAATGTAAAACATTCAAGCACTTTATTAACACTCAGCTAAAATTACTGCTTGCTGAACAGCTTTTGTTTGGTATGAATATAGTGGTTTGCTATGATTGCAACGGTTCTAAGACATGGTTTCGATATGCTCACAAAAATGCTTTTGATACGCCTTACTTCTCTGGAGAATTCATTGGATTGGGTAGAATGTGCAACCTAGTGCATTATCAACCAATATAAACATGCTTTTTACACACATCTTTTGCTTTTGATACACCCCTTGCTTTCTACATGCCCTGTGCTCTGGCCCTTCTGTTCACACAGCATGGTTTTTCCTGAGCAGTGAACATTGTAAACAAAAAAAACTGCAGCACTTAGCCTACCTCTAATTCATGTCATCTTTGACAGGATGTTGCTAATTCAGGCTGCCACATTTAACAGAACTGTTTATCATGACTTTTCTTGACAATGTAAAATACATCTCATAAAAAACACGTTTTCAACGTACACAAATGCCAAGTTACTCAAAAGTATTGATATCAAAATGACGCCAAGTTACGGTACTACAAACAATATAGGCTATCTTGCCACACCAAAATTACATAAGATGTATTTCAAAGCAATGCTACCCAATATTTCCTCAATTCTTTCAAGTTACTTGGCCCTGTGTGTATAAGCATGCAGTACATGGACAGGCCAAACATATGTGTGGACGGCTTTCTCAAAGTCAAGATTGATTGAATAGGCATCTATATGTCCAATTTATATTGGTATGTAGGCTATGTATTTCGCTGCCCAGCCTTTCTGTTGCGTGAATAATTGTATGTTTCTTGGTATAAATGTCTGCTCGTAAATGTGAATGTAACATGCTGTGAGGGAAATGTCCCCATGGGGATAAATAAGTTCTCTATGTATGTATGTATGTATGTACAATATGTATTTTACATGCATTATTTATTGTACGTAACAAATATACAATCACTTGTACATTTACTGAAATTCAGTTCAGAAGCAAGTGTAAACATATGTTTTCCGGAGAAATATGCTTCCTGAAGTTACTGACCAGCAGTTTCCCACATGAATTTCAATGTGTTCCATGAGGCAATTCGAAATATTCGACACTTTGATCTGACACAAAGTGTGCATGACATTGTGAAATGGTAAGATTACAAAACACAGGGCCAAGTGACTTGAAAGAATTGAGGAAATATTGGGTAGCATTGCTTTGAAATACATCTTATGTAATTTCGGTGAGGCAAGATAGCCTATATTAACTTGGCATTTTTGTACGTTGAAAACGTGTTTTTTATGAGAGATCATTTATTTTTGCAAAGCGTTTTATTATGAGAGTGAGAAATGTGAAGTGACCCTGTAAGAAACGGTTGTGGATTATGGCTATCCTTGTGTGAATTTGTACAGTCTGATGAGCGTGTACCGTTTAGCAGTTTCAGTTTGCTATATATGTAAAACAGTGGCTGTGACAAAGGGTGTGGTGGCGTAAATGTAAACGCATCAGAAAAGGTGAAATATGGCCAGTGTATGTAGGCTACTCACGGATTTGACGGGCATCCAACGAGCCTTGATTGACAAAAGAATCAGCAAGCCCGTAGAATTAGAGCTGCCTAGGTCGGAACTTGTGTACCCTTCTGTCCTGCTCCGTTGTCTGTTTTTCGTGAAGATGCACTTTTAGTGTTTGTAAGATTTATAAGGCATTTTGATAGGCTTATCTGCAGGTAGGAATCCTCTTTGCTGTTTTGTTAAGCTAGAACCGGAAAAGTTGATAGTGGAGAATAGGAGCAGACGCATATGTCCCAGCAGGCTTTGCATATGAGAAAATAACAACAGTGTGAGATAAATTAGGCGAAATGATGAAATTGCGTAGTTGAAACAATATGTTTTTAGCAGAATGGGCATGTAGGTGAAGGTTGACATGATGACAGACTATAGTGCGAAGTAAATGAAGTGACCATGAGCGAGCTTAGTTTCCTTATTAAATGGTAGGCCTAGGCTATATATAACAGTCTGTATTAAACGTTAGTTGTTAAAGTGGAGGGTTAAATAACATGTGAAATCTATTGCACTGCTGTGTTTTTCTCATGTTCAGTGCTAGTATTTATAGGCTAATTATGAGTGAATCATGATTTTAAATGTAATGTTTTAATGCGGAGTTGCAGAACGTACATACGTAGTAATTGTTTGTATGTGGCTAGATGGAGAACAGGGCGAGGTAACATGAATGTAGAAACGTGGCGTTTGCTGATAAGAAGGTTTTGTACGGTAGCCAAGTGAAGAAATATAGTTAGTAGAAATGGCACAGTGGTGAACTGGTGTAACTTTTTAATAAAAAGAATACATCTGCCGTCATGAAATGCATATGGGTGGCCGTGAGTGAGTTTTGGTAAAGCAAATATAAGCGTAAGAAAACGTTAGTGTAAAAGAGGAAATGATCTGCCTGAGGGCGAGGCGGGATTCAAGCCTTAAACCGGAGGTTTACCAGTCTGTGACTTCGTTAGTGCAGCACCATGACATAGCTATGCAATGCGTGAAATATCATTAGCAAACCTGTCCGTGGTTTTAAAGAAGAACACAGGCCAGTAAGCACAGAAGAGCTCCCGTTGAATCCATATGGCTTAGCAATATTGTAGCCGGTTAATAACTGAACGTACAGACGGTACGTCATAATGCAGTGTATACATTCGGTGAACGGCGGGTAGATATGGTGCAAAAGCAATAATTGATAAGTAGTAGACAATTATTAGTGAGGGTCGAAGCAGGTTAAAGAAACGTGTTCCTAGCTGGGCTTGAACCTACGATCCCGTGTTCCCAAGACTGTAACCTTGCCCACTAGGCCACAGGCGGACTAGCTGTTTAAACTGGAAATGTTTCAGAGTAAAAAGGTATGGGTATTTTGCGTGTGTATGCGAGTTTTTGATTGGGTCGTGTAGGTGAAGATTTGGCTGGTGTCAGTGAAATGTCCAATGGGGAGACATGTTGTTAGTGGGATAGGCGGCAGGAAAAATAAGAATGAGAAAAAGAAGAAGAAGAAGAAAGAGAAGAAGAAGAAGGAGAAAACGCAAAATCCCCTTAGTTTGGGGCTATATAAATGCAGTCCATTTATTGTGTGGACATGTGAAGTTGTTTATGAATTCTGTCTGTTGAAATGGGGTCAGAATGTACAGAATTTAATGTTTTTAAGGGCTGAGTGTCTGTGGCTGTTGTGGTTATTTCTGTGGGGAACCCTGAAAAGTGCCAAACTCTCGGTGCTGTATAGGTATGGGGCATACCTGCCATCCCAATGAACTAGACTGCAATACATGAATTTAACTGTATGTTATGACATGATAGTCTGGTTTTATGTTTGCTCAACAATAGGTGTGTAAATCTCAGGCTACACCACGATAGGA
This sequence comes from Anguilla anguilla, assembly GCF_013347855.1. Classification (NCBI taxonomy): domain Eukaryota; kingdom Metazoa; phylum Chordata; class Actinopteri; order Anguilliformes; family Anguillidae; genus Anguilla; species Anguilla anguilla. Next base: position 30,429,776 of record NC_049210.1, on the reverse strand, counting down.
TATGATTTCAGTTTGTGAGGCAACAGTTTGGTATTTGGCAATATCACGATTTTTAATATGATTTGGGATGTTGCGATTAACTGCTTTGAAGAGAGAGAGAGAGCGCGCCCACCTGCACAAACATAAATAAAATAAAATATAAAGAAATAAAATAAACACTATCTTCACCCTTCGCCCCTCATGGGTTCCAGACAAAAACAATTAACTAAAACAACAAACTAAAATAACAAAGCAAGCAAAGCAAAACTTTTCAGTTCCCTGCTCGTAGCTGGCCAGATTTTTACCTGGCCAGCTGCTCCCACTTTTCAGCAGGGGTTCATTTTTCCCCGTCTTGTTAAAAGAAACAAATCTGAAATTAAACGCAACTCAAATAATGAAACTCGCTCTCGAGTGGGCTCCCGGTCTCGGCCCACGAATTGTGGAGAGCAGCACACCTTTAAGCACCTGGGCTGCGTGCGCTCTATCCAAGAGCCAGCGCAGCCGAGACCAATCCGCCTCTCTGGCGGACCGAATTCCACACCTTGCTTAAAAATAGATATTGATATTGACAGTAGAATGGTGTGGTATAGTTACAAAAGAATACTGTGAACTGCCTTTTTCATTGCTGTATTGGCATGTACCACGTTGGGCTATTTGCTTTATCTTGTTGGTATGAGAGAATTCTTTTGGTGGTGGAACAATATTTTTATGAACTCCCAGATAGCGGTGTTATGCATGGGGGATATAGTTACAGATGAGACTGCAGGGACGGGGTGATTGTTAAATGGACAAACTACATGACAGTGGTGGCACTTAGAAACTCTGTATTTACATAGTTGTTGTGTGTTGTCTACTAATAAAGCTAGAACACATAGTTTGTTGTTTCCACTCGTAGTTTGTTTGCAGGAGTGCTAAATGTTTGGAACAGTCTCAGTATAGCCCATTAGGGGGCTTGCGTGGAGGAGTTAATAACTAATTATTTTAATTCATACAATGAACGTGACAGGAAAAATGTTTTGGTTAACATACAGTTGAGGCCAAAGGTTTACATATAGGCTACCTAGGCTAAAGATATTCAAACTCAGTTTTTCACAACTCTGTACATTTCATGTTGCCATGCATTTCTTTTGGCAAGTCAATTAGGGCATCTGCTTTGTTCACATCAGAGGTCATTTTAAAACAATTAATGAGAGACTGATTTATTTCAGCTCTAATCACTATATCAGAATTCCAGTGGGTCAAATGTTTACATACACCAAGTTGACTGTCTCTTTAAACAGTCTGGAAGATTCCAGAAATTGATGTAATGACTTTTTAGAAAATTGTGGAAAACGGGTGAGGTTTTAATCCAAAGAACACCATCCCAACTCTGAAGCATGGGGATGGCAGCAGCCTGTTTTGCTGGAAAAGGGACTGGTGCACTTCAGAAAATGGATGGCATCATGAGGAAGGAGGATTATTTAGAAATACTGAAGCAACACCTCAAGACATCATTTACATTACATTACATTACAGGCATTTAGCAGACGCTCTTATCCAGAGCGACGTACAACAAGTGCATTAGTTCACGGTGCAGAGGTGCAAAAGAAACACACTAGAGTGAAGTAAGGATCGTAGTGCCAGAAGTGACCACATCGATCAGGACTCCAACCCTGTAGAGTAACCTGTTCAGCAAACAACAATCCTACCAAGTACAAACTAGCACTGGAATCACATTTGCCTAATCAGACAAAAAACAACAACAACAACAATCCTGCCAAATAAACTAACGTAATCGTATTATCCTAACTAGGTACATTGAGCTAAACTATAGGCTAGGGAGGGGTGGGGAGAGGTGCAGCCTGAAGAGATGAGTCTTCAGTCTGCGTTTGAAGGTGGTAAGATTCTCTGCTGTTCTGACCGCCACGGGGAGGTCATTCCACCAGCGAGGGGCCAGGAAAGACAGCAGACAAGAGCGGGAAGTACAGACGCGAAGAGGGGGAGGTGCCAAGCGTCCAGAGGTGGCAGAACGGAGAGGTCTGGCTGGTGTGTAGGGTCTGATGATCCTCTGGATGTACCCTGGTGCTGACCCCTTAGCTGCCTGGTATGCAAGCACCAAGGTCTTAAATTTGATGCGAGCCATAACAGGCAGCCAGTGGAGGTCAGTGAGCAGGGGGGTGACATGGGAATGTCTGGGGAGGTTGTAGACCAGACGCGCTGCAGCATTCTGGATGAGCTGCAGGGGTCTGATGGCGGATGCTGGCAGACCAGCCACCAGCGAGTTGCAGTAGTCCAGGCGGGACAGGACCATCGCTTGAACCAGGAGCTGGGTTGCGTAGGTGGTGAGGAAGGGGTGGATTCTCCGGATGTTGTACAGGAAGAACCTGCACGTTCGACTCAACGCTGTGATGTTCTGGGAGAGGGACAGTCTGTTGTCCATCACCACTCCAAGGTTTTTTGCGGTGGGTGATGATGACACCACGGTGTCCCCTAGGGAAATAGAAAAGTCAAGAAGGTTAGAGGATGGAGCAGGGATGAAGATCATCTCTGTCTTACCTGGGTTCAGCTTAAGATGGTGGTTATCCATCCAGCTCTGGATGTCCCTCAGGCAAGCAGAGATGCGAGCAGAGACCTGAGTGTCAGAGGGGGGGAAGGAGAGAAAGAGTTGGGTGTCATCGGCATAACAATGATAAGACAACCCATGGGCAGAGATTACAGGACCAAGAGATTGGGTGTACAGGGAGAATAGGAGGGGACCAAGGACTGAGCCCTGGGGAACTCCTGTGGCAAGGGGGCGAGGTGCCGATACTGCACCAGCCCAGGCGACTTGGAAGGAGCGACCGGAGAGGTAGGACTCGACCCAGTCTAGTGCTGTGCCACAGATCCCCATAGCTAACAGGGAGGACAGGAGGATAGGGTGGTTGACTGTGTCAAAGGCAGCAGAAAGGTCTAGGAGGATCAGGACAGATGAATGGGAGGCTGCTTGTGCGGCGTGAAGCGACTCACTGACCGAGAGGAGTGCGGTCTCTGTCGAGTGGCCAGGTCTGAAGCCGGACTGGTGGGGGTCCAGGAGGTTGTTTAGTAAGAGAAAAGAGGAGAGTTGGTTAGAAGCAGCTCGTTCAATTGTTTTGGATAGGAAAGGGAGAAGGGAGACAGGACGGTAGTTCTGGATGACAGAGGGATCCAGAGTGGGCTTTTTCAGCAGTGGGGTGATGTGGGCCAGCTTGAAAGAAGAGGGGAAACATCCAGAAGACAAGGAGGAGTTCACAAGGGAGGTGACAAACGGGAGGATGTCAGGTGTGATAGTCTGGAGGAGAGAGGAAGGGATGGGGTCAAGAGCACAGGTGGTAGAGCGGTGGGAGAGTAGGAGCTGGGAAACATCAGAGTCAGTGAGGGGAGAGAAAGTGGAGAAACAAGGGGAGGGAACAGAGATGGGGGAGTGGGAAAGGGTGGTGGTGGACGTGAAGGAGCTGCGGATGTCTGCAATTTTCTCATCGAAGAAAACTGCAAAGTCATCTGCAGCGCGGGAGGACTGAGGTGGGGAAGGAGTGCTGAGGAGAGAGGAGAAAATGGAGAACAGTTGATGAGGGTTAGAGGCAGATTTATGAATTTTTGTTTGATAATAATTAATTTTGGCAGAGGTTACAGCAGTAGAAAATGTAGCTAGCATAGACTGGTAGGCAGACAGGTCGGATTGAGCCATCAGCTAGAAAGTTAAAACTTGGTCGCAACTGGGTCTTCCAGCAGGACAATGATCCTAAGTTAGAACAAAATGGCAACAAAGTGAAAGTATTGGAGGGGCCTTTACAAAGCCCTGACCTGAATCCCATAAAAAATTTGTGGATTGAACTGAAAAAGCGTGTCTGAGCAAGGAGGCCCACAAACCTGACTGAGTTACACCAGTTCAGTCAGGAGGAATGGGCAAAAATTGCAGCAAAATATTGTGAGAAGCTTGTGGAAGGCTACCCTAAGTGTTTGATTCAAGTTAAGCAATTAAAAGGCAATGCCACCAAATACTAACAGTGTATGTAAACTTTTTATCCCCTGAAAATCTGATATTGTACATAAAAGCTTAAATAAATAGCCTATGTCTCTTAGCTATTATTTTGAAATTAGGCCTACCTCTTATGGAAATAAAGTACATACCCTAATTGACTTAACACAGGAAATGTACGGTAACATGAAATGTGTGGAGTTGAGTTTGAATGTCTTTAGCCTAGGTGTATGTAAACTTTTGGCGTCAACTGTACCATAACAGACCTGCATCGTTTCACCTAATTTCATCAATTTGTTGCCCAATAACGGGCTTCAAAGGCAATCAAAAACCTAGAATCAAGACTAGATACAGAATGCCGTCTTATACTGTACCTGCATTAAGGAAGCAATTGAACTGATCAGAAAAACCTGTCAAGCCATTTGTCCAAAACGTTATGGTGCCCTGAAATGGGGGAACTATGTTTAAAAAGTACTGTAATTTCTACATGGGGAAACCAAAATGTATAAAATATACCTTTTAATGTGAGAATCTGCATTTTAACCACATATGAATTGTTTGATTACAAATACACAATTGTGAACTACAGAGCCAAAAAATAAAAAATAATAAAGTAGGCTATCTGTCCCTGACATTATGGAGCTTACTTGTGGAGGCTTTTGGTAGTTTTGGCCTTGCTTTAAAAATGGCAGAATTCAAGCCCTGTGTAAACTTTGTGTACATAAACACCATAGCAGATCACAAGCAATCATAGATTGCATTGCCTAATGCATTTTATGTCATTGTACTGTTAAGTAAACATTGCATTGTAAATACAGACATTGGACAAAATAATGTAAACACCTAACAATTGACAAAATAGTGATATGTAGTAGGGCCACTTTTTGCCTTCAAAACAGCTTTAAACCTTCTTGGAATGCTGTTATACAAGTTCTGAACTGTCTGTAGTGGGATGTAGTTGCACCAATCTTCAAGAAGGAAGGCCTCCAGTTCTTTGAATGACGAATGAGGTGGGTCTCTTCTAGAAGTGTAACAATCCATTAATCTGGATCAATTCAACTGGCAGGATCCAATCTAATCAGTGCAAAGCAAAAATATCGGTTCAGATTGTTATTGTATTGCAAAACACTTTTATTCTGTAAAAAGAAAAAACTTTTTTGTGAAATGAAAACCCAAAGCACTGTTGCTGTCAACATCAACCTGGTGTGCTGCACAAGTCTTTTGTCCCCAAGCAGCATGGATAACGAGCAGTTGCAAGACAAAGAGAAGAATGAAGGCATTTCTATTTTACTCACCCCTTGGGCATAAATCCACAGTGTGGAAATATTTACGATTTTTTAAGAATGACGGGACAGCAGACAAAACACGTGCCACATGCAAACACAGGGAAACTAGCACCTGACCATCGGCCAAATGCAGGTAGATTATGTTATATTAAACAGGACCTATTTACCAAACACATTGCCGTGTAGAAATCAAGCTGCTGAGAAAATCCCCAAAACATACATTAAAGTTCACGCGGTTACAACAGTCACAAGCATAGCTTGTGATACAGTGCTGGGGGTTACCATATCACAGGGTGAACAGACAGAAATACAAAAAGGGGATAATTGGCTTTTTGCCATTTATTTAAGCCTCTAACTGAAAATAATAGAGTGCCTTTTGAAAATAAGGGCCACAACCAAAACTCTGGCAACCAAAACTTCAGAGGCAAAGGCAGGCGAAAATACTAAATCACAAAAGGAAAAGAGCCATAAAAATGTAAGAATGGTCCAAGAAGACAGCCACACAGTCTAAAAACCCTTCATACTATGACTCACCACCAGGCCTTTTATTAAACCCAATGATTAGGTAATTTGCCGTCGCTGATATGATTACAATGAACCGCAATTGCGGCCATAACTGTAAGTGGGCCAGTGCTGCCCCCTGGTGCACAGCACCCAAATTCCCTTCCTGGCGTCACAAGCTTCAGAATACGAGACTTCATGTCCCACAAATCCTCCTGTTCATTAGGCCACTCCTATTGGATGTGTATGTGGTCTGCTTTCGTTGCCAGTCGTGCCAGTAAGGTGGTATCAAGTGGTAACCTAAACATTAGCCATTTTTGTGAAAATCATTGCCAAAATGATCTAAAATAAGCTATCAAAAGATGCGGAAAATGATAAGAAGACAAATGATAATGTCGAAGACTAACAAAATAAGGTTAAAAACGACTATTTTAATGAGAAGTGGGAGCTTAACGATAACTAAGTGTCACCAATGGCTGGTATACAAATACAAGGCTGAAGAGCTAGTCATGTTCTGTGCTGACTAGGATTGTCCTTGTTGATATACCTTTAAGAGATATGGTGATAATCGATATTATTGTCTTTTTATATTGTAGTGGAATTACGACAACGCAAACTAAAGTTATTACAACGTGTGGACCGGTGGCAGCATTGATCTCAAATTGCAGTTCGCCTGCTGACTCCGACCAGAAGTTAAATAAGGCATTTTATATTTAACCCCTGCATGTAAACCCTCTAGTGGCCGTGACGCCAGTGTCCAGCGATTACTCAACTCTAACAATCATTGCTCCTGCAGCCTATGAGTGGAAACAACAAACTCTGTGTAATAGCTTTATTAGTGCACAAAGCCAGATACAGAGTTTCTAAGTTGCATTGTCATGTAGCTTGTTTATTTAATGAGCACCCCCAGCTTAGTGTCATCTGCAACGATACTGACCAAGCATGGCCAAATGGACAATCTTTCACCACCAAGAATTGGTATTCCGTAATAACAACAAGATAAATCCAACAATAGGCCGAAAAATGAAAAATGCGGTGTAGCGGTGAAAAATTCTGCTCACAAAATAGCAAACTAAACAAGTGAAGTACTTGTACAAATCAATATCAGCTACCGAATATGGAAAAAATACACAATCTACCATTGTTTTTACACGTACAGATTTCCCTTTCAAAATTCAGTGGTCATTCATTGTCTTGGATGACTCGTTTGTGAAATATACACACATTTGCAACGCCTGTACATGTTGTCTATGCCATTGTGGCCCTTCTCAGGTTTGTTCGACGATTGTTTTATCCTGTAGAGGACCGTATGAACTTTCCAACAATGTATGACGTGTCTAATTGGACATTTGGAACAGCAAAATCTAGGGCCAAGCGTAACAGCAAGTTTGGTCACATCGTCACAGCTTTACGCATTTTCAGCCATGCTGGAAAAGACACATCTGGTGAGGCGTAATTGTTGCTTTCCTTCTATTTTGCGGAGAATATCATTAATCTTGAGGACTTCTCAGCATGACAAAAGACTCGTGTAGCTGATATGGATTTGGGGGAGTGAGACTGAAGTGGAGAGTGAGGGAGGCACCTCTGAGCCCGATGCCGTTGATTCTTGCGAGGAGGATACATACTGTAGCAATTTCTACAAGTGACCAACCAGGTGAATTGTGCTTTTGAGATTACACTCATTTGCACAAGAAGAGCAGAACTGGCAGAATTCAGGCCCGCGAACGCTGACTGCACGCTCCATTTATACCCAACTTGTAGCTCATAATGCATATCTGACACAACAGAGCACAGAATCTAACTGGCTATTTCTCAGTCCAATACTGAGAAATATACATGTGCTTAATGTACATGTGCGTTTTACACAAGGAAGTAAATGAGTGCATTAAGTATACACAAGATGCAGGGGCTAGCTAGTTAGTGTAGTGGCAGAGTTAGCGTAGTGGCTTGTTTTGGCAGCTTTGTCAGAATGAATACCACTCACCATGAAATTGAGTGTCTTTCAAGAGGTTAGCAATATTCTCTAATGAGAACATTTCACATACTGTAGTGTAAGCATTCGTGGGTGCTTCAGTCATATGTTATGTTTGATGCACTGATTTGCCCTGAAGCTACAACATTGCCAGCATTTTCAGATGGTGGAATGTTATCTTTTTATTGCATATCAGGTAGACTATGGGGTATTAGTTTCCCCATGGGCATGGAAAGTACTTATTCAAATTTACTCTGTGCTGGTATGTGCTGGATCAATGTAAAATTTCCCATTGACTGAGTATAAATAGCAACATTTGTGAAACACTACAGTGAAAGAGTCACCCCTGGGCATTCAACAAAAGATTACATACTGTAGAGTACAGAAAAAGTGGTGTTTTATGGAAACAGTATTCAGGTCTATGTAACAAAGTGTGTTATGCTTTTGGATTATGCTGGGGGTTCCCCAAATTTTTTTGTCACCAGCCAGTTGAGAAAAGTAGCCAGCTAGGACTGTTTATGGCGGAGAGACAATTTGTTCTTATAATTTTTACTGAAAACCCAAATAAAAGCCATTTATCCAACAGCCAGCACTTGGGGAACTGCTTGATTATGCAATTTGTTCCTGTTCCAAATGGGACTCTGGTTAAAAATGTAAAGCAAATGTAAATGCTTTATAATGGACAAAAAGAATTTTATTCTTTTTTGGAGAGGTTTTCTGATGAGTGCGATCACTCGTTTAAAGGTTTTTTTTTTACATTTTGGAAGAGTTTTTGAAGATTCAAGTTGCAGTGCATTCTTCACTCCTGGACAAAAAACTAAGGAAAGGGGCAACATGTATACACTCAACGAAAGTGACATCGCTATTGTGAAATCACTGTGAAAACCACCACTAACATCACGTGCAAGGAGAAGCAGCCCACTTTGTTTATCTTTGCGCTACTGTGAACTAAATTGTTGGAGCATTTCTGTAGGTCAGAGGAAGACTCCACTTTGGTAAGAGATGAAGCAGGCTATGGCCAGAATGGTATGTGGGAATACAGCATCTGCCTTAGACCCAAGATTCAAAAAGCTTCTTTTTATGAGTGGGGAGCAGGGAGATGCAATTTTTTAGTGTCTCATATGTAAGACTGCAAAGTTATGGGATCAGAAGGTAAGGTAGAACTTTTATCTATGGATTAGGCTATATCGCTACTCATAACCACATTTTTGTCATTTTGTCATTAATCCTTTTTAGATAATGAGTCGAAATGCATTCCATTTGCAATATTTCTTGTTTAACCTGACCCCGGGCGGCAGTGTAGTATAACGTGTAAGGAGATGGTCTTGTAACCTAAAGGTCACAGATTTGATACCCCGATAGGACATTGCCGTTGTACCCTATATGCCCAGAATTTGTGACATTGTCACATGTTGAAGAATATTTGTTGTACCGTCAAATTATCTGAAGAATTTAAATCACATCGTATCAAGGTGAAAGTTTACACTAGAATCCTGCATTCCAGAACTTCCCATGGTTCAATGATGTTTAGATTTACTGATGAGATTCTTGAACAAAGTTTTCAAAGTGCTTGAGGCTTTAGGTTCCACAGAAGCCTTTATGCAAGGTTGACCTCATTAATCCTGAAGTCCAGGACATTAGTACGGGTCTATACTGAATGGGGAATATAGGACCAGAACAGCTAAATATATGCCATCTTCAAGAACTTCAAGAACCAGTTTTTAATGAAATATCAGTGTGCTTATGTTGCCATCTTTTGAAGCTTTAAAATGTTTAAATGTGACACTGAATTAGGTCCCACAAAGCAGGTCAACTCATTTGTAAATGTTAACATTTTTAGTTGTATTTGTGTGAGACAGATCATTTACCAAGTCATGCAATATGTGGAATGATTCAGAGCCCTATTTTAAATGCAAAAGCACTGTTTTTTTCAGGTTACATGGCATGCAAATTTATCACTGTATGCCCTTGTTTTCTATAAATTCTATTTTGGTATTTAGTAGGTGTTCTTATGTAGATGGATTCTTAGGCAACATGTTCTTTTGGGCTCACAGTTTGTACGGCTGAATATTTACTGAAACAATTGAGGTCAAGTACTTTGGGAGTGGGCAACAGGTTGCCCACTCTTCTATTCTGCTGTCCTTAACTGTTTTTCCTTTTTGTTTTGTGTGCCTGTGTGGGCCTGTGTGTGCACAGCCCTGCTATCTGCGGCACTGGGAGCTCCAAATTCACTTCAGGATTCATGGGCAGGGGAAGAAGAACCTGAATGGAGATGGTCTGGCAGTGTGGTTCACAAAGGAACGCATGCAGATTGGTAAAACCCCTCAAAACTTTGTTATTCAATAAATGAGCATATATTAACAGAAATCTTCTCTACCTAAGTTTTTTTTAAATTTTATTTGAAAAACCACCGGAGGCCTAATACTTTTGGCCTGTAATTAATGTATTGTACCACTTTTGAACAGCAGTGTTGCAGTTAAGAGATAAGGTACTCTTGCTGTAGTGGTTTTTATTCTCATTGCAGAGATGTGCCTCTTTCTGATCTAGCCCTGTGAACTTTCTGAGCTAAGCAGCACACAGTTTGGTAGTTATAGCTGAAACGCTGTCTTCAATATAAGGACAGTGATATAATTTAGTAAATTGACATTAAATCAGAACAGGTGCTTACTTAAATAGTACTTGCCTATGAAGTTGTATGCCTCTGTGCACTATGTGTGTTTGCAGGTCCAGTGTTTGGTAATATGGACCTCTTTACTGGACTTGGGCTGTTTTTGGACACGTACCCCAATGACAACAAGCACCAGGAGGTATGGACACTTTCCATTCACTCTGTGTGCATTGCACCAGGCAGTATATCTTTCCCAACCCCACTATGTACTACCAAGATGGGCTCAGCCATTACTATTGCCAAATCAGTGAATGTCATTTCGGTGCAAAAAGAGAGGATTCATTCAGTTTTGTTTAATTTGTGAAATTTACGTCAGCCAAAGAACATTTAAGTTCATTATTTTTATTAATTACTTAAATGGTCCAGCACTAATTTTGTTTTTGTAAGCATATTCCTTCCTGTCCTTTTTTGGGACAGCAATTTTAATAAATGGGTATCTGACTGAATAGAATATCATATTTGCCATATTTGCTCATATGTTGGATATTAAAATGTGTGTATTACAAAGTGTGATCATTTGGGACAATAGAACAATAGCAGTAATTATACTTAATATGTCAATATGCAACACAGTGACAGTCAAGAAAGCCAACTTGCCTGATTAGCTAGCAGACTACCTTATTGACTTACTGAGACAGAGGGGGGTGGAAAGGTGTGTCATTCCAGCTGGGAAAACGTACTGTGCTTACTGAGCTGGAATGTTTTGCATTGGAAAGGCAATAAACTTTGCCTCTCAGGATATGCCCGTGTGCAAAACAAATTCAGTAAGTGTACACTTACTAAATTACTTATGTCGGTGAATGTTTTCACCGTTATCAGATAGCATGGATTTTGACAATGGAGGTTGACCCAGGGACCATCAAATATTACCGTTTTTTGTATATGGTAAACGGAGAAGCCCGCTCGTCATTAGTGGCTAGTTTGCTATTTAGCCAACAGGGCTAACAGAATGCTTTATTTGGAAGTACCATTGGAATACATGTGATGTATATTTTCAGCAATGTGATGTAATATGCCTTCAAAAGTAGCTTACCATTTTTTAAAAAACAGAAGAATATTTTGCTGATTACTGTTGTTTATAATATAGGACTATATGTACGTAGGACATATTTAAGATAGGAATGATGATAAAATGTCAGCATCCACTTCATGAAATGTCTCAAACTTCAATGTGTTTATGGTGAGAACCATTTTTTTACTCATTTTAAAGTTTGAGCTTGATTATGTGGAAGTTGATACAAATCGATTAAAGCATGTTTCATTGTTGGCAAGTGTATGTGTTCTGTTTGGTTAAAAGGAAAGTTTTGTGCCTCCACTGGGACTCCCGTGGTTAGTGGAGATGGGTCATAACTATCAGCCATCCCTTTCTGCATGATGCCCTTTTTTACACGGCAGAAAAAATAAGCAACAAACAGAAAGTTTTGGGTTTTGGACTGCTTCTTGTTAGGACACTGTTTCTTTATTGTAGTGTACTTTATTTGTATTTTATGACCTATCTGAAGGTGCATCATGTCTCAGTGAAGTTAACACTGAGGATGTGAAGTCCTGTGTATCTCTGTAGTTTACACTGAGGATGTGAAGTCCTGTGTGTCTCAGTGTAGTTTACATTGTTAGGATATGATGTCCTGTGGGTCTCAGTGTAGTTTACATTGTGAAGATGTGAAGTCCTGTGTGTCTTAGTGTAGTTTACATTGTGAGGATGTGAAGTCCTGTGTGTCTCTGTAGTTTACATTGAGGATGTGAAGTCCTGTGTGTCTCTGTAGTTTACATTGAGGATGTGAAGTCCTGTGTTTATGTGCAGTTTACATTTTGAGGATGTGAAGTAATGTGTACCACAGTGTAGTTTCCATTATGAGGATGTCATAGATCTCAGTGCAGTTTAAAAGGATCGTCCTGCATATGTTCCTCTTGTTTTGTGCATCAATGTGGACACAGGCGCAGGAGACGAGGTATATCTCTCACACGCAGGTATCCCTCCTCTGACCAGTCCACAATCAGGAGCATCACCACCTCTACCATCCCTACCATTATATTGGAGGTGGCATCCAACATCTGTTTTCTTCTTCATCTAGTGTTAACATGGCTGTTAATTTTGTTCAGGTCCATATCACAAGCTGCCTCTAGATAGGTGCTCGGCAGCCATTGGTGTATTACGGTTGTGTTTGCCTTGCTAATATTGTGGTTGTGCTGCAATTTGCATCATGGCTGCACTGGCTGAACTTGATATGAACGCCACGGCTGCACTGGTTGAACCAATTAATGGCCCGCAGTCAAATCTTGCTATTGTTCTCTGCATCTGCCTCTCCTCTTGTCTCATAGCGGGTCTTCCCATACGTGTCGGCAATGGTGGGCAACGGCAGTGTGAAATACGATCACGAACACGATGGGCGCCCCACAGAGCTCGGGGGCTGCACCGCCATCTTGCGCAACGTGGATCACGACACCTTCATTTTGGTGCGATATGTGCAGCACAGACTGACGGTGAGAGTGGCTGGGCTACACGTATTGTCACTGGGGGGGACAGATCGCACACACTAACGCAATGTGGCTAGTAACTTCTGACTGAGTGGTTTAGGACAGTGTTTCTCAACCCTGGACCTGGGGACCCACTGCCCTGCATGTTTTATGTCTCCCTGCTCCAACACACCTGATTCAAATGAATGGGTTGTTATCAGGCTTCTGCAGAGCTTGATGATGACCCATTCATTTGAATCAGGTGTGTTGGAGCACGGAAACATCTAAAACCTGCAGGGCAGTGGGTCCCCAGGACCAGGGTTGAGAAACACTGGTTTAGGACATATCCACCCGCCCACTGTAATCATGAAATAATGTTGCTCTCAGAAAAAAAAAAAATTTCTTATTCATTTTTAAACTATAATTTTCTTTCTCAAAAATATGTGTCAAAATTATTGGTGCCCTATTTTCAGTACTTAAGTACTGTGTGCTTTTACTAGAGTGTTTTATGAAGTTGATGAACATATTAGGGGATCTTTAACCATTCCTGCGTAGAGCATTTGTCAAGATTGTTTGGTCTGTATTTGTGGACTGTCCTCTTTAATTCAAATCAGGATCAAATTTGGAGACTGAGCTGGCCATTGTAAAACAATAATATAGAGGTCACATCCTGGTTGGTTTTGAGATATTGTAATTGTTATCTCTGTAGTGTTATCTTTGGGAGGGAGGGTGCTCAAAGTATTGAAAATGCAAACATTTTTAGGCTTATATTTTTAGGAAATCAAATAATTGAATTATTAATTCAATTATTACTCTCTGAGTAATTGTATTAGGATAATTAAATGTAATTTTCATATTTTGCATGCAATACACCATTATGTATTTTTTTTTATACCTTGCTTTTTTCTCTTTTTTTTATCAAGGATGGGATTAATTTTGGAGGGCACTGTAGGCTCTGTATTGATACTTTCATAATAACGGTCTGACCCTAAATACATTTTTTTAGGGAAAATGAAAACACTAATACATTTTTTAGATAAAAAAAAAAACACTTGCAGTTATGTGCTCTGATTGACAACTCTAGCCACGTAAATACTAAATGAAATGCTAAAACTTGAATTGTTTTTAAATTTAGTAACCACTATTTACAGATTTCCAGCATATCAGAGCAGGAGGAATAAGGCAGATTTATTCATTCATGTGTGTTGATCAGTTGTTTGTGAGATGTTCCAGCTTAGTCTTCCAATGATCTTCCAGGTCATGACTAACATTGATGGGAAGCAGGAGTGGCGGGACTGCCTGGACAGGCCGGGAGTGCACTTGCCTCTGGGCTACTACTTCGGTGCCTCGGCCATCACTGGAGACCTTTCAGGTAGCGTCCCACTCCCACTAGCGTCCCGGCTGCAGCATCTCCTCCCAGTTCAGGAGAGCACACACTGACTCACACATCCAGCAGATGAGGCATAGCATACCCTGCTACCTGGCAACCTCCTTTTCTGGAAAAGTATGGTTTAGTATTCATGACTCTGTCCATCCCTGTCGATACATGTCACTGTTTTCATTGATAGCGATGCATTTTATATCCGAAGGAGTTCAACTGGACTCTCATTCACCGTTGCAGCTTGAGCCATTCTGAATCCACATTCTTTTCAAAATTGTTAGGGTTTGTATTACAACTGAGAGAGCTGATCCTGGTGGAACAGTTCGTTTGTGATCTGTCCTTGGCTGGGCACAGAGTATACTTCTAATGTCAAACAAAGCTCTGGACCAGCTGAAGGGGGAACAAAATATAGTTTGCCAGATAAAATGCATTGCTGTAGTCTCACCTTGAACATACAGAGGCATGAATACGCTTTTCTGCATCATTTAGCGATAGCTTCTTAATTTGGCACTGTTTCCATGTTTCTCTGCTCACCATTGTTCTTATCATTTTCATGCTCCTTCTGTCTTGCTCTAGACAACCATGACTTGATCTCATTGAAGCTGTACCAACTGACAGTGCCACACAGTGAGCAGGAGGAGGAAGAGGAGTTCACAGTTCCCAGTGTGGACAACATGGTGGTACGCAGTGGTAAGGCAGTCTGTTAACCACATACACACGTGTCTATGCACACACACACCCACACACACATGCACTATTTCAGTAAATGAAATGGCCAAGGTGTTTGTTTATTTTGAACTGGCTAGTTAATTAACTTGGTTACTTACTATAAAATTAGCAAATCAAATCAAAACTCCAAATAAACTCAAAACTCCAACAATTCTAGCTTATGTTTGCTATAACCTCTAATATAGTTATATTAAAACTTATTGGCTTGCTTGTTACTATATCTAGTTAGCTAATGTAACACTAAGTTAATTTGACCTGGACATTGAGGATAAGTTATTGTGCTGTCAATGTGCAAACACGTTAGACTGGCCTCTTTTATTAGCAACTTGCATTCTTCTCTTTTAACTAGTCAGACATCCATCATCATATTTAAGGCATCCTATGCCACCTGCTGTAGGCTTTCTAAAATGTCAATGGGGCAGTCACACAAGACCGCCCGGTTTAATTAAATTTGGACATTTAATCACTGAATTTTCATCAACGATGCCGTAATATCATCAGTTGTACACACATTAGGTATTATTTGATCCTTTTTCTTAATTTGGTCACCATAGGACCAGCAGTATCTCTGTAAGTACTTGTAGTTACAGTAAAAATGTCATTATTTGCTAGGTAGTGAATTATGGTAGATGTAAAAACAAGAGTAAATCAACTTTGTGAAAGATCATAGTGTTTATGTTTCATGGTCCCCTCTTTTTGTCTTTCAGTCAAGGTTGAGGATGAAGGAATGAGTGGAGTCACGTTGTTCTTCACTATCCTCTTCTCTGTTCTGGGCTGCTTTGTGCTGGGGGTCATTTCCATCGTCCTCTACAGCCGCTGGAAAGAGAACCGTCGCAAGCGCTTCTATTGAGGGAGGGAAAAACATTTGAATTGTTCTACGGCACGAAAGAAAATGTGAAACCTCTGACCGAAGCACTGAGACACGACAAGCAATACTGCTCTCACCAACCTCACCACGAGAACTGACACCCTAACCCCCCCCCCCCCCCCATTTGTAATCTGCACCCTTTAATCCCTGCCTTTAATTGCCTTTAAATGCTAGAGTTGGGGGTGGAGCTAGGGGGGAGCTCTCTTCCCTACCCTGCTTGGCCAGCCATACTAGTGCATTTTATTCCAAATGAGAGTAAAGCCACCACAGAATAAGTGCCTTGGTTATTCTCTGCTATGTCTGTATCATTTGCTGTCATCCAGTTCTTCTGGTTACTGTTGATTTTTTACAGGGTGGGATGTGCCAGGGTGGATCTGCACTGATACATACTGAATAGCCAAGACCCATGGCATTTTTCCAGTCATTTGGTTTCTTCTTTAACATACTAATTTTTTCTGGTTGCAAATACCATGCTGGATTTTTTTTTTTTCATTTTCATGTTTTGGCATAAGTACGTGACTGCATTTTTTTCAAAGGACTACTGTAGAAATTAATGTTATTGCCACATTAATTCCCTTTATTTCCCCTTTGCACTGTCCATTTTCACAAAATTAACATGTCAGAAAGACACTCTGTTTCGTCTTAAATAGTGGGGAGGTACAACAAACGCATAATTCAATGCCCTTTTTAAGACAGTCTTTTTCATTTACTGGTGATACTAACATAGAAGTGTGCTTATTCTGAGAGCTTCCATATTGACATACACCACTTTAAACTGAATGTTCTTTGCTGAACAGGGCCACCTCATTTGGTCTGGCAGAATCATAATCTTAACTCATATCTCTCCTAGAGTTCATCCTGTGTGAAACCATGTGTATTATAAAAGCCATCAGATTCACATAGAACTGTCTCTCCTTTTTAAATGTAACTGGAAATCCTGGAATCATAATCTTTTTTTTATTTTTTTATGTAACAGTGGTTACATTCAACGTGGTTGTATGTCCTGTGTAACATGATTCCTGTGAAATTGTGTGTTGGTGAATGGGAAATTTCAGCATCAGTGTCCTTTGCAGTTGATCAAATAATAATCTTAGGTGATTGTGAAGGAGAGGGTTTGATGCTGTGTGTACTAAAGCTGAGTGTGAAATGACAATAGCTCCTCTTGTATTTCATGTTTAATTTTTTTGGGGAGACTACAGGGGCCTTCCGATCTGGTAAACTTCACTATAAATTCAGCTGCATTGAACCCTGTAATGTTTACCAGTAGCCATTGTGAAGTGTAGTGTATATATAGTGTTTAAGGTGCAGTCAAGCCAGATTAAACGCTTGTTGCAAAATGCATCCAGGCTGGAATTTAATCAAAAGATTTAAATCCTTGCTAACCACCAAATGCAGGTGGTCCTTGGTTCCATAAGTGGCATCTGAAAAAGCAGCTATGGAGTAGTATGAAGTAGTAGGCTATGTTTTCCAAAAGTTTGTAGTTTAAATCTACACCATTACAAGATTATTATTTTTTATATACCGGAAGTGGGTTCTTTCATGAATATAAATAATATAGTGCCCTCCAAAAGTACGGTAGTGGTGGAGTGAAATGTTATTTTTGCTATATACTTAAGGCATTTTGATTTGAGATCAAGAGAGGCAAATATGAGAGAAAAGTAGATTATCTGCTTTTATTTCATGGTATTTACATGCAAGTATGTTTTACCATTTTACGGAAACAGCTGTTTTTGTGTTGAGTCCCCCCCATTTTCAGCTGTGCAAAATGAACAGATGACTGGAAGGTGTTAACTGTTGCTCAGGTGTTTCCTTTTGCATGGATTTATCACATATAAAAGAGCAGCCAGTGTCTAGTCCTAGATTTAGCCTTTGTTTTCATCTCTGAAGATTTAATTTGGAGTCAGAGGTATACACCATCTTAAAGAACTGAGTGGCTGAATATCGACTAATCTGTAAACTGAGAGGAAGGATAGCACAGAAACTGGGTATATTAAGTACAGTGGTTTGGAAAGTCTTGAAAAAGAAAGAAACCTCTGGTGGAGTAGGAAATAAATACCATACTGGTAGGCAATGGAGGACAACTACAGTTGATCACAGACAGATCCTAAGAGCTGTGAAGAAAAACCTTAAACCATTAGTCAGTGAGCAGTCTCCAGAGGGCCAGTGTGAAAATATTGCAAGAATTGAAAGGCCAGATTAGAATTAGCCAAAGTTTTTCTGGACAAATGAGACCAAAATAAACCTTTTCCAAAGTGATGGAAAGCAGGAAGTATGGAAACAGGAGGGAACAGCCTGGGATCCAGAGCCCCTCCCCCATTTCTAGGGGTGCCAAAAATTGTGACACATGCTTTTGAGAAAATGTTTATTTTTTCATAAAGATTTTTTTTTTAATTGAATAATTTTACCTCAAATTTTTAGATTTCTCATGTTTTCAGTGTACAGTCACGGTGATAAACAAGACATTTTCTCTTTTTTTTGCTCATTTTTACCAAGGGTACCAGTAATTCTGGAGGGCACTGTATCCACAAAACATGATTTTAAGAGATTTTCTTTTGTAAAACTCTCAGTAATATATAAGCTACAAAAGAGAAAGGTAATGTTATAGAAAAATAATCCTATAGTGATTTCATCAGTTTCATTTCAGGCAAAGACCAGCACAGGTTTCTGCTGCAGATTGGGGTAGAAGTGAGAACTGCTCCTTGCTGTCGTGTGCGTGTGCACGTGTGTACGTGTGCACGCATTGGGTATACCACTATGTATTCCCTGAATACAGGAAACTCACCATAGAATCAACTCCTACTTGCCTTCCTGCTTCCGTTGTGGTCACTTCATTTAAGTTGGGTTTTGTTTTGGTGAAAAGTAGAACAAAACCAGATCCCTAAAGAACTATTTTTTCTTTGACCAGTCTTGAGCGTCACGCCTAAACCTGCTAATCTTTTCTGACACATGGATGCTGCTTAACCATTTTTTTTTAGAATGAAACTGTTGATGTAGTTGCTTACTAAAACCATGCATAATTGAGTGAATTCAGCTAAACAGGTAAACAGGGATGAATTGTTCACCAAGATTAAACCTAAAATGGGTGTAAAAATAAGTTGAGTTTGATCTACAATGTCTGAGTTTTGACCATGTGATATTCTTGTGATTGTTAATGCTTAGCTTTTGTTTTTGAGCATTTTTGAATGCATGTTTCATGAAAACTAGAAAATGTACCCTATAAATCTTGAAGTGAATTCTCTTGTGCAGTTTATCAGAGGATTCACATCATTAGAAAGACATTTTCAAGGAGAAACACCTCTGGAATTTACATAGCCAAATGAAACTCCGCAGTTAAGAAGGCTGTCATATTTTTGTACTCAAGTTGCCTTCTTGATATTTGTTGAGTTCTACAAATGAGCTCAATTGCAGTCTACCACTGCCCCAAAAGAGCACTATGCCTGGTCAAAACTCTGCTAAACTATTTATGATTCATTTTATTACAATGAATGAGGAAATAAGAAACGTGATTTTGAGAAATGTGATTTTTTTTCCAAATAAAAAAGCACAAATTGCACAGTGATACTCAGGAAGTTTTTGTCTGCAGGAATATACATTTTAAAACCACAAGAAGACACCACTTTAAGTCATGTCAACAGGGTGCAACATTTTCTCTATTTATTCTGAAAAGGATAAAATTCTTTGGAATCTAAAGGACAATACACGCAGTAGGGTTGTGTACATGCTTATTTTTTTCGCAGGGGGAGTGTAACTGTTAGCAGGCGGTTCATAAATGTTTGAATAGAAAGTAATTATAAAATTCTAGTAGCGGTTAAATATTTTTAGGATGCTGATTCAATGTGTGACTTTAAGTTTATAGTCTAAATCAACATGGATGTATGATTATTTTGTAGAAGCCATCCCAGACACTGGCTTGGAAGAAAACCGGAGACATCTACTAAACATTTATACCTGTGTAAAGACATATCATTGTACTAATTGTCTGTCATGTTTGTGTTGTTAGTCATTTGTTGTACAGCTTTAATTACTATGAGCCTGGATGGAAACATTTGTACACACACCCACGATGTAAATGGTAATGCCCTGTGTTTTTGAGCGGTGACTAATTCTGAAGCCTTCATAGATTTGTGCCATTTGTGATTGCAAAGTCTATATTAGTTCCAGTTCTTACAATTGCATAATAATTAAATACAGCTGTTGAATAAGTGGTATCCCTTCTCTTGATTTATTTTTCTAAAAGCAGCCACAAGTATGTTGCCTTCATGAGACACAATAATGAGCTTTTACGAAGTGGGCTCATGATCGGCAAACTGGACTTTGTCGTGCTACAGTTTCTTGCACAAGAATGCATACATACCAGGGTTTTCCCTACCATAGAAAGGCTTAGGCGCAGCGCCTAAGTGATTTTGCGGAGCGCCTTAAGCCGAATGAACGTAAAAAGGCATTTAGGCGACGTATCAGAATGAATGTATGGTGATGCGCTGACAAAAAACAAAAAAAAAAACGGAGAGGTGGCTTTATGGTTTTAAACACTGCGCTATGATGGCATTATAAATAGAAGTGGGTGATTGACAAGCGTTTTTATGCATGGTAGGTTCAATGCATTTACAGAATATAGCGAAAAGATATCTCGATTGAACTAACGTTAGTATGTAACGTGGCTTGGTAGATAAACAAAGTTAGGTTGTGTTCACACGTAACATCTTTTTCTGGCGAAAACCGCTAGTCAAAGCGTTTTTTCATATATTAAAAAACGCTGTTCCAAAATATAGTTGAGAGCGCCTAAGCCCTCTGAAAACCTAGAGAAAACCCTGAATACCTAAATATTAATTTGTACTGCACAGCCTACACCTAGAGTGATTGATCATTTGTCCATATGCATCCCAAAATATAAAAGCCTCCAGAACTGTCCAGTATATAACTTGTTCCCTGTCTTTTTGGAAGAGGTGCACTAGTCCAAATTGGCAGTGGTCCTTTGAGTTTTACACTTCACAATTTTTCTTTTATTGCTGTGACTCAGGACTGAGAACAGATTACTTCAATTCAAGGTTTAATCCTCTTATTTTATGAGGTCCACTGAGATGTAACAAACAGTCAAAAAACGACACCACAGACAACAGAATACTTCAACTAGTAATATATGCATTTGTCCATACATTTTATTATAAAAATAAAATACAAATGAAGATGGGTAAAGAGCAGAATTCTGAACTGTAGTATTGGACTAAGATACACTTTGTCCTTTTCCAATGAGGTTTAACATCTGTTTTTGGATTTTTTTAAACAAAGAGCATAGAAAAATATATCACTTCAATTAAAACAGTCCTTAATAAGCACATAAACAATTATACTATGCTTTGAATTGCAAACAAATGCTCAGAGACTGGTTACAAGTGAAAGACTACAGAGATTGCCATCTGCTAGGTACAGACCAGCACCCTCCTTAAAGAGAACTTCCTGGGGGTTTTGAATGGTATTTCAGTTTTATTGCACATTTTTTATTTGCCCAGACCATTTTTTGTGCAGTGAAGGACTCTTTAGATACCAACATAGGTTTCTGACAACCAGCTGCCTTTCCAATGGCTGGCATATAGAGAACTGTGGTCTAGCACAAGAAAATACACTACAAACAACTCAAGAGCAGCTTGTACCAGTGTTATATTTCCAGAGGATGTACATAGGCACAGATTAATTTTATAGCATTTATTCACAATTATAAACATAAATATCAGTGTTCATATTGTCCTAGCATTTCTTTCCTTGCAAGTTGCATGCGCTACAGGAAATGGTTCCAACAGAAGGTAAAATTGAACATATTCTTTGTTTCTTTAGACATATACAACCTCTGGAGACATAATGTCAAAGCACAAGCCTAGTTATTTTAAGTGTATTTTCTTGCTTTACATCACAAACCCTCGAATGCTCTTGCAAAAACTTTGAAGTCTGCAGGTTGTCCGACTGTTGTAAAATGTATTTCATTGCACACAAAATTGTTAGGGCCTACTGAAAACAGCCCAGGTCCAGTTCCTATCCCTGGTGCATTTCATTCAGATCTCAGTCACTGTACAGGGGACACCAGAGTATAACAGCTGTTTTAATTGTGTATTTGGCTTTGTTACGGGACCTCATAAGACTTTCCAAAGTTGTTTTAGCTCACTAAGATGGGTGCATTCATAACCAAGATTTCGACTAAGAGCAGACATATACACGCCCCTAGAAAAGGAAACTGTGGGACACAGGTTGCTGTACAGCGACATGCTTTTTACAACTTGTTACAACAAAGTTACAGTCATTTAGCTATATAGTGGATAGCCACACTATCAGTCCTTATAAGGATCATTATTTGGTGGAAGCCAGTCGAAAACATGATTGTCTGCTTGGATGTTTCCAGCTTTGTCATACGCTAAATTGAAAATAGAAGCTCCAAACCTGACAAACAAGGCAAGGGATAGAATGTAATTCCCACAAAAGAACATCAACAACATTCTGGCTTTCACTGTTCTCCCCACTCAGGATACAAAAGAACTATTTTTTAGTCAAACATTTACGAAGCACACAGAACAGAATTATGGAAATAGGTAGTTTTATTTAACAGGTAAGCTTAGCACTTTCTTTGAAAAAAAGGAGTGCACACCCCGACAGTGCAGTTTACCAACTGCATTGAGAATAGTATTGCTTCTGCTGACAACTAGTGAAAACCGTTACATAAAAAGAGGACATCACTGCAGCATACACCAAAGGATCAAAGTTGTTGCATAGCTAAGTATGATACAGTACTGAGGAATATAATGCAACAACCCAGATAAGTGGTCAAGAAGACAGGGTGGATGGGTCATATGAGACTGGATGCTGTCCTCAGGGCGTAAGGGCAGAGAGGAATTAGGGGCCAGTGGTAAGTGTGTCTTGAGGACCCCAGGGTTGAGGTTAATTTTACAGTGACTAAACTGACAATTATCCTGCCCACAGTGAGCTGATAAATTCACCACAGAAATTTACATACGTGAAAAGCTGAAACTAAAGCTCAGGGGAAAAGAAGGGCCAAGACAGATAATGAATGTAGAAGGACACTGCCCCCCTCCCCTCTACGGCTGCCTGAACTTTTTGTAAGATGGGATTCCTGAGAACAAACACATGGGACTATGGGGCAATGGTTCAACAGAGCACAGGAGAGGGGACTGAACCACACGTACACTAAATCATATCACATCAACAAATAAGGAAACTGACACTCACATAACAAAAATCACTCTCGCTTTAGTACAA
This sequence comes from Anguilla anguilla, assembly GCF_013347855.1. Lineage (NCBI taxonomy): Eukaryota > Metazoa > Chordata > Actinopteri > Anguilliformes > Anguillidae > Anguilla > Anguilla anguilla. Next base: position 30,406,705 of record NC_049210.1, on the reverse strand, counting down.
AAAAAGACATTCATCACTTGCGTGTCTCAATGTTATATTGACATTTACAGTTTTAGAGAAAAATAAAATAACAATTTCATTTGCGCTAAATAGCCCTTAGTTTTCCTTTTTTTTTTTTTTTTGCTGGTGGAACATGTTTAGGCCAGAAGACATTTCAATGTTTCTGACTATACTAACCATTTATTTTCAATAACCAAATAGCTTAATCCAGCCACACTGTCTAAGCACAATCAAACCAACTTCACAAAAACCAAATGCACTGATCATGAAATAAAGTTTTTTTCACCATTGCCAAATGCGCAAAATATTCAACAAAACAGGAAATGGTGATTTCTGGATGATCATAGTTGAAGCATAACCAGTTTGGTCGAATTGTCCTGAAGTAAAATAAAACTACTGGAAGACACATTGTCCCAGTGATCTGCCATTAGGCTTAATCGTTTAAAGCTGGAGTTATTGCTGCACAGACTGAAATCCTCTCGTAAAGGGACAGGTGTTGATCTTAAAGAGACAGAACTGAGGATGCATGCTGTCAAAGGTCCTGGTGCATCATATTTATGGGCACAGGTTAGGACAAAGCTGTTCTTAACATGGAACCACCACCAACTGCATGTGAACACGTCTACTCTTCTTCTGTGAACATATAGCTATGGGGCCACATTGTCAAACCAACGGAAAGAGAAAATCTCACCGAGTCTGTTTATCCACCAGTTTACTGTTTGGGTTTCAACCTCTCCCCTCAAACCTTGGGTGATTTTTATAATCATCAACCTAACCTTTGTAAAGGGACCTTTGATCGCGGATGCAGCAGCCAGAACTTTTGCCTGGATATTTTTGCAAGTCAATATAAATATGTGGCCGCTACATGTTTTCCAGGAACCCTCAAAGACAGCACAGTGCCTCATGATTGACAATAAACGTGCCTGTAGAAAATGGAAGCCGCCCAGTTTCATTTTCATGAATTCTATGAGTTTCTGGCTGAGCATGTCTCGGGTTTTGCCCAATGTAATTCACCTTTTTTCCTCATTTGAAAATGAAACGAAGACAAGCCACCACAACATAAACACAAGTAAATGCTAACTCGGTGACAAAGCCGCAGTTATTTTTTCAAACAACTAGAATGCTGAGCTTATTCCAAGCACTACATATTTTCACAGCACAGCACTTTCATTTTCCCACCAGCCAGCTCTACTGATCTGCTCTGCTGCAGAGCCAGACGACCACAGTCCCGAGTATCACAGCTGAGTAGCAGCCTTCAGAGAGAACTGAGAAACCTACAATGCAGCGGCACTCCCCTGAAGTAGGGCTTCCTAAGCCTGCTCTGCAGCATGCAGCTGACAGGCTGGTCTTCGCAGCCACCACACTACAAGCCGCAACTTGTACTGTTCTCTCGTTTCTCACAATCACCTGTCAGTAGTCACGTACGTACGCATCACAGGCCCAGTGCATATTGCATCACCAGTGCACTGTAGAACCAACGGGAGTAACCTGAATATTTGAAGCGTGGTTGATTTGAAGCTCATGCACGGAAAACAAAGGGGCAACCATAGTGGTCAAGCCCTGGCCGCGGCTCGGTGGTTTACGCTACAGGTGTTCGGACTCTAATGTCCGAGATGAGATTCGGCCGGTTCCCCCAAGCAAATCTTTCCACCCTCAATGCACCCAATCTCCTCCATGCTTTGGGTTTCACCCCTCTGGTCTGTCACCTTAAAAGTGGTATTAAATTATATTTGTACAGTCCTGGGGTTGTTAAATGGTGGCCTCAGAAATTCAGATATCCCCTGAATTTCTGAGGCCCTCCCGTTTAGGAAAGCCAATTTCTGTGAGTCTGTGTTCTATGCCGCAACACTGGCAAATATATGAGCTCTCCTCCCAAACATGCGATGCCAAGCCGCTTCTTAATTTAACTGCAGTTCTCCAGCTAGTACACACATTTTGTCCAAGGAGGACATTTGACAGGCATATTGTAGGCACCAATCCCAGCAGGAGGTGGGTGGGATTCATTGGTGTGTGATGAGACGAGCATGTCCCACAGGCTGTGATCCCCGCCTTCCCAACAACACTCTGGTCAGTTGTGCCAGCCGAAACCTGCACCGGTAGAAACCGTATCAAATGCCCGCCTGTGTAGCCTGGTCACACGACAGCCTTAACAGGCTGAGCTATCCAGAAGTGTCCATGGAAAAAGCAACATGGTCACACTGCACGCACAACCAAGAAAAATCCCTTGAGCTTTGGGAAAACCTGCTCAGAATGGAAAACACATCGGAACCAAAAAAACAAACCTTTTTTTCCTTAAAAAAAAAAAAAAAAATTCACAGCAGCCCAGACAAGGGCATTGTTGCTTGAAAAGACCATTATATCAGTATCAGTCAAGGCAGAGAAAACAATAGTAATAATAAGGCATACAGTGATAAAGCAGCAATGCCTCATGCAGCAAAAAAAAAACCTCTAATCTGATATCATAAAGCACTTTAATTTGTGAACCCAACTTGAGTTCATTTCACCAACTAAAAGTACAAGAATAACTAGAATAATAATATTCTTTCCATTAGACCCCTGAATCCTACTCTCCCTATAAAACTCGTCTCCATCGGTACACAGAAGTCCAACAGTCTAGGCACTCATTTGAGATACGGAATTTTGAAATTATAGGCTTACACCAACTGTAGGTTGACACCGTAGGCCACCTCATTTGCAGGCTCCATTACACACAACCACCTGGGTGGGGGCTGGTTTCTTTCGCATAATGTCACATGCCCAGTGTCTGAGTGCAAAATATAAGGAGAGTTTTAACTGCACTGGGGGGGGTGACATTTTGCAAACCCAAACAGCAATTCACATCATGGAAAACAGGTGCAGCAAACCAAGCCTCCAGCACTGACATCTGTGCCCCATTTCACCCCAACAAAAAACAAAACCTACCAATTAGTGACGCTCACTGACAAGGTTTATAAAATTACAAAGGAAAATAAATTTTAAAAAACTCCTCTCCATTTTAAATTCAAGCTTAGCTTGTGTTTTTGGTTATTAACATCAAATGTGGATTGGGAGTGGAATGAGTCGTATTTTCAGAATGAAGCTTGCCCAAGTGTAAGCATGGGTGTATAGTGCAAAAAAAGAGTTCAGTCCTTTCCTCAGTGTCTTAATCCTACATCCCCTGCCCACCTGCTCGTCCACAGCATCTCTTTCACAAAGTCACTCCTCGCCTCTCTCCAACCACACGATTCCACTGAGTATTTCACCTATGGCTTTTCACTCAGGTTCACACCGGATAAAACCAAGGTGACCATATTTGAGACTCAACAGCTACTGAGCCCCAGGGAAAATGCAGAAAAAACATTGCAATTAAATACACCAGCAACAGCATTTGCATTTTCACCATCGTTCCAACGAGTATCATAATGAAGCGATACAGCCATCTGATAGGCTGATGGACTGCGCGGCTCAGCTATCGTCACAGAGTGATAAGTAACGAAAACAATGACGGAAGCACCTTTCCTTCGCCTTCCTCAAGCGCAGATGCTGAAGCCACAGGTGGTGTTCCTCAGACCAGGCCTCCTGCATGGTTACTGCCAGTAGGATGGGGCTGAGAGGGCTGAGAGGGCTGCACTTTGTGCCCGTTGGCATGGCGCTCGGAGCAGCAGTCCCCACAAGCTCCCTGGCCCGGTGTTCCCTGCTCTCCGTCCTCCTCGTCCATGTCCAGCCGGCACACGCACACCTCGATCCCTGAGTCGCCCGTAACGTGCCTCCGCCGGGGCCCGGGCTCATCCTGTTCTCCTCGCTCATCCCCCGCAGGCGCTTCGGGCCGCCTGGCCCCCACCTCTGACTGGCACGCTCCAGCCGCTACTGCCGGTGAACCCGAGGTCTGCTCCGCCCCTGGCTCTTCCTCCATGGGCGTTTCCATTATCACGCCCGCCGCAGGGAAGGCAGCCGGCAGCAGGATTGCGGGAAGAGTCACAGTTGGAGCCTCAGAATAAGGCGGGGGAGGAGTCGGGGGGTGATCAGCAACCTCTTCATAATCTGGGAGTTTGAAGTCTGTCCACAATCCTAATGATGAGGAAGCAGAAAAAGAGAATTCCTTGCTAATAAAATTTTTTTAAACCTGTTGGATGCCACACATTTCAAAATACAAGCAGCAAGATTCATTATTTGTCTGAATAATATGCCAGAATTCACAAACTTTACACAACATTAATCCAATTTTACTTTAAGTGCTAATTAGAGCATACAGAAGCTGTTGCTTAGCTGGCAAACTGCAAAATAGGACAGAAGCATCTCAGAAGATGATGCATTCTAGTGCACACACTACCAAAGTACAAAGGTCAGTACAGTGACAGGACGGGGTTACAGTGATTAGGCATTCCAAACAGTTCTGTCCACCTGATGAGAAAGCTGGTTGTGTACTTGATACGAAGACAAACTCAGCCGAAATCGAACCACAGCAAAACACGGTGCCGCATATAACTGTGTGCATACTCACTGCAGCTTTACAACTGTCCGTTTAGTGACACTCCAGCTTCTTTAATTTAAGTGAGGCAAGATAGCCTATATTGTTTGTAGTACAGTAATTGGCGTCATTTTGATATCAATACTTTTAATGGCAGGCCTAGATTTTGCCAGTTTGAATGAATGAGTTATAGACAGTGCTTTGTGTGAGCAACTTGGCATTTTTGTATGTTGAAAATGTGTTTTTTATGAGACTGAATTTACCACAGGTGGACTCCAATCAAGTTGTAGAAACATCTCAAGTATGATTAATGGAAACAGGGTGCACCAGAGCTAAATTTTGAGTGTCATAGCAAAGAGTCTGAATATTTATGTAAATGTGATATTTCAGTTTTTTATTTTTAATAAATTTGGAAAAATTTCGGAAAATTCTAAAAACCTGTTTCCGCTTTGTCATTATGGGGTATTGTGTGTAGATTGATGAAAATAAAAATGAATTTAATCAATTTTAGAATAAGGCTGTAATGTAACAAAATGTGGAAAAAAGTGAAGGGGTCTGAATACTTTCCGAAGGCTCTCTATGCAGTCCTCACATTTTAGCAAGCCCAAATGCATGAGACGTTGATTGAAAAAAACATGTACTGTGCTGCCTGCTTTCATAAATAAAATACTAGCAATAAAAACCTTGCTTCCATAGTGCATCCAATTTTTGTTCAAATTTCCGATCAACAGCAGTTGGATGCGTGATGTCGTAATTACAACTTCTGAACTTGAAAGTGGAAGCTAAGGAGGAGCACTTGCAGGCAAAAAAAAAATAGCCGAAGTTCGGTTCCACAGCAAGTATACGCCCAGCTTAATGCCTTTGTCTCAAACACAGGTAAGGAGGTGGAGTCAGCATGTGGGGGGAAAGAGTCACTCACGGGGATTATGGGGTGGGGGCAAAATGAAGGAGCTTGAGGCACCCTGGTAGGCCATGAGGCTTATCTCTCTCTGCCGTTGCTCCTGCTGCAGACGCATCTTCACCCGCCGGTGGCGGTATGCACAGCAGCAGCTGAGCATAATGATTAGGGTCCATACCAGCCAGAACCCTGAAATGCAGAAAAGCTCCAAGTGGATAGTGCCCTTATGCACTGATTGGGGACCAGTCATGTTACTCCAAATCCTGGTTAAAACTGCCTAAGAAATAGTGACTATCTTCACTCAGAAACAAAGGCTGACACAAGTCTAAACCTACAACAGTCTCTATAAGAACACAGTAGATATGTATATGTGCCATATTCACAATCAGATATAAAGTAACATACCAGATGCTAAATTAGTGGCCATTCATTTGTGCATGAAGCAATAATAGTGTTATTCTATGTTTAAAAAATAAATCAAACATGATCATTAGTTGGGCGCACATTACTGATAAAGTCAACTTTGCAGAAAAAGCGAGAGAGAGAACGTACACCACAGCTCATAGTAGTAAGTGCAGCACTCCATCTCTCCGCAGCAGTAGCCCATTTCACATCGATATTTCTCATTGTTCACTCCAAAGCATAACTCTTTCCCCTGGAAACAGAAACAAAATGAAATGTAAGGGGCGAAAGTACGGCAGTTAGAAATTGACTCGGAACCGCAAGACGTAGCCTAATAATAAAAATGAAACTTTTGTAGCACGTATGTTAGAGGTTTAACGTAGCTGTGTGTAACGTTCATTTTATTCATGTACCTATTTGATATGATTCAATTCGTTGTGCTGTAGTGTTAAACGATCAATGTGCGCCAGAATTATTACTCTGATTTAGCTAGACTAACTATAGGGAGCTCATTTTCCGCTTCAAGTACCAATATACCACAAGTAGGCTACCACTTATTTTCAGCCATGAAGTAGACGTAATCATACACTATATGAAAAGCGGTAGCAAATAATGGTAACGCCTATAAATAAAAACTGGTAGCTAAGTGAGCAGAAAATGAAGCTAGCAAAAACGTTAGGCTATCGTTGTCAGGTAGAGCTAACGTTAAGCAAGAAAACTAACTAGACTAGCTAGCGAGCTAATATAGCTACATATCGATAGCTATAACAACAGATTACTTCCACCTAAAAAAAACTGCATATGCTAGGTAACATAACTCAATACTTAGCTAGCTAGCTAGGATAAAAAATAAATTACGGAAACCGGTAGTTGGAAACATTGTAAGTAGCTAAATAACGTTAAGTAAGCATTAACATTACTTTAAATAATTCGACAACCAGTTAGTTGTTAGACGCAGGATAACTGAAGTTATGCTAGCTAGCCATGACTTTATCCCGGCGATTTCAAAACAAAACAGACACTAGCGGGCCTTCTTACAACTGTGAACCACGGGCTGAAATGTTCACTGTACCCGACCCCGAAAGCGATGCCCCCGTTTACCTGTACCAGACACATCCCTGTGTAAAGCAGATAGAAAATAGGTCGTAGCGTCTTCTCCGACATCTTTCCTGGGTTCAGGTCCACAAAACTGCGACTGATATACTGCTACAAATCAAATAAAATTATTCACTTTATTCTTACTTTTACAGTACCTACATGTTTTCCACACAAAAAAGCTAGCTAGCTAGCTCCCTTCCTTCCTTCCTTGATAAGGCTATGAACACACCCCGAGTTTGTTGCTAGCTAGCTAATGTTAGCAATCTAACGAGCTGGTTAGCAACTAAGTTAGCTAAACTGCCATTGGAGGGCAGCCAGCAGTTGAAGTTGTGAACATTGTAACTAGCTATTGGATTTTTTGACCTCACGTTACACATACATGTAAAGCGACAACTAATTAGCGAGACTCTGTTTTGGTTATACTTTACATCCGAATTTTAAGACAAATCTGAACTTAGATAGCAAACTGCCTTCTTATCCAAATTCCTCGTGTGCTTAAGTGATGGTTACCTTCAAATGTAGCTTATATTTCACAAAAGATTTCAGTTTAGCTGCTGCATTTTAAATTGGCCCAGTTTTGCGCAATGAAGGACAGATAATTAGACTACGTTTCTTAAAAGAAAACTTAATCACTTCAGAAACGGCAGTAAAAACTTAATAAAACATAACTGTAGCAGCCTTGTCCCCAATTTGTTTTGCTAGCAAACTCATCTATGTGAAGTCTGTTAGTCTAGGCTACAGTTAAGTTCTCTCTCCATTTAATAATTGGGGATCTGTTCTGACATGCAAAAGTATCATATTTTAGACAATTATGTTTTAGTGGGAAAAAGTTGTCCAAAACTCCAAAAAAGCAATCACTTTTTCAATCACAGTTTTTTTTTTACGATTGCTTTGACTCATTTTGCACATCAGAATTTCAATGTACAAAACTCAAAATGCAAAGTGCCGAACTGACTTTCAAAATTCATACTCTAAGACGCTACATCCTATGCTGACATACAAAGTGCAAAACTACAATGTGCCAAACTCTAAATCATATGCTCCATTCTCAGAAAACAGCCACCTAATATTACAACAATGTTCAAATGCTTATTACTACAAATGCAGATCACTAAATCAATTCAACAGGTGTTTGTAGTCATGTCTCAGTACTTCCAACAACCTTGCCCAGGTGAGTAGCATTGCAACACAATTGATAATCTCTTCACCACTACATAAAAGGCTGCGTAGAAACCTGAATGGCAGTTTCTGACAACATGGAGCAGGCCGGTGAGGCTGAGGTTGGTAACGAAGGACAGGGTCGTGACCCTCTGCTGGGGGCATACAACTCCGTGTGCCTCATTCATTTTCTGGATGGGCTGTACAACTGTCTCGTACAGCCAACTGCTCAGATGGTGTTCATCATTGTCTGGGACAATGTAAACTCCCATCGTGCATTGGCTGTGCGAGACTGGTTTACAGCCCATCCAGAGTTCCTATCAAAATTCCTTCCACCTTACTCCCCCTTTCTGAACCCCATCGAGGAGTTTTTCGTATACCTTCCACCTCGGCCTTCCACGTCGGCCTGGAGGTGGAAAGTATACAATAGGCGTCCATATAAGCATGCAACGCTCCTTCAGGCCATAAATGAGGCATGTGATGACATTACAGCCAAGCAGTTCCAGGGGTGGATAAGGCACTCTAAAAGATTTTACCAGCGCTATCTTGCCAACGAAGACATCACATGCGACGTCGACAAAATTCTGTGGCCAAATGCAGCGGAGAGGCAAAATGCTGCTTAAGCACCGAGAAGCAGTTGTTTTTTTTTAACTTTACAGTAGAGTTTGTTGTTACTGTAACTGTTTTTGCTTTTACTGTTGCTTTTGTTTTTATTGTACAATACAGTTGAGTTTACAGTACTGCATTACTGTATGATTTTTCTTTAATGGTTAAACTTCATATAATCTAATCTAATATTTTGTTTGTCTTTCATAAAACACAAGTGTTATACTGCACAGGGGATCACAGGGGATGCTTTCTGTACATAATGTCAAGTACTTATGAGGAAATGACCATTGCATAGTCTTTTTTGCTAACAAGTATGTTGTGTTTGACCGCATTATTTGATAATGGCCGTTGTATTTGAAAATGCACCGATAATTAAACTTCAACGATGAACATATCCACTGTTCTGACACTATGATAAACTTTAGCATGAAATACAATCTAATTTGGTTCAGTTGTTTCTATTGTGCATGCTATATATGATTTTGAGCCCAAGATTAGGAGTATAGCATTTTGCGTTATGACCAAAGAATACTTTCAAACTCTTTTTTGATCAGAAGGATTTTGTGTTTGGCAGCATTATTTGATGATGATTGTTGTATATTGAAAATGCAGCAATGATTTAACTTCATTGTTTGAAATATCTAATGTTCTGGTGCTGTGATAAACTTTTGCATATAATATTCCCTGATTTGACACTGGTATTTTTATTTTGCATGCTTTATTACATTTTGAACCCAAAATGAGCAGTATAGCATTCTGTGTTAAGAGTTTTGCACATTGAAACTCTGTTGTGCAAAATGAGTCAAAGCAATCGTAAAAAACTGTAATCTATTTAAAAATTAACCTAATGGAAAAGGGAACGTTTTGGATTGATTTTTCTCACTAAACGAGAATCTGATAGGTAAATAGGGAATAGGTAAATTCCCACCTCTTCAGGCTGCACCTCTCCCCATCCCTCCCTTCCCCCCTGTAAATGACTAAACTTAGGGTTGTAACTAGGCAGCTGTCTCATAGGTGACTTAGTTGATGCGCCTGTCTTAACGACTACTTATATTTTTTTTTTTTTTTTTTTTTCCATAGATTGCGTTGTTGCCGTTCTCGTTGTTAGTGTTGATCAGTTTAACCATCAGGGTCCAAGTTGAACTATGCGGTTGTTCCCTGTACTTGGACCGGTACTTCTCTCTAGGGGTTTCGTCATACTTGTTCCTGGTTATGGTTATACACTTTGTTGTACGTCGCTCTGGATAAGAGCGTCTGCCAAATGCCTGTAATGTAATGTAATGTAATAGATCTTCCTAGGTCCAGTCACTTTTTTGCGGAGGGCGGCGGTCTTGGTACACTGACTGCAGAAAAAACCCGCTAGATAATCCTAACGAGAACAGTCGATTGTCAAGTGCATAGACGTAGGCTTCGTTGGTGAATGGGGTGATTTGATTGACACATGGTGAAAATTAACTGAAATTTATAAAAGTGTTGTTCAAAGCTGCATCGAATTGAACCGTGGTAGTGACAGCAGCAGTGAACTGGCAAAAGCGGTAGTAATTGGAATTACAGTGAATTGAATTGATTAAACTACTAGAGAATAAATGTCAAGATCAGATACAATGATAAAATGATCTGTAAATAACTTTTTTTATCACGAGGGGTTATTTAACTTGATAGCTAGCGTTAACACTTAAATATTTAATTGCATTTTATCTCATGCAACGTTTAATTTGGTTGCATTTTTTTTGATGCAATATTATTTGATTACGATTTAATTGATTCAGCATTCATTTAATAATTTTTTTATTTCCATCCCTCATACAAAAGGCTATCCCATCCATGATATGATTCTGTTTGGAAAATATAACTCTTCTTAAAAGCCACTAGAGGGCACCAAATTTCCATTATTCCCCTAAAAAAATTCTCTCACAGCAAGCAGTTGGCCAAGTAACGAGACTGAGGAAGATGTGATTATGTGATTTAGCAATTGGTGGATTCTAACAGATTTGATGGTATATATAACAATTAGAAAGGTTTGTTCAGTATTTCACAGTACAGAGTCTGAGAAGATTATCATTCCTCTGCAGGTTTGTAAAAGCAAGCTATTTCCATGCTATAATGGCCTTTCAACACAAAAAAAAAAAATGGTTGTTGGTGCTGTTTTTCATTTGTGTGTATACATTTTCCCCTTGAGTCAGTATCTGAATACCCACCACTGACTGGCTAATTTAAATAAATGCGAAATGATTGCTTTTACCAGAAATTATACCTCTAAATGCACATTCAAAGAGATAATGCTAACATCTGACATTCTTGCATATAATAAATCCCTTAAAATGCCCTACCATTCAGTTACGAGAATCTCCACCTTGTTCATCGCGAAAGCAATTACATTTTTTCCTCCTTTCTTTGAGCCAGTCCTCTATACTAAGGGACTACCTAAATCTATGGTACGTGCATAGTCTCTTTATTTAATGGGATTCTTGACACAAGTGGAATCCATATAGTCCTCATCACACAAACATGCTTATGGATATTAGTGACAATAAAACAAAATGTTTATGGCCTTCACTTTAAATATTCACTCAAGTGAGGGTTTCCAGCGTGAGTTCGCACTGAGTCTTGACAATAAATAGATTTCAGACCCTGCTTAACAGCTCTTAAATGGCCAGCTTAATGGCATTTTCATCATTCCAACAACCCCAAGGTGATGCCAGGAAGAAGATGCAATGGATTCACTCTCTGGATCCAGGCTGATATTCTGGTTAGTGGATCAAGCACAAGCCTTTGCTAGTCTTTAGTGATGGGGGACTGTGTGATAATGCTTTGTCTGTGGTTTATCATACTTAAGAAGATTTTTGTTTCATTTAAAAAATGACTTCAATACGATAATTAGGGCCCAGTTAAAATCTGAGGTTATTGTCTTCCATGTGTTTCAGTCCTGCATCATCAAGTAGTCCACATGCCCTATATTCCCAGCCGTGTTTCAAACAATCAATTAATAGCCTCAATAATTAAAGTATTTAATTAATTATTTAGTATGTAATCAGACAAATAAGAATGACCATGCAATGTTTATGTCTATTGACATTCATCCCATGATAGACTCAATTTACTGTATTACGCAACGCAGCAATCAATTAAAAATGTCAAGAGCGAACAAAATTGTTTTTCTTTGAGGAGGAGAAATGTTGTTTCCAAATGACCATCCTGCTTTTCAGTCTTACAAATATTATGATGTGAATAAACAAAACAATTTTTTTTCAGCAGGGGCATGTAAATATAAACAGGGATTTAATCATCATTGCAAGATGAATCAAATGCATGACATTTAAGCCATGTCTGAGTCAAATGCAACCAGTTTCCTAAAATCAAATTCAAATGCACAAAAAATGTTACTATGCCCTCTGCCACTGAGGTGTAATTAATGGTGTTTAGATAAACTGTATCTGCTAGAATCACTCTCAGTTCATTATTGATTGTACTAGCAATCATAACAGTGCTATTTTGAATCTGTGGATTCATCAGTGACAGCAAACACATTCTCAGCTGTTTTGACCTGCCTGATCTTTCAGAAAGTAGGATCACTGAGCTAGCTGGATAACTATGCTGAGCAAAGCCCAGAACAGCTCTTTTTACTTCAGCACATGTTCCAGATTTGGGAAGGTTCCAGGTTTTACTCAATTATTGAGCTAACTCTGTAATCCTGCTTCCTGAAACAGGTTCTTTGATTCTATTTTTATGCAAATCAGCAGTCTGTGGTAGATATTTCTTGTGTAGTTTACCATATTTTGGAATTGCCCATCTTTTTGAAACTTCTTCTTTTTTTGCAAATGCATGTAATTTGTGTGTTCCACTCTGTCAATAGGCATATCTGCACCTATAAATGCCTCCGTTAAATCATGCATTAAATCATGCTGTATCTCTCTGCTCTCTGCATAGTTCTTTTTCAGCAGTTTTGCCCTCTCCTGCATCTGTCTCACAAGGCTATTGTTTTATTCTGTCATTAGTCTTGATGCTATTCATGTCAGTATTCACTACCTCACTACCTCTACACTTACCTTTAACAGTATTTTATTGTTTTGTATTGATAAATACCTCATAATTAGCCCCTCATTGTATAATTAGTCCAGTGTATGTGGAGTATAACTGCTGAAATTTAATCACATGCCTGGGATTAACTCCAGGCCCTAAATAGGTATGGAGTATTTTCAATACCCTCTTATTCCTGGTCCGGGTTGCAGGAGGGGCTGGAGCCTATCCCAGCATACATTGGGTGAGAGGCAGGAATACACACTGGACAGTTCGTCAGTCCATCGCTCACACCAGTCACACACTCATACCTATGGGCAATTTAGACTCTCCATTTAGCCTAACCTGCATGTCTAACCTGAACTCTGGGAGGAACCCAGAATAGCTGGAGAAACCCCACGCAGGCACAGGGAGAACATGAAAATTCCAAACAGAAAGGCCCCAGTCCAGTATTGGACTAAATATGTTTTACCATTTATTTCCCCAGAATGTTGGTATAACATATACTGAAATAGGCATGCTTATTTAATTAAAGTTTAACATGGAAACAGTCTATAACATTATTATGCCTTTGATATTAAAATGTATGTATGTTGTACAATTATATAAAAGTGGAATTACATAGTATGATATAGGATGTTTTCACAAAGAAATTGCCACAAAGTGCTATGTGTGTCAGAGAAAATGATAACAGAATAATAAAATGTAAAGAATATTGAACAGTGTTGGGGATGCAAGGTAGCAATCCCTGGCTCAATATGGCGGTGACCCATAAGGCACACATAAATGTTCTTATTGATGTGATTAGTCAGAGCAGCAAGTTTGAAATCTCTGCAGATGTTTTATGAATTTACTTAAATTCTTCCACATTTGGAGCTCTGTAGCACCTTTTTTGTATTTCAATTGGTCTGATGGATTCTTGAGGACGTGTTCAATGTAAATACTAAGCTTCTCTGCCGGATTGCTGTAGTTACAAACTTTACTTAGGGTCCAGACAAGATGTAATAGTACTGGGCTAAAACAAAAACATACACCCACACCACCCCTTTTGGGATAAAATTGGACACCCTGGTTTAGACGTTGTCTGGACCATAAGTAAAGTTTGTAACTACAACTATAAGCAAAATTTTGCACTTCCATAGTCAAACTGTCAATGGGGAGGTTGAATTTTTGTTCAACCTTCAATTCTTGAAGAAATATGTTCCTATGAAGAGAAGCACGTAAATGCCAAATTTGGTGAGTCTAGAACAGGGATGTCCTATCTTAACTGAAAAAGGCCGGTGTGGGCACAGGTTTTTGTCTCAGCCCATAACTACATGCAAGTCACGTGATTCAACTAAAGCTCCTTTCACACATGGAACCCGCAACGTTGACAGGTTTAGTCATCTGGTTTATGTCTTCTATGCAGAAAAATTCTGTGTTGAGTCAGTTCACAAATGACATTATTGTTCCGGATAGATTAGATAAGACAGGACATCTACCATCCGAAGCAATGCAGGACAAATGTTAAGGTTATGTTTGTTCAGCCAGATTATTTAGCTGAATATCACTTTTTAGCAACAATGTAAATTCTACCAACACAACACAGTTGAACAGTGATAGTTTCAAGAAAACTTGTGATAACGTCTTTCGCCAATACAGTATAGCTCAATTATATGATCCAAAATAGCTAACCAAAAACCAAATACATTCCCAAATAGTATTTAAAAAATGCATTCCTTTAAATAAATACTTTCCTGAGAAACCAAATACTTTTTCAAACAGTATTTAGAGCCTTTTAAAAAGAAATTAAAATACAATACATTTAGGCTTCATACTGAATGGGGTATCCCAGAGTTCTTTGTACAATCTTTGTGAGTGGCCCTCGATGTGATGTCAGCGAGTTATAATACTGAGGGCACTCCAGGGGAACTATACTAGGGGCTAGGGGCTGAATTTAGATTATGGGCAAGGGTAGCCTATGCTGGTGATTTAAAACAACACATGCACTGCTTCTAATATACAGTAGCCTAAATGCCCGTACATGTCTTTGCATGGGTACAAAGTTTATTTGTACCCATGCAATGTACAGTTCCATCTTTTACATTTTGTAAGGTTAGACACCAATAGAATTCCGTCGTGCATATTCACTACCAATTAACAATGGAAATCGGTACAATTGGACTGCGTTCTCATCAAAATACTGTCCTCTAATTAGACAAAATGCTCAACTTTCAGGGCTGATAGGTTCCTACATATCCAGTGATTTTCAAGTCTTTCAACAGCTTGGTGCAATTGCGCATGCTGCACCACTGGCCTTATGTTGTGAAAGTATTTACAAATAACTCCATTAAATTAAACGTGCTGTATTTGAAAATTTAGTATTTTAAATGTTTTTTAAGAAATATTTGAAAGTAACTGTAAATACATGCAAATGCTCCTTAAATGTATTTTCAAATACATTTTGTAATTTAAATACTCAGTATTTGTAAATGCTGAATTTCAAATAATTTCTAAATAAGTATTTAAAAATAATTAAAATACTTTAAATATGTTGTCACATGCCAGTGTGGGAGAAAGATGTGGAAGTGCCGGGGAACACCATTGTCTGTCGCATGAAGAAAGAGAGAGCGCACCCCCACAAACATGAAATAAAATAAACAGACACCTTCACCCTCCCCCCTCACGGGTTCCAGGCAAAAACACTAAACTAAAACAACAAGCTAAAATAACAAAGACAAAAGAAAGTAAAACAGAGCGACAACTATTTCAGTTCCTCGCTCTGTAGCTGGACTACTTTCCAGCAGACCAGCTCCTCCAACTTTTCAGGGGGGGTATACTTTTTCCCTGTCTTGTTAAAAGAAACAAAACTGAAATTAATCAAAACTCAAATAAAGAAACTCGCTCTCGGTGTTAGCTCCCGGTCTCGGCCCCAAACTGTGGAGAGCAGCACACCTTTAAGCACCTGGGCTGATTAGCTAACACAGTCCAGGTGCGTGTGCTCTCCGCCAGCCGGCGCAACCGAAGCCAATCTGTGCCAAAAACAAAAGGTTTTACATAAGAACACTGCAGCCTTTTGCGTGCTTTATCCAGACATATCTCTGCTTTAGTTCACTCTAGAGCCATGGTGGAAGATTTCCACAAAACTTATTAGGTGCTCACCCAGCAAACTGGAGAACATCTTGCATAGAAAATTGATGGCGACACAGAAAATTGCAGGAGGATAGGATGCATATGTGAAAGGGGCTTAATTATCTAATCATAGTCTTCGATCAAGACTTTGATAAGTATAATCTGAAGTCTTTGTACTATAAACAAAACCAGTACCCACATCTGCCCTTTTTGGATAAGACTGTACACACTAAGGTCCTGCTTTATGAAGGAGGATTACTGATTTAGCTGGATAACTGCACTGAGTAAAACCCAGAACCCTCCCAAAAAAGGAACATGGACTTAAGTAAAAAGAGGGGTTCCGGGTTTTACTCAGCACAGTTATCCAGCTAACTCACTAATCCCCCTGGTCTGCACTCCAGAGCAAAAAAAATGGGCCAAGCCCAAAATGGCAAAAAATGGTCTTAACCACTTTTAATGGTCTTAACCACTAATCATTGGTCAGAAAATTAGCAAGAATTAAACAAATGCACTCCTGAGGCCTCCTGTGTCACCATTTACTCGTTTACTTTTGCTGCAGTGAACTGTTCAGGGAAAAGCTAGAAACATGGAAATTCACTTATACAGTAGAGAAATTAACATAACGTCAAATAAAAGAGTCATGTTTTGTATTTGGTTGCATATCATTTGCATGCCATGACTTCCTGATGTCTGTGACCTATCAACATCATCAGAGTCTGAATATCTTATTTTCAGGTTGTCCTATAAGCGATACAAAAACTCTTTGCATTTGAATGGATCTCTATGGGAATTGGGGGGTGGGACTAGATTCAGCTGTAAATTATGTTGATACAGTATGGAACACATTTGTTGACTAAATGGCTTTAAGTCATCAAGGGTCCAAGGTATCAAATGAGCCTCAAACTACCGTGCTGCTGCCAGATATGCAGTAGATACTACAAGCATAGTTTCTCCTGATTAATTTTCCTGTTGAACTCAATGGAAAAAATATTCAGGAGAAACAATGCTTGTTTCGTATCTAGTAGCAGGATTTTATGGAAGGAAACAAGTGACTCATTGTGACAAGGACATTTCTAATGTGATTTCTAATTTTACTGCAAGTTGTGATTAGCTAGCTAACTAAATGACTATTATGTTTGACAAGCTATCGAGCTGTCTAACTGCCTAGCTACAACTAGCCAACTAGTTGACAGAAGTTATAAGTGTATCTAGCTAACTAACTTTTCCAAACATTTGGTGGCACTCAGTTGTAATATGAGTAATTATAGCTAGCTAGCAGGCTAGCCACAACTTCGGACTGATTGAAAACCTACACTCTAAGTATCCTGCACTGTCAACCTGTGTTATTGTAGCTGCTTAGTTTTTAAGAACTAGATAAGAAGATAGACAGGTGACTTCTGAAATAAATAGAAAGGTGGTCTGTTACTCAGTAATTCGATAGTAGTCTAACGTAGACAGGTACTTTCTGAAGCCACAATGACCTTGCTATGGTTCCTAGCTATCCCTAGCCTGTGGTGAAGTGCTTTATTTGTGCTTTATATTTTTGGCTATGAATGTGCAATAATAAAATAAGAGCTTGTCACTAAAATGCAATATTGGCTAGCTTTCATTATTTACAGGAAAAAGTACAATATGCCCATTCTTCATATCATTTGAAAAGTTGTGAGGAATCTAGCCTACAATTAAAAGTTCTTAAAGAGAGGCAGTATACCTCCAGAATGCAAAGGAAAGACTCAAAGGCCTCTACTGGCAATAGACAAAGCCAGAGACACACACAAAGGAGAAAGATTATCATACTGGAACAGCTACTGCACTCACTCCTTGCTGATATCTGCACCTAGGTCAAGCAACACCACCCAGGGGATGGACTAGAAGTAATCAGCACAGCTAGCCGAGCAGTACCTCAACACCAGGCGGGGCACTGTTAAGTGACATCCATTGATGTCCAGAGAGAACAGGGATAAAGTATTCGGAGTTAACTCTTGTGGGGGGGGGGGGGGGGGGGGGGGGGGGTGAGGTGTTAGGAGGCAGTGGTCTGAGGGCCAAAGATGCTGAAAGTAGAAGTGACAAACAGTCTGTTACTACTGCTAAAGACCCATTAACCTGTTTTTCCTGTCAGCAGCCAGGGCATAAATTGTCTGTCTGTCCACTAATAAAACCTAAACTATCTAGCTATTGTTTTGTCCCAAGGGACAGGGCTGGCTAGGGGTACTGACTGTGCTTTGTTGGACACAAAGGGAGCACAAAGCAATTTACAGTGTGCAAAAAGAAATTAGCGCTAAAGCTGCATGTTCACCTTGTACTTAGTTACAGTTACAGTTGTTGAGTGATCAAAATAGATACATTTTTACAAATATGGACAGTCTGAGTGTTTGACTCAAAAAGTAGCAATCAGCACAATGGATAGCGCTCATATGTAAAAATGTGAGTGAAATGCACACAGGCACTGTTAAGCCTGAGCCCGACCCAAATCAATTATCATAGATTCTCAGCCCAAAATTGACCCGAGAGTCGGGTCGGGTTCAAGTCCTGATGGGCTCAGGCTGACTTTGAGAACTCTGTCGCTAATGGTACTGTATCCTGTCCTGGGGTCACTCGGCCCAAGTCAAATCTGGGATTGAAACATTGCCAAATATACAGTATGTGACAGTTTGTTTGAGAGGACATCTAAGGGGTTTCATAAATCATGCTGGCAGCATCATATTGAAATATTGTGGAGGCAACCATTGAACTGACAACCAGAGTTACGGTTAAAAATCTTCAGTCCTAACATCTTCACCATGTTGACATAATCTTGGGGAAGATTGCCAGAGCAGAGCTGACCCTCAACCTGGGCAAATAAAAGTAACCTGGGCAAATGCGAGTGGGCAAGAGAGGAAGCTCAATTCCTGGGGTACCAGCTTGGGAAGGGACTGATTCAACCAAAGGTGGATACAGTCAAAGCCATCAAGAGTAGCCCATGCTCATACACTAAGAAGAAGTGAGGTCTTTCATTATGAGGTACCACCAATTCATTCCTCAATTTGCCACCCCCATTAATTGAACATACCACTAAGACAGCTATAACCCTGTCAGGCTGTCTGCAGCATGTGAGGGAGCCTTCACCACCCTGAGGGAGCATCTCTGTTTTAAACCAGTCCTGAAGAGCCCAGATTTCAGTGCCAGGTTTCTGATCCAAGCCATGGGGATTAGAGCAGTACTCACACAAGGCAAGGAGGGGGAGAACAATTTATCCCCTACCTCAGTCATTAGCAGCTTCCCAAAGAGACCAGGTATTCACCTATCGAGCAGGAGTGCCTGGACATTAAATGTATTTTGGACATCTTACGGTATAGGTATAACCTCCTCAGTCGGGAGTTTTACCTTGAAACATATCACTGGGACCTGATGTGGATAAGGACAGTGAATGATTCAAATGCCAGGGCGACAATACTTAGCATCGCAACCCTTCTGTTTCACCATCCATTGGCTGGCTGGAACAATGTAACAGCAGATTATCTATTGTAATTGTTGAAATTTGGCAATCCAGAAGAGAAGGAGAGCAATGGTCATGGTTGTCTCGCAGCACCAGAAAAACCCCATTGGGAAGGCTAGAGGGTGCACACTAGCATAACTTTGCAAATGTAAATATAGCAAAATCTGTGCATTGCGGATCTTTGCCATGAATAATCTATTTAAATTATGTTGATAAAATGCGCACAATTTTGTGATGCAAAGAAAAATAATTCAAAAATTTGCCCAATGGCCTAACTAAAATAGGCTATAGGCCTATCCAATGGTATTGAGTATTATGTGAACATAATATTATGTGCTTACAATCATTTAATAACTTCTATGTTGAAGCTCTGTAGATGCACTTTCTTGTATTCTTTTATATTAAAATTGCAATAACAAAATACCAGTATTGTCGATGTCGAGATAACTATATTGGTGTAGGCGCTTGTGTTTGGTCAATTTTTATCTAATTTTTCATGCAACCTTTGTTCACAAAAAAGGTGGAATACTTTGTGTACTCCATTATGGAATGCTGCATAACTACAATTTGGTTAAATTGTTTTCATGTAGAATGCTTAATGAGTTACATATGTTTCTAATTATGTATTAAAATACATTATTATATTGCCATTGTTAAAGTACAAAATGAATTAAATCCAATATTAGGCCTATTGCATTTGGAATTAATAATGATTGATCTCAAATCTGTTTAACTGTTTTTTAAGTGTTTTTTCAATTTATGATTAATGAATTGTCACTAGAAATGCCACATAAACTCAGCTCCTCACTAAAATTAGGCCTGAGTTTTTAACCTCCATTATCTCTGCCACTTGCACATTTGAAGCACTACCTGCTGCTGGCACAGCTATTAAAGCAAAGGAAATTTGTTAGATCATAATCATGACCAGTCAAATTACCTAATTCAAATGTTGTTGAGTTACACATAATTCAAGTTTATCTCCTGATAATTTGTAGTCTCCTTCACCCATTTTTGCATTCAGAATGTAAAGTAGAGGGAGATAAACTTTTCTGAGCTGACTTACAGCTTCATTATTAAACTGGTTAATTTTCCCTTCATCAAGAACACACAAGCCTTCCACAGGGAGAGCCAGAAGAATGCATTCTCATGGTGCACGGTGGTGCAGTGGGTAGCACTATTGCCTTACAGCAAGAAGATCATGAGTTTGAATGTTGGCTTGGGGCCTTTCTGTGTGGAGTTTGCATGTTCTCCCTGTGTCTGTGTGGGTTTCCTCCGGGCACTCCAGTTTTCTTTTACAGTCCAAAGACATGCAGGTAGGCTGATTGGAGACACCAAATTGCCCACAGGTTTGAGAGAGTGAGCGAATGGTGAGCGAGTGGTGTGTGTGCCCTGTGACAGATTGGCGGCCTGTCCAAGGTGTATTCCTGCCTCTCTCATTGCACGCTGGGATCAGCTCCAGCACCCCTCACGACCCTGCTCAGGATAAGTGAGTATAGATAATGGATGGATCAATATATGAACAGAGCAGCTATTGACGCTACTTGTTTAATATGCAACAGATTTCAAATGAACCCATGTAAATCAATCTTAAATATGGACTTTCTTATTCACTGAATGTTTTTTTCACCATTGTTGCTTTTTAGTCTTTTATTCTTTGTAAACAACTTTCAGCTTCAAGGTGAAACGGCGGCAACGTGTGGTGATATTTTACCACAGATGTGCAGACACTGCCTTTTGATTTCATTAGTACTTTAATTTGATACTTACGTAGGGCCTGATTTACTCAGACAATTAGCACATAGAAAACTGATAACACAACCAATGATTGGTGCAAATTTTTGATTTTATTTAGCACAATTAAAATATAAACCAGAAACAGAAGAGATTTAAAAAACTGTGAAATAGTGCAGGGAGAGGCAAGAAACCCAAGGGGCTTATACATGGCCTCACCCTAAATAAAATGACAACTCAACAAAAACATACAAAAATAGATAGAGCATAAATAAATAAGAAATATTATATGCTAAATATAGGATAAGGTACAACAAACAAAAGAAAAATAATAAAATTTTAAACAAATGCCATGACCAATAATTGGTTATGTGCATTCTGATGAATGAAAGACAAAACATTTTAGAAGTCCTGTAGTGTGCACCAGGCATAACGTATTGTAATGAAATTCCAATGCCCACAAAGAAGCACCTCTCAATAGTGGAGATAAGCAGGTGTGCAAGGTGAGTGTGAATATCTGTCAAAGTGTAACTTTGACTTCAGGAAAAAAAATGCTTAAGTAGGTCCATAAGTCAGAAATCTAAGTTCCCTTAGTGAATCCATTATTATGACATTTTTGATGGCCCAATGTATGTTAAGCAATAAATATAACAAATAATTGAAACAATTTAATGAGTTATTTTGTGTGGAATTTGTATGTAACTGTTAGATGTATTCATAGGATCCTACTACCATTCATTACATTTTATGTGCTGAAAATGTTTTGATATGTAAAAAGCAATGTAATAATGTAGCAGCATCTCGTTTTAAAATCTGTATCACACATGAATTCATGCCATGATGATGACAAGAATAGGAGAATGTGTGAGTTGAGATAATTAAAATGGGAGGAAATATGATTCTTTCAACATCAGTGCTGACATAATGCTACCTATGATATAAGGAAGGGAAACTGAAGGCTACCATGCGAGACAAGTAATAAGATCTCCCACTATACATCGCCCACTCTCATATTACTTAATCATTAACATCTGATCCCCTGAATGCAATAAAGCAAATCAGCTCTACACAATTACCATAGATTCATGAAAACTCATTAAGCTTAGGCATTTTCTTTTAAAGAAGAGCTTGTTAAAATGATTAGATCAAACAGTGAAAGGGATATAAAACCAAGTAAAGTAAACGATGCATGAATTATTCAAGTCAGTAAAAGAATCAGCCCTAACTACTTTCATGTCCCTCCACCCTCCTTCTCAGAACAGAGAGGCAGCCAGGCCTGCAGAAAGCCATAAATTATGGGAGTTTCCCAGCTCTCACCCCAGCACCCTTTCCTCCCACACAGCAAAAACACAAGACAGACTGACAGAGAGGGACGGAGAGAATATAAGTACCTCTGTCTTAATTAAAGCTCTTTGTGGCACAGAACTCTGGCCCCAAAACCCAGATGGTCCACAGTCTGCTTATCTCTCAATTACAACCGTGTGTGTGCACGCGCGTGCGTGCGTGAGTGTATGTGTGTGTGTGCGTGTGTGTGTGTGTGCATGTGTGTGTGTATGCTTGCATCTCACCTGCTCATCATATTCACACTATGATGTATTCATTTTGTAGATGCCCTTGTCCACAGCAACTTACAGAATATCGGAAAATACAGTTTAGACAGTCAATTATGCAAGTACAGTGAATCCAGAGCAAAACATTAACATTGCTAACGAATCACCACACCAACAGCATACTGAACCAGTCTGGGGGTATCCTACTCTTCACTTCCCCACTCTGGTACTGGCCATGCAGTTCCTGACCAACATTCTCTCTGCCCCTTGGCAAAAACATAGTGGCCTAAGCACAAATCTCTTCTTGACCTGCCATTATAGAATGACCACAAATCCTGGCTTTTCATTAAAAGTTCCACTGCCCTCACATTTTTTTGTGACAAAAGGCATTCAGAGGTCCATGTTTTTGGCCTCCCTGGGATATAATTCACAATGACTCCTAAAGCTGTCAAAATATAAGCCGCCTCCTAAACAAGGCCTTGTGATGAACGGAAGGGCTTAGGACACATTTGTCAGCTTCACGCCGTAGACCCGAGCTTTGACCTGACCCTTCAACCAGTTCTCTAGTAACATCTGTGACATGCAAACCCTCACTTCCACACCTCTTAAGAGTTCCCTCCCATACTACACTGGAAATCCTCCTCTAACCCCACTCTACTGGGGAGGTACAATAACTTGGGTACAATGCACAAAATGAGGTACCTGCATATGCCACTGTGCTAGACTTCATGTACACCCCAAAATAAAGATTAAAATGAGAAAACACGCAGCAGCCCAGCTATGTAGCTGCTGGATTCCTTCAGTCCAGCAGGGCGGCACTGTAACTAGTAGCCACGTCAAGTGGTAGGGCTAGGTCCCTTCTAGGTGCCACTCCGCTGTCTTTGCTCCACGTTTTCAGCCTTGCTCACCCCTCTGATGGATCTCCCTGGATTTCCCTCCATTCCAGACTGGGATTCCCGCCAAACTGTTCAGTTCAGGAAAGTCACCATCACACCTTGTGCAGCACATACACATGCTGGGTACAGCCAGTGGTGGACAAAGTACACAACTTTCATTACTTGAGTCAAAGTATAGATACCCCTGGTCAAATATTATTCCACTACAAGTGAAAGTTGTTCAGTCAGATTTTTACTTCAGTTAAAGTACTGGAGTACTTGCTATTAAAAATACTTAAGTATTCAAAAGTACATTTTATTTTTAATGCCAACGCACTGTTGTATTGTTTCTACGATGCATTTACAGAAGCTCATTTACAGATGCATTTTTACTGTTATTAGATAGCAACACATGATAGTCAGGGGTTAAATTGGGATTTGGAAGGTGGGTGGACCCTGAGTGTCAGGGTTCTGTGTCTTCCCCCTGTTATTCCTGGTTGGGCCGCCAGATGGCGGCACCTCTGCTTTGTGTCTTGGTTAATTGTTTTATTGGTTCTATTATCCCATTATTGGTTGCTTATTGTCTCGTGTTCCCTTCCCTCTCTGTGGCCTGATTGTTCATTGTGCCCTCCTGTGTCTCGTCTGCGTCAGGTCTATTTAAGTCTCCCTTTTCCCTGACTCAGGTGCTGGATCCTTGCTTGCTTGTTGCCTGTCCCTTGCTTGCCTTATGCTCCTTGCCCCTTGCCTGCCTGTTGCCTGTTCCTTGCCTGCTCGTTGCCTGTTGCCTGTTCCTTGCCTGCTCGTTGCCTGTTGCCTGTTCCTCGCCTGCTCTGCTCTCTACGTTTTTGGGATTTTTGTATTTTTGTTTTCCCGTTTTTTTTTTTGAGGTTTTTCTTTGTGTTTGTTATAACCGCCCTGCGAGGCTTTCTGTTCCCTTTGTTCCCCGTTATTTTTCAGTAAAGTCTTTGTTCTCCCTACTTTTGGAGTTTTTGAGTTTTTCCCTGCACTCTGCGCTTGGGTCCATTCCCGCGCCCCACCCTGACACTGAGACACTGTGGGAGGTGGGTGAAAAAAGGTACAAACCAATGAATGTCTCAGCTCAAAATAGTTGTATCTTTAATGTATTGTGCACATAATTGTGCTTAAGGAAAACAATGTTTTAAAAAGAATGTATACTATTGATGCAAACTTTTACATAATATATTTCAAGTTTGAGTGTCATTAATGCTGAGAATTTTTTTTACCCACGAAAATAATCGGTCATCCTCCTCTTGTCCTCACTTTTTCCTCCTTTATCCGTCTTTCTTAAACTGGTGAGGCGCAAAACTTTCCTTTAAACTAATCATTGATCTGAAACTGTTTTAATTCATTTTCAGTGATTAACAAGCATGCACACATCTGACTAATCGGATGGAAAGGGACACAGCTTCTTCGCATTGTGTTGCGGAGATTAAATTTTAAATGCGATTTAGAAAAATCTGTTTTAATCGCTAAGCAGTGGCGGACTCTTCCTATGATTTTCCTTGAGTATCAATACAATTAATCCACAAAATAGGATACTCAATACTATCATATATAGCCAGCTCTCCTCAAATAGGCAGTTTTAGCGAGTAGCCTAGGCCGTATAGCCTACATTTATGTTCATTTGCAGTACAAAATTGTGCACATTTTTAATCAACATTATTTGTGGATACACTTCTTTCTCCGCACTCGTATTCATGGCAAATATCTGCAATGCGTAGGCTAGATTGTAAACACAATTGAAGTGCAGGTTTTGTTTTTGCTGGTTATTCTGAGAGCTAACATAGTAGATAACAAACTGGTGTATCTTATTTAAGATAAGACTGTAGACTACTACTTGGTGATTAAAACGGATTTTTAACGGATAAATTGAATTTATGATTTAATCCCCCTAACACGGTATGAAGATGCTGTGTGTTAGGCTACTTGTCATTTGATTAATAAGATCGTTGGCACACTTGATTATAAAGGAAAATTACTAATGAAAACAGGTTGAGATCGATGATTAGTTTAAAGTAAAGTTTTGCGCCCCACCAATTTTCAGCTCACCAGTCGCCGCTGAATAAAACGTCATGTATGTGGGAAATATTCAATCCTAGCTTAGCTGCTGACCAGCAACGTGCTGATTTTGCTTTTAAGCAATCAAAGTTGCCGTTAATAATAGCCGGCGTTCATGGGGGCTGTTTATTCATCTCTCTTTAAAATGTTGCATAGATGAAATTACATGTTAATGAAATTACCTACCGTGTCCGCTTCCAATCAATCAAGACAATCAACGATATTTTTCTTTCTGTGCTGTCTATATAAACGACTGTTCCTCCTGAGTTTTTTTTTTCTTCGGATTTTTGATTGGTTGAGCGAGTAACTGGCTAGAGGGAACACATGGACTGGAGCCTAAATGGACTGGATTGTCATAGTTATTTGTAAAACTGCCTGTCAAAATTATTTATTTATTTACCAAAGGTGGGTGGACGCTGTCCACCCGCGTCCACCCCCAATTTAACCCCTGATGATAGATAGCATTGCCTGAAATGTGAAACTGTTGGATGACCCTTCGTTCAAATTCCATGAAATTTCATCTGGCCAATCCTAGCGTAAAAACTGCATCCACTACAAGCTCAGACAACTTCATAATTAGCAAACGGGCTACCGTTAGCTAACGTTTACATACCTCAACATGCTTTTTCAGGTTGGACGGTGAGTTTTTGAATGCAGAGATGTAGTTTGTGCACGGTAAGCAGAGAAAACATTTAAAACAATATGAATCTTTTTGAATTTCACAAATCTCAAACATGGACTTGAGATATGGCCATGGACGCTCTGGTGGCGAAGAATCATCCTTATTTTCTGCCATCGCCATAATTACCGCCGCCAAGTTCAAATTGAACTGTTCAACCACTGGTGCAACAAGCAAGCACTTTGAACTTGACCGACAGTGTATTAGGAGTAAGCTACTGCGATTGGTTTTTCTCCTGTGAGGAACACAGCATGTGGCCAATCGTATTTTAGAAAATAAATAAAAAATTCAACTGTTGACTTCAAAGCTATGCTTCAAAGTAACGAGTAACGACAACCTTCATAGAAATGTAGTGGAGTCAAAAGTACAATATTTATCTTTCAAATGTAGTGGAGTAAAAGTCATAAGTTTCCAAAAAAATAAATACTCAAGTAAAGTACAGATACTCGAAAAATGTACTTAAGTACTGCACTCAAGTAAATGTACTTCGTTATTGTCCACCCCTGGGTACAGCACAAGATACAACTAAAAAGAAAGGGAAAAAAACACTCCTGCATTTGAAAGCACCAAACACAAAAAGAACGGTACTCACTTCTGGATGTCTTCTCCCACTTTGTTCCCCACCTTCCACCCATCTACTTGTCCATCGCCCACAGGTGAATCTCACTACCCCAGCTCCCTTCATTTTCCCATACTATAACCTGCCATACACCTCTGCAGCTGCTGACATTAGCATATGTAGGCAGTCGTAATTTGCTGTTAATTGCTTAATGTTGTAAAGCTAATGAAACAAATGAGGCATGCCAAAATTAGATGACCTGCACAAATTAAAGGAGCAGGTTATCACCTTTCACTTCAATTCACTATACTGTAGGTCACTTATCAAATCCTGTGTATCATGTGTGTATCATATATTTTAGAATTAGAATGAACTAATGTCTATCTGGCCAAAAAAGAGAGGGAAAGAAAAACAAAATCTGGGGTACTTTTTTCAGATTTTTGATTCAGATTTTTTTTTTCTTCTTGAGGACAGTGTGCAAATACTTTCTGGTAAAACTGACCTTAGTTTAACAGATCATGAGCTTGCCTTATCTGTTGAACATGCCTGAAGGGGAAAGAGGTTGGTTGTTTGTCCTTATAAGACATTGGCAAATTATTTTAAATCTGTGACAGAATATCTTTTTCAGATGGTCAGCACTGAGGTGATCTGCTTGAGGTACTGCATGCTAAGGTGATCTCCAGGTTGCTGTTAGAGATAATGAACAATTCTAATTTGTCTCTGGTATTTTCGAACAACAGTGCCTTGTCTACTCATAATGGTATATATACAGGTTATATTCTTTTCAAGTAATATTTAAAATGCTTGTCATAGATGGTGTATTATATTTTCAATATATTGGAAAATGCAGTCCTGTTACTGTAGTTCTCTAGTCACAGGTATAGTTTATCTTAAAAATCTTAAAAACTTATCTTAAAACTTTCTCCACACACTATTAGTCTCACTAATAATTGTTAACCCATTTATTAATATTAGATTTTAACTTTCTCGATCACAGCTGTCTGGTACCGAAAAGAAAAGGTTTCCAATGTATAGATAGCATGTTACAGCTAGAGAACTCTCCAGTTAAAATTAAAATTTTGATGAATGGTGCCAGTTTGAATTAAATACACAAGTTACACGAATTATATACACAAGTGCCTGCTCGACCACTCCGCTCTGCGGCAGCAGGGCGTCTTGTAACCCCTCCCACCCACCCAAAGGGATCACAGAGCTTCTCCACCCTAGCTCCCCAGTGGTGGAACGAACTCCCCGTCCCCTGCCGAACCTCCCCCTCACTATCCATCTTCCGCTGTGGCCTGAAGACTCATCTCTTCAGACTATTCCTAGACTAACCACCACCACACTGTATAAATATAAAAAAAATAAAATAAATAAAAAAACCCTTTTTCCTGTCACTTGTTGCATGTTGCCCCATCCCTGCACTTCTTGGTAAATTGTATTTGTCCTAATACTGTAGCTTATTCTTCTGCCTAGTTGGCTTTGCAGATGTTTGACCAGGATAGTGTTCATTGTTCTCGGCTAGAAATAGCTGTACAAAATAAGTAATTGTACCTTACTGAACCCGTGTTCAGCAGTTGTCTACGATCATGAAAATGCACTTTTTGTACGTTGCTTTGGATAAAAGCGTCTGCCAAATGAATGTAATGTAATGTAATGTTATATGTATGGACCATTCATATTATACATTTTTACCTTTAGGTCTTTGTGATGTACGATATACAACAATAATTTTTACAAAAATGTTTTGTTGTCTCTAAAAGAGCCATGGTTTTGTTTTCAATGACAGCCAGGTCATCTGGGGCTAAGCTGATGACATAAATGATCAAGTACTATATATTATATTTCTGGATGGTATGCATGCTCTGTTATGCAATTGAGTAAAATATGCAAAGTGGAAAAACAGGCAAAAATCTATAAAATGTTATGCCAATTAGTGGCCACTGCATGCCTCTATGATGTTTGGATCTGTTTAGGGAACCCAGCTGTTTGTTTGGTCTTTGGTGACACTGTGTCTCATTAGTCAAACTGAGCTCTTTTAACTGTATTCACATTGGGGTGATAATGTGGATGGGCCAGTGTGCATTCCTCCCATTGCTGCTTTGAGGTTTATCTCGCTGTCAATCAGCACTTCAGCCTTTACGGCTCTGAATGTGATCGCTGGAAGTGTTGTGGTGGACTTGAGGCCAGCTGTGATAGCAAGGGGGGTGGGGACAATAAAGTGAGAGACACAGTAAACCATGGCAGGGGGTGCAGGCAGGGAGTTGTATGCTGTAGCAAAGACATGATTTCACACTTCCATGGGTTAACATCAGAATTGGGGGGGGGGGGGGGGGGGTCAGTGAAAGCTGATGGGACAGGCTGAGGAGGAGAAGCTTTCCCATTTGAGGATAGACAAAGAAAAGGGAGGACCTAATAACTGTAATGCACGACATTTCTATAAATGGACATTTTAAAGAACCTAAACTATTTCAACATAAAATTTTATGTGATGTCTAAATGTTATGTAATATAAACTAATACGCTGATGACATTTCACTCCAGTCCACCTGCTGAGCTTTGTAGTCATTGTGCAAAGACTTCATGTATTGCCAGTGCAGGCAGGCTGCAGGCACGCAATCAACCAGAGGAATTACTATTGTAGAGATTTGATGATAGAAGTCCCTTGGGTAATTCTTACTCAAATTATTCACCACCTAGCAGGCCTTCCAGCCAATGTCAACAGCAGTACAGTTAGGCACAGTACATACACACAAACACACACACACACACGCACACGCACACACACACACACACACACACACACACACACACACACACATATATATATATATATATATATATATATAAGAGAAACCATTATTTTCAAGGATACAGTGCACTTCCCCAGTGGAACTCTTTAAGGGATTTGATTACTATTAGGCAAGTTATTGAAATATAAATTATATTCCAATATTAATCATACATGGTGTGTGCAATAGTTTGGACAGCTGTTTATTTTCATCTGGTAATAACAGCTATCCATATCCCCCTTGAATGTAGATGTCTTCTGTGGAATCATGTTCAATTTACAAAAAGAGCTGTTGGCAGTATGTCACAGACCCTCCTATGTATCTCCAATTTACATGATTCAGAATGTCCTGGATTAAATATGATTGCATATATTACATTTTGTAGATATGAAGTAGTGATCATGGTATACCAATGTGTCTGCTACTTCTTTATACTGACTGACAGTTACACCATCTATGCCTATGGCCTTCTCATTTCTGGCAGCTACAGCAATTCTGGAATGAAAGGTTTCTGGGGTTGGGGGGATTACCCATTGTAAACGGTGCTCAACCAGCAGCATTCTCTAAAACACATGGCAGCTTCAACATCGGTGCCATTGCATGATATTGGACAATCAATGTAAGGAGTGCACCAAATGACTTTCATGGATGTTGTGCCTCAAATTGTGATTTTCATGCATTTCCCCTCAGAATAGTTATACGTTTGTACTGAAAGTCTGTTTCTACTCAATGGCATACTACTAGTACTAATAATACCTACTACAACTACTAGTAGTAGCAGTAGTAGTAATAATAATAATAAGAAGAATTGTGGGATTATTAGGATGAATTGTGTGCTGAGGTACATTATATGCATTGATGAAGTTAGCACTGTTGCCAGCCGGGGCTATTCTGCGTTCTCCTGCTACTCCGGGTTCTCTCCAGGTATTTCCTCCCACAATCCAAAGACATGCAGGTTAGACTACTTGGGGGTGGGACATTAACAGGGCTTTGCAATAAATGAGCATGTGTGCTCAGTCAACCTATCCTCTATAAAAATTAAAAATAAAAAGTTAAATTAAAAAAGAAAAGTACTATTTATACAGTTCACTAAGAAAGTACAGTAGAACAAAAAAACACCCCTTTGTTGAGAAACGAATAGCGTTTGTTTAACACTTAACACAATCCGTGACCTTTTGACATGATTACTGTAACAACTGGGCTACACGATGGTACTCAAGGTGGATTACTTTCTCAGTGGATGCACACAGGCAGGTCAGAGGTCGGGACTCACTGGGGGAATCATGACGACTCTGGGATTTGGGGTCTCTGGGAGATCTAGGAGCTCAGCTGCGGAGAGGTTGTAAGTCTTTGCTTCTTGACCCCCCTCTGACCCCTCAACCCCAGACTGCACTGTGTCACACTCGTGGCAGACACAGATGATGGTGATGGAATAGGGCATCCCAGTCCTCTATAACGCCGAAAGGAGTGTGCTTCAATGACTGATTTATTGTCCTCATTTCTTGACTGATCTTTTCCAATCCCCCTCCCTCTCTATCTGTCTATCACCCTCTCCCCACTCCCCACTTTCTATCCTGGCTCTTGCTGTCTGTCTGTCTGCCTGCCTTTCTTCATGTTACTGTTAGACTTTGTGTTACAAGAAGGACCAGCATCATTCATGACAGCTTTTAGTGATAGTTACACACAAATGCATGGTAAGGATGGTCATTACATTTTATTCAATTCAAGAGCTTACTACACTATAACAGACTCAATACAGTATTTACAAATTAGCCCACTTTAATACATATAGATGGCAAAATCTTGAGCTGTGCCTTTATGTTCTCTGGTGACTTGTGCCGAGGTTCAGAATTACCACAATGAAATTTGTGTTCAACTGTAACAAATTAAGCAAAATGTTTTTTTACAGAACTTTATTAAAAAGAATCCCAAAAAATGTGATCATTTTGTTTCTAGATTTGTTTCTTAAATTCAAAGGAAATGTCATGGGTTGCATATTTTCTAGTCACACTACATATTTTGGAAAACTGCATTATGCACTCATAATATTATACATCTATCTATATACTTTAAACACTTCATTCAAATCAATGTGCATGTTATTGTATTTTATTTAATAGAAATGTTTTGCACCATCTTGAAATAAACTGCTTCCTAGATATGGTTAGTGTAAATAGCTATATTAGTGATGTACTATTACACTGAGAACTGTGACTCTAGCTCAGCATGTCTATATATAATTGAATACAGGGAGAAAGGGAGAGAGCGAGACTTAGGAAATCATGGTTGTTTATGTTTTTAGTGTTTGAATATATATAAATGAAAAACAAACAGAGGAGAGAACACGAAAGCAAGGGAAGAAGTGATGATTGCCAGTGTTTTTGTTTTGCTTAAATGTCTTTTGGTTTTATGTGCTATGTTTGAATTTTGCGAGTGTGCATGTGTCTGTGTGTGAAAGAGAATTCTCAATTTCCCTATAAAAAGAAAATTCATTTGCAGTTGCTAATGTAATGTCATCGTTGTGTTTACTGAGCATGGATGATGTATAGGGGATGTTGCATTGAGTGAGACTGCTTAATGATGCATAGAATTAAGTCTGCAGCTCTCAGCTGAGCTCCCCCTCGCCTTCATACGCCTCTCTCTCTCACACACACACATTTGCTCTGTCTCTCTCTTTGCAATGCATTCTGGGAAGGAGGCTGTTTTGGACTGGTGGCCACATAGCACCTCACTCCATCCATCACCACGGAGAGAGAGAGAGAGAGAGAGAGAGAGAGAGAGAGAGAGAGAGAGAGAGATTCAGATGCCTTTCAGTTTTGGATATTTTTTCAGTGACATCAAGAAAAGATATAATAAAATATGCACAGTGAGCAAATTTGTATCTGGGGCCATGAGAGAAAAAGAACACGTGCGGAACGAAAAAGAAAGGAAATTCAGCTATAGATGAAAACAAAAAGAAGGGAGAAGGATGAAGTAAAAATAGTGGGACAAAACCAATTTGAAGAGAGATTTGATAGATTTACACTCTCAGATAAGAAGAGTTCTTTGAACTAAAAAGGAACCTTTTTTAGTTCTCTGTGGTAGGCGTGAAAAGTGTGGAAGCTCCCAGATTCAACCATTTTGCCTGACAAATAAATTTTACTCTAGATAGGTTAAATAGAGTTCTTCTATGGAGACACAGGGGAGCTTTTTGAAGCCATTTCTTCTGAGAGTGTATAATTAAATAAATTATTATGTGTGTAGTGCTTCATAGGAACCGCCACTAAAATGACAACTGCTCAAATGGAGCATCAGAATATGAGCGTGGTTGGGACTAGGGATTATGTCTGTGATTATGCTTATGGTAATGATATTGGTGATGATGATGATTATGGTGATGATGATGATGATGATGATGATAACTGCTGCAATTAATGCTACTGTTGGCAGTGCCAGTATGAAGTGACCACTTCCTATGTATGAGTGCAGTGAAAGAGATGAATAGAGTTATTACTGCATTTCTGTGGTAATCATCCTGGCACACACATACACACACACACACACACACACATGAATTCTACAACAATAAAATAATATTTTAAAATTTTGTTTAATACAATCTATTCTTTACCATTACCTGTGATTTATTGATAAAAGAAGCTTCTTTTAAATTAAAGAAAGAATGGATGACTGGGTAGTTAAAATGGTCTGGCAAAGACTGCCATTGTATCTGCAGTACTGTTGTAGAAATAGAGTAATCAGGCTTTAATTTTTTTGCTGGACGTCCTCAAAAAACAAAATATTTGGCCTTGTAGATACTTTTTCTTAGTTATAGATCTCATCATATTTTTTTCAATACGTTGGGAAACAATGTTATCTTTTACAATATAATAATTTGAAATCATGAAAATTTGAGCCTAGGGTTTTTTTGATACACAAGTATTTTAGATTTTCATTTTCTGTATCAAAATTGTAACAATTAAGTAATTTCTCAAAACAGTGGTAAGTGTATATAATGCTGTGACTATTTGTAACCTGTCAAGAATATAAGTTTCAGTTTTAACATTTTCTGCTGGGGTATTTTATATTCTGTAACAAAATGTACATTACCAGCTCAAACACAGTTATACTATGTTTTGTTTGTTTATTGCTTTTAAATTTTGTACTGGCATCAGACAAAGGCATCACACAAAATAATAATAATTCCTAATTTGAGGGACACAATTATTTTCATCATACAAGTATATTCAAACAACAGAATCACAAGGTTTAATGTGAAGTTTAATGTGTATGGAATAATGAACAAGTGCAGATACTGACTGTTTATAGCCAGAAGTACAAAATACTGTCATAAAAAATTGATTTAAAAAAAATTGTAAAGAACAAAATAAACTGATTTTATATTTTTCAGTACTCAGATGCTTCTTAACAAAATAGAAAAAAATGTTTTTTAAAACAACTGACACAACAAAAAAAATGTCTTTTACTGTTTTGCATCCACATACATACAAGAGCACCAAAAAGCATAATTTTCAGACCATGCATAAAATCATAATGAAATATTGCATCAAAATATGAATTTATTGATATAATTAACTTCATGTACTTTATGTTCCTGATATGAATCACATTCTTATGATAGACTGGTTCCTGTGAGGTGGTAGTTTTATGCAGTTTGTTTGAAAGGCTTTTATATCACTTGATTAATTTATCATGGACAATATATTGGAAAAGTAGTACATGGTTAAAAATATAAGGCAACGTGTAATTTTTTTAATGATGTGTACGTTCTCTCTCTCTCTCTCACACACACACACACACACACACACACACAGACGTACATACACACATAATACAATAGAACCTTGAAGACACAAAATAGATTTCCAACAAGGTATGAGTCTAAAACAATTGCTCCTTTTCTAGCAATTGCTCCTTTTTCTTTATTATAGATTCTCTTTGTTATGATCCCTGTTGCCATGTCTTTAATAACATGGCCAGAATAATCCCCAGAATCATCCTTAGCTTGTGTTGAACTCCCAGCCTGGCCCGTTTACTTCTTACTAATGCTTCTCTTGGTAAATAGATTTAGTTTTTGTGTACAACATTTTAATGACATTTGAACTTACCATTTATGTTGTTATGTTTGTTTTTTGGAGTACAATAAATTGTAGCCCTTTTTTGCTTGTCATCTACAGGAAGCTTCTTGTATTGCTGCATGGACATGTGAATTACATCATGCCCACTGAAAAGGATATGCAAGCTATTGGTTAGAATACCGAAAAGGCACCACACTGTGGTGCATGGATGAGCCCCGTGGCCTTAGATCGAATCCGGATTACGCCAGTGCCTACTGAGGCTGTGCCTACTGTAGCTCCATAGGGCAATGTGCATTGGGGATTCCCCTACAAGGGTTCAGTTGGCTAGGGAACTGCATTTCATCACTATGTACTGACCCCCGTCAGTCGATCATGCGCCCATGGAAAGTTACATACATAAGGTCTTTCTCTGACTCTGCTGTATGAAAAGAAGAAGCTGGTGATGTCATGCGTTTTGGAGGAGAACCATGATTACCTACACACTCCCAAATCTGCAGTGGGGTATGGGAATGAACGTGGCTGTGGTTGCAGTGGGGTCCAGGCATGAATGCGGGTGTGGTTGCAGAAAATGCAAATTCCATATTAGGGTGACATGTTCAGCCCCATGTCAGCCAAGCTTATTTTTTTAATAAAATAGAGCTTACATAAGGTAGCCTAAATAATCATACTACCCTGAAGTGTTCGTATCACAGAGGTTCTACTATACGTAGCAGCAGTTAAAGGCTAATCAACTGATCAGATATAAAGGGGGTAATAGAAGAACCATTTAGGCCTTATAAAGCTCCAATTTATCACTGATGAAAAAGTGAAAATTTAAAAGAAACTCTTTCTATTCATAAAACTGCAAATACTATCACAATATGAGAAAGGGACATATTACTGGAGAATACAATGTCGGAAAGTCAACAGTGTTTAATGTAAAGAAGTTCTGAACAAAATCAAGTAGTTTGCAAACGAGACCAAAAATAGTCAGCCAATGAAATGAGATCCTTCAGAAAACACAGGAAAGATAAGAATGTTCAAATCCTGATTATGTTTACAGCTGGTATGATGATTGGTTATTAACTTGTAATTGCCCCACAAAGAGAGAAGCCTATTTTAAAATATTAAAATTCTTAAAATTGCTTAATTTTTGTGTCACTTCTAAAGTTATAGGCATTTCAGAATTTCCAAACAACCTCCAATCCTAATGCATTCCTTGGAGATTCTTATAAATAATTTTACCTTGTGGTCTCTAAAATGTCTGAAATAATACACAAAATATGTTTGTTTGAAACACAGGTTGTGTATATTGACATGTATATAAATATTATTAATTAATCAATTTTCATAGTTCTAAATTATAAAACAATTTCAGGAGCTGCTCTGCAGTGCTTTGGCGACCAGTCCTGGGTATATTCCTGGCTCTTGCAAAATGTATGCTAAGAAGATTAGATAATGGATAGATGGATGGATGGATGGATGGATGGATTTCAGGAGTTTCTGTAATTGGAGAGCACTGAATATTCATATTATCCTCATAAAAAATACAGTAATTGTTTTAAAATTCTTCCCAACATAATTGAAAATATCATAAATAGCATAAATATCAAATTACATAAGCTGGGTTTTTAATGCTACATCAACCAACTGATAGCTGTGTTATGAATAGGGAGTCAAGGTGTTTGACAGCAGGACTATTTTAGACTATGGTTATCT
Source organism: Anguilla anguilla (assembly GCF_013347855.1). Taxonomy (NCBI): domain Eukaryota; kingdom Metazoa; phylum Chordata; class Actinopteri; order Anguilliformes; family Anguillidae; genus Anguilla; species Anguilla anguilla. The sequence goes on along the minus strand of NC_049210.1, from coordinate 30,370,449 downwards.
GTTCAACCCCGTTTCTCCATACTGATATCCTGGTGAATTTGCAACATGGAACACAAACTTTTTCACTGACTGAAAACAGTGTTTGTGGGTTTTTCCCCTATTACTCTATAGCCACCCACCCCCCCCTCCCGTGATGTACCTGCCCACCCCATCAATCACTCCGCCACACACCCAGTGCTAAATTATTATTTCTTTGATGTGTTACCACTTTAAAACAAATCCATTTCACTGCCCAACAATTTATCACCGGAGATGGGAAGTCACACTCCAGTTGCAGGGCAGCTTGGCGCCCCTTCCCTTCTGCACTGCACTGTAGCGGGAGTCTGGAAGGGAGCGAGAAAGAGAAAGGCTCCTTTAGTCTCCCTCTCACCCTCCCTCGCTGAATGTCTGCAATAATTTATCACTCCTCCTTGCTCGGCTGACAAACTATTTGCAGGAAAATGAGTTTTTCCACGGCAGATTTGTCCTCTGGGAATAGAGAAGCGAGCTACTTTTTTTCTTTCACGCGCGCAAAACCCCACACGCACTGTGAAGCTCTCTCTTTCTCTGGTGGAAGTCTCCAGTATTTATGGAGGTGTTAAAGATAAATGAGGTAAATTAATAGAGTCAGCGGAGGAACAGATCAGCTTCCACACCAGCGAATCTGCCAGCGTCACGGTACAGAGGAGGAGACGCCGCTACACCCCCCCAACCCCCTTCCCCCGCTATTTTTCTCTCTCTTTCCATCTCTCACTTTCAGACTCCTCTGTTCACTACAGTGTCCACTTCTTTCTCATCTTTAGCCTTTTGTATCTTCGAATTTGACTAATGTAATTTCTATGTCCCTATCAAGGTCATTGATATACATGAGGAAGAGCAGTGGTCCAAGCAGCAATCCTTGTGGGACTCCACTTCCCACAGTTCCCTGTTCAGATAATATCCCTCCTATGAAATACCACATGAGAGACTTGGAAAATGAAGACAGTAGGAATTACAGGAGGTATCTGAGAGTGGATTTGGAACTGGCTGCAGGGTAGAACACATAGAGTAGTAGTATGTAATAGCATAAGGCTTGTTATAGTCAAAACACACAGTAGCTCTCCTGTTCCCTCACGCCCCGCCATCCCAAGCCACGATTACTAAAATTTAGCATTAAAAAGATTTAATTGCTGTTCACAATATTATAGGTAGCATTGACAGCTCCCATCTGGACAGTCTGCAACTCCCTACCTTTTTCACTTTCTGACCTCCCTGTCTCCCAGGTCCACAGTTTAAATAATCCTGTGCTACCCTAAGCATACACTGGCCCAATGCAGCAGTAGCCCCCCATTTCAGGTGCAGCTCATCACACTTGCACAGGTCACACCTGTCCTAAAAGGAGTCCCAGCACATTATAAACCTGTACCCCTCTTTCTTACACCAGGTTTGTAGCCACGTGTTCAAACTCCAGATGAAACTCTGCTTCCCACTGCTGGCACATTGTACCAGTAGTATTCCATAAAAAAACTTTGGAGGCTCGGTTCCTAATCTTTTCCGCTACCTCCATAAATTTGTCCTGGAGAACCTCAAACCTACCCTTACCTATGTCATTGGTGGCTATGTAAACCATGACCACTGGATCCCTCCCCACTCTGGTCAGGAGCTTGTCCACATGCTTCAGGAGATCTCCAACCTGGGCACTGGGCAGGCAACATACTGTACGGGATTGTAATTGAGTCCCCCACTATCATCAACTCCCTTTTCTGGGGGATGTGGCGATCTGGGTTCCCAGTGCTCACACACCTTTGGCCACATTTTTACCCCCTAACTATCACCCTATCTCTCCCTATGTCTAGAGATCTAAGTTACTGCCGAGATGGAGACACCAAGACCACAACTTGTGCAGGTGGCTCTGTACAACTAGCAGCAGAAACTGGAGAGGGAAAAGCCACTTTTAACTGTCTAACATTAAGTGTTGAATTAATAACACAAAAAAGAACTACCAGGTGCAGGTTATAATCAACTAGCTTAACTACTGTAGTTTTTGCTAAATAGCAAAAACTAAATGAGTCCTTGTAGTAGATAATATTTATATATATATCTCTGGATAAAATATAACCAAAATTGATCCCAAATTAGATTTTAATGAACTAACGCCAATTTTACCAATGTAACAATGCAACAATAAAGGCAAACGATCAAACTACACTACTAATATTTTTCTCCTGGGCAGGCAAAAACCACACAAAAGAACTTCCAGTCAGCAAGAAGGTTGCCAAATTACCTAACCAGCTAGTTTGCTAGGTGAGTGCTTAACAAAGGAAAAAAGTGGAAAACTCCCCCACCCATCCTCAAACGGCAACAAAGATTTGCACATTAGGAGCAAAACTGACTTACCGTACTCACAATATGAGTTTTAAAAACTTGAACTAATATCAAATACACACTTGAAAGCATAATACAATCCTGTGAAAAACACCAACATACTTCTTCGCATCACTGTTTCCACCACAAACAGGAAGTGTGTGTCAGACACAAGCAATTGCGCAAGAGCAGCTGCAGCTAAGCAAGAGCAGCAGCAGCAATGTTACAAATGCTTGTAACATTTCAATTATTTACGTTGTGTCATATTTTTGATGTTGTATTCACATTGAACAACTTTTAGCCTATGCTAATAATGCTCAGCATATTTGTATTGGAGGCTGATAGGCCTAGTTGTTAATATAGGGGCCTTCGTGTACCCTGGACAGTGTTAGCGTAGTGGCACAAAGTGTCCTGCTTTGTTAGAATTCATACCAGTCACAGTGAAATTGGGTGTCTTTTAAGAGGTTTGCTCTATTCTCTAATGCGGGAATTTCACATACTGTAGTGTAAGCATTCATGGGTGGCTCAGTCATGTGTTTGATGCACTGGTTTACAGTGAAGCTACGACATTGCCAACATTTTTCTGATGATTGAATATTATTTTATTGTAATCTTATTGTACATAATGTGGAGTATTAGTATCTGCATTGGCTATACTTGTTACTTAGGACATGTGCTGATATGTGCTAGATGAACATAAAATTTCCCCTGAAGTGATCATAAATAGTGGCATTTATAAAATGTTGTCTCATCCCCATGCAACAAAAAATGACATCCGTGTTTTGAATAGGTTTTTGGACCCCTAGATACCTTAGACTCCTATTTTAATGAAAATATAATAATTCCCACTTGAAAATAATGCAAAGGTGAGTCTCATGAGTCAAAACAGTTCATTTGTACTGAAATATACGATAATGTTATGATTTACAGCAATGCACAATTAAGACATTTTGAATAGACTTGGGGACACTAAGGGGCACTTGGGTAGACTGCTTACTTTTTGCTTCATAGCTCATTATTAGTTCTACATATCACCCTCAAATTTTGCATACTTGTTGTCAAGGAGTTTGTAATCTGGGACATGTATATTTTTACCTGTTTTGTATATGTGATCTTCAGTATTAAATTTCAAACTAAAGGATAACAACTTCAATTTAGCATTTTTTCCAAAATAATCGCATTTGTGTCATTTTGTTTCCACCTAACTTATGAATGAAAACTAATCTAATGGTTCAAGCGTCTCGCTTCATTTAAGCCAATTTCCAAGTCTCTGTGATGTTCACATCACAAGTTATAAAGCCTTAAATAGAACACCCTCTAAATTGCCAAGGATTGGCATCTGTGCAAAGGGGTTAAAGATCAAATTGTTTTATTCTGCTTTGAGGAATGAAACCCACAAGTGTATATGTACATACTGTATCATATTATATCGATTTCTCAATTTTCAAGTTAGAATGAATTTGTGTCACAAAAATCAGCCATGTATAACTATGATGTTCATTTTTGTTCTTAAACTGGCATCTTGTGGCCATTTCCCACTGTCCATGAAGTGAGTGATATGCATGGAATGCACAGGTCTGGTCAGGAAACTCTTGCTGCAGCCAACCAATGGTCAGGCTCAGCAATCATACACCGATCAGCCGCAACACTAAAACCACCTACCTAATATTGTGTAGGTCCCCCTCGTGCCGCCAAAACAGCTCTGACCCTTCGAGGCATGGACTCCACCTTTGAAGGCGTCCTCTGGTATATTTGGATTTCTGTATATATTTGTATCTACTGTATATTTGTATCTGATATTTTGTATCTACTGTAAATTTGTATCTGATTGTGTTACTTTGTTGTCTTTGATGCTGCAACAGTGCAAATTCCCCCCGAGGATCAATAAAGTAGCTTACACTACTACTACTACTACTACTACTTATTACATTATTGGTTTTTATTGCATAAAAAATGTGAAATGGATTACATTATTGGGAGTTATTACACTGTTGGTAGTTTATAACATTATTAGTTGCCACAAGGTTATAGAAAGCTAAGATATTGTTAGAGGGTGAATTATTTCCACATGAACTCTCGACGGGTCAGAGCTGTTTTGGCGGCACGGGGGGGACCCACACAATATCAGGCAGGTGGTTTTATTGTTGTGGCTGATCGGTGTATGCTCACACATTTCTATCAACCAATCACATACACACAAGCACATTTTCTCATAGCCATCCAATCACATGCACATATCACTACGCCAGGAGTGTAGGAGTGAGTTTGACATTGGGGAGACACATTTGCTCCCCAGCCCCTACTCCCACCAACCCCCACAATAAATTTTATAGTTAGAGCCAGCTACGAGTATTAAAGATGTAGATACATGATAGCTTCATCCATTCTTACCTGCAAGGGCTGGCTGTTGTTGTTTCTTTATTGTTCTGTGTGTGAGACATCCCTTGGTGTGTTCCTTTCAGTTATGTGCAGAGATATGAGAATATTTTTAGAACATAACACATATACAAAAAAGTCTTTGAATTCCCCTTTCACCTTACGCAACTTTCACTCTAAAATTCTTTTTAAAAATTTGGTCACAAAACTCAAGTACACTTCTTTGCTTCCACCCAATCATTGAAATGCAGTTTAGTGTAACGTAAATATGTAACGTGTATGCACGTCAAACATGGTAAAACAATGTACTGCGCCAGATTAAAAGTTGGGCATTGTATGTAAACCTTTGGCCTCAATTGTAAGGCACCCCAAAACATAGGCAATGAATTAATGTTGAATTTATGACGTATTGAACAATACATACAACTTTAGAATAATTATATAATAAAATTTGAACAATGGAACTTATTTTAATACGTTAATAATACCATAGCAAGTTAACTTTCTCCCATATGACCACAAATATTCCTGCAAATCTGACCCGATTTGAATGGGATGATTTTTAAAGATTGATACTGTACCCATTCAGTCGTCTAAATTGTAGCCTACTGAACCTACTGGTTAGTACAGTTCAGGCCAAAAGTTTATATACACATAGGCTAAAGACATTCAAACTCAAATTTTCACAACTCCACACCTTTCATGTTACCATACATTTCCTGTGTTAATTCAATGAGGGTATCTACTTTATTTCCATAAGAGGTAAATTCTAAATAATAGCTAAGAGACAGATTTATTTCAGCTTTTATGTACTATATCAGATTTTCAGTGGGTCAAACGTTTACATACACTTTGTTAGTATTTGGTGGAATTACCTTTAAATTGCTTAACTTGAATGAAATGCTTGAGGTAGCCTTCCACAAGCTTCTCACAATACCTTGCCAGAATTTTTGCCCATTCCTCTTGACAGAACTGGTGTAACTCAGACAGGTCTGTGGACCTCCTTGCTCGGACACGCTTTTTCGGTTCAGTCCACAAATTTTCTATGGGATTCAGGGCAGGGCTTTGTGATGGCTGCTCCAATACTTTCACTTTGTTGTCTTTAAGCCATTTTGTTACAACTTTAGAGGTATGCTTAGAATCACTGTTCTGCTGGAAGACCCAGTTTCTGCCAAGTTTTAACTTTTTAGCTGATGTCTTCATAATTTCTAGATAATTCTCCTTCCTCATGATGCCATCTATTTTCTGAAGTGCACCAGACCCTTTTTCCAGCAAAACACCCCCACAACATGATGCTGCCACCCCCATGCTTCACAGTTGGGATGGTGTTCTTCGGATTAAAAGCCTCACCCTTTTGTCTCCATACATAGCGCTGATCATTATGGCCAAACAGTTCAATTTTTGTTTAATATGACCAGAGAACACTCATCCACAAGGCTAGGACTTTGTCCTGGTGATCACCACAAATGGCGATGTAGGATTCTCTTAATGGTGGATATAGATACTTTGGTACTTACCTCCAACTCCTTCCCCAGTTCCTTTGTTGTTGTCTTGATGGTTCAGTTAAACCTTTTGAACCAAAATTCGTTGAGCCCCAAAGTTTGCTGATTATATTTGCATACAATTGTTTGTACAGATGCTCCTGGTACCTTCAGTTCTTTGGAAATTGCTCATAACGAGGAACCGGAATTGTGGAGGTCCACAATTTTTTTCTGAGGTCTTGGCTGAGTTGCTTGGATTTTCCCATGGTATCAAGGACAAAAGGTAGAGGCTTTAAAGGTAGGCCCTTAAATACAGCCACAGATGTCAATTAACCCCCACTTAACTCCTAATTATGACAATTGGCCTATCAGAAGCTTCTAAAAACTCATTACATCGATTTCTGGAATCTTCCAGACTGTTTACAGAGACAGTCAATTTGGCATATGTAAACTTTCAACCCACTGGAATTCTGATATAGTGACTTAAAGCAGAAATAAATCTGTCTCTAATTGATTGTTTTAAAGTTATCTCTGATGTGAACAAAGTAGATGCCATAAATGACTTGCCAAAAGTAATGTATGTTGACATGAAATGTGCGGAGTTGTGAAAAACTGTGTTTGAATGTCTTTAGCCTAGGTGTATGTATACTTTCGGCCTCAACTGTAGGTACCTACCGCAGGATTTTTAAAGATTTTTAAAGATTTGGCTCCATTAAAGGGAGTGATATTTTTTGTATCAGGTGTACTTGTTCACTGCGCTCCTGTAGCATGCCTTTATAAGTTAAAGTACATGGCAAATGTTTATGTTTTTCGGTACAATTATTGGGGGGACAATTAACACTTTTCACTAATGGGGGGACATCTACCCCCTGCCCCCCAACTTCCTACACACCTGAATGGAGTGTTTTTTTAAACCAACAGTCAAACCTCTCCAGTGCTGCTGATTGCCAGTGCTACTTTTGCATGCTTCGCTTGCTCCCAGCTACCACCTGATGTTTGGATCTGCTTCTTGGTACTGGGTGGGGGGTTTCTGGTATTCCTCCAGTTTCGGAGAGGAGATATATCATGCTCCCTGTTAGAAAAGGTAGTGCACTCTGGTGCATGCACTGTAGTACATGAAGCAGATCCATTCAGCGCCAAACCAAAAGTGTACTAATTCAAATTAATTTTAATATTTCATATAAAAACATGAGTTAGCGAACAGTTTCTGACATTATAAACACATTTCAATAGAATGGTTCATTTTATTCTAAGGCAAAAAATAAACTACACACCTATACATGGTCATTGTTTGTAAATCTGCAAGCAAGAAATGTTCATTCATTCTGACATTTTTGTTCAAACAAAAGTGACATTACATTATATTACAGGCATTTGGCAGACGCTCTTATCCAGAGCGACGTACAACAAAGTGTATAACCATAACCAGGAACAAGTATGACATATCTACATAATATGAATGAAATATGTACTCATATTAGTTAAGCTTGAATGCTATATATTTTATACAGAATTTCACAAATTCTTTTGTTGACAGTCAATGTGAAATTATTATTTGTATGAATTTCATGACCATGATTAGATTAATCTGATGTTGTAATTCTAAGCTACACATTTATATGTCAAAATATACTGTAGCTACAAGTGGCAATTAAGTACAAGCAGTATGGAGCAATGTGCGGTATGAATAAATTAAAGAAAACAGAGCTATTGTAAAGAGCGAAACTACATCCCAGGTGTGTTAAATAAAGGTATAGTAAACATATGGAGTTGAAAAATTAATAAAACTGACATTAGTAGAAAAGTTAAATTGGGTCTATTTCGCCTCACATTGATGGATTTGCAGAGTGTCTAGTGTGCTCAGCAAGTTTTGTATGAGTTGTCCAATCACAAGCTGAGTTTTAAGGTAAAATATCATATTCCACACCCACTGGCAGTCATTTTAACTGAATTTGGTATTTTGAATAGTATTTGGCCCCATAGCATGTGGAAAATTTCATGAAACTTGGTCCATCCAATTATAAGATATACATTTTTGCATTTGTAGAACATCCTATGAATTTAAGTTGGACTGCTGTTGCACACATGCTTATCAAACAGCCCTTAACATTAATACTTAGTTTAATAACAATTATTGATAGCAATCTAGCAGATTTTTATGGAGCCATTTTCCTTTTAGCCCACACCTTTGTTCAATTTCATTGGCTAATTTCTTCAAAATGGAAAAAAAATTCAAGATTTATAAAGAATATATGCCAGAATTCTGTGTGCCAAATTTGGTCTAAGTCAAAGTTATGGTGTCGGAGATATAGCCTTTTAAATTTTAATATTTGTACCTTAAGATATAGTACCACCATCTGGCCAATCATAAAAATATTCATTGTGTCGGTATTTGCACATTATATCTGTTATTGATAAGCTTTCATTTCTCTAGCATTTATGATCCCACTGGAATTTACAAAAAGCTGGACTGAAGAACCTGAAAAAAGTAATACTAAACCAGCACAAAAAAAATAAAGTTCCAGCCATATGGGCTGTGGAATAAATGGGCAGTTACAATTTTTTTAAACTCAAAAATGGAATGCTGCAAAGAAGCACCTAAAAGAGCCCCAGCAGAGTTCTGGAAAATGAGACCAAGATTCACTTGTATCAGTGTAATGGCAAGAGCAAAGTATGGAGGCCAATAGGAACTGCCCAAGATCCAACAGATACTGGCTCACTTGTATTCATTGATGTTATAACTGCTGATAGCAGCAGCAGAATGAATTCTGAAGTGTACTGAAACGTCTGCTCAACTCAACCAAATGCCTCCAAGTTCATTGTATTTACTGCAGAAGCTTCCATGAGCTGGCTTCATGCACCAATGAGCAGCTCCCATGGGAATCCACAGAACCGGCTGATGAGACCATCACTGAGCTTTTTGATCAGAAGAAAAGCCTGTGAGAACATCAGATTCCTTTCAGTGTTGGATATTTTTAGTAACATCAAAAATATTATGATGAAATGTGCAGTTATATTTTAAATAATGTGACACACTTTTCAAAAAAAATTTTAAACAACAGCACCACTGGTCTCAAGGGCCAGTTAAGAAGAAATGAAGCTCTTAAGTCTTATTCAAGTATTAATTCTGTTGGGAGAATCCTGTCTTATCACTCACCAGAAATCCCTATTCGTTAATCGGGTGCCTACTACAGTCTGCTTGGAGGTGTCTTTTGCTGATTCTTTTCTGTGCAAGCTGAACTTAAGTACTGCAGTATGTGTGAAGCAGAGGCTTGACATCACATGATCCAGAGGAGCATGTGTGTGTTTGCCTTGTTCTAATAGTGGAGGTTACAGCAATTGAGTGTGACTAGTTAATAAAATGGGATGGGGGGGAGAATTTTTTTAATCCAGTATTGACTATTATATACCAAACATTTATATTTACCTAGGTGTTTTCTAGTCAGATGTAGACATCACTGACTGAGGACCAGTCACAAGGGTAAAAGCCCAAGTAGCTGAATCTTGCTGAAACTTATTGAGGATCATATAATTTAACCATATAACTTATTATAAATGCAAAATTCAGCCAGAGGCTGTGAGAACATGAAGAACCTCACCCCAACTCTCAGCTATTGCATTTTACTGTCCCCTACTCAAATTGGAAAGTTAAAAATGTATTTTTTAATGGTTTGTCTAGATATCTTATTTGTTGCGTTCTGCATCCAAAACAACCTGTTTGTCAATATAATTTCTACATTGCAGCGAGTGAGTGTGGCTGCCTGTGTTGCTTGAGCAGATCTTTTCAGGACAGGAGATGGACATATAGAACACTGGCATGTTGTCATTGTTGTCAACTAGATATTAAAATCTTTCCACAGCAAGGTCACTCAATGACTACAAAGAAATGTCCAACTACACAATCACCTTTGAAACATCAACTATTTACATTTTGTGATCCTTGTGGAAGCCACATACAGTATGTCGCTGTGCTATAAAAGCCAAAGAATGCAATTATAAAGAATGCTTGTTTAATAAAAAAAGGATCAAAAAAGCAAAAAACAGCAGCCAGGCTCAAGCTGAAATTAACCTGCTTTGCTGAACACAAAATTGGTTTTCAAAATTAAGCAATCCAGGGCATATTCAACTCTGTTTAGGCGTTTTCTTTAGAAATCAGAAAAATCCTATGTTTGGCATAAGACTTTGAGATCAAGAAATAAGAATTAATTCACTGCCTCACTGAGATAAAAACAAAATTGATTAACTTTATGTATATGGCAGAATATACAAAAACACTACTGCTATATTTATATAGGCAAAAATGTAAACAAAGCAAAACAAAATAAATTCCTACAAAGAGATAGAGACCCATACCCCTTCCTAACTGCCACAATGACTTATTCCTAAAACAACTAACACTTTACAATATGCTCGTTATGATGTGTCTCCAATGACACAGATTGCCTGATTGACAGGTACTGGAACACTCACCAAACAAGGAAGCTGTCACTCACAGGGAACTGCTGGGACAAGCTCTGTACAACACAATTACACACACACACATACGCATACATACACACACACACACACACACAAACATACACGCACACAGACACACACACCCATACACACACACACACACACACACAAAGATCTTTAAAGTTTGATTTTATCATATCATTCATGGATCTTTAAAATAATTCATTTCTCTTCTTATCCAAAAATGTGTAATGCAATGAAAGAAGATTGTGGTTTGGCAGCAACTAGAAAATTATGGTTAACATTCGCTGAATAATTCCAAGTGCTTAGTACTTGTACTGGAAAAAATTACATTAATAGTGGTACTTAGGTGAACCTACAGCACTTATAGGACAAGTCCAATTAATCCAGGCTACAGAGCAGGTAAATCTCAGACAGGGACTAACCCCTCTGTGTTAATGACAATTAATGTGCTTGCCTTTGTAGCTCTCACAATAGCTGTCACAGTGGGACTTTGTCTCCAGGTTTCCAGCAACAGTTATTAGCCACAAAACTTTGGGGATAACAGTCAACAGAGGAACAAGAAGTGTAGGAGAGTTGGGAGGATTGGGTCTGGGTGAGAGGTGAAAGATCAGGGCTGGCACGGAAATGGGAGGCAAAGAAACAATGGAGGAGGCTGGACTGGAGAGACAAAGAAAGATGGAGAGAGGGGGTTCAGTTCATAAAACCCAGGAACATAAGAAGGATAAACAGGCATATGGCCAAAGACAAGCTGACATAATAGACAAAAGGAAACAGAAAAGAAGATGTTACAGATCTGAATGAGACAAACCTGAGACCCCACAGGGAAATTACAGTAATGTCTCTATGTGATGCAGCAATTATGTGGAATTATACATTTTACAATTGAATGAGTATATACATATAAATATATTATCACTACCAGCACACGGCTACTTTCATCTTATATCATTGCTGATTTATACTGTATTTTAATGATAATGGGGAACAGACAGGTATGTGAGCATGGCATGTTATTAATTATCTTTGTAGTGCATCTAATTAAAAACACAGAAATCAGGCACAAGGACCTGGCTATGCTTGTATGGCTATGCCAACAGTGCCAGCAATGTTGTAGCAATGAATATAATACAAACACCTGTGTATTAAAAATCTGTAAGTGCCTATAAGTAATATAGGCCTAAAGTGTAATAATTACAAGATACATTTGCTAACCTCCATTACCAAGTGCAAGGCCATAACAAGGGAGCGCAAGCAGAGGCTAAAGAAGCAAGAGAACAGGGGAGAAAGAGAACAAGGGAAATAGTTATTTTTTTTAATTCTGTTCGTCAAAACGATGCCTAAAAATGTTAGCAAAATGCAAACAGAATCATCTGAGGGTTTCTTTAGCTATTATGATCCAATTATCTTGCTTATCTCGAATCACTGGCCACAACGAGACAAGCGTAAGCGTAGATTTATAAAAATTGCCATTAAGTGGAATTTAACATGAGGCAATTCGTCTTGTGAGGCGTCCGGAATGACAGGTGGAGCCGAATGAAGCAAAAGGAGGCAATGCATCATCATCGGCACTCGGTGGCTAGAGCACAGCGAATCACAGACCAGCCTGACACCCGCCATCCCGCCTCATCACCGCTCCCCAGGTAGAGGTGACATTAACGAACCCCAGCCTGCAAATCAACAGTGGCTTGATGTTCATATCAACATCAGAATGAAAATATACACAGTAAATGTCCAGTGTTAATTCAGCTCTTAACAAATAATATTTAGTCCCACTCTGGAATGTGGGACATATTGTTTTCTTTTAAGTGTTGACTTAATACTAGACATTTTACTGTGTGGACTATATAAAAGTTGTCCTAAATTTAATTATGTATTACCAAACCCTATTCAAATACCCTGAAGCTGCTGTTAGCCTATAACAAGAGTCGGGCTCTTTTATTAAACAGGTTTCAAAGATACATGACTGTGGTAAAGGTGAGCAGTTCATCAAATTCCCACGCCAGTTCAGTTAACTGTATGCAGGCAGTAGTCAATTTCAGCAAAGGTTCTGATTATTATGGCTTTACAATTACCTAATTGTAGGCCATGCTAAGGCTTAGGTAGATCAATAGACTAGGCCACGGCAAACAACATGTTTTTATTTAAAATGTTCAGTAACTTCTATTAGTGTTTTTAGTATGACCAAAATATTCAAAATGTTGTTTTGCATGACTGTTAAAATTTATATAGGGCTACCGGCTGGGTAAGGTTGGGTAGGCCTAAGCTTACTCTTAAGAATGATTTACTTTCAGCCTGCAAATCCAAATTACAAAATTTAATCTGAAATTCACCCGAACACAAAACACAGACTCAAGGCCCTACTCAATATAAAATATAAAGCTAGGAAGACATGGATGCAATGTAAATCGTTTGTGTTAGTGTTAATCAGTTTAACCTTCAGGGTCCAAGTTGAACTATGCGGTTGTTCCCTGCACTTGGACCGGTACTTCTCTCTAGGGTTTTCTGGATAAGCGACGTACATGTAATGTAAATGCTATGTACTGTAAAAAGTTGTATAAACCGCCCTGGATATGAGCATCTGCGAAATGCTTGTAATGTAATGTGCAATTCATATCCAACTGATGTGATGAGGAAATATCAAGCTGTTAAAATTAGGCTACTAAGCAGGCAGTGTATTGTTTAAGAAATAAGGCATCAAAAAATATTTTCACGGAGTCCATAAAGTTAAACGTTTTTATATTATTTGGCAGCTATTAAAGCCAGAGGGTTTAATGACTTTTCCAATAGTTACCCAAAATCTTAACAGATGTTCACTCGTGGCATCATCAAGGACCATTAGGATTGGATTCTACTAGAGCGTTCGCCTTGTACCCCATCACTGGCTAAATTTATAGACACAATATATGTTATATTCTACAAAATATAACATATAGTGCTGACTATACCAATTAAAAGTGCAGTATGTAAGTTTTTTAGAACACCTTTGTTCAGATTTGGTTAAATGTCCTTCACATCCCAGGCTATCAATAATTTATAAACTTATTGAAAAAAATCCAGTCTCTCTGTCTGCCCCAGGTTCTGAAATCAGCACTCTAAATTTAGCCTTAACAACCAATTAAGACAGCTCTCTGCAAGGAGGTCAATCAGGACAGCTCTCTGCCTGTCAATCAGGTTGTACATTCACAGTGCTGACAGAGCTGAGATCCCACGCCTAGCTAATTGCCTAGAAAACAAAACAAGAAAGGCAGAGAATCTGCCAAAACTGCCAGTTCTGCCTTTGACTACAACTGTGTATACTGATAGAAAAAAGGAAAAGAAAGAAAGATTATGACCAAAAAGGAATTGAACCAAGTGGCAAGACTTAAGTGAACATTGGTTCGAGTTAGCCTATCAGTAAGAGCACAGGGACTCGAAGGACTCCAAAAGTACTTCAAGCTTGCAGTATTTCTGCTGGACAGGTAAATATCTTGCTGATGGAATTTGTTATCGTCTGAACTGTGTAGGCGACGTAGCTAGGAAATGTCAGCTAGTTGATGTATTTAACCCACTGTTTTAGCTATGCTGTATGTTAGGTGTTATGTTGTAGCTTATCTGTATCGCACACTCGAGTTCCAGATGCATTTTGTGATTTTGACCGAAGTTTTTCCCCTAACTTCATCTGGGTTTCATAACAAAAACGCTGGTGTCTGTATTTATTGACTCATTAGCACACAGCTATTAGAGAAAGACTATAGCTATGTTGTTTATGCTCATTATGATGACGTTATGCGTTATTTTCTACCTGTGAATGAGGCATGATGTGCTTCACTCTCCCTACTTTACTTTTCAATGCTTTTGTCTTCTCTACAGTAGGCCTACTCAGATGACAGTAATATTTCACAATTAAATATTGTAATCAGTAATATTTCACAGTAAAATATAGTACTCAGTATTTTACTGTGAAGTCAATGGTTTCCTGAATTTATTTTACAAGATTTAACAGTAGAATATTGTCATCAAATTTTAATATTAAATCAATGGCTACCTTTGTTGTTTACTAACAGTACTTCCCCTTTATGACTGTAATAGTTTATATATAACTGTATTTTTAAATATAGCCAAGGCCTAGCTATATTTGTACAGTTTTGTAGCTAGAGTGTATTGTCTCAGATTACGACAGTAACTACTAACGTTAACGTCACTTTAGCCTAACTAGGCTATCTAAAATTATAAACTCAATGAATGGACGTGCGAAGGAATAAAAATATTAGCCAACTTCTCAATTTAACTGAAAGTTTTTTGTTTGACAACTTCTGCGTCTGATGAGCCATGTTTATCAGGATGTGTTGCGTGATTAAATAAATGTGGCATCAATCTCACTCAGCTTTCAGAAATGTTCTTTGTTGTATTTAGTGTTTGAAGGAAAGAGACATTATTGCATTTAACTTGGAGAAACAATACCAAAAATGTCTAAAAAAAAAAAACTGAAGACTTTTGTTTTGGCCTTTTATTTATAGGTACTTCTCAGTCATCAACCCAATGAAAGGCTCAAATGCAAAGAAGAGGGCTGGCTTCAACTAGAAATTTTGACTGGATGTCAGTAAACATATAATTTGCTGACTGGACTGTATACTGTGCTTATAGTGGAGGTTTTATAGCTGCAATGTAGTTTATTCATTACCTCTCCACCTTAGCTGAGTGTTCTGTCGCAGAATGGGTGCCGTGCATCACCCATTGTGCTACACATTGGTGGTGGTTGAGGTGAGTTCCCTCCCTTCACTGTACAGCACTTGGAGCATCTGGAAAAGTGCTATATAAATGCCACGTTTAATTCATTCATGCATTCATTCATTCTTTCTTTCTTTTTTTCTTTAAGGTTTTTAAGTTGTTGTTTTTCCATTATTTTCAAGGTGCTGTGGAAAATCTTTGCTGAACATTTTAGTGTTATTGCACTTGTACATTTACATTTAAAACTGGTGTTTCCATCATTTTGCATAATAAAAACACAAAGAAGAAAGTGATAGTTCTAATGCTGTATTCTTTGGTAAGCTTCTGATAAATTCTTCACTGTGTCCTAAGTCCTATGCAAATACATTTTGGAAGCACAAAAAATTACTTAATATGTAAAATTGTTGTTGTCTGTTTTTTTATTTTAATTAACCTGATTAGAAAACTGAGTTGCTGCTGGAAGTGGTGTTGCTGGGGCAGTAGGGGGGCAATCTTCCCTCTGGTTAAATAATTGCCAATGCCCCAGGGCAGTGATGAGGACACTGTGCTTTAACATCTTTTGGATGAGATGTTAAACCAAGGTTCTGACTTAGTTAAAGACCCTATGACACTCATTGCAAAGAGTAGGGGTTCCTTAGTGTCTTGGCTAGATTCCCGATGTGGCTCTTTCACAGCTACCGAATCATCCCCTGATTTAATTGGCTAAAAAAACTGCTCCACCTCAGCTGATGTGTGGTGAGCGTTTTGGTGCAAAATGGCTGCCATACATCACCGAGGTGAGTGTTACATATTGGTGGTGGTTGAGGTTTCACTCTCATCACTGTAAAGTGCTTTGAGTTTGAGAGAAGTGCTATACAAATGTATTTTATTATTATTATTATTATTATTATTATTATTATTATTATTGTAAATGTCATTAAAATGGTCATTTATAGTATTTATAAATATTAATATTGTACCATAAACAACTGGCCGCTGACTTTACAACTTTACAGTTGATATGTGAAAACACAGGTGAATTGTGTTATTTAAAAACTGCTAATTATTGTAATTCTACAGTAGCATACTGCTATATCACAATAACCAGGCTCCTGTTTACTGTGAAATTACAATATATAGCTGGCATTTAATTGTATTTTACAGTGAATATGTTGCACTAAATTACTCTGAAGCTTACCGTAAAAGTACTGCAATTAGTAACCAGTAATTTACCATAAATTTACAGTGTAGGTGTTGATAATATTGTCTTCATTAATAATAATAATTAATTATTTTAACTATAATCAGTGAATATAAGACAACAATAGCCTAGTGTTAGTGTATGGAAATGTCTTACTCAGTAGCCTAATAAAGCGATTTTAAGTATGTCTCTAAACTTACTGATACGTTGACCAGCAATGCGGTCCCTTGATATATAAACTGAACCACCTGTGCAGAGATTCTCATTCCTAGCCCTATGACCAACTTCAACCCATGCCACCACACTCATTTAGCAGTAGCAGCTGGAGATTCATATTTTAAAGATATACAGAGAGGAACAACAGATTGGATGTGCTGACGGTCCTAATGTTCAAAATTAGGACCAACCTAAATGTGGGTTTTATATTCTTTTGTAAACTATGTTTAACGCTGCTGCAGGATATGGTTCTAAATGGAGCAGATACCTTCCTCGGTAGGCCTATGTCATATTTCGGTTAGGCCTACATTTAAATCACTCACGTTTTATTGTTATTATGATACATCAATTGATTCGTTTCATGGGGAAATGGGCACACAGAATAAAGCAAGCAAGCGAGGTTAAGTGCTTTAGGCCTTTGGGCGGTTGGTTTAGAAACTCACTGCATAGCTATCATAGCCCCGGGTATGATTTAATAAACGTTAAAACCAGCTGGAAGCCTGAATATTAGGCACTAGGATGCGTAGATCCAGTTCAGTGACCGTTGTATAACGTCGTAAGCCTTTAGAGGAAACCCAGATATGTTGGGCTTTTCTTTTTTCTACATTTTATTTCATTCTACGTTGTCCAACTGAGTATGACATTCACCATCCCCCCCATACAGCCTGCCTTATCCTAAAATGTAAAAAATCATCTGGCTAATTTATTCTGCGTTTGAAACACCGTGTTGTCTACGGTTTAAATAGACGCGTTTAGCAGGCTATGCGAACTTGGGATTCACAATTCCCTGCAGATGTAATTCTGAACTTTTAGTGGCAAAACGTAGCAATTATTTTAAGTATTCAGTTTATGATAACTAAATAAATTTCCTTATTTATTAAAAATGTCTGGATATATTTAGTGTCCTATTTAAATAAAATTTGGGAACCAAGATTTCATTTTGTTTGAATAAGTATCTAAATAATATTGGTTTTATCTTAATCTTTAACGTGTTCCACAGTAAATTTGCAATAGTGTAGGGATCACATGTTTAGGCCTACACTATCTGAGTTGCAGTTCATATGAATTGATTTAATACATTTTAGTTCATCGTTCATCATCAAACATCATAATGACTCTCTAATGCATCTAACAACATTTACCTTAGAGTGAGACTGTTGAATTGATATTTATGTGGAATGGGCCTATAGTTTGTACATATCTAATGTTCAATGAAACGTAAGGGCTACGCATTAGTTTCTTTATAACATGATAATACAATTTGCCTACAAGATCATTCGAAAGTATAGGCTTGCCTACTACCCGAAAAGGAAATAAGAAAATAGACAGAAGCCTATTGTTGATTTTGGTATTAAGTCGTTAGGAAAATTGCTTCTCGTCTGCATATTATGTGTGATTTGGGTTAAATGTAAAAGTGAATCAATGTTTTTGATTGATATGTAATGGTTGACTGAAAGTTATTTTTTAATCGGGTGCCAAATCTATGGCGAAATACGAATTATGTTGTTAGCCTATACCAGTGAGGGCTGATGAAGGATTGTACGGGATGATGACAGGCAGAGCTGCTAGTGTTTGATTTTAAAACAACTGCTTCGTCCATATGGACGTGTCAATCCCTCACAGTACGGAAATTTATTCAATCTCCTGAAATTGGATATGTTTAAATAGTTTAGTACAGTGATACTTCGGCCTTTATGTACATTGCTCAGTCACTAAAAGGAACGCAATTGTGTTTAGTACGAAAAAAGGAACATGTTTCAATCCGTTAAAATGAACGTCGTAGCCAATAATTTTGGATTGAACCGAGAACGAATCCCAATGATAATCCAGCAAAGATGAGATTGAACTTCCTATTTCTTATAGGGGCAAGGGTATGCTATCGCAGGTCGGGGAGAAAAGTTATGACGTGTGATGGCAACCTCAAGTCGGATGTTCTTTCTGATTAATACAACATGCAATGACGCAATGAAACAAGTTAGCTAAAAGAGAAGAAAAGAATAGGCGAAAACCATTGCTTTGTTGTAGAATGCGTGATATTTACATAAATAGCCTGCCATATGTGAATATTACTAATCTGTCGCTTGCTGTGCTATCGGTGAGAAACACGGGCGACCAGGATATCACATTGAATGGCGACCAGCTCATAAATTCCAAACGCCTCTATTAAATACAAATATTCCATGTAAATTGTAATAAACCAAGACATCATCAAAAATTGATGTCACATTGTATTTGGTCCAGGGCGGTGCAAAGGGAGAACACCAACCGATAAAAACCTGTTTTACGACATCCAGTTATTGTACATAATATATTTTATCAAAATGAATTAATTAAAATTGATGACATCACCAATAATAATAAAAATATTATTTTTTATCAAACCGAACAACAGGGGCACATCTGGGACTTTGGGCAAAAAGGGGCAGGTGCTCGGCACCCGGAGCGCTTATCATACCGCCCCCCCCCCCCCCCACCCCAACCTCCCCCCACCCCAACCCGCCGGACGTGCCTGATTTTTGTCTCAGGTTAAATGCAAAACTGGATCTGAGGCATTATTTATCGTTTTATATAGATAATTGGGATACCTTACCAATACTGTATTTCATGATGGTAAGGAAAATAGCTCGAACATGGGAAACAGCAACAAATGCAGCTAAATGGAAATTGGACTTTATTCAGTCACACAACGGAACATCCCTTAGAATTATCTGTACACATGTAATTGGTAGTTATATTCCCCTTCCTCTCTTCTATTCCTGGGAAAATAAATTTTGGAATTATTTTTTTAAACAACATCAGTAATAATAATTTTATTGTGTTAGTTTTTCTTCCTAACTGCACTTAATTTTTTTATAGTTTTGGAATAGTCCTAAATCGCTTGAACAATGTGCTAATAGATTGTGTGAACCCAACATGAGATGGCAGCGCTGTGTTCTTACGCGCTGGACATGCCGGTAATGTCTAATCGGCAGTCACCACCCCCCTTTCCCCACTGCCAAGAGCAGGCAGTGTAAATGCTATTACATCACTAACGCACTGTGGCAAAGGACAGTGTTTTGGAATAAATAAAACTGTCAAAAACGGACTAAAGCGAATTCCAGGATTAAATGAAGGTCTAAATTTCTTCAACGTAGAACTGAAGGGGCAAGTCACCTTGGGGAAAAGGTCAGGGAGGAAAAATAAACAATATAGAAATAAGTTTAACGGGGGATTCTGAGATTATTATCTCATGAATTAGAAAGTAATAAGTAAGTTAGTTGACCTGCAAGCTATGTTATATATGTAGCAAACGTTTAATGCAGCGCCGACAACAACAACAACAACAATAATTCCGATTTGTGTTGTGTTTGGCAGCTACTACAGCAGCAAAGTAACAAGCGATGATTTGTCGCATTTCTCGTCGCAATATAAAGTTGATTTGCAGCCATGAGGCATATGGCTTGACAAAATTATTCGGGTTGAAAAGGCGGGAGCCCATCTATCAACTAGGTGTTAGAGATAAGAGATATTCAAACTCACAGTTTTATATTGTGAGGTTGTCAGAATAGTATCTTGGTTATAAGGACACAGGCATCCTCACACCAACATGCGAAAAACATGCGTCAGGTTTCACTGACAGGGAGAGCAAGAGACAGAAAAGATAATTGGTAAATACATTTAAATTTCTTCGACTCAACCTAATGTATAGAAATTTTTCTCATTTTCACTTGCAACTCAATTCTTTGTCTAGATTTTTTTTTTTTCAGCATGGAAGACAACCATATGGCCAATTTTTCCTGAAAATTAAGCTTAATTAATTTTCAGGTGGCGGACATTTTCGTTCAACAAGCTTTCTTCACCTGTACGCCTTTTTATTTTGAGATATATAGCCTGCGTAAATAGAAGTTTTTTAATGTCTCATGCAAATTACACAACAGTTACAACCATGTCTCATCTTTTAGAACAGCCACCAAGACAGACCATGTCTACACAACTGTTTCATTTTTTTTTTTCAAGCAGCCAACCAACTTCCATATCATAGCAAACATTTTAAATGTGTATAGATGTTAATTTGCATTGAACGTTGTAAAGCAGAAATGCATATACATGTAGTGGAATTGAATATGTATTCAGACATAACATAACCAGTTGCCTACCGTCCAGAAACCGAATTTTAAGAGCACAGTTCTCTTGCAAAATTAATTTTAAGTAAAGTAAATTAGTTAGAACGCGCTAAAGTTCACATTTTAGAGTATGAAGCTACTGTAGTGCAGCCTCTGAAATTTAGTGATTGTACCTATTTTAATGCAACGTTGTCAAATGGGGTTCATACGGTATTTCAGTGCTGTTTACGGTTGTACTAAGAAATGATGGTTTATAAACTCAAAGCCTTTCGTCCATGTGGCTTTGTTGGAGTCACGCCCCATAGCTCCACAACCCCACCTTCACACAGCCAACCCACGCCTTCACAAAGTCTATCATCCAATAATACCGGGGCTCCGTATTCACACGCGCGTCAGAGGGATAAAAAGCGTACAAGACTGGCAGCTGATTAGAAACTTCCGACCCTGCTGTTGTCCATGAAGAGACAGTTCCGAAAGCATCGTTTTGCTTCTGCTTTCTGCAACGTTGGATAATACAAAGATCTCCCTCGGGGCATTTTATTTCAACAAGGCACAGGTAAATGGCCACGTTAAGTACGAAGTGTTGTTGAGAATCGTTATTTGCTGCATTAACTGCATACAATGGATAGTTTGTTTTCCGCAAAAGGTTAGCCTTTTACACTCTTCAAGAGACAACTGTGACATTCCGTTTAAACATTAGGTGTTATGGTGTTGCTAGTTTTCTGCTAACGGTGTGCCCCATATTTTTAGCCAACACAAAAATAGGGTTAAACACGGATAATCAATATGTTTTAATAGAACGCAGTCTGAAAACCGCGATCTTGAAAACATTAGACTTGCACTTAATTGTTCTTAATATCGGGAAATTAAATGGATATCGTGCGCTGCGGGTTCAGTGGAGAGAGACTGAGACGGAGATGAACACTGAGAGAGAACAACATGGTCCGACGGAGGTGACCATTCAGTCGTGACGTAGAGCCATTTCGCATGTGAAACGTTTCCAGACCGCCAGGACAGCAAGAAATACATGTGAGGCATTGACAAAATTGGATACAGTACTTAGAGCAGTAAACACCTGGCGGCATATTTCTGCCTTAAATAGATACTGCAAAACAATAATACATTTAAAAAATTAACATGCAAGGACATATTTAAGAATATTAAAAATGCAGACATCCAGGTATTAACTAAATTAAGCGACCACCATTAACAATTATAATGTGTCCTTTTGCAGCCTGTTAGACTGTGCACGCGGGAACACTTTTCTCATGCCCGTCGACACTCTTCTTGGACTAATAGCGCATCTAAGTAACAGACCGCCCGGACCTCCAGGTCTAGTGTCCTCTATTAGCCACTGCAACAGAGACCGCAAGACAATGTCCAACGTCACCGGACGAGGTAAAACAATTTAATGTTTTTGTAGTGGCGTTTTATCCGAGACTAAGGCTTGACTTCGTTGAGAAGTACTTACGGACAAATCAAGACAGTAGAACTGCTGCCAAACTTTAGATTGACAATCCCGGGAGTAACGAGTCCAGCGTTTTGTTTTACTATAGTAGCTACTAAATTAAGGGTAACATGATTTTATTACACTGGGCTATATTCTTTTCAGACCAATGCTGATTTATCAAAAGTGGTTCCCTGTTTATGTTGTTATTCCAATTTGGTATTTGACACACTTTTCACCCCTGCTTTTCATAGGTAATGCCTCAGAAGTAAACAATCGTGTTTGTATGCGTCCATCAACCAGTAAACTCGGCAGCCTGAGTTGGATGAATTAAGCATATCAAAAATACTTAACACCGCGTACTGACTATCCTACGCGTATCAATCGTACAGGCCTATCTTACAAAACGACACCGTTTGATAATTAATGTGTAAATGTTTTTTTTATGTCTTCTGACTGATTTCGCAAACTCGTCTGATGTAACGTTTTTATTGATGTTAAGGGATTAACGGTACGGGTTGTCTTGAAGTCATAGGCCTACTCACATTCGCAATTTTACATACGACATTTTGTTGTATACACATGCTGTCATTGTTATTAGTTTTAATGATTTTTCGATAGCATTCGTCAATCGTTGAAATATTTCATCATCTGCCTCATTGTGAGACAACAAATCGACTGTGCACAAATCGTTCAAAACAATCGAAGATTTACTTTCAAACATAATAATTGAGTTATTGGTATCTTATGTCAGTAATACTTATGTCAGTGAATAAATACGATCGAATCGCACAAGAATGATACGTTTACCTATACAAGCCCGATTTATGCGCATACATTTCTATCAATAAAAAGAAAAAATGGAAAAATATATACCTCATTGGCGTAACCCTGCATCATCTTAGCTAACAAGTACAAGCAATAAAAATCCATTCAATGCGCGACATCCCATTAGAGTAATTTGTCGGCAATAATCAGTGATGATGATGTGTTGATAACTGTCGTGTAGAATAATGTGAGTGTTATTCAAATTGTCACTTTAATTAAGAATACAAGCACACAAATATAATAGAAAATTTTGGCCAAGGTAATTTCTTTGACTTTTTTGTTGCTGTGTTTTGTTTTGTTTTTATTGTTGTGGCACATGAAATCGATGAGGATATGACAGAATTTAAAAACGTTTATAGGCCTACCCACATTATTTAATTCCTCGATCGTCTAAAGAAGACTACCATATGAAACTCTTGAATTCATGATCGAAATTAAGAATCATTGACCCATTTATGCTTTCGAATCCGAAAACCGATTGCAGTAATCTCGTTGTGAAAGATGTTCATGCTTTTGTACCTATAGCCTACATTTTGTTTGTTATACTGTGTAGGGCAATTTATTCTTATACTCATTTTAAATGTGCAATTATAGTTATAATAAGTCTATTGAGCGAGCTTGAAAGCGTTTTAAGAAGTTATATCTGCTGTTGTGTCTATGTAGGCTTTAATGACTGAATTACCTGAACTTGCTGATTACCTTCGATTATCTGACGAGTTCTAAAATTGTCCTAGTCTGGACAGACAGACAGACAGACAGACAGACAGATAGACAGATAGACAGATAGATAGATAGATAGATAGATAGATAGATAGATACAGACAGGCATGTGGTAGCCTATACTACTTAATTTAATCTTACTTTACAATTCAATACCGACAGCAACTGTATAAGAAATACCTTTAATTATAAAATTCGTGTTTTTCAGTGTAGCAATACCACAAACATGCAGTACTGATAATAACACATAATCATAAAATGTATTAATAGAAAAACATTATGCAAATGTGTTAATAGACTTGTTTAGTGTATTGAATATATCTCTTAAAACATAAAAGGGGAAATATACATCGTCTACTTGTTCTCATAAGTGTTTTATAGTTATTTATAATATGCCATATTTCTTCACCAATGAAGTAAAAAATAAGCAAATATTTTACTTTTGGTGACAGAGCTACAAATTCCTGTTCGTGACTTGTCATATGATAAACCATCACTTGTTATAAATAATCGAGGGGGACGCAACGTGATTGGTGGACTGCTTAAACTGCAACCTGAATGCCAAAAATATGACTCAGTATACTCCAGATTCAAAACAACTACACTCTAATTCGGGTGTGTATGGCGTCAGATGCCTAACCATTGTGGTGTAGGACTGGACCAGAACCGTCAGCGAGTTCCCAGTCGATTCATCATTGTCATAATTGAACTGACAAAGACCTGGCGATAATAATCTTTTTCAAACCCCTCACAATTTATACATTTTAATTACCTTCCGTCTGAAGAAAATACCTTTGTCGGAAAAATAGACGCAAACTAAGATTTCAATTTAAATTGCCATTCCGTTTAGTTTTACAAATAGGTATACAGAGAAAATACCACAGAAACCCCAAACTAAGTGTTTGTCTTATGTTTTGAACAGAAGGATTAGACCCTTAACTGTTAAATAATAGAAAGAAAGAAAGACCAGGAAGTGGGATCTCAATTCAATAGGGAGAATAGAACAAAGTTAAAAACAACAGTAACAAATTCAAGGAAGTATGCTATTTTAAAAATGTTTTATATGTATGAAAATGCTACGCTTTTAGCGAATATAGCAGAGTTAATTCACTGTAAGCAGTTTCACCGAAAATATTCACTTCGAAAAATGATCTGAGCCCAATGATGTTAATATTTGTTTAATACTTAAGACCCTGTATGCATGTCATTCAGAACATTAGCATTAGTATTATTTCGTCTGTCCAACGAATAGTCTAACGTGGAGACGCTCAATAGATGTTTCCGTGAACGTTAAAATAGATAAGTTTAGGTGTGCAAATCATTAGTCTGTTAACTAGTATAAACGTTCCGTTCTTGCAAGAATAACCTGTGCTGAGTTTTACTGGCAGAGAGTTTTCTCTTGTTGTAGCTAGGGGCTTCTTTCTTTTTATTCAACTGGTATAAGTCTACTCGGTTGATTTATTTCTCATTGAATTTAAGTTTATTTAAAGTAAGCCATTATTTAACTACCCTTAAAATTCTAGACTGCTGGAGCATTTCACTTCCCTGTGAAGTGACAGAGATCTCCGCATGTTCAGTTGGTAGACGAACAGTACTGTGACGTCCAGAATTAATCAAATGTTTCCGCTTGTCGTCACACAGTTTTTTTCCAGTGTCTCTCAACACTTCACAGCATGGTCTCAACCCAGCCTACTGGGTTGCTCATCTCATATAAAACGCAAAAAAGTAAATATAGGCTAACATATCCAAAAGATCCAAACGTTCTTTGCAATGGAACACGGGACGCAGATTAGCAGACTACTGTCATTACAATTTGTTTCCATAAACATACGAAGAATGTTGTTCAAATAATTGCGAAAACAACACAGCATGCTATGTCATGCTTCGGTGCAATTAAATAAAGTTATTGAGGTTTTCATATATTTGCGCTCTGATTTAGGCCTAATCCACCACTAAGTAAGCCTGCCTGCCTCCTTATAGGTACTTGAATGAAGTAATATTTAACATGACACTAGATTAAAATTAAATAATGTAATTTATTATTATTATTATTATTATTAGTAGTAGTAGTAGTAGTAGTAGTAGTAGTAGTATTTTATCCAACTTGTGCTTGCGCGACTGTTGTATCCACAAGCAATACACTTAAGGACTGAATATTGGACTTGTATCCATTTTTTACAAGTCGATACGTTGTTAAACATCCTAAGAGAGAGGCGTGAACAACTAGTGTAGGCCTGTTTACATTAGGCCTATTTTTTATATTTGTGTTTATTTTGGTCACAAAAAAAACCGTTTCTGGATATTTTTGTGAGCTTAACTAGCACATTAGTATTGAGGCTTTCTAGGGCAATTGAATCGTTATTTATGGCACTCGGAATTAGGCCTATCGGAATTGTAGCTTCTCGACTTATTGGTTAACGAATGTTTGCTTAGGAAATTAGTGTAGCCAATACGTACCGAAGACATAGCAGACACATAGCTAGATATTAACAGAAGCTCCTTTGAGGAGAATTAAAAATGTTCTGTGTACAAATTTCATATTTCAAACGAACAGTTTTGACCAAAACTATTTTTTCAAAGTTCAAAATATTTTCTGAATTCTTTCTGCATATTTTATGACATATATTGGTCGACAATCTAACAGCTTGTAATAGTTTACAAGGGGTGTGTGTGTGTGTGTGTGTGTGTGTTTCTCCAATTACGGCACAAGATAGGATAGTGTTTTTGAGACTGAAGTCGCTACAGAGTCCTTATCGTCCGGGCAGGTGCGGCATGTAATAGGATCCTCTATTCAGCCCGTGTGTCTCCTGTATGCGGTCTATTCCCCCGGGGCTGTCCCGCTTTAATATCCTCTTGACTGGTGAAGCTTGGCGAGAGGATTCTTGCACACTCTGCTAGTACCGTTAATAGCGCTCCCCCACCCAGCTTCCTCCAGCGGCCGTTTGATGTGGAAATGAAAGGAAGGCTAGGTTAAGAAAAGAGCTGGGGGGTGGGGGGGGGGGGGGGGGGGGGGGACCAGGAGGAGACAGCTCAATGGGTTAAATTAAAAGCGCGGGGATGCTTAGCGGGTCACTGATGCAGACGACTGAGAGAAAGAGAAAGACAGTTGCTCTCCCAAATCAGTAAAACTTTGGCCGTTTCAGATGGAACCTTAGCTATGGTCGTGGCTGCAAAATAGCTTATATTATAGAATATTATAGCTTGCACCCCAGTCAATACTCTATGCATGCGAAGCATTTGCGATAAAGAAATAGGCATGAAGTTAAAATCAATATATATTACAGCACCACTACTATGCTAATTCTGGTATGAAATGTAGGCTATTTGCTGGAGAACTCTAAAAAATGCAATGAGCAATGCACACAGAATACAATATAGTAGGAAGCTAATGTATTTTAATTAATCGTAAATAGGCTAATTAGCTAAGGCGTTCATAATACTGACACGTTGCAGTCTACTGTAGGATATTTATGATCGCCGTGAAAACATGCAGAACCTTTTGTTTTTGTGAAGTCATACAGCTGAAAACATTTAACAATTTGCGACAATTCAGTAAATTAATAGCAAGATATAAACTTGATGTAATATTTTTTTTCCTAATTTATAATTGAATTAGGCTATTTTGTTTCAAATATCAATTCTCGCTTAACCCCATTTTAGCAGTAAATATGTGACAACAGTTATTGCACTTATTTTTTTTAAAAAAGGAACAAGGTTTTACCTGAAAAGACAGATGCCATTCTCCCGATACCTTAATTGCCCTTTGTCCGTGATGTGAAGTTGCAAACGCAACAGTGAAAGCCGACTGCAGTTTAAAACTACAAATTATAATAAACGATGTACATCTGTAGGGACGACGCAATCCGCATCTAAGTAAGAGTGGATTTTCCCTTTATGATGCATGACGAGGCTGTATTTCATCATGCAAATGCGTGCACCATCATACATTTTTAGTGTGTTATTGTTTTCAGTAAAGCAATATATGTACAGACCTGTTCAATACTCGGGGACTATTATTACCATGCGCCTTTATGCGAAATCGAGCGCAAGCAAATGAAAATACTCCGTGCACAAGAAGATTAAAACATTTTTTTGCACAGACACAATGAAAATGTAACCGCAAACGGAAACTGGAAACTTATTTGGGTTACCTACTGTATGACTATCATCCACTGTCCAAATTTATAGGCCTATCCAACCAGACGCTTACAAAAATAGCTTTAGCAGTCGTTCCTCCTGAATAACCCAAACTAACATCAAGAATAATACTCTGTTGAATCTATACGCAAAGCTTCTAAATGTAGATTTGTCCTGCAGATCACAATAAAGACCTGCTAATGAAAGATGATTGTAGCAGTAAAAGTTGATCAGTGTGTTTAATTAATAGTGCAACGTTGCGACAATTTATATTTACTGCGTTACATATTCAACACAATATTGCACATTATTATTTAACAATATAATTGTGAATAAGGCAACACAGTAACCAAGAAAATAACACATCGACATTGATTTCACATGCAAAGTCTTCCAAGTCAAGCAATATCAACACACCAATTTAGTGAATTCCCTTTTACACCACAGGGTGGTGATATAACTTCAGTGCCTCCCAAAAGTTTTCACACCCTTCATAACAATGAACAAAAAGGATTATATGAAATGAATAGTACAAGTACTGAGCTATATTAATTGTTAAATGTCTGGAAAATGCTTTAGTTTAACAACAATTCAACATAATCAACCAAAATAACTATTATGTAATGGTAAATGTATTCCTCAAAAATGTGTTCGAAAGATTCATACCTACTTTAAGTACTTTGTACACCCTCCCATCACAGATTTAGCACTATTAAATTTTGTTTTATAGTGTTCATGAGACTAGTGAACATATTCAGAGAATCTCTGACCATTCCTATACAGAATATTTCAGATCCTTGTCCTTCAGTCTGTGCTTGCGTACTGTCCTCTTCAATTCAAACCATACATTTTGATTGGATTGAAGTCTGGAGACTGGAGCCATTCCAAAACAGTAATTCAGTAGTCAGTTATCCATTTCTTGAGTGCCTGGGTTTATTGTCTAGCCGAAAGCTCTATGTGTGGCCAAGTTCGAGATTCGTGGCAGGAGGAACCAGGCTTTTGACAAAATATCTTTATACTTGCTCAAGTTCATTCAACAGACCTTAACAATCTTAACAGTCTCACAGATTTTAAAAAAAAAAAAAAGACCATATCAAATATCCACCACCATATTTCTTTGTAGGTATGGCATTCTTTTCAACGTAAGAGTTCTTCTTTGAACACAAAACCCATCACATGGTTTACATGGCAAAAAAGGTCAGCTGCCCATAATATCCAGTTCCACCTGAAGGTCCAATACCACTTAGCAAACTCCAAATGTTATTTTTTGTTGATTGTTCTCCATAGGTACTATTTTCCGGTGAGCCTTCTGAAAAGTCTACTGAAATGGAAATAAAAATGGTAGCTATAAAGACATTGGGTCTCATTAATGATACTTGCGTACAATCACATTTGATTGTAAACTGTGTGTAAAATATTTCCAAAAACATTTTGGCATTCATCATTTTGTTTCTTATCTGTATTTGTTCATGGCTGTTTATGCTAATAGGGTCAGCATTCATCATCTCATACAAGTTTTAAGAACAAAAATAAGAATAATTTAAGAAAAGTTTTGTGAATGAGGCCCATTATGTCCCAAAGGTGCAACTAAGTTTTCTACGTTTTCAACTGTGGCACTTAGATCTTTTTCTTTGCTTCCAAAACCTTCATGAGGGCAAGCTGCACTTGCATCCTCTTCCAGTCACATTTGCCACTGCTTCAATTGGCCTAATAGTGGAAAGTTATTGCTATAATTTTTCATTTATCTTTTGTAACCATCTCCTGGCTTGTGGTTCTTTACACACACACACACACACACACACACACACACACATATATCTATAAAAGATGGTGTTCATGTAGTTTACCAAGCTGTGAAAAATCTAAATTTAACCACATATTGTCATTGGTGGCTGTTAAACCCACGTTTGATAATTGGAGGTGCAGGTTGCACCTGACGTAGGCTACAAGACCATCATAAACAGACTGAAGCTGCGCTAAAAATCGACAATGATAGCATAGGCTAATATATTTTGAGTTTGAATGTTTAAGCAAAAATAGTAATTTTAACAATAGAAAATGGAAAATATACCTGAGTGCAAATAGGCTAATATAGTTTAATGAAAAACATTACTTGTTCATCTTCGATCCAAGAAATGTGCTGTTTAACCGGTGAAAATGAGTGCTTGTGTTCTTTCCCCCAACGCAGATATTGCTGTGATTCAGTGTTAGAGAGCCTGGATTTGCGCTGTTGCATACAAAATATTCAGACGGATGCGTGGAACTCTCGTGCTGAACCCCCTGCCTTCTGTGTCTCTGTAGGAACCCAGGAATACGGAATCTAGAGCTCAGAGCTGGAGTGCACATCATTTAGAATGTGGAAGACTTGCTCAGAACTGAATAGACCAGAGGCTGTCAAAATACTAGCTAAATCCGACATTATTGGTTAGTTACCCTTTTTATATCACTCTTTTAATATGATGATCTGTCATGCGGGAATTCTTAATTCTGCAATGTATTTCAATCTCATTTTTATAATTTTTCTTGATTTGGCTCTGTACTCCACAGTTTTAGATCAGAGAATTCATGTGGTCAAAAGTGTCGATTCTCAGCTTCTATTAAAAGGTATTTTTACATATTGGCTGTAGCAAATAGACATCACGGCACTTTTTATACATAATCCCTTCATTTCAGTGCACCATAATGTTTGGGAGAAATGGCTTCACATGTGTTTCTCATAAGTCAGGTGTGTTCAATTGCTTCCTTAGTGCAGGTATAGGAGAGCTTTCCCATACTTAGGATCGGATCTCATCTTGATCCTTGGCTTTTGATCGATTTTGGAGTCTGTTATTACCGTTTGTCATCATGAGGACCAGTGCTGTGCCAATGAAAGTCAAGGAAGTCATTATGGAGCTGAATAAAAACAGTTAGAAACATATGCCGACCCTTAGGCTTACCAAAATCAACTGTTTGTTACATCATTAAGAAGAGAGCACTGATGAGCTCAGTAATCGCAAAGGGCCTGGAAGACCAAGGAAGACCTCTACAGTTTATGACTGATGAATTGTCACCATAAGAAAGAAAAACCCCAAAACGCAGGTGTATATGTGTCAGTGACTAATGTCTGCAGAAGACTGAAGTACAGAAGTACAGAGGCTACACTGCAAACCACTAGTTAACCGC
The DNA here is from genome assembly GCF_013347855.1 of Anguilla anguilla. Taxonomy (NCBI): domain Eukaryota; kingdom Metazoa; phylum Chordata; class Actinopteri; order Anguilliformes; family Anguillidae; genus Anguilla; species Anguilla anguilla. Next base: position 30,339,288 of record NC_049210.1, on the reverse strand, counting down.
TAAAACAGGATGGCCAGGTTATAGTTTGCTAGGAAGTACGTAAAAGAGCCTGCAGAGTTCTGGAAACAGTGGACAGATGAAACATCTGTGAAACACGGTGGTGGGGCTGTTATGGTTTAGGCATGTAAGGCTGCCACTGGTACTGGCTCAGCTGTCTTTATTGATGATGCAGCTTGCTAGCTGTAGCAGGATAAAGTGTACATAAGCATCTTATTTCCTGAAGTTTGACCAAATGCCTCCAGACTCATTGGACAGTGCATCATCGTACAGCAAGTTAGTGATCCCAAAACATGCTGCTAAAGCAACAAAGGGTTTTTTTAAAGGCCAAAAACAGGAAATTGACTGGTCAAATCATTCATCCAATCTGAATCCAACTGATCCAACTTTTGTTTTATATGCTGAAGAGAAAACATAAGGCAACTAGCTCCTAAAACAAGCAAGAACTGAAGATGGCTGCAGTACAGGCCTGGCAGACTTGAGAAGATACTCAGCACATGGTGATACCTATGGGTCACAAACCTAAGGCTGTCATTGTATGCAAAGGATATGCGACAAAGTACTAATCATGACTACTTTTACTCATTTACATCACATTTGTCCCAACTATTATGGGGCTCTGAAAAGGGGGGGACTACGTATTAAAAATGCGGGATAATAATACCCTTAAATAAAAGCTGAGAATGTGCACTTTAACTGCATGTGAATTGTTTGATTACAAATCTAATGTTGTGGAGTACAGAGCCAAATAACAAAAATGTATTTGTCCCCAACAATATGGCGCTCATTGTATGACAGAAGTGGGCTGACTGAAACTATTCTTACCTCCATTCATTATTTTAAAATCTCAATGGAATGCAGGCATGGCTTGACATTAACAACTGCCAAATGCAGGTAGAATTCAGCAGTGGCATGTAACTTCATCACTCTTACCAGCCAGTTTGGCGCATGACCTTTTGGTAGCATTTTCTATGAATAAAAATCATTGTAGTTTACAAAAGGCATCTGAAATAATGCAGTCAATTTGAGGTTATACTTTATGATACAACTCCAATGAGCAGTGGGTGCACACTGTGTGCTGATCCCATTGGCCCATCCAGTTTGCTCTCTTGTGTCTTGCCTTTTCAGTCGAGCTGGGAGAATCGTTGATATAAAGGAGAACTCAGCCAAAATCAAACCACTGTCAGACATGGCAACGCATACAAACTGTGTATACTCGTTGCCGCTTTAAAGTTTTTGTTTTGTGACACTCCACGCTAGTGGAGAGCGCAGAGTCAGATCCTGTTGTGCTCAGAAAACACTGAATTGACAATTTCCCAACAAAACACAAGAAGATGTCAATGATTTCAGAGTTGCTTTAGTTTATTTAGTGCTTAAAAAAAGAAAAGAAGAAAGTCGGCTTGTCGCAGTGTTCGGTTTAACCCAGTGCTATGCGGTGCATGAATTTATACAGGTGTATTTTTCTCACAGCCAATGGTATTTTACAATTCCAATTTAAAACTAAAGTAAAAGTAAAATCAATAAATAAAAGTGCATCTGCAGAGCTTCAACGTTGACATTATTAAATAAATATAAGCACATTATATTCACACAATGCTCAATACCATCCGATATAGTCAATTCTCCTGAGTTAGGCTATAGGCGAGTAATAAAATCATTTTATTTGCATCGCAAAATTATGCACATTTCATTGCTGTTATTTAAATTTGTGGATACATGTGTTCATTCTAATATTCTTGGCAAAGATTTGAAATGCACATATTTTGTAAGTTTAATGATCTTGAAGAGCATGTTTTGTTAAAGATAACCTTTATTGTAGGTGGTGCTTTTGTTAAGTGTAGGGTAATGAGTAAAATTGATTTTCTACTCTCTCTCTCTCTCTCTCTCTCTCACACACAGACACACACACACATACATTCACACACACAGTGTCAGATTGGATAGCTATAGTAGTTAACATTTTCCTATATATTTATACATTTTTTTAAAAGGGGGGGGGGGGGGGTTGCCAGTGAAAATGCTGAGTGGCTACTGACTTTGGAAAACCACTAGTTATGTTGAAAAAGGTAATGTCAAGCCCTGAATGCTGGGGATGTACCTTGACACACTATTTCAAGGTGTTCCCTGAGCATGACGAATGTACTTTTGTTGAATACAACATAGGAAATCATTTGTAGCCTTTGTATTTATGTGTATTATTTTATTTTATTACCAATGATTCACCTGAATAGATGACACATAGTGTTAAATAACACATTTTGTTGATTCAAAGGTAACTAAGTTCTCATTCTGAAATGTTCACACCAACTAAGTATGTGCAGAGTGCATTGAGTGTAACCAAAAAAATAATGCATTTATTCAAATATCATCGAAAACTACTGTAGAACGTATTACATATGCTAGAGCCTAGATTTCTGCACCATTTTGTGATTTGTCCTAAACCTGACCACTTTATCATTACTTACACAACAATTTGTTTATCATCAATCTTTTAATATGTTTTAATTATGAGAGCAGTTATTTGAGAGCAATCTATAGTGCCCAAAGATTATTTTCCCCCTCCATCGCTGTTATTGCCCATTTTAATCCAATCTAACAGTATATCATAGTGAGGCTGTATTTCAGCCACAGTATGGCCAGTGTTATAGTTAGGTGAGTAATACGTTTCTGTCTCAAGGCTGTTATACACTTCAGGTCCTCTGGTGTTGTCTCTTTAAACCAGATCAGATTAAGATTTTCAGGGAAAACACATAATTTGACAACTAATCCTAAACACATCTCGCCGGGAGTGTCTTTAGTCTATCAATCGATTATCTAACCCGCTTATTCCTGTTGGGGTCATGGGGTGGCTGGAGCCTATCCCAGCATATATTGGGCGAGAGGCTGGAATACACCCCGGGCAGATCGGCAATCCTTTACATCACACTATTGTAACTAATCAAATGTCAAATCTTATTCTATTCATGGCTTTGGCAATATTGTTTCATTACTTTCATGCCAATCTTTCTTTCTTAAATCTCAGGCTTAAACGTGTGCATAAATGGAACCATCTGAGATATTTGTATTTACCTTATTGTTGTTAGATTTGATTACAGAGCTAGACTGATGATTTTACCTACCATCAGATTGCATGCAATAAAACATTTTACCGATAACTATTGGGGCGAGGTAAGGAGGTAAGACCGATTGTCTGGTAGTCGGAGGGTTGCCGGTTCAAACCCCGCCCTGGGCATGTTGAAGTGTCCTTGAGCAAGACACCTAACCCCTAACTGCTCTGGCGAATGAGAGGCATCAATTGTAAAGCGCTTTGGATAAAAGCGCTATATAAATGCAGTCCATTTATCATTTATCACAGTTTTAACGTAAACATTGCAGAAAATATAGATTGAATATTTTGTTCCTTAACTTACTGTTTAGTACTGCATGTGTACTGTAAGCCTAACAACCAGTTATGCATTGAAAAAGTCTCAGTTTTCTTCAAAAACTATTCAATGCTATGTCAACACTGTGCGTTCACCTCTCTCCAATTTATGAGTGCACCACATCGGCACTTGTATAGCTGCTTGTGAAAACATATTTTTGCAGATTTACATTATCTGAGCATACAATAAATCAGTGGTTTACTTGAAATGGTAAAAGTATTATTGTATTAAAATTGAAATGTTTTGTAAATTTTTTGCTAAAACTGACTGCACTCTTTTCTCACGTTGATCCTGTCTGCTTCCAGTGCTGAGAATGCTCAACTTGTCATGCCCTTTTTGCCTGTTAGTATGAGGCCAGCTCACTACTTACATGGCTGACATTTTAAGTCTGCACAGTAACAAAAAACTTAGAGAATGCAAAGCAGACTATTATGTATATCATAATAAATAATTTGGCAGCCCCTATTTAGAGATTTAAGTGATAAACAATATTGAAATGTAAACACCATCATGATTTTATGATCATTAGCTACAATCTACAGAGATGGAGTAGTAAAAAAGTCATTTTTTTAAAGTTATTTTAAGGTTAGCAAAATATCTGTAAGTTATGAAACAACAGGAACAGGAAGTTGTCAGTTTGTGTTTTATGGTAACATAGTCTGGTGTTAATCAGCAAAAATTGTCTGTGTAAAAGTAGACTAGGCTGCGACTCATTTAAATTATATTACTTGTGAATGAAAACTGACTGTGTGCAAAAATCACATTGAACATATGTGAAATGCTCATTTGCTGTCTGAAAAATAAGTATTAGCCATATTAGTCATATTAAAAGGACCCATGGGCTGTTTGGGGAGGTTGGCATGTCTGTCTACCAAGAGATTAACTGTTTTACCCTTCCCCCTCCCCCAGGTCATGGGGGTCTTAACCAACTAGGCGGGATGTTTGTGAATGGGCGGCCGCTCCCGGAGGTGATCCGCCAGCGTATTGTGGACATGGCCCATCAGGGTGTGCGTCCCTGTGACATTTCCCGCCAGCTAAGGGTTAGCCATGGTTGCGTTAGCAAGATCTTGGGCCGGTAAGTCACGGCATACATTCCAATCAAACTACATGCTAAATCTCATACACTACAAGTTACACATGCTCACAATATTGGGGAGAGCCACCATAAATGTAACACGGTCCATAACACGCAATGCAGGTATTTTAGCCATTTCCGATTTGTTCATGTGCAATTCAGCCCTCTACCACCTCCAGAACAGAGCAATGTGATAACCTGTGAAGGTTTCCAAAAACATGTTATGTGTTATATGTGTTCCGGCAAAAAAATTATTGGAGGATATAAGGCTTTAGATTTCATCCATCCATCATCTATACCTGCTTATTCCTGATCATGGTCGCGAGGGGTGCTGAAGACTATCCCAGCGTGCCTTGGGAAAGAGGGAGGAATACACTCACACACTCATATCTATGGGGAATATTGAGTCTCCAATTAGCCTACCTGCATATCTTTTGGACACGGGGAGAACATGCAACACAGATTCGAACCCTGGACCTTTTTGCTGTGAGGCGACAGTGCTACCCATTGCACCACCATGCCACCCCAGCTCTAGAATTATTTACAATAAATAAAATCATACATCATTTAAAAAAGTTATCTGTCCTTGAAAGTATGGTTCTTGGAGTGTATTCTAACAAGAATTGGATGCTAGGTGACCAAAAATACAGGATCTCCCCATCTGTATAAATGGAACCTTTGGGTTACTATAACATAACTATATATAACTATAACTTTTTTGCTCTTATATATTTACAGAATGCCATATAAAGAGAAAACATGAGGGTTGGTACCCAGGGAGGTCATGGAGAGGGCTTCAGATTTGGAGATTAGGGTTGAAAGCCATCTGTATGTCATGTCTGTATGAAACCCTCTACATGTAGTGTCCATTTTGGGAGACCTTTTAGCATTTTAAATTGTGTTTAATATTTATTAAAGAAACTAATTTTACTGCATTGACATAGTTTCATCTTCTGGATGCTCAAAGTGATTAATGGAAAAGAAACAGCCACCTGGTCACAGGCATTTATGATAAGCACGCGCCAGATTGGTCTTTATGGTAGGCTATTTAGTTTGAAAAGCTTACATACATTACAGCTTTCCTCATCGATTTGGATGCTACCACAATGTAGTAAGTTACGAAGTTGCTTGTGATTCAATGTTTCTGCACAATATTTTTTCATGAATAAAGCCCCATGCTTCATAATCTGAGGAAGTGGCTGGTCTTACATTACCATTGTAATGTGTTTGTTCCTTGATTAACACGTGCAGTAAAAACCTGCATACACACATTTTAGGGCATTTTCATTTACTGTTACAATCATACTGACTGGGTGATATGAATGTAACATTGGACTGTGTGTACATTGGTTTTAATTGAATCCAACTCAGTTAAGTTATGAAGGCAATTGAAATGGCTAATGGTTTCATAGTGATTACATTTGATTAAATTATTAAATTTCATAGTGCTAGGCTAAATAGTTTCTGAGTAAATGAGCAAAATCCAAACTGTTACATTTATGGCAACTCTCCCATACATGATGTGCACACTGACTGAGCACTAAAGGACCAAGACCTATGGGGAGGCGGTCTTTAATGTTTATGGTCCTTGCCTTTCAAACAATCAGCCAAAGGATCTGAGGGCATCACAATCTGTTGACATTTATAACAAGAAGTTAAAACACATATTTAGTCTAGGGTTTACCTAAGGCTCCTTTTATTATACTTTCATTATTTTTATTTTATTGATCAATCTACTCATTCTTATTTACTGTGAAGCTCTTCGTATTACAATCTTGCATGAAAAACGCAATATAAATAAAGCTTGAATTGAATTAAAGACTGTGTGCTGCCGAATACACATGCGTGTGATTCGCTGTACATATTGTGAGCGCTGCATGTGCTGTACAGCACATACACCTTAATATACATTGAGTACAAGGAATACCTTGCTAAAATGAATCACAAACTGAAAGCAGAATAGCCCACATCTGGAAGCCTGCTTTGGCTCCATCCAAAGCTCTGGTCAGTTGATGAGCCACACAGGTGCACTACTTTAACTCTTTCCCACTCTTCTCTGCGGCAGGTACTACGAGACGGGTAGCATCAAGCCGGGAGTGATCGGCGGCTCCAAACCCAAGGTGGCCACTCCCAAGGTGGTGGAGAAGATTGCTGAGTACAAGCGGCAAAACCCCACCATGTTCGCCTGGGAGATCCGAGACAGGCTGTTGACTGAAGGCGTGTGTGACGGAGACACCGTGCCCAGCGTCAGCTCAATTAACAGGTACCAAACACAGCCTCACTTGTTATTAGCGTACACACACACACGCACTCACAAACACACAAAACAATATCACTGCACGACGTGCAGTAAACTTCACTGTGGTCCTTCCCTGTACCATAGGATCATAAGGACCAAAGTGCAGCAGCCATTCAACCTTCCTCTGGACAGCAAGGGGCTCAGCCCAGGACAAACACTCAGTAAGTTTCATTATTTTTTGCTTGCGCACTTTTCATTTCAGCTCCCTTGTCAATTTACTGGAGCTGGACATGGAACTCAGACTTCTATCAATTGCCATAGGATGCCAGCAGTCTTTATTCACTCAGTCAGACCAGTGCCTCTGTCAGACCTTAAATGTAAATTGTAGTCTAAATGACAAAGCATGCACTAATGCGCTATTTTAATCCATCTCTCTCTCTCTCTCTCTCTCTCTCTCTCTCTCTCTCTCTCTCTCTCTTTCTTTCTCTCTCTCTCTCTCTCTCTCTCTCTCTCTCTCTCTCTGCTCAGTCCCCAGCTCAGCAGTGACTCCTCCTGAATCTCCACAGTCTGACTCACTGGGCTCCACCTATACAATTAGCGGGCTCCTGGGGATTACACAGGCCAATCCTGATGGCAAGAGAAAACATGACGACAGTGAGCCCCTTAAAATTCACATAGCTGTATATAAGTATTTGTATTATTAGTATATCAGTCATATTGTCAAAGACAAAAGTAGACATATTTGTGCGTGTGCATGTATGTGTGTCCAAATGTGTGTGCATGCTTCACATTCTCACTATACATTACAATACAAATAGATTGACAAAAAGACAATGCTATTGCCTGCCATTCCATTGTATGTTGAGATGTCTCTCTTAGCCTCAGTAAAAAAAAAATCCTCCCTGCTTAGTTCAGCATCAAGTAAAATAATACCTACAGAGAGAGCAATGAGGCTGCAGAGAAAATGAGCTAAAGGTGTTCATGTCAAACATGACAAGACACTGGGACAGGCCCATTGGGCAAGCCAGTGCACGCAAGAAGTCAGTGACTTGAAACATGAACAGAGAGAGGTAAGAATCTGCCAGTATACAAAAATAATCAGAGTCCCATCTTCCATCAGTGTGAAAGTGGAATTACAAGGAATGGATACAGACCTTCTACTACTACTACTACTACTACTACTAATAATAATAATAATAATAAACATAATAATAATAATAATTATTATTATTATTATTATTATTATTATTATTATTATTATTATTATTATGTGTGAGATTAATTAAAATACATTTTATATTAAGAGCAATTAGCATTTAATTAAAAAACATGTGTAAAAGAAAATTATTATTGGTTTTTAATTTTTATTTTACAAATATCAGTGTCATTTGGATTTATTATGGGATCATTACAGTTGTTAGCCTGTTTGAGCAAAAATCAGTTATGTCTGTCTTTCAGTGATAATATTATCTTAATATTCAGCATGAACTTGAACCAGATTTAATAACGGTCGAGGTGAAATATGTTAATCCTTTCAAATGAGAGATATATGTTATAATATACGCTCCCCCTTAATTGTTTGCACAAGACCCATAGCCCAATAGACTTCTTGAGCAAGTACTTTTACAGGGATGTGGGTTTAGAGTGGGTACTATGTCAATATATTTGTTATATGGGTCAGTTCATCTCATGGTCTGTGTCTATTCTTAAAAAAGACACTTACAAATAGGGCAGGGATGATAGGAAAACTTGAGGAATCTATAAATTTGGACAAAAATATTGATAAATATTTTTAAGATATAAAAAAGATTTTTTCTTTTTTATTGAAAATGTATTCAACAGTTCAATATTAGAATGTGTCTAGGTTCAAATCCTGTACTTTTTTTTGCAGCAGAGGCATTAGTTGCCATGGCTAAACAAGGGAATTTAGAAAAGTAAAAGAAATCTCCTCAAAACAATATCCTGTTTAGTTAAAGAATTATTAAATGCAGCGAAAAAAACCAGCAGGTAAACTGTGTTATTTGAATCAATATGGATATAACTTGATACTGACTCGAGGAGAAACAAAACAGCTTTGTTTATGCTGGAGAAGTTCCATATCTATCATAGAAGCAAATTAAATTTCTAAGCATTAGTCACTACTAAAGACTAGAAAAGACTTGAAACTAAAAAAATCTCCTGAAAATAATAATGTAATTGGTTAAAGTATTCATTTAAGCCATGTTCCATTAGCATTTAGAGTTGCACTGTGGTGCGAGGCAAAGCCACAAGGGCATAATTTACTGGGGATATAGGAGGGTTACAACTCCCAATATTACAGAACAGACCAAATGACCCCATCAGTAATATAGCGTGATTATGAGAAAAATACAGTAATTTCATAAAATGAAGATGGGTATTTCGTTATGTGATTGTGATATACCGGTAAGGCTGAATGTTACGGAAGTCGCAGGTGCCACAGATTCTGTGACTTTCCCCATTTTTGCCAATTAAGCAATTTCCTGTTTTTAGTGATTTCTGTGATTTTTCAGCAATTTTGGATGGTAACTGTCAACCTTGAAGTAGCCTATGGTGTTATTTGTATAGGCTAGGCCTATGCATTTTAACCAATAGCCTATCGCCAAATGCTAGGAGAAACAACGTCAATGTATACAGATTCTGGAATGCACTGGTATCATGATTCTCATCCTTGTCAGTTGTTGCTATGAGATGTTTGACAGCCCCTGTCAACAGTTTTGATTCCCAGCACTCTTTCCACCATCATGGTAACATCAGTTACAACAGGCGCTCATCAAAGACTTAAACCTCGCAATGTGGGGGAGAGTTGGTATTAACGTAACAGTTTTAGCCTAGCGCTCTGAAATTTTACTTCAAACAGCTTTGATGTGTCAGTAGCCAATACCCACTTCAATTATGTTCATAACTTAATTGAGTCAGATGTAAACCAAAGTACACGCAATCTGATTTTACATGCATAAGACCTAATCGATATAACTGTAGCAGTAAATGAAAACGCCCTATAATGCACGAATGGAGGCTTTTTCTGCACATACTAATGTTAATCAAGGAAAAATATTTCCAATGGTAAAGTGAGACCAGGTACATCCTCAGATTATGAAGCTTGGGGCTTTATTTATGAGAAAAGAGGATAGATGCTTTTGTTTGTTTCCTAACACCTAGGTAAGCTTTAACAAAGAAAACAGAATTAACATTAAACACTGCACTAACTTCAAAAGTCAATCATGTTGATGAGTACAATGTATTTAACAAATTCTTTTAACAATTCTTTAACAAATATTCAACCCCATGTTAAATGCCGAAGGTCTCCCCAAAAGGACACATATAGATGGTCGTCAAGTGTCCCTAATCTCCAAATATGAAGCCTTCTCCCTGGGTACCCTCTCGCTTTTGTCTTTAGGTGGCATTCTGCAAACATGTTACAGCAAAAAAAAGCATGTTGTTTGTCATAGCAACTCAGGGGTGGCATAAATTTTACAGCTGTTACATTTATGCAGATGAGGCCATCATGTTTTTTGGTCATCTAGCATAAAATTCCCAATACCCTCCAAAAACCTTACTAAGTGTTCAAGGACAGATGGCTTTGTAAAATTATGTGTGGTTTAACTTATTGTAAATAAAAATAAAGCCTCATACCTGAAAACAACTTCCAGAACAGATTTCTACTTAGCTCACTCAAAAGTAGTTGTTGGAAATATTTCCCACATATGTTAGCTGCATTGCACATTAAGTTATTGACCGTGTTACATTCATCAAGCATTACATTTATGGCAGTATTTTCCACATTCACCAGAAATTATAATTTCACAGCTGTTCTTTAAAAAAAAATATTCCATGCCCCTGGATCCCCCTGTGGGGTTGCAGTTCTTGGGATCTATGCATTTCAAACATCCCAATATTCAAACAAATGTTACACCCTTGCTAATTCATGATGCAATTTTAAATAAGCCAAAGATCAATCAAAGTTCACCTCACAGAACATTTTTTTTTTAATGCAGTGAAAATTACCACCATGTAAACTATGTTTTTTGAACAAACAAATATAACTTGTTACTGACTTGAGGAGAAACCACCGTTTCATTTTTGTCATTTGTTATTATGTTCACAAACATAAACTCATACAGCAGCATGAGATGAAAACAGCTTTGTGATGTTGTTCTATAAACAAATAAACAAAAGTTCACTGTCATATGCATGACTGAGCAGATTTTTGCTCAGAAAGTGACTTGCATAGACAGTCTTTGGATCCAGACAGGACCTGAATTTGTTCTACCGTACTGATCACTCTTTTGGAAGGGGCAGATATGCTTCTTGGCATAGCTGTGTCCATGCATCTGTGGTGATTGTTACAGAACCACATTCTGTCAGAAACTGATACATAAGCCGCGTTTCCACCAAAATTACCCGGAACTTTCAGTCCCAGGAACTACTTTACCAGGAACTAAAAGGTTCCTTCAGCCAATGGTTGTCTGCGTTTCCACCGGGGTCTAAAGTCCCGCGAAGATTAGGCAAATTAGCCCACTGACGTATGAAAAAGCGACGTTGTCGTCGGTCCATCTGTCCTATGATTTCTTCTGTAACCCCATACTACCACCGAAGTAGCCTACATTATTTTCTAATAACCAGGACAGCCCGGAGGGGTTTATTCCACTTATATACAACGGGTTACCAACAATGACTATATATGGTTACTTTTGTATTTATTGATTTTTATCGATTTAATCACATGGAATTGAAATATTCTTCTGCAGCCGTTTGGGCATATTTTGCCGCTGTCAAGCAAAACTGTCGTTGGTAGTTGAACTTGGACCGTTATGCAACAAATATGATATAACAGACCAATAGTCAGATTGTAACTGTTTTATATATCCTCTCAAACACATTCATTATGTTTTTATGCGAACATTCGCTTTCATGTCTTGACATCCGAAGCGACAGAATGCATTCACATTTCCAATATAGGCTAACTGGCAACAACAGCAGAAAACATGCACACGTTATAAACAATTTGCTGTTTGATTACTTTCTCATCGTCAATTCCATATAGACTAATCGCAAAATGACAAGAATAGAACGAAAACTCGGACTTGCGTGAAAATTTAAATTAGTAGTGGTACAGCCACCGTTTGTTTTCCTTCGAAGTTACTGCTAGCCGAGCAGCGAAGTGTGCCCTCCAGATGCGAACCATGCACCATAAATTAGTCCATAGTCTTCCTAGTCTTTTTGTGGAATTGAAGAATGGCAGAGTAAAATTACGGCAGTCTGAAAAAGCTAAAGGTACGATTACTAGAATTAACCTGTTATTTTACCCTGACAAAAAGTGCCGAAGGTGATTTCCAGTTTTCTTTTACTGTATCACCAATGTGAATTACGCAGAACTACCGCATACCTCACATAACTGTATCAAACGTTTTGAGTCAATTACAACGGGCTAAGAAAATCCGGAAGAAAATATTCAGCAACCGAATTAATCCGTTTGAATGTTTTAGTACGTAATATGCTGTCCCAGCACGAATGCTTAGCATTTTACAAAACGAATACTAAAGCAAGAAAAGAACAGAAGAGCACACGTTATAATTCCAAGACGTTGGCAGGCTATAACCAAAAGTAGGCTACTGCGCCGCATAACATACAAGTTTGATTTGAAGTTATTATGAAAATAAATTGGTTTGCGCCTGCATATTTTCAAACATGGCGCCTGAAAATAGACACAAAAAAATCCCGTGAGTACTCGACCAATCATAAATGTTCAGCGCTGCAAGCTCAACCCAAAAGGTTCCTGTACTTTCGGAAAGTACTACCCCCCGAGCAGGAACCTTTTGGGGGGTAAAACAAAGCCCCCAGAACTAAATTTAGACCCTAGTTCCTGCGGTGGAAACGCACTGAGTTCCTCAAAAGGTTCCTAGTTCCGGGGTATAGTTCCTGCGGTGGAAACGCGGCTATAGTGTTTCGATAAATTATTGGCGCGCAGAAAATGTATTTATGCATAGAAAAGACAAAATAAAGTTATGTTGCATGGCATTATCGATAATTATTAATGAATTGATAAGTGGTCCCAGCTCTCCTTGTGAAAGGAAACACACATATTCCGGATGAATTATAGTTTCCTTATATATTCATGATTAGACAGGTAAGATGCAAAGTTAGGACTTAGGATCTCTCCAAATCTGAAGCCGAAACTTCTCTTTCATTTGCAAAATCAGAATCTGTCCATTTAAATTGGTATTGGTGAGTATATACACTGTATGACCACAAGTATCTGGACATCCCTTGATCTGGGGCTGTTTTTCATGGTTTGGGCTCAGCCCCTTAGTTCCAGTGAAGGCTAATCTTAATTCTACAATGCATGCAATCACATTCTAGGTGATTCTTTGCTTTCCCAACAGTTTGGGGCAGGCCCTTTCCTGTTTCAGCATGACAATGCCCTCGGACACATAGCTAGGCCTATATAGAAATGGTTTTGTCGAGAACGGTGTGGAAGAACTTGATTGGCCTGCGCATAGCCCTGCCCTCAACCCCATCACCTTTTGGATCTATTGGAAAGCCAACTGCGATCCAGGGCTAGTCACCCAATCAGTGCCCGCTCTCACTAATGCTCTTCTGGCTAAATGGAAGCAAATCCCTGCAGCAATGCTCAAACATCTAGTATAAGGCCTTCTCAGAAGAGTGGAGGTTGTTGTGGCAGCAAAGGGTGGACCATCTCCATATTAATGGCCAGAATTTTGAATGAAATATTGGATGTCAGGTGTCCACATACATTTATATTATTATATTATTATAATGTACTTAGCAAAATACACTTTACAGAGGGAATAAAAATAGTCAGTAAACTGAGCCTCTTGGGGAAAAATTATTCCCTAACACTGGTAAAAACACAGGCGGAGAACGCTTCTGGAAATTTATGGCAAACACAAGAATGATATATAAATAATGAAGTCTCGTAGTATAGATGTGTTGAAATTTCTCCTTCTTTCATTCTCTCTGGCCCTCTCTCGGTGTCAGGTGATCAGGAGAGCTGCCGGCACAGTGTGGATTCCCAGGGGAGTGGGGGCGGTACCCGGAAACAGCTCCGATCAGAGCACTTCCCACCCCAGCACCTGGACGGCCAGGACTGTGGCTTTGAGCGGAACCACTATGGTCCCGACACCTTCTCCTCACCTGGCCACAGCAAGGCAGAGCAGGTACAAATGTAACCTCAGTACAGTCACTGGATCACATCACGTCTTTCTGACTACTGCAAAATGACTACAATATCACTGCTCCTCTCTGCTTAGAAGCTGTTACCTGCAATCAACGTAAAGGATATTTTCAAAATGCAGCCAAGCAATACACACTAATTTGAAACACCGAATCAGTTGCCCGGTTTTGGCTGCAAAAATGTTCCATACTGCTGTTCTACCTCACATACACTGAATAAAAATTTTACTCACCCTTTTTATTGCCTTCAGGCATTGTATCCTCTGTCACTCATCAATGGGAGCTTAGACGAAGGGAAAACCAGCATCTCAACATCGAGCGCTGCCATTGGCCGCAACCTGACATCACATCAGGGCTACTCTGTGGTAACAGGTATGAGATCATTGGCTCTGACTATCACATGCTCTACTTCACAGCAGAGTGAAAGGCATGACAAGAGTTTTTTTTTACACAAATATTTTTGTGTAATCTGATACAGATGAAATTCTTTCATTTATCTTTAATAAATTCACATTAGCATCCATTATTTTTGACAGTCATGGTGGGCTTTCATTATCCAATCTGCATGCTTTAATTTCATATTTTCATTTACTTTTCCACCTACTCCTTTCCATTCCATCCTTAGACCCCCTGCAGTCCCTCCCACTTTGTCTGAAGCAGGAAATGTCACCAGAAGAGACCAGTGCTGGCTCCTCCCCCAATGTCATGCCCAATTCTGCCTTCCTGGACCTGCAGCCAATCCCAGCTTCTGTCTCTGTCAGTAACAGAGGTGGATGCTCCTCCCATCTCTCTCATGCCTTCAACTCATTCTCCCATCATGGCCCAGTATATGGGCAATTCAGCAGCCAGTCTCTTATAGCAGGTACAGTGCTTGGGTCAATCAACTGGCTGGATACTCACTGCTCAACATGAGTCCTTTTTTACCTTTCATAGCTGGTAGCATTTGCAGTGTGTCTTCCTCTAACCCTCTTTCTCCCAATTACCATGCACTGATCAATCAGAACACAGGAATAATGGAAGGTTGCTAAGAATTCAGTATTTAATCTCCTATTCATAAAGCATCACTGGCACTGACACTGTGTTTTACTGTTTAGTTTTTGATATAGATTAAATTGCCAAAGCGTTTGGTCAAATACATCTCTTCTGGCTTGGCAAAATTTGTAACAAACAGTTTCGTCTAGTTTTCACAAACAAATGCATTAAAGCAGAGGTGTCACACTCTAGCCCTGAAAAGCCCTGTTTTTGTGGTTTTTCTTTCAATTTAGCTCCCAGTTTAAGCCTTCAAACCAGGTGTGTGGACACTTTCACCAATGAATGACTAAAATGAATCAATTAAGTGTTGAAACACACCAAAAACCATAGATACTGTCATTTGGTTCTCGAGGACTGGAGTCGTACGCCCCTGCACTCCAAGTAACCAAATGTAATTTTTATTTTTCTGTTAAATTATTCAGTGCATCATGCAGTATGGTACTATGCTTTGTTACCATATCATTTCTGTGCAACTGAAAGTTTAAGACTGTTTTGTTATTGACTCCTCAGCAAGCATTCCAAGATTGTAGATCATTTGCATTTACAGACCTTCCAGGCCTCTTAAATTATGTGCATGCTAATTTGACCATAAAGATTTAATCTGACCCTTCTCTTGTTCTTTTCTGCCTTTTCATGAAGGGTACAAACTTGTGCCCTTAAGGAGGCATTTTAGACTCCAAATTTGCAGACATATTAATGTAAACTTGAAACCTCTTCCAGTCCATACTCAATTAAACTGCTCAATCTGCAAATGAGTTCACAATGGTAATATCTGGGTAAAGTTCAATTATAAGATCTTGTGAAATTGTGATGAGTAAAGGGCAATAATGGGGGTTGGTGAAATAATCGGAGTAACGTGCAATCATGGGAAACTGTGTAGTGTTTCAAGGTGTGTGTGAGATGTAGGTTATGTATATTGCTTACTTTCAATTCTTAAAACTTGATTACAAAATAAAATTACACCTGTTGTTGCTAGCTAGCAAGCTCATTCTGTCCTATGACTTTGTTGCTTTCTCCTGAACTACAACTATATTTATTAACCGCACTTTGTGGCAGATGGCTGCTAACAGCAAGACTGACAAATATTTGTTTGAATTTGTTTTGCCAAATTAGCAACTATATTTTGGCATTGTATTGTCAAATGACAATGATGATGATGATGAGGATGATGATGATGATGATGATGATGATTATTATTATTATTATTAATAATAATAATAATAATCATCATCATCATCATCATCAAAAATGCATGTATTTGGTGTTTTTCACTGTCTCACAGCATTTTATAGTGAAGGGGGGAAGCTCACCTCCACCAACACAATTGTGGATCAAACACCTGGTAATCATGTATTCCCTGAACCCAAGAGGGAGGGAATAATTAGGAGGCACAATGTGAATGGCAGGTTGAAAAATTGGCTAGACCACTGTAAAAGCCCCTATTATTATCTCTATGATAAACACCATGGGAACTTGACCGCAGTGGGTCTGGTTAAAGTCTCATCTGAAATATAAATAAACGTGTTCACTGTTAATAAGCACTTAAAGACTTGTGGTAATTTCTTCTATTTTAAAAGTGACTCATAGTGCTTTATAAATGAGCCAGTTTGAAATTTCTTGTTTGAAAAATAACAGCAATGCCTACTGAATAAGGCTGTTAGTCAATCGGGCTACTTGAAGAAGAAAAAAATACAGAGATACTTTATTGTAATCTCTGCATTAAAAAAATACAGAGATGACCACAGACTGTCAAGACCATGGTTTAAAATCACATCTAAAAGTAGACTTGCAAATAAGCATGAGAACACATTGTGACAGTGTTCTCTGTTAACATGCCATTAAAGCCTTTTGATAATTTCTTTTATTATAAAAGTGTCAATGATGAATAATGCAGTTGGACATTTTCTCAGTTTGAAAAATCACAGTGATGCTTTATGAAAAAGTTCTTTCATTGAGTCAATTTCTTTGAAGAAAAAAATGTAAATATGTTTTATGAATAACAAGGATGATAATTTTGAGAAATGACTGGATTGCTGAATGAAAAGAGGTTTTCAAGGCAGAGGCTCATTGCAAGAGTCTGTCATTTCAGGTCGGGACATGGTGAGCTCAACACTACCTGGTTACCCTCCTCACATTCCTGGCGGTGGTCAGACAGGCTTTGCTTCATCAGCCATCACCAGCATGGTGGCAGGTAAGAGCTCAGCCCACGAGAGCTGTCTGTAGCAGAAAGTGCATTTACTGATTATGCAAAGCCACTAGGCTGCTATCTGCCTTATAGCCAAAAGCAACTGATTCTAAGTTCTCAATCAGCTCACCATGTTTCAGAGATTATGATGGCATTGATGTTTGCAATGTAATGCACACATTTGCATGCTGACCCGTACATATACAAACGTGTGAGTACACAGATTCGCATACGAATGGAGCATTGCCTAGAAAGGTCACATTACAGGCATTATGTGACTTTGGTAGGTTATTAAATTCCCTTGACATAGTCACTTTTGATTTAGTTTTGTTGAACATACAGTACCTGGTCAGAAACCTCATTACGAATTTGTGCACTATCTATTTTTTCGTTTGAATCTGAAACCCGGTGAGGTGGTAAGTGATGGCAAAAATAAGTAGCGTGTAAATGAATCATTTAGGACAGAGGTAGTAACTAATTTTTGTCAGGGAACTACATTAACAAAACTCCATCATTTAGAGAGCTGCAAGAGATGGAAAGAGGGAAAATGTTAAAATGTTATGAGAGATTACCTTGAGGAATTAAAAAGGGAAAGGGAAACAAAGTACAAAATGCAGAATTGGAAAAGCATATGAAACAAGCATAGGAAGGGGACACAAAGTGACAATGAAAAGAGTGCAAAAGAGAGAAAGAAAAGATAAAAAGAGGGGAGAACCCTGAAGGGAGATGTTCGATTAGTGGAGCGGTGCTGGTGGGGGGGGGGGGGAGGGGGGTGGTTAATCAGTAGCCTGCTCTTCTGGTGAACTTGGCCGCCGGCATAGACAAGGCCTGGGGGGCACAAGGAGCTGGATGGGGTTCCGCCCTGTTGCACTAACCCTGCTCGTGTACGCATCACGATGGGGACTGAGGGGCCCTAGAGCGGGGAATGGGATGTGAAGGGGGGGGGGGAATGTTGGCAGAATGTTTTGAGGTTGGGGAAGGGAAGGGGGAGGGGTGTACTGAATTTGTGATGTGTGTGCTGTGATGTGCCTTCTTTTTTATTTGAAGTCTGTCCTTCGAAGCGCGAAATGAGAGTGTCTGATTTATTATTTTTCTGGTGGGCCGACTGAGAGGAAGTGTTCATACACAATTACTCATTAAGAGGGGGGAGTGAGCAAGGGGGGATTCAATCCTGGTGGCATAATTACCAATTAAATATTGGAATGCTTAAAAAAGAGACAGAAGAGGGCGAGAAAAGAGCGTGAAAAGAGGAAGTGAGGGATTGAGGAGGGGGGGCGGTGTGGGACATTAAAGCTTTAAAGGGAGGACGCGCAGACTGTACGCACCAGTGAGCTGCAGGATTTGACCCCCAGCCATCCAACCTGGCCCACAGATTAATGGTTTACAAGCCATCCAAACCATTTGTGAATTATGTGCTAAGTCTGCTCAGATGCTGGCAAAGTCACAAGCAGACTTGCACACATTAACAGCCAGAGAAAAAAAATCATCTTACCTAAGGAAAGTGCACCCCTACTCAAACAAACAAAAATAAGAATGTAAACGTGAACCATCACGAGAATTTAAAACTGATCTGTTCAGAATTGGTCATTTTATTTGATTCATTTTTTGAGAGTGTTTTATACAGTAATATTTGTTTTAAGACAATTTGAATGTGCTCATGTTTGACTGTGTGTATCAGAAACTGATCTGTTTTTCGTGTTTGTGTGTATCTGCTAGTGATATTTCTGCACGTGTCAGACAGTGGAATATATGTGTGCAATGTATTTTCATCAATTCCCTGCAGGTACAGATTACTCTAGCCAGGCCTATACTCACTCCCCGTACTCCTCCTACAGTGACGCATGGAGGTTTACAAACTCTGCTATTTTGGGTGAGTCTGCCTCAAGCTCTGCTCCAGACATACCCATCGACACGCACAGATGCACATGCAAATATGTACACACACTCTCGATTTGGAAAGTATTCCCAGGGAAAGCCAATACCATAAATGGCAGTCCAGTGCCGTAACCACACTGCTGCTGCAGGTGCAGTACTCACTTCATTTGAGCATTTAGAAGGTATGTTCGTATACATTATATTTAAACAGTTAGATATTTTTTCAAAGGTACAATGGAGACAGAAACCTGAATGGAATCATATATAACAACAATCACCAACTCAGTCTCCAGTACAGATTAAATATGGGTCACACGTTTCAGTCACATGTCTAATGTCACAGAAAACAACTCCACCCCCTAGTAACCACTCACCATGGGTGGAGTTCCACTTAGTCCCTGACCCCTCGCAGACAAAGCAGCTATTCTTACTGAACAGCCGCTCTCTAGTGTACAACTTGGGCCCTGTAGTCACTGTGCCCAGTTAAGCCTGTCTCCCAATGTATCTTATTACAGCTGAGTAATGCAGGCACAGGGAAGAACACTTGTGCCTCAATGCACTCATTAACAGACTAACCATTAACTGGCTTAATTCAGCCTTTCCAACAGAAAAGGAATGGAGAATGAGCTGTATGTTATCCATTGTACTGACATAAACTTGTTGACCTTGCAATATGAACAAGGCTTTTCGGTCCCTGTGTGTGGCAATTAATTGTGCTGTTATAGCTGGTTTAAAATGGTTGGACAGTTAATTTAATGATGTTTCTCATGCGTTCCCAAGTCACTTGGACAATCTACAAGCACAGCAGAAAAATAATATGTATTTTTATCTATTTTGTTTTATTATATTTTTTCTAATGAAAATAAAAATTAATAGCTTTTTTGAGATGAATCATATGACTGGAAAATTATTGCAAGAAAATTATCTGCTTTGTGTCTGTGTGTGGACAGGCAGTCTGAGGGTATCTTTTTCACACACTGTACAGCTAATAATTATTGATTATTAAAATATGCATTAGTCATGTCATTATTCAACTAAAATCACTTCTTTAAACACAGAAAGAAAAGCATTGCAAGAGAATCAAACTAAATGAAAAGCTTATTATATGTCTGTTTGTCACCCTCTAAAGGATCACCCTATTACTACAGCTCTGCGTCCCGTACTGCTCCCTCTACCACAACTGCTTATGACCACCTGTAGTTGCCACGGCCCTGGTCCCGGACGAGAATGTTCCGCATCATTTGTGGGAAGAAAATGATGAATCAGAGGTGAAAGGGAGATGCACAGCAGGACAGCAACTCACCAGCACTCAATGAACATTAAATGCAATAGGAAACAGGAGACCCATGAGCAGTTCTGCATCATTGGGGCAAGACAATGAATCATTTCCCCAAAACCTAATACATGTGTCTGAACTCCTGAATTGCAATGGACTCTGGTGGACAAGTTCATTCACCTTATTGAAAATACAGTAATCACATGCTGGAAAGGGCTAGAATAATTATCACAGTTTACTTGTTCATTGTACTGCTGAGCTGTAGACACAGGTATGCCAGAGATAATGCTGGATGGTGTGTCAGTGAGCGTGTTATGTTCTGGGAGCACATTTCCAAAGTTCTTCTGAATATCATGAGTTATGAATATCATGAATATCATATGTTACATCTCAATCCGCTGTTAGTGTCTTGGCAATTGCTAATTGTTTCCCTTCTTAGATACACAAAACGGCAGAATCAGAGTTTGTCATAAATTTCAGCTGGGAAACTGTATCTACAATAATATATATTTTTTCCTTTTAAATATTCAACAAGATTAGACAGAGACAAGCTGCTTGTTTCAGTGCTTAAGTGGCCTGAAGAATTGTGGTTACATCATTGTTTTCACATGCAGTTGCAGCAAATATTCACCAGCAAAAAAAGAAAAAGAAAAAAAAAGCACAATGAATACGACAAACCCCCAAGGAGGGAGTGCCATGGGGGGCCTGGGTGGACTTTCCCAGTCCTACTCCTTGTGATGTAGTGAGGTTTACCCAAGACTGCATGAGATATGTAATGCTTTGAATGATCCTTTATTTTTTTAGCGAGGGGTACAGAGATCTGTATTACTCCAAGCACATCCAAAACATTCAGTTGCTTCTGAAAGTACAGTAGAACCTCAAAAACGAAGACCTCAGAAATTTCAAAGTTCTCAAAAAAAAAATCAAACTTTATGAAAATCATTAGAAAAGTATTCTTTTCTACATGAGCTTTCTGAAATGCACACGATAATAATAATCAGTCTAGGCTAGAGCTGACAGCTGCTAGCAAAAACACTAGCTTACCTGTTTTGAATTCATAAAATTGAACTCATTAAAGTTATCACCATAAAGGATAGTGTCTTGATTACAGAGAAATTGAAAGCTACTGACCAAAAAAAAGTGCTAGAAGGATGCATGTGTCAATAGCAAGGTCAAGGCAAGCTAGGTATGTCTCTTCAGTAAATGGAACTGTCCATAAAACATCACATTAAAATGCATGTTTCATTGTAGACAAGAAAGCACTGTTGTTCATTCCAAACTCCCTGATTTCAGGTGGTCCCAAAAAGCAGTTACAGAAGGGAGGTGTGGGCTATTACAGTTTTTGTAATTATTTCTGTTTAATGCTCTTCTTTGCATTAGTGATAATAACAAAGAGAAATTATGTATAATTTGGAGCTTGAAAAGGCATAATTTCTTGCAGTACTTCTGGGTTCATATCCTGTTTGGTTGATTAGTTAGTCCATAATGCTGAGATTCATATCTCTGAGGTTCTACAGTAGTCAGGTAGAGCTGCTGTAAAATTCACATTTTAGCCTTTTTCGTCAAGCTAAAATAAACAGATAAACTCTGTACATGAAAAAGTAACTCTTACTTCTCTATTCAAAGCAAAGGATAATCACAACTAGATTCTGTTGAATTACTGAGAAATCAGAACCAAGGGAGCCCTTGAAAACATCCTGGAGAAGAGCAACATCAACTGATGATCTCCCCATTTTTAGAAAGGAACAACCTTGTGCAGTTTCTGTAAGGTATGCAACTGCTCATTAAAAATGAGAGTGTGTGCTGCTGTTGCTGACTGATATTAGATTCTGTTGTAATTTCAATGCTTCACAGTGCTGCAACCAAGCGCCCAAATCCAGGCTACATTTTTAAATCTCACTTCCTGGTCTTGTTGAGAGATGTTACTCACTAGTACCAGTGGCTCCAGTATAGGTGTTTCAGCCACCCATTTCAATGTAAGTCCATAGTAACAATACGGTCAAAATACAAAGTCAATCATTTTTTCCCACAAGCCAATGTAATCACAGTATATGTTTTTTCTTTGTCTAATGTCTCCCCATGTGCCGATTTGTTAAGTTATTGCATTATTTGGACAAGATTGTAATATTTTGTGGAAGTATCAGGTACAGTTTGCGTCACTGCCAAGTCACTGTATCTCACATGCTTAGTGGACGACTGGACTTCATGCCCATGTAAGGGTCCCACTTTTGGCTCCAATTTGTACAACATGGCGGCACCCAGAAACTGCACGTCCAGGGCTTCAAGACTTTTTTCACTAAGCCCATGGAGAGTCAATGGGTGACATCACAGTGACTTGGTCCATATTTTTCCTACAGTCTATGGCTGCAACTTGAGGAAGAACCAAGAATTGACAGTTGCCATTTCCCATATCTTCTCCATCTGTAACACGAAGGTGGCCAGTATCATGCACCAAGTAGATTTATCCCTTTCTTAGGGGCATGTACATAGTGTAGATGAATTTCCGGAGATTGAGAAACAAGTTTATTTATAGGGATGATTTTGCGGTTGGGTGTGGCAGGAATGACAAAATATGCAAGGGAAAAAAAAGGATTTGTTTTTCAAAGAACACATGAACGAGAACTGGAATTTTTTCTTCCTGAGCGGATTTTCCAGATTTGTTGTCATGCTGATATTTTGTAAGGAGCCAGCAAAGAAAGTTTTGTGTTCATGATAATGTTATTGCTGTTGAGAATGTAAATACACTATTTCTAAAGAATTATTTTAATTAAATAAAGCATGACTGGACAAACTGGGTGGTTGTAAAGTGATTTTTAAAAAATCAATTTTGCTCAACTTTATGACATGATTAGCATGATTCCCAATTATATCAGGCATAAAATGGTTGTCATAGGGTCAATGTTAACAGAGGTGCAATGGTTGTGTATGCACCTGGTCCCTGTTCTTAACTACTGAGCTCTATAATTTTTGAGACAAAAAAGTTTGGGTTTTTTCTTGATTTGAAACTGTACTCCACAATTTTAGATTTATAATCTGACAATCCATATTAAAGTGCAGATTCTCAGCTTTTATTAAAAGCATTTAGAAATTTCTATTTCACCATGTAGAAATTATGGTACTTTTTATACACAATCAACCATTTCAGGGCACCATAATGTTTGGGACATATAAATATTATGTAAATGAAAGTACTAATGTTTAGCACTTTGTCACATATCCTTTGCATGCATTGACTGCTTGAAGTCTGTGACTCATAGACATCACAAGGTGCTGTGTATCTTCTCTGGTGATGCGCTACCAGGCTTTCAGCTCCTGCTTGTTTTGGAGCCTAGTTGCCTTACGTTTTCTCTTCAACATATGAAACGCATGTTCATTTGGATTGAGATGAGATCAATGACTTGGCCAGCCAAGAATTATTTCAGTTTTTGGCTTTGGCAAACTCCTTTGTTGCTTTGCCTGCATGTTTGGGATCATTGTCTTGCTGTAGGATGATGCACCATCCAATGAGTTTGGAGGCATTTGGAGGAATGCATAATGTTCTTATTCCATGATTGTCTGTGCACTTGTTTTAAATGTGCAGCTGTACCATGGCAGCAGCTATTAATGCAGCTGTACCATGACAGGAAGCTGGAAAGCAAGTTCTTCTTTATTTAAAACTTTATTTGATCAGTAATGTCACTGGAGAGATTTAGCTCTTTAATTGAAAATGCCATGGCTAAGCAAGTGGATTATAATGATATCATTAGCCAGTTTTTGTGCAACATTACATCAAGTTTGAAAAAGGAATAAGAATTCATTTGCAGCCCATGAACCCATAACTTTGCAGTATTACGAATTGCTCTCCACTGGGTAAGGATGTTTTACAGGGTGAGTTGGTAATGGATAACGGAAAGAAAGTGGCAGCAGTCTGGTGGAAAATTAAAGTGAATTTATTTACAGTGCCTCACACAAAACCCAAGGCAAGGCATAAAGACCCAACTTGTGCTGAATTACCAAGACAAAGCAAAACAAAAAAAAGAGAAGACAGGAAACAAAATGGTAACTTTTACTGCTACTGCACATTCACACGATAGTATCCCCAGCCTCTCAGCAAGCTACTACTCTGGGGAACAACAACCACCATCAAGTAAAGGGAACTGCCAGCTTTTTATATTTACACTTTCCATAATGCAAGTGTAAATTGAACTGTCATACAATGCCATGCTATCATAGCAAATGAGAAAGGAAACGTATACATATGTTGAATGGTAAATAAATGTATGCTGTGAATTTTCATCTAAAACAATAAAAAGCAATTTTGGTAGGGCTTCTCTGAAAAAGAGACATTGGTCTCAGAAGGAACTTGCAGCATAAAGGAAGGTTAAATACATTTTTTTTAAAGTATAAATGGACATAGTATGAAAACAATGGGTACTATTCTCTTCATGGGGATCTCAAAAAATATAAGCTGCTGAGAAGAAAAGCCAAGCACTTGGAAACATAAAAAGACATCTATTTCCCACTGTTAATTAATATGAGGAAAACTACTCCTGAAATTAACCTGATTGACAAATCTATGGAAGCTTAGCCCAGCCCCAGGCACCCAGCAGATAGGCAGACTGATGTCACTTATTCACAGTATTATGCTCCCTGATCTTGCTCCCCTGTCTTGTGCTCCTCAGTGAGTCTGTTTGTGAACTTGGAGGTGGTGCCTGAGTGCATAATGAATTGAAGTGAGGCACACCCGGGCAAACCTCCATTCCAGGCAAAAAAAAACAACAATGCACATTTGCCTGAATGGGAGTGATTGCCGACCTCTTCAGTTCTATCTTCAGCCTCTGTATTTTTATTCTGTGTTCAACTTTATATGTCATCTTTTGTTTGCATGTTTCTTTGCACACAAAGTTTGATCAAAGTAGGTAGCCTACGAAAGACTCATCTTTTTTCCTTTTCTCTGGCCGTGATTGCTACTATGTAAGACCTATGGGGTAGATTTAGTCTTCTGTATGTCCTGCTTTGGCCTGTGTACCGACACCTGCACCCCAACATTCTGCAACATACATTTGTGTGTATGGTGATTTACATTGCACTTCTTTGGTGTTTTGTCATGATAGATGGTGTTTTATGTTTGGATTCTGTGTTATAATAACACTGGGCTTGCTGTATTTGGACTGTAAGTGCTTGACTCAACTGCTCAACTGCAACTTTGGGGCATAACATTCATGATGAACCAGTGGTGCCGAGGAATAGATTGAGACAAGCCAGTAGTATTAGAGAAAAACTGAGCCTGAAGCAGAGGATGACACACAACTGAAGTTGAGCTGGCAGCAGAGCCTGATGGAATGAATGGCAGAGACATGCAGAATGAATTACTGAAAAGAGGTCCAAAACAGGTCAGGGATGTGGCATTTTCCTGAAGTAAAGGGAAGGTTCTACATAAATGTATCACGGGAAAGTATTGCAGCATTCTTAAAAATGGACTAAAACGGACAAATGTATTCAGGACAAGTTTTTTCTTATGTTGAATTCTGTTATTCTGTCAACATAAGCAGCATCTTTTGAAGAACGGTTTAAGGTTTGGAACCTGATTCACAGTACTATCTAGGAATATAATCACACACAGGAACAAATGCATAACATGTACAGTATGCATGGCACAATCTGCAGGCAGGAATTGCATAATGAACACACTATGCAGTATTAATACAGTACGCACATTAAGGTTGAAAGTACACACTCACCAAACCCACACATAATCACCTGTCATGAGATGAACACAGACAATATTTGGGCTTTCGGATCTAACCTGATCTTTGACCTGAACTCCTGAACTGACCTTTATTTTAGGACCTTGAAGTAGGACCTACTTTATATAGCAACATACTTTTGAGTAGGCTTGTCACAGTTCTTGTTAACTGTTTATGTTAATAAACATGTTCTAAAGATGAGCTAAAGAAATGTAGCATACTACTGACATCAAAAAATGATAGTAGTTAGTAGTCTTTACATAAATCATAAACATCACCATAGGTGTACAAGGAGGTAATTGTATAGGACTTGTCAATCAGCGCCTCTTTTTTTCCATAAGAAAACACAAAAAGGAAATTATGTTTTTAATAGAAGTGGTTTTTTCTCATATTTCAGCCAATATATTTGAAACAGTGCCATCTAGGTCAATATATCGGTAACTACATTCACAAAAGAGCTACACATTCATCCAAATTTTACATTTTTAGTTGATATTCAATCATTCTGAATAATTCATAATCTAGGAATGCAGTATTCTGAAGTCAATATTCCTAAATTTCCAATGGGAGATGTAAGATATTTCATTGATTTTTCAATACTTTATCTTCTAGGAATACATCTGTCTAACAAATATTTTCTATAAACTTTCATTCATCCATTAATATCAGCAACATTACCATCATAGTCATTTTGAATATGCAATGCAGTGTCCTGTAATGCCAACATAATTTTCACTAGTCAGCAATTTAGCAAAAACACAAAAAAGAGGACAGAGCAACGATCCTGAAAACATGCACATCTGTTTAATCTTTTTTATTTTCTGCATCATGTAGTTTTATTTGCAATTATTTCTCCCCTCCTTGCAGTCTCATTATTATCCTGCCTTAACGAGGTTACGCATTGATGGTGCCGCTGTCCACCTGGGCCTGTGAACTGAGGAACAAGCACATGCCTTGATTGATGGCCCAAGTCCAGGGGAGGCAAGCATTAACTACCCTTATGGCGTTCTGATGGAACAAGAGAGTTTCAAGCAAAGAAGAGAGAAAAGTATTTCCTTGTTCATACAATGGACACAAACACATTGCATTCCAGGCACTGCATAGGTACTGACTGCATAGGTGTGCACACAAGGATTTAAACTCTCATTACAATCAATTTCCTTGTGGTGTCCCCATAGGCACTGGATTAAAACAATCACCTGACTAATCATACAATTAGCGGTCAACAGTGACCCTCATGAAAGCAATTTGTTTTCATAACACAGGGTAAGAAAGGAAAGTAAACATGGACAGAATGTCAAAATAAAAAACGGTGAGTGATAGAATGCAGTACCATCCACCTGGCACACTGCTCACAGACAGATTCAACATATTCTACACAGTTTCCAATTTATCCTTACATGCACACAAAACAACAGTAGATCAACATTTAAAATTATAATGTACAGTTTATTAATAATTGCTTCAGCAATTGTTTAGCTATCACCAGATAAAGTTAGAGAGCTGTAGCATCTTAAAATCTTACCAGTCTAACCGTATGACGACTGTAAGGGTTAATTTAGTTGGCAAGCTATATCATGGGTAAGTAGGATAAATCAGGCAGAAGTATTATTATTATTAGTAGTAGTAGTAGTAGTAGAAGTAGTATTTATTGTGTTATTGATGTGCTGTTATGACATCATTAGTGATGTATTCTTTTTCATCATACTCTTCTATAATAATACTAATAATAATAATAATAATAATAGTAATAAGTACTTACTTGGTGGTACATAAAGAAAGTACTTATTAGCTATAAAGTGTAGCCTAGACAGTGCATTCCGAAACATTATGCCAATATAGATTGGAAGATGTATTTGTTTAATGGCAGCTACATGTTTAGACAGTCTAGTTGTGTTCACCATGCATGTAACTGTGATATGGCCGCTTGCTGAAAACGAGTAGTAAAATTGAAGAATTGTTATTTAGAAGGTATATTGCCTCACATTAACAGTAATTTAAACATATGCAAAAGTTAACCACAAGAGAAAGTCAGCTGCCAATGAATGGGCAGAATGTGCACTAGAGGCCTACATGATGAAACAGCTTAAAAAAAAAAAAAGTTAAGTATAAAAAGGTTAAGTATGCTGATAAAAAATATTTTTATCGGGCGAATATTCTAGTTGAAACACATGACATATTGTGAAGCATTTTTGTGGTTAGGGGTGCAGTAGCCAATTTATGAAGTTTTCAAATGTTACCGTGGTGTAGTTTCATAAGATGAAGTAGAACAGTATTCGTCTGCTGCAATGTTATTGTTATAAATTAGCTTGGTGGTTTGCTTCACAGATGACTGTTCATCTGTCCTATTATATGTGGCTCAACATTGAATTTTCATTCCCAATTAATTCTCTATGGGACCTTTTCCCTAAAAAACTTATACTAAATAAACTAAATAGTTGGAACTATTTGGAATTTCAAAAAGCTTTGAACAAGCACACTGCTCTGAACCAAGCTGAATATTATGAAGCTGGAATGGCATGTCTAGCTTAAATGCTGTAGGAGGCATCGTATGCAGAAATTTGGGCGGAAAAAATAACAAATAAGAAGAATAGTAAGTATTCAAAAGAACAGGTAGAGGGTTGCTGAAACAACTACACTAATTTAATAAATCCACTGTTTTGTTGTATGGAGACCAGCAACAAAGGGAATCATCTGTCCGCAGGGCATGAAAGAGCATTGAGTAGCTGATAGATGTCATCCACGATTTTATTAATGCATTGCTGAGTGAAAAAATTTCACGAGAAAAACAGGATAACTCTAAATGATGTGCATTTCTCAATGCATGGAATCAATGGAAGGGCAATCCCTTCTCTGAATTACATCTGTAGGATTGTTGGACTTGTTTTTAAGCATTGTCCAATCAGAAAGTTGGACTATACAGGAACACAATCACCAAAGCAATGTTCAGACCTACCAATAAAACTCAGACTTGAGCCATGTACAATGAGATGGGGCAGTTGGTATTCAGGTCCGTTGTGCCATTCCCGGTGCTTCAATTTCTATTCTAGGTTTGTGGACCTGGATATGGACACCTCACCAAGTACTGTTGTGATGTGCAACAAGGGTTTATGGGCACAGCTTGCACTAATTACAACAATAAGAATGAACAACTAAAAAATGCTGCCAGATGTTCAGTGCAGTCCAAACAATAAATATGTTTCAAAACATTCAGAAAAGTTATGAAAAAACTGAGAACATATTACAGCCCTGATGCACTCCAACAAAACTTCCTAAAGAAACCATAGGCTATGTTTTTCAGAATGGTGCATGGGCATGGCTGGTGAATGTTTGTTTAAAAATGTTTTTTTTTTTTTGCCACAAATCATTTTATGAAAAAAATACTGGACAAAGCAAAACATGTTCATGAGGATTATAAAATTTCCATCAATAAGTTTGTTTGACTGCACAATTATGTTGGTCAGAACTAATACATGTAGAAATTTCTAATGATTATTACTTGTTTAATTCAAATGCTAATGATTTCTACATTTTTGTTTTATGTTGATATTACATTTATTACATATTACATTTAATATGCCAAAAATATAGTATTAATTATAAAACTGTGTTTGCTTGGGGTCTAACGGAATTTGTGGACTGGTTGAAAGAAACGTGGCCCTTCTTTCCAGCCGGCACATGGCATGCTGCGAGCTGTCACACTGGCAAAGTGGTATTTTAGGCATCGATATTGACGGGCCTGAGCTGTTTGGTCATTTCGTGTTTGGCTT
This sequence comes from Anguilla anguilla, assembly GCF_013347855.1. Classification (NCBI taxonomy): domain Eukaryota; kingdom Metazoa; phylum Chordata; class Actinopteri; order Anguilliformes; family Anguillidae; genus Anguilla; species Anguilla anguilla. The sequence goes on along the minus strand of NC_049210.1, from coordinate 30,309,476 downwards.
TTGATCACAAGCAAATATGCGCACTTGACAAAATTCCCTCTGGATTCAACTTGAAATTAAAATTTATAAAGGTAACCTGGTGGGGGCAGTCTTTCTGGACCTTTAAAAAGCATTTGGCACCATTAACATCAATATTCATATCACTAATCAAATTAGACTTTTCTGACGATGATTTGGATCATAGGAATTGCGAGCAATGTGTTATCATTAATAAAAATAGGCTTTCATAGAGATCAAAACAGGAGTTCTGCAGGGCTCCATTCTATACTAAATGATCTCTAAGAATTATGTCAAGGCGTAAGTCTCAGGGTGTGTGTCAATATGTTTCTTGTTCAGGAGATGGCATGGCAGATGCAGTAAATTAACTACATTTAAATGTCAATGGACAATCAAATAATGTTGGACCATCACCTAAAATTATAGAATCACATAAAAATGGTAATCAAAAGTAAATTTATATACATTTAGATCTATTATAAACTGTTTTCCATTCCATGCTGCAAATACACTACGTAACCAAAAGTATCTGGACACTCATTTTTTTCATAGTTTGGGCTAGGCCTTTTCCAGTGAAGGCAAATCATAATGCTACAGCATACAATCACATTTTGAAGGATCCTGTACTTCCCCAACAGTTTGGTGAAGGCCCTTTCCTGCTTCAGCATGACAATGCCCCCGGGCACACAGGGAGGTCAATATAAAAATGGTTTTGTCGAGAACAGTGTGGAAGAACTTGACTGGCTTGCACAGAGCCCTGACTTCAACCCCATCCAATGCCTTTGGGATTAATTGGAAAGCCAACTGCGAGCCAGGCCTAATCGCCCAATCGGTGCCAATCTCCCTGTCCCTCTTCGAACCTCTCCCTCACTACCCATCTTCCGTCGTGGTCTGACTCATCTCTTCAGACTATATCTGGACTAACTACTACCACACTGTATATTTCACTTTAAATCCCCCCCCCCCCCCCCCCCCCCCCCCCATGACACTTGTTACATGTACCCCCATTCCAGCACCTTTTGGTAATTTGTATTTGTCCTAATATTGTAGCTTGTTCTTCTGCCTAGTTGGCTTGGCAGAGGTTAGGTCAGAATAGTGTTCACTGTGTGAACAAAACTGTGTTCTTGGCCAGAAACAGCTGTACAAAATAAGTATTGTATCTTATTGAACCTGTGTTTTGTAGTTGTCCATGACCATGAAATTCACGTTTGTACATCGTATTGGATAAAAGCGTCTGCCAAATAAATGTAATGTAATGGTGCCCAATCTCACTAATGCGCTTCTGGCTGAATGGAAGCAAATCCCATGCAGCAATGCTGCAACATCTAGTATAAAGCCTTCCCAGAATAATGTAGGTTGTTATAAGCAGCAAAGGGTGGACCAACTCCAGATGAATGCCCATAATTAGAAGAAGAAAAAAACTTTTGGCCATGTAGTGTATCTTCATGGATTAAATGATTTTGTTCACATTTAAACTATTGTGTAACCTCAAGCAATCTCTGCTTTAATCAAACATTTCATGATATACAGTACAACCTTGCAATACAAATTTTGTACAACAAGCCAATTAGATTTCACCATTACCATGTCCTACAGAAACTATTTTTGGATCTTTCTGTTGAGTTTGCCAATACTAAGCACATCTATAAATGTTTATATAACCAGGCTCCAATGCTTTCATTTATATGGTGAAACCTTTTCAGGTGCCTGATTCAATTGCCACCTCTTTTGGACAGACAACCTTCTCTGTACAGAGGGTTAATGCATGGAATTATTTACCTACACTACTCAAAAATGACCATAACTTGGATCACTTAAAAAACAAACTGAAACCATTTTTGAAGAACAACAGTCATATAGTCATATGTGATCTCTTCATTTTGTTTCTTTTTCATACACTCACTTTTCTCTCATTCTTTTTATTATTAATTTTACAGAACCTTGTAAATACCAGCAAAGACATAGCAATGACACTGGCATAAAATGTCATACATACAATGAGGTACTGATTGAGCAGGAAGGAAAAATGAAAGGCATTTTCAGTGTTCAATTCAGAGGTTGTTTAAGGGAAGGTTTGTGTGGTCTTACACCTTCAAACTCCTGAAACCATGCACAAACCAACTTAATTCTGGAATGAAACACCTTCATTTTGATATGAGAAGAAAATATATTTTAAGTTGTCAGAATTAAGGTATCATCTTCCTAGGGCTCAAGTTGGGGCAGTATGCAATTTTAATGGTGCGATTACTCTGAGATGGATACTGCTACAAAGGAATTTGAAGGAGATGCTTGTGGAAGCAGGCATCAGAACACTGGATTTTATAAGAATAGTTTGCATAGAGCCTTCTTGAACTGTTGTTTGTGTGTATTCAATCTATGGAATATACTGTCAAGTGAAGATTCTGTGCGCTTACATGAGGTCTAAGGGTTCCGAAGTTAATGTTTGTGAAGGACGAGAGTCTGTGGTCATTAAAGTTATTTCTGTAGGGAAACCCTAAAAATTGGGCATGCCCCACAAAAACTAACTTAGCAGATGGCATGGCCTATCTAAAATGCGAACTGTTAACGGTCAACATAACTGTTTGATAACACTACATTGTCTCACAATATAATGCATCTTTCTGTCCATCTGAATGTGAATTCATCCCCAAGCTGACATCTTTGAATGGGTGATATTCATAAATTCAGGACAGGGGAGGGAGCAGTGGGGCTCACAAAAGCCACCCAGCAGAAACATGTAAATCACAATCAGTAGTAAAGTGTGTGTCTGCCTGACAAGATAATTAGGTATTTAAGGAGCTGTGCATTCTGGCTGGTGCCTCATTAAGACAGCTGGCATTTGGACCTCCTCCTGAGCCTGTGTGGCATTCCACTGGTCATCTATTGCTAGTCCATCCCCTCCCTTACTGCTCTTCTCTTTCTTCTCCTCCATCTATCCTCATAGCATAATGTTCAAGAAATCAGCTGTGATAAGACTTTTCATTCAGCAATACAATGTGTTTAGTCCCTATTAGTAAACAGCTCTGTCAGTTTATTTTGCATTGAGCATTTTGCAGTGGTCTCCCCTCCTCTTTATCCGAACTCTTTCTCTTTGTGACAATGCTGAATGGGCAAACTGCATGCAACCAAAATACAAACAGGGAAGCCTTACTAAGGCAGGTGACACAGTCCCTTTATCACGTAAAATAATGAAGCACCTAATCAATAGTGCTACTAGATGGAGTGGGTGAAAAACAGACTCCAACTTTCAATCTACAGAATAACAATGAAAACAGCAACACTACCTCGGTCTTTTGCGTCTTTCCCACTGCCCCATGTGTTGTGTGACAGCCATTAGTGGTAGTGGCAGGGCAGTGCTGCCAGCATGGAGCCCTGGAGCACAATATGGGCATCAGGCTGGAACAGCAGAGTGATGCAGAGTGAGTAAGTGAGTGAGAGCTTGGTGAGCTGAGAGCAACTTTGACAGTGTGTGTGTGTGTGAGCATGTGTGTGTGTATGTGTTTGAGAGCATTTCCCTGCTACCAATACACTGGGACAAAAATAGAGGGTCCAACAGAGTGGCTCCTGCCAAAAAGGCAATGCAGAGTAAGGGCCAAGTCAACCAAACATAAATATAAAGTTTACTCTCCACAGCGAAGAACTTGCTGACCACCACCTTAATAATGCACCCTCGGCCAAAATGGCTGAAAAATCAATTAGTGCTGCTCAGAGGACTGCATTTGAAAAACTCCAGGATTCACTCCTATTCAGTTGGAATGTATTATAATACTTGAATTGCTATGTGGAGAATACTGACTTGGACAGGCAGCCAAATGGCAAACAATGTAAGGTAGAAACTATGGATAGAGCCGAATACAAATAACATATTCAGCATCACTCGAATAATGCATTCTCCTTAAATGTTTTCTCCTCTCAAATTTGGCCAATATTATTTGGATTTGGAATTTTTTTCCCATATCTTTGATGCAATCCGATCAGAAGTCAGCAGCAAGTTTTCAATTAGACACACGCAGACCTACAGAGAGGCAGCAAGTGGGAGTTTCCTTTAATACTAGATAGGCATTTTGGTGACTTATAATTAAATTACTTCAGTGCAGTAAATGCTATATCCTTCTCCTTCCATGACTGTCCTAAATATCTGCACTTTTAAAATGAGAAGGAAAAAAAATAGACTCAGTAAAAAAATACAGGCAGTTCATGCCATTTTCTGCACAACTCTCTGACAATCGACAACAGCTGCTTTTACCCAGGCGCTAACGTGTCACTGTCTACTCAAACATGCTGTTCTGGAACGATTATGTGTAATAATGTTCAAGGTCACTCATTTTGATCAAACTCTTAAGTGATATTTTTTTAAGTAGTGATTTTTTTTTAAGTTATTGACACTTATTAATTTTTTACATTTTGGCCTGTAAATTCCAACCAGAATTCCCTTTCGGAGCAGACTAAAAGCATGTATCACACAAATGCTGCTTTTTGTGCTCCTATCACGTCGATGCTAGCCCTCGCTTGTAAGTGACCCTTACGTAAGTGACACTAATAATTAAGCGTAACTCGAAACAGAGGGGGAGGTGAATTTGGACTAGGGGGTTGTGTTTACGTTTGTCCCTGTTGCATGTGTGTAGATTTGAATCATATTTCAGAGCACATATGCAGGTGGTTTAAATCTGATTTGGAAAATAAATTGTATGTCATGTGGGGTTTTTTTGTGCTGTTCAGACAATAAAAACAACAACCAGATTCCAATCATATTTGCAAAAATAAAATAAAAAATAAAAAAATAGGATTTGTCCTGCCGGTGAACCTTACTCTCAACAAGCTATCAGAAGGAAACCTTTCCTGCAGTTTCATCACTAAGTCAATGTCTGAACTCTCTAGTTTCAACACAATACTTAAATAAGCCAGAGGCTTTTCTGGAACCAATTGCTATGGACTGATGAAACAAAAACTGAACTCTTTGGCCACAACCACCAAAGATACATTTGAAGAAAACAGGGGAAGCATTTGAAGAAAAGAATACATTTCCAGCTGTTAAGCACGGAGGTGGATTTATTATATTTTGGGGTTGTGTGGCAGCCAATGGCACAGGTAGTATTATGCAGGTGGAAGGAAGAATGGATTCAACTAAATATTTTTAAAAATCCAAGAGGCTAATTTTGCAGAGTCAGTGAAGGAATTGAAGCTGAAAAGAGGTTGGATATTTCAACAAGACAATTTAATCTGCTAAATTCAGCAAATAGAAATAATTGTGCAGTAAGTGCAATCAACCTCTGCATCTTTTACAAGTATTTCTAGCATTTTCTATTTAGTCAAACATGAAAAACTCCTCAACTGGCCATGTCTCTGCTGTACTTCCAGGGAAATAGCAAGGCTGTGGGATACCTTGGTCATACATATATTCAAATTGTGTCATGTACATTAATTCTAGTGCCAAATTAAATAATTTTTATGCGAATATGGCTCAATTTAGGGAGTGTCCGTTCCTGAAAAATGATCGTCCCTCACACTAAGCTGGTCTCAGAGTGCAGCCAAATCTGGACTCCGGAACCAGTATGTCTATGTGATGATGGTTTTTGAACAAAACTGTTTGGCCACAGTAGGGCACAACACATAGAGCCATAAAGCCTTACTGTTGGTATAAAGTAATACATGTAACCTTGATGTTGCCTTGTGGATTTCTTTTAGAGAGTCATGGAGCTTGAAGCCCATCAGACACCTCATTTTTCCATCTATGTGGACGATGCTGGGTTCAACTTGGCCAAAACACGCCGGCGAGGACAGAATTTGATCGGCAAAAGAGCTACAGTGGGTGTTCCAGGCCAGATGGGTGCCAGTATCACCATGTGCAGCGATATCTTCAGATGGATTGCTGCTACACAGACCGCTCATTGGGCCATACAATACAGAGCAACTCATTTTGTTTCTTGATGAGCTCCATGGCAGGCTTGTGCCAGTGGAGGAAAGAGGGGCGGTGAGGCAGTTCTTTGTTATTGTATGGGACAATTTGGCATTTCACCACTCCTGTGCAGTCACCAAGTGGTTTGCAGCCCATCCTACTATGATGTCACTGTTCCTGCCGCTGTACTCATCATTCCTCAACCTCATTGAAGAATTGTTTTCTGTGTGGAGGTGGAAGGATTATGACCACAATCCACACAATCAGATGTCACTTGTCAATGCAATGAATGCTGGATGTGAGGACATATCCGCAGAGGATTGCCAAGCTTGGATCCAGCATGCCAAAAGATTCTTTCCCCGGTGTTTGGCAAGGGAGAACATTAGGTGTGATGTGGATGAAAACATGTGGCCAAACGCAGGAGACCGGGTGGACTAACATGATTTGTGTGTTTCATTTTTTGTTTCGTTTTTTGAGCAAACTATTACAGTATTGACTTTTGTTTTCCTTACAGCAATTTTAATTTACTGTAGTTTAATTTTGAATTACTTTATGGCAAAAATACAGAAAAAGAAAACCCTGTTTTCCTGTTGCATTTCTATGACTTCCTGTATTATACTGTAGTACATTCTATAAAGAGTTACCATTCTTACTGTATTTTGTAATGAGAACTTTGTTCACTGTAAAATAAGACAATGTACACATTTCTTATACTAACAACAATAACAAACAAAAAACAAAAAAAAAAAATATATATATATACATATATATATATATATATATATATATATATATATATATATACATACATATATATATATGTATATATATATATATATATATATACACAACAAAAAACTAGGGAGCACAAAATGATTTACTACTGTTAGTGTTTTTTAGGTAATTGTGTTATGAGCGACAAAGTGTTGCTGTTGGAGAAAACTAGTGCTGGTGTTTTAGTAGAATTATTTGATTTTGAGTATGCAGTGTTTTGGTAGTTTTGGTGCATTTTGGGTGTGAATTTTTCCAATACTTTTTCATGTTGTTTTTGGGTAGGCTGCTTTTTTTTTTTTTTTGAAAAATCCAAACTACAAATCCCAGCATTGTTTCAAGAAGCCTTATAAACACCTTATTATACCAAGGGGGGAAGTTTGCACTTTGCAAAATGTAAGGGTTATTTGGTTGAATTTAGTTGAATTCAGTTTTGCATAAAATTCATAATGCTAAATCATACTTTTGAGTTGTTTGTGGCTCAGAGGACCACTACAGGATGTTTTGGGTCTTTTACTTCCTTCACATATGATGTTTCCTCTGGAATATTGACACCAGCGAATTTCTATTAATATGAAACTACAGTACATTACCTTCTTTTGGCTTGTCATACGGAAATGATAATTGTTCTCATAAAAACTAGTTAGTAATCATAAAAAAATTCAACATAGACAATATTTTTGGTGCAGTAGTTTTATGGATTTAGGCCACATTTGAGGAGTTATTGTTTGGAGATGGACATTACACCCTGCACTGGTAAATTAAACGAGCTCAGGACATTGTTGGAAGACATTAATGTTTTAGAGAAATGGCAGCTGAGAAACTTGAGCAGCTCATGAGTGCATATTCAATAATGGAAAAACAGGTTTGCAGCACTGACAAAACAATAAACTATTATTTTTTTAAATTTGAAACAAAAGCTTACCAATGAACAGAAAAAAATATTTCAAATAACTCACATTTCTCAGTGAGAATTCCAAACATTTCTGTATGAATTGCTGAGGTGGTAGTTTATGTTTGCTGATGATGACATTATATATGTGACAGGCAGGATTTCAGATCAATCATCAAACATTGCCATTACAATACTGTCATGGTAGATACCCCCTGGCTCTCTGACATTACTGGGTAGTGTGGGCTGGAGAGAGATGGGGTGGGGTTAAGTCCTTGGAGGGGAGGGGGTGTGGCCAGGACTGAATGGGTGTCATGTTTCTATGGTATTTTTATGTTTGTTTATTAATGGATTCTTGTTTGTGTTTGGAATAAGTGCTAGCTGTATTGGAGGAGGTATTAAGGGTACCCTTATGTACCATTCATTTAATTCATCACCCTAATGCAATAAATAGCTATTGGTTATGCCAGTGCATCAGTGAGTGGCACCTCATCTTATCCTGTTAAACACATCCTGCATTGTCAGGTGTTTGTGTTCAGTGTGTGTAGGTGTCCTTGTGTGATTGGTCCTGGTTAGTTTAAATGTGTGTTTGTTTGATAGTGTGGAAAAAGAGGGCCGATGGACACACTGGCTGGTTGCCTCTTGCGAGGGCCAGTTGCTACCAGATTTAATCAACAAAAATTACAATCGATCTCCCTGTGCATTTCTGCTGTGGGTCCGGGCTACTGGGGCAGCCCATGACATTTTGATGGCAGTGGTGGGATTTACAGTCAGTTGATGCTGATTGGACCTACGGCACAATGAAGGGTGCAGGTGGACAACCTGGTGCGTGTCCTAAGACATGGCAATTTGTGGGGGAAGACGACGTGGACCTGCCGGTAGAGACAGCGGCTTTTTCTACACCGGCACCGGTGAGAGAGCATTGGGACCAACCGGACCAGCTCAACGCTTTATTGGAGGTGGCGGGGGTGATGAAGGTGATGCTGGCAGGGAACAGAGCGAGAGAGGAGAGGCAGGACCGGAAATGGAGAGAGATGCAGGAAACCATGCTATGGATCAGAGATGGCATTCAACCACGTCAGAGGCATACAGGTGATTCACCAGACGAGCTACTTGGTGCAGAAGCCGGTATCTACATCCATCAGCTACAGCTGAAGCAGAAGGATGCCCAAACACCAGCTACAAGCCAACCGCAACGGCAACTACAGCAAGGTCTGATCAACCACGGACACCCGCAATGGCTGCCAGACTCAAGATACAACGACAGACTAGTTTCTGGCCTAAAGGTACCAACGCTCACAGACAAAGATGAAATCAAAGTGTATTTGGCAAGGTTTGAAAGAATCACCGAGACCTGTCAGTGGCCTCCAGAGCAATGGTCAGTACGGTTGGCGTGCCAGCTGTCTGTTAAGGCAAGAGAAGCTTATGGACATTGCTATGGACATTAACTATATTAACGATTACACTCATCTTAAGCAAGCAATCTTGGAAAGGTATGAAATTAACCGATTGGCTTACTGGAGACGGTTTCATGAAGCCACAGTGCAGCCGAGATGCCCAGAGAGCTGTATGTGTGACTGAGGGAGCTGGCGAAGAAGTGGATCCCTCCCGAGGAAAATACAGTCCAGATGGTGATCGACACAATTGTGTTGGAGCAGTTTTTGAACACCCTGAGGTCAGACATACGTGTGTTTGTATTGGAGAGGGGTCCTGCAAGCGCTGCAGAGGCTGCTTCGCTGACTGAGTCCTACCTTGTGGCAAGAAAAGCCACTGATAGTTTCCGGAGGAGAGATGAGACTTTTGCTAGATCCCATAGGTTTGGGGATAGTAGCGGCAGTGGAGTGCAAAAGTTTAGATTCAAATCAAAACCTATGCAGTCACTCAGCACTGACAGGAACAGAAAGGATAAGGATATCATCTGTCATTTTTGTGCATGCAGAGGACATAAAGCAGCTCAATGTATGGCCTGTAAAAATTGTCTGGTCTGTTTATGTTATGCCCGGGTTCGAGTAAGTTTCTCCGGTTCCGCCATCCAGATTTCGAAATAACAAGCGTGTCTGCGAGATCACGCTCAATGGTAAACGTGTGACCGCATTGGTTGATAGCGTATCTATGTTCCCAGGGTTCTATGTTCCCATGGTCCTAAGTTCCCAAGATCCTATGTTCCCAGGGACCTATGTTCCCCAGTTCAATATTCTGTTAACACACATTAACCCTCCTATTGTGTTCGGGTCAAATTTGACCCATTTCAAGTTAAATATTTCATAAATATTATCCAGTTTTTGTATCGGAACAAGGCTTCAAAACAGCTATATAAACACAACAAACCCAATGGTTATCATTTTATTTGATTTTGAAGGTCTCTAAAAAAAATTGTTACATCTGTGGTGTTCCTGGTCAAATCTGACCCAGCAGAGAATATTAAAGAGTTCTGTGGATAAAATTTTACTCAGACTTGACTCAAACTCTTGTTTGGGTTGGGTTTGATCCACAAAACTACCAAGAATGTTTTATTACTGCATGCCATACTATTAAAAACCAATGTTCTCTGTGGGTCAGATTTTACCCTATTTTTGATGATTTGATGATTTGGTTTGATGAGATTTTCAACATCAAGGTAAATGTGGCCTTTGGACCACAAAATAAAAAAGTAAATGTAGACTTTGTGGTTATGAATGGATAACAAGTTAGTTATGAGTTAAAATACTATATTGGGTAAAAATAATTGTTTGTTGAATGTTTTGCGGTGAATTTTAAAAAATGGTTAAATTTGACACGCGAACGCAAAAGGTACGTGCTCCTTTCTAGCACAATATGAGGGTTAAGTAAACTTTTCAAGGTTTTATGTTGTCAGGGACTCATTTTCCCAGGGCCATATGTTCAACTCCATACTATGTTCCCTGAACATGCCCACACATACAAACACCAATTTTGATTTTCTGACATAAGTTCATAATATCTGTAATTATGTGCATGATTTGGTTCCAATTACTGTAGATTCCCATGCTAACACACATTCAAGTCAAAGGCTACATACCACTGGGGAAGAATGACAATCTACAGTATACCCTAATTATTATGATTTTTATTTGAACATCAGCATAAACAATAGTCAAATGTATGCACCAAAATGAAGAAAAGGCCATACTGTAGCATATTGTGATGGAGCTACGTCTCCGTTACAAACAGTGCTAAGCATTTCAGAGCATTTTAAAAACGGAAGAAGCACGCCGGCAATTATTTCTTAATGCCGGTCTAATTATGAATTGCTATGATCCTGTCTGTGTACTGGCAATGTGTTGTCAAACATCTGAAAACACAAGACAAAGCATATTAGTGTTTACATCGCTAGTGGGGTGGTAAATGGTAAATGGTAAATTGATGCCTCTCATTCGCCAGAGCAGTTAGGGATTAGGGGTTAGGTGTCTTGCTCAAGGACACTTCGACATGCCCAGGGCAGGGTTTGAACTGGCAACCCTCCGATTGCCAGACAATCGGTCTTACCTCCTGAGCTATGTCGCCCCAGCGGCCAGCTAATAGTGCATGCATCGCTATGTGTTTGTGCGTTTCACACTACCATTGTGCGGCTCGTTTGAATCTGGTATCACTATGTGTTTGTGCATTTGGACTGCATTTATATAGCGCTTTTATCCAAAGCGCTTTACAATTGATGCCTCTCATTCGCCAGAGCAGTTAGGGGTTAGGTGTCTTGCTCAAGGACACTTCGACACGCTCAGGGCGGGGTTTGAACCGGCAACCCTCCGACTGCCAGACAATCGGTCTTACCTCCTGAGCTATGTCGCCCCATGTCTTACCTCTTCAGCTATGTCGCCCCATTTAACATTAATACAGTGTGCTCATAGAGATCACGTTTATAACTGTGTATTAGCATGTCATGTTATCTTTATGCTGGCATTTAAATCATGTTTGAAATGTTGCTAACTTTAGAAACTTTAGAAATTAATCAGAGGAGTTCTTACCGTGTGATGTAGCATGCTTCCTGGTTGCGTCATCACATTGGGGCAAAAGGACGCGGCGCAACTTCCTACAAGTTTTTGTAGTTTTTAGTTGCCGCCAGTTTGATTGGGACTGTCTGTTATTCCCGGGGTTGTGTAGTTTATGGTAAATAAAGGGGTTTATGATGTACCTAAAGTATTTAAATGAAATGTATTGATTATCTAAATGGGTTAATTATTGATTGGATTTGTTATGGGTAATTTCAAGCTGTTGTAGAACTTTATTGGTATTAGAGGTAATTGGTAGGGTCCAAGGGAGGAGAAGCTATTTAAGCCCAGCTACCACCATCATTATGGGTTGGTTTGTTGTTGGGTACAGACTGGTCCAAGTCAGGGCGGTGTATTGGTATTATTATTATTATTATTATTGAACCTTTCAAACGTAGTTACATGTTACTTTCTTTTTGTTTTGCAAGTCTTTTTGTTTGTGTATTTTTATTATTATTTCACTTTTGTTCACTGTAAATGCTGGCATCCTTTTCTCCACCTGTCTAGAAGATAATAAATCTCACTTTGCATCTTAATTTTTGGTCGACATCATTGGTTTTCCACCACCGTAAGGCCTGTCCTCTCACACCTATAAAAAAGAAAACTTGGTTAGTTTTAGTATGACGCTTTCTCAGTAAAAAACAAACAAAAACAAAAAATACATGATACCGGACAAAACATTGTCCGAACGAAAATAATAGAACGAAAATAATAACCTGACAGGCAGGATCTCATTATTATAATTTTATTTGAACATCAGCATGAACAATAGTGAAATGTATACACCAAACTGAATAAATGCAATACTGTAGTCTATAAAACACAGTAAACGGTCAAAAAAGGAACAAAATGTTAAGTACAAACATGTCCCAGCCTTCACTTATGCTGAAGCCAAACTCCAGCTTTAATGTAGGTGTAGGTCTCTGTTTGATACATTCACTGTACTAAATGGCTGTTTCATCTCAGGGCTTCCCGTGGCTAAAATGAACTTGTTGAATACAGAGGCTGAAGGACTGGCTGTGGACTTGGTGAACAGAAAGCCTTCAGATATGAACTTGGATAACATAAAAACAGAAGATCTTGATGATCTACTGATTCAGGACCGGAGTGAAAGCTGGGGAACAGCTTTGTCAGGTTCCCATTATGTGGGAAAATCAATTATCAATTATTCCAAAATCAAATTGTATTAGGTTAATTTCTGTGTGAATACATATACTTCCTGGGTGAAGGGCGCAAGCCAAATGAGTGTGTATGTAAGTCCTTAAACTTTTGGCAAGCAGGTGACCTGAGGCTGCTCTTTAAATGGTTGCTTCAGATTTTCCACGGGCCGCAGCTCACTCCTACTTTTATTGGCAGCGAATTGGTCTTGTTTTTATGTTTTTTGATCTAATGTGATTGGACAATTCTCATAGCTATCTTTCATGTTCACACCGGCCATTAATATTCTACGGATGCGCGACTGTCATTCCTGCTCCTTAGCTAGCTGACCCGTACTTTCAGGAGATGGCAACTTCAAGTGGAACCGCGGAAAACAAAGAAAATTCGGTTATTTCCTTACAAAAACGCCCTTTCACAAAGCGTTCGCTGGAAGAAAAAAAGAGAATAAAGGAGCTTGGACCGGACCGACCCGATTTACAAATTTAGCAGCAGGCAAGTGATCAAGGACAAGCCTACACGCGGGGCTTCTCCCGCTCTTGTTATAACAAACGGAGTTGGCTAGCTGGATGTGGCCTAAGTAATGCGTTTTATTTTTTTCCCTGTTTGCTATTTCAAGGTGTCGGCACCGAAGCGTTGTGGACAACGACGGGGGTACAAGACCTATAACATCTTTCTGAAAAATGCAAACGGCACGAAAGTAGCCGCAGTCATCTAGACAATAGTATGAGAATAATTTTTTTTTGGCAGGCTTAGCATTGCTGAACAGCTAGATGAAGGCTACAGGGCATAAGAAGGTACAACGAAGAGGTGACAAAATCGGCACATCCTGTCCGGAATAATAGACTTCGTGAAATTTTGTGGAGCCTTTGAGTTGGCTTTGCGTGGCCATGAAGAGAGTGAGAGCTCCGATAATCCCGGGATATTCCGTGGGTTGGTGAATTTTGTTGTCTCCTTTAAACTTCAGCATTCACATATTCACATTTTGTCCAGCAGATGGCTCTATAAATGACCTTGGAGTTAGCTAATATGTTACTGCTCTTTTTATGATTTCATAGAATGTAACAGTGGCAGTAAAATGACTTTAGTAGTTCCATATTTAGAAATTGAGCTGTTGCCTGTTGGAAACTTTTTGTCATCTCTAAATATTATTTTATATTATTAAGGAGGGCAAAATATGTTCAAGTAGTGCTACTGGCCAGTGTTTGGGCAACATTACAGTGTGTTGTGTTGTTTTAGTTTTTTAAATTTTTTTTTTTTTTTTTCTGAGCTATGAAGTGCTGCTTCAGTTTGTTTGTCCCCCCCCAAAAACTGCCCCCCCCCCCAAAAAATTTTTATCACCAGCCGCCAATGTTCACATACAAAGAAATGCTCCTTTTCAAAAGCTTCTGAAAACGCTTTCAGCTCAATGGAAATGATGCATAATGAATAATGACTTTTTCTTGCCTATGTACAAAGAGCAGATTGATTGCATAGGGCGATTTTGCAATATCAATACCATCACTGTAATTTTAGCAGTTTTTTGACTTGTTGCAGACAGGTATTGGATTATGAAATACCATAATCATCAACCTGGAATGTCATTTTCAGCCCTCCTTTGAGGAAGATGACTGCCTTGTTATTTCTTTTGTGATCTGTAGTGCTTTTACGGATCAAGATGGGGTGTTTTGTATAACAGCTTGAGTCAGTCTAAGCTTAATAATGCTGTAGGTATTATAGTACTGTCATAATTTAAGAGAATGCTATTTTTAAACGCTGGTGTCTGATTTCATGGCCACGAATGTTAAGGGATGAAATGACTGATAGGCTTTTCACAGTTGTCTCTATTTTTATTTACAGGCCCCAGTTGTTAATGGTGTGTTTTACTTTTTTGCCATATTTTCACAGTATTTTTAACACTGTAGTGCAGTTTGAGCAATGTAAATGAGGGGCGGGAATTACATTTAGCCCCAGGCCAAAATATGACCAAACAGATGGCAGACAGACCAGACCATAATTCTAATCATCCGTATTTTCTAAATTGCCCATAATTTTAGCTCATAATTTGAACTTCAAAACGACTGTATGCACCTGTCAAATATATTTCATTAATAATAATTAGAATTTAATTTTTCATTGTACATTGTCACTTTTTAAATAGATTAAATTATGGCTAGTCCTATATTTTGTTCTGTGCAAGTTTTATAACACCATGCAAGAACCTACTCCAAGCTTGGCAGCTTGAAAACTAAATTCTGAAACAAAAGGTTGACTATGAAAATCTCAAATCTGAAACAGGGAAGATATGAATTCATCCTACTGTCGTTCTTTTATACTAGACCAGTGCTTTATATGCAATGACGGTCGCAGTTCCAAAACACTTTTATCTGAGACACCATTACAGATAAAGTTTCAATGTTTTGTTTCCATGAAAGTCAGACACAACGCAGAGCATTAAAGATTTAACTCTGCTATTCTCAGAGCAGAAATACCCTTGTAAGTTGGATCGCTCATCAAGAAAAGTCAATGGCAGTGTCATTGGCAGTTGTACAGCATTTTACATATGGCATCAAACCATAGGTTTTCAATTAGGTTATCCAATTTTTCTCTTTCTGATGAGAAAGTTTTTTCCATCACATAAGGTTTTCCATCACTGCTGCTTGGTGAAAGAAAAAAAAAAACATTTTATGTAAATTGCCAAAATAATAATGTAAGCATTTTGGTCTACAAAAGTGCAGCACCAAATCTGGACAATAGTGGCAATCCGAGCATTTCAGGATGCTTTCAGCATAAAATGGCTTAATATCAGTGTCTTTCTATTGTAGCTATTAGAACTTGTGTTTTTGATTGCAGTCTTTAAAAATCTATATTTCACATATTCATAGAACAATTTCAAATAATTTGGATACTTTACACAATATACAGATAATGCATGTTATTTAAATTAGTAAACAAATAATAAAAAAAAACATTTATTTTCAATATACTTTTTATGGATAATATTTTGACTCTAACATTTCCCTTTTATACTTTATTTTATATTACAGTGTGTATATTGATGAATGGCATACTCTGTTTTGATACATTTTCCCAACCCATTTTTGTCCCTAGAATTCTGATTTACAAATGCAAGGTGCAAAACATGACACTGTACAACTCTATCTTGCTTACTGTGCTAAATTGTCCAATTTGTGTTTGTGAATTGATTTTATTCTTAGAATTTGGATGATGTAACAGAACATACAGAGGATCATG
The DNA here is from genome assembly GCF_013347855.1 of Anguilla anguilla. Classification (NCBI taxonomy): domain Eukaryota; kingdom Metazoa; phylum Chordata; class Actinopteri; order Anguilliformes; family Anguillidae; genus Anguilla; species Anguilla anguilla. The sequence continues at coordinate 30,293,527 of NC_049210.1, read as the reverse complement.
GATATTTGAATAGGAACATAAACATGTATACACAACTTTTTTCCCATGAACTCCATGTACTCTCCATGAGCTGACTGAGAATCCATAGAGTTGAGCACAATAATTGGCGATTTCCAGTATCAATATCATGACAACAGTTCATGCTAAATGCTAAATAATAATGTTTGATTCAGTCAGGGGTGTTCCCTAGCCTTCATTCACAATTCTTGCAACATACTGCCTTCCTGTGGCCAGTTTTCAGAATTGCAATTTAAACATGATCCCTTAGTATTCCAGATACCTGTTAGTCATAACAAATGTAGAAACAGCATGTTTATTATTTAGGTCTACATGATTTACATGTCATTTTCCAGCATTGGACAAGCCTGTCACATAAATAAACATGTTCACTGAGAAAATGGCTCCAAATTGTTTCAGAACTAATTCTTTGGCAGTTTTCCCCTGAAAAAATAAACTTCCATTACTTTTCCCAACAAGTGAGAATCTACGTTCCCTGAATTTAGATAAATAATTAGGGAGAACTTTATATGAAAGGCGATATGGAGATGGTAGGTAATGCAGAGCATGATTGTGTGAGTATATTTCTGAATGCACTTTTGATTTCCCAGTCCACACTGGTTGGTTTACAGAGACTCTTCTGCCTTGGTGAGGCACTTCTACAAAGCTCACAATATTAAAACTGAATATTATAACATTAAAAGCACAATATCTAAACATGTAAAACTATTGGATGAATTGCTTTCACCTCATTGTACAGTACTTTTTATATGAGGACTAAAGATGTTTCACCGATAGAAAATATACAGTACTGTGCAAAAGTCTTAGGCACCTGTAAAAAAAAATGCTGTACAGCTAAGGTGCTTTCAAAAATAATGAAATGAAAGGTTATAAATATCAAAAAAATAATATAAAGAGCAGTAAACAGTTAAAAACTAAATAAAATCAATGTTTGGTGTGACTACCCTTCGCCTTTAAAACTACATGAATTATCTTAGGTACACTGTCCTGCAGTTTTATAAGAAAATCGGCTGGTACGTTGTTCCAAGCATTTTGGAGAATTTGTCACAGTTCTTCTGCAGATTTTGGCTGTTTCGCTTGCTTCTGGCTCTCCAGGTAATCCCAGAGACCCTTGATCAAGTTTTTATCCGAAAAGTAGTCTATTACTTAAAAATACAAAGACGTATCTGTAAAATTTCATTTTTTGGAAAATTCATGTTTGGAAATCTCAAATTTGCTCTTTTCTACTGACACACTAATGCAGAAAACAAAAAAATAAACACCTAAGACCAAATATATACTACATATTATATTTAAAAATCTAGGGTGCCTAAGACTTTTGCACAGTACTGTATTGGTTTATTTCTTTATGTTCCATCTGTTATACATGTGATTATAACTGTGATAGGGTGAACACAGAACAAGAACAAACAAATCTCAGATTTATTTGAAAACATTTTTTTCCAATGAACCGAGGAAGGACAGCACTCCTATATTGGTGACCTCCAGTTGATATGTAACAGTACAGTCAACTGAATATAAACCACAGATGTAATATTTTGTTTCATCTATAGGTAAATATGGTGCAGTAGGCCCTCTCTCACAGCTCTCTGTTGCGTCGTGGGATTATGATCTTGCGATAGGTGCGTCTCTCAGAGATATTGCGCTTGACTTTCACTATGGGGGGTGGGGCCAACTCCAGGTTCAGGGAGGGGCTGGAATGGGACTTCTTCAGGCCAGCTTCCTCTTCCTCTGTGTCTACGTACAGCTCCTCATCGAAACGCTCAAGCTCCACAGCCCTCACTGCACCGCCAATGTGTCCACCAAGGCCCTTCCACACCTCTAGCATCTGCTTATACACCTCATACCGACTCTTCTGGAGAGAGGGAGAAAGAAAAGGGAACTCAGATGGATAGAGCCACTTCATCACACAAGCATAGGATAAACCGTAAATTAAAGTTATAAATACAGACCCACTGATAACACTGATAACATGAAACACATAAACATCCCTCCATGCATGTACGAAGACACACACAGTCACACAGTTCACATACACAGCAGGCTATACCGGTTATAGAGTATTAATATAGCAGAGTACTAGCAGTGATTGTTTTTTTCCAAATGTGTTTTTTAAATCTTAGTTTTATAAATTGTTAAATCCTTCAGTGAAGCTCAACTCTGACTTGTCAGTGAAAATGCACATTCTGAAACTGCTGCTTTATTGCTAAGGAATTACTGACAATTCAATCACATGGCTAATGATTAAAAAGCAATGACCTAAAAGAATGAATGGAATGACTGACTGTACTACACATGACAGCTTCAGAGATACTACCCAGGGACAGATCCCAGACATGACCCCCACACATGGCCCTTAGGGGCAGTCCCAAAGGATGACCTCTAGCTATGGTCCTTAGGGACAGTCTTAAGGGATGACCCCCAAGGGACCATCCATAGGCAGGAACTGAAGGGATGACCCCCAGGATTGGTCCTTAGGGATGGTTAGATGTACTGTAATTCCCCCAGTCTGACCTCGTGCAGCAGATACTCCTCCCTCTGTCGGCGCTCCTCAAGCTCGCGGGCCTTGGCCCTTCGGCCCTCAAGCACAGACTGCTGCAGGAAGGTCAGGTCAGTTGAGAAAGAGTCCAGCATGCGGGAGTGAGACTGGAGCTGCTTCTCCTGCAAGGACATCAACACCAGTCAGTGCTCTACACATATTAATACAAGAACTCAGACAAGAGTTTTCAACATCAGTCAAACTTCAGCTACTGCATTCTAAGGCTGCGTTCACACCAGACATGTTTTAAAAGCAGGAAGCACCTTTTTTCAAAATATTTTCAATGAGTCTTAAAGGCATACTATGCAATTTGTCAGCCCTTCTAGACTCTGTATTTGTAAATAAAGAAGTCTCCTCCATTCTCAACCCCACGCACATCTCTCTTGAGGACACACCCACGAGCGCGACAAGCAAAATGTCAAGCAAAGTGGTGAGTTGCTTGAGATATTGAAGATAGCATTTTTAGCAACATGAATGATTCCGTATAGGTTGTAACAGTAATTTGACAGTGTGATCTTTACGGAGCATGTGGGAACATCGTACGGAAGTTGCTCTGTAGTGCTGTTGCAGCTATTTTGTGTTTTTCCTCATTCCGTGTTTAGCTATTCTATACATTTAGTTTAGAATTTGGATGTAAACACAGAATCGTGTGTGGAATAAGAAAAATTAGCAGGCCATAGGTAGACACAGTTGAGGACAAAAGTTTACATACACCTTAGCCTCGTGAGCCTGTCTCTTGTTTCACTTCGTTCAACAGAGCCTGGTCGATGCTTGACGTTCTAGGCATAACCAATCAGAGTGCAGAGGGGCGGCGCTCCAAATGTGGTGACAATTTTGGCCCACAGACTGTATGTTTTGGCCAGGCATGGTCTGAAACATGCACTGGAGAAACATTACCGGAGGCAGTGTTGTGCAAGTTCACACTTCACAAGAGCAAGCTCAAAGTTCAGTTCACACAGATTAAAATGAACTAGTTCACGTTCATAGTTCACAATGGGACAGGCAGTTCGATTAACCAATAGGGAAGCCGCCGCTTCGGGAAGCGAGGCTCCTCCCTTTTGCCCCTGAAAGTACATGCGTTCATCCAGACTATATACACCTAGGCTAAAGACATTCAAACTCAATTTTTCACAACTCCACACATTTCATGTTCCCATACCATTTCCTATGTTAAGTCAATTAGGGTATCTACTTTATTTCCGTAAGAGGTCATTTCAAAATAATAGCTTAGAGACAGATTTATTTCAGCTTTTATGTGCTATATCAGATTTTCAGTGGGTCAAAAGTTTACATATACTTTGTTAGCATTTAGTGGTGGCATTGCCTTTTAATTGCTTAACTTGAATCAAATGCTTGGGGTAGCCTTCCACAAGCTTCTCACAATAATTTGCCAGATTTTTTGCCTATTCCTCCTGATGGAACTGGTGTAACTCAGTCAGGATTGTCGGCCTCCTTGCTCAGACATGCTTTTTCACTTCAGTCCACAAATTTCTATGGGATTCAGGTCAGGGCTTTGTGATGGCCACTCCAATACTTTAACTTTGTTTCACTTTCACTTTAAGCCATTTTGTTACAACTTTGGAGGTAAGATATGATCACTGTCCTGCTGGAAGACCAAGTTGCGAGCAAGTTTTAAATTTCTATCTGATGTCTTGAGGTGTTGCTTCAGTATTTTTAGATAGTCCTCCTTCCTCATGATGCCATCTATTTTCTGAATTGCACCAGTCCCTTTTCCAGCAAAACACCCCCACAACATGATGCTGCCACACCCATGCTTCACAGTTGGGATGGTGTTCTTTGGATTAAAAGCCTCACCCTTTTTCCTCCATATATAGTGCTTATCATTATGGTCAAACAGTTCAATTTTTGTTTAATCTGACCAGAGAACACTCCCCCAAAAGTCTTTGTCCTGGTGATCACCTGCAAACTTCATTCTGGCTGTTTTATGCTGGTCTTGGTGTAGGGGCTTCGTCCTTGTGCGACAGCCTTTCAGGCCATGGGGATGTAGGATTCTCTTAATGGTGGATGTAGATACTTTGGTACCTGATGCCTCCAACTCCTTCACCAGTTCCTTTGTTGTCTTGGGGTTCAGTTGAGCCTTTCGGACCAAAGTTCGTTCAGTCCCAGGAGTTAATTTGAGCTTCCTTCCTGAATGATGCAGTGTCTGTGTGGTCCCAAAATTTTTATATTTGCATACAATTGTTTGTACAAATGCGTGTGGTACCTTCATGTGTTTGGAAATTGCTCCTAAGGAGGAACCGGACTTGTGGAGGTCCACAGTTTTTTTTTCTGAGGCTGAGTTTCCTGGATTTTCTCATGGTATCAAGGGCAAAAAGGCAGTGGCTCTAAAGGTAGATATATATACAGTACATGTTTGTTATATATACAGTATATATATATACAGTATATGTTTTCCAACTACCTTCAGTATGCAGTTATTGTGTGTCGCTTTGGATAAATGTGTCTGGAAAATAAAATGTAATCTAATATTACATTGTTATATTTCTGAAATATAGCATTAAAATGAATACATTGAAAGTTCAGCAAATATTAATTTAGTGTAATTTTCTACAATTCAATGGAAATACTACAACATGATTAGAAAGTTTGTTAGCTTTGTTAGTGAAGTTAGCTACATGCAGCTAGATAGTATGCATGCTGTATCAAATTCAGCTCCCCTGATTAAAATAAATGTCTACATCTAGCTGTCTAATGTAACTATCTACAAGCAATGTTACTTACAGGTCCAACAGAAAACAGGTAAACTCCACATCACTTTTCATCCCCTTGGTGAATCCAGCTGATGCCGCAGAGGGGAAAAAAATTTGAAGGTTGACGCTACTTTTTCAACTCTGTCAGCTTGTCTTTTTTCTTAGCTGTATCTAGGCTTCTTAGCATCTGCCATTGCAGCAGCTATCAAGCAACAAACACTTCGCTGGAATCGGATCCCAAACCACAGGCTCTATAGCCAAGCTCACCCCTTGCCAAACAGAAAAGAGCACCATGGCCAGAAACGTCCCAGACACATGTTGTAATAACAACTACAAGTTACACGAATTTGGTGAAAATGCATGAAGACTAAAATTGGCAGTGCATCATAGATGTACCTTAGCATAGTTATTTTACAATATTTTCAAGCAAGAAATTCTGCATAGTATGCCTTTAAGCATTTTTTTATGCTGCTTTTGCACGACCTGTACAAACACATGAAAATAGAGGTGATATGATTCTGGGCAATAAAGAAGATGGAAGAGAAGTTGGTCATTTCAGTTTCTGCCCATTCAAAGTTGTACAAGTTCACAAATCTTGACTACCTTGACAAAAATAAGTGGTCCAAAATCACAGCGAGAAATTAGGGCCATGATGTGGATGTAGATGGCGAGTTATTTTTGGGTGAAATTAGCAAATGCCGATGGATAGCCTAGGTAGTGCTTCTCGCGTTTCCAAGTCGATAAAACGCATACAGTGTGAACCCAACCTAGGAGTGCATTACTTTGACCAGCATTAATAGTGTGCTACCATTATCAGATGTAGGTGTTAATCAGTCTCTACTTAGTAAAACTAGTTTTGAGCTCTTTTATTCCTGCTGAATAAGCTCTTTTATTCCTGCTGAAAATGTCAGTGTATGTATGGTTGTAGTGAATTTGTATATACTACTAAAGTCTACTGAACTTCTTGCATCCTATGGCATGGCTGTATATCTGTATAACTGTATATCTCTGTAAATAGCATGTTTGCATATTTTTCATATTATTGTGTGTGTGTGTATGCTATTTGTGTGTCTTGCAGTTATTTAATCTATGCATCTCTTACAGTATCACTGCTGAACATCACTGTTCAGCTTGGAGAATAAAAAAAGATCTATAAACAAAGTATTATTGGTGTATTTCCCAATATGGTATTTTTGTATTTGATGCACCCCTTGTGTGAACAGTACCAGAGTAAGTGCCGACTGCATGGCAGGTAAGATGGGTCTGCTGAACCTCTTCTGTGATCCCACAGCAGCAGGGAATGGAGGAGATGAGTACAGGGCTGATACCAGGTTTATCCTGTTGATCCAGGAGCTCATATGCTCTAGTGTGCTGCAGAATAAGCACAAACACACAGGAATGCTGCAGCTACAAATACAGGTAATGAACAAAAAACTGGAAGCACAACAACGTTTCAAAAATATAGGGTTTTTGTGGTTCTGCAATGTTATGTTCAGAAAGTGAAACTACCCAGATGATTAGTTAGAGGACAGAAATCCCTCTGAGGCTCAGTCATTATGTGCTTACACAATTTTTAAAACCAAAATGAAATACAAAATGTTGAGGATGCATGTACTGAAAGTAAGAGAATTGTGAGTTAATTTGAAGACAGAACAAACTTTCTTCATTAATTTTACAGATCATGGTCAGGATCATGGTGAATGATGCCATCCTGTGATCACAAATATATGTTTGGTATGCAGAGTGTTGAAATTTTTAATATATACAGTAATGCATTCAGAGAACATGCAAGCAGTTAAGGTGTAAATCTGAAACATATGTCCAAAATTTTAACTCAAATGTAGAGGGTGAATGGGGCATGGTTATTTTCATGAACTGTTATCATGATACACTGCTGGAAACGTAAGTGCTTTTGAATGATAATTTCTTTAGTTTGTGCTCTTGCATGTGTGAATGTTTGTGTGTGAGTGGGCCAATCATATGCTTTTTAGTTTTAATGACCTTTATTGAAATAAGTGAGATGATTGGCCCTCTCTAATAATTTTAAGATTGCTTGAAACTCAGCGCTGGTGCCTCTGACAGTGAAACAGTGTTTTTCCAAAGTCTACAATAATAAATTTGTCAAGGGCAGGAGTAGTCTTTCTAACTTTCAACCGCCATTTTGTTTAAAATGGAAACTTTCTTTGGGGATTTTTATGAAAATAAACAAGAAAGACCAAAGTCAACGCTAGCGTTTAGTGATAATAACTATACAACACTTAGGAATACGTGTTTATGTTGGCCAAACACGCAAGGCTCTCCACCTATGCATCAACATGTGTGATGGAACAATTAAAGCTATCAAGCTGAAGATATTCGTACAGACATACAATTTCTTATTCGGCTAATAAAATGGCATTAAGGACAATACAGCAAGATTTTTTTTTTTTAAAGGATAATGACAAATCATCATTAAATCCTCTTGGTTCCACAGTTTCTAACTCACATATCGAATATTCTTCTTGTTTTTTGACAATGTGAACCCCCCAACTCCCCCCACATTGTGAGATCTGGACTTGTTCAAAGAGCAACAAAGAGTGCAGCCCATGTTTGGCTTTGATACAGTGTCTAGCAATAGCATAGTCTGGGTTCCTGTTTCAAATAGCAGCTTTGTGCTCTGCTATGTTTTACCAACCTAAGGGGCACCACAAATGCATTTAAGCATGTATTCATGTGTGGTAGAACAATTAATGAACCTTTTAATTTGGTACCGTTCCATATCAACTATTCTGTGCTACTGTATGAATTTAACCAAATTTAACATAGATTTATCATCTCGTAAATTCGCATCTGGCTATGAATGTAGCTAACAAGGCTCTGTAGTTGGGTTCATCATCTAGCAGTCAGCCTTGTCTTATTATCTTCATAGCTAAGAAACCTACATACAAGTCTATCAAGTTAACAATCGCACCAGTAAACTGTACGTACGCAAAAGAATGTGCCGAAGTACACAATAATGTGACAGCCTTGTATCCAATAAGGGGTTGATATGTCCGAATGACACCCACACTGGAAACAAAGAGTGTGCACATCTACTGTCCTGGTAATTAAACTGGCTGCTTCCTGGAACACTAACAGTTTGCGATTCCAGCTGCCGGTGTGTTATTGTGAGCTTGGCTTTAAATATAAAGATGCTAACTAGTATGGGGGAATTTTGTCTCAAAAATAAATAAATAAATGTAACATTTACATTTATTTATTTATTGTTGAGACAATAATATCCCCATTACGTAGACTGTAATTGAACAGCTTCACTTCCAAAGTTCCATTGAACAATTAACTAAAAATCAATTTTATGTGTTAGTGCTATTGGCTGTAATCAATAAAGGCTAACTACACACCAGCAATTGCTTTGTGTAAGTTTGATAATCACTGCAGTGTAGTTCACACAAACTACAATTTTGTGAGAAATATGTTGTCAAGCTTACATGCACACACTGCTGTCTACATTCTAGTGCACCATTTTGCCCTCCCTAAAGCAATCAACGTTAGGAAATGAAAGCGTCATTATTTCGATCCAGCACTCAAACATTTTCTTAGCTTTTTACTCATTATTCAGCTGGGGATTGCAACATTAGCCACTTAGCACAACAATAACTAGATAACATTAGCTGGCCTAGTTAGGAACCTGTCTGATTAAGAACCTATTGCTTGTTAGCTAGCCAATAGCCAGCCCATTAACAGTTGCATTGACATACTGTGTGTGTGTGTGTGTGTTTCTGCATGTGCATTGTTTCACAAGCTGCATTTTTATGTGGGCATATCATTGACAGAGTTAAGGCAACAAACCACCTTTAAATGTATATCTTTCCAACTATTTTATAGTTAGTCACCTTTATTAGTGGGTCTATGATGCCATGAGGGATGTGAGGATGACTAGAATAGGCTGTTTCTCCTCTCTGGCTGCTGTAGGCTGTGCCTGTTCCCTCCCAGAACAGGGGGGCCTACAGGACAGCAGGGGCCTGATGTACAGGCATGTTTACCAGAAGCTGAACAGCAACTAGCTGAGATGCTGCCCATTGCTTTCAGGGCCATTCAGGCCTTTTATAAAAGCACAGCCTGCTGTCCCTTACGGGGCGAGACTTTGTGGAATGCTGACAATGTGCATCTGGCTCACTTCAACCTTTAAAGCCTGCTAAAAGCTTATTCTCTCTGTCTTTGTGGGGAATATCCCTTTTTCTGTTTTGTAGTACCCAGATTTTGATATTTTCTAGTTTACTGTGTTTTCTTTGATTTGCTGTTTCTTTTTTTAAGCAGAAGGCCAATTCTTCAGTCCAGCTGGATGTTTCTTGCTCAGTCTCTGCCCCACACAGTGGTTCCTGCTGGCACTGTGCCACATATAAAGGAATAAGGCCACTAAATGGGACAAGGAGGCAAATTCAATTCAAATTTTCCAGCTGTGGGTGTGTGTCAGGATCAGAGGTGGAAAATCCATGTTCAGAAATTAGAATTCACTCCCAGTATCTTGTTCCAATAACCTGGAATTGCTAATTAACACAATTCTTCAGCCAGGAAGTAGAACTAATTACTGCAATCAACTGGCTGAGTTCATGGGTTGAACAAACACATGGCAAGATTTTTACATTCTGACCCCTGGACCTTCCACCTCTGGTCAGGATGAACTAATTTAATTTGCACAACCCAGGATCGACTGCCCATTTTAGTAAACAGGAATGTTTGTCAAGTCAGGATCTGGCCCATGGCCTACAACCACAGTGGACAGTAGTACATACACATAAATCACAACATACACACTGTCAAGCACCATGGAGGACTGTAAATACGAATATGAACATAAATAATGAAGCATATAAAAACTGCCACATAAACCAAGGGATGCAAACACAGTCAATAGACACAACATTATTCATTTACTAATTTGTTTTGTCACTGTCTCATGCGGCGTCTTGCATTTCATTTATAGAAGTGGGTAAACTGGGTACAATACTTGTATTTATTCTGGGTTTATGCAGCTGCACATAATTTGCTTCTGGAAAAGAGCACAACTACTAGGGGCCTGTGAATCTTCTAGGTCTTTTCTGACCATTTTATACTGTACACTGTCTGTAATATATCCTACATGAGAAAATTTTACTGGGGTTTACTGCACGCATGCATGCAAACACACACACACATACAGTGCTCACATGCATGCACACGTATGCAGTTAAAGACACACAGCTACATACATTTTCACGCACGTGCACGCTGTACTTACGATGCCTGGAAGAGGAAGACTCGCCAGTCAGCCGTTTGCAGGCGGAAGACGTGTGGCCTCTTTGTATAGTCATCAGCCCTTTCAGCCAAGGCATGGTGCACACTGACTACCTCTGCTGAGTTCTGCCACTCTATGTTGTATTCATCCTGCGGGAGTGAGGGATGGATGGATGGATGGATGATGTGAGGACAGGAACAGGGGTGGAGTATGCAGAATTGAGTGCGATAGTTTTAGGTTTAGTGAGACAGGGTCTTCAGAGTTATCACTTAAACACTGGGTTCTACAGATTGCAGCTTTGAAGGAATACTGTGACATATTGAGTCACAGGGACATTTTTTTGGATTGAGGAGGTAATGGAGAGATGGGGAAATTAAGTTTGATAAATTGATGAGGGGAAAGAAGATAACACAAATCTAAACCACAAAATTAGAATTTTTATAATGCTGATAATGGTGTAAAACCCTCTATCCCCTTATTATTGCCTGTGAACACCTCAGTCTCACTGGTTATCTTGTATATGGAGCTGGCCTCCATTTCAGAATTAACAAATAGCCTGTGCATAAACATATACTGTTGTCCATAAAAATGTCTCTGTATCTAGGAATTGTAAAAATAGAGGCTATTTCTGTACCAATCAGCTAATATTGGATGTGAACAAAAACTGGGGGCTGAACCTAGAATTTACACTGAATCTTTCTGCAAAAATTGCAAACATTGTTTTTTTTTTCTTTGTGTTTGCAGCTAATCGGGCACATTATATCTCACTGCAACTTGATTCTAAAATTAAGCCTGTTGGGTTGTCAGGGTGTCTACACGCTGTCATGAGAAATGTGTTAAAAATACACAGTACACAGATATTAGAAACTTTTCTACTTTAACTAAAATGCATCATGAGGTAATGACCAACTGATGCCTACCTCCAGGAAAATGGGTTTTGTCACAAAAATATCAAAAAAAGAGGAAGCTATCAAATGTGTGCTTAAATACAACAAAAATATGCAAGAACGTGTACAGGAATCCACATTTATACAGCAAATTATCAGAAGACTGTTGTGTCAGAATGTATTCATTCTTGACAGAGAAATGAAAGTGAGAGAGAGTAGCTTTAGCTAGATAGCTATAGTGCTATAATATCTATTTTAGCTTGAGCACTATAGAAAAGCTTTTACCTTCTGCAGGTACAGCACCATTCCTTTCAACACAGCATAGAAGGTCTTCCAGCTACGCTTCCCCCAGGGAGCTAGGAAAAGCACATTCAGATATAACAAGGTATATTTATCAAATCTTCTCTCCCCACAATTTTTTTGGAGGGTTTCCCCCTCACAACAGAAAGAAGATTCGTGAGAAATAGTGTAAATGTCATATAAAATAACTTATTGTTGGGCTGCTGGGTGGCTCATTCAGGTAAGACACCATGCTCTGGTGCATGGATGAGCCCCACAAGTTGCAGATTGAATTCGGACCATCCAGGCCACATACTGTGGCTGGTTGCTCCACGGGGAGACACAAAATTCCCGATTGTATCGCCCAGGACACAGGAAGGTTCAGTTGGTTGGGGGGTCCACATTTTATTGCACGCTAGCAACACCTGTTGGGTCATCACTAATAAATTATTCAACAAACATTGAATTGTTTAGTCTGTGACAAGATTGGAAATAATCACACTGATTCCCGTTTAAAAAGTATATATACTAATAATAATTACTCTGAATTAGTTTTTTGTTGTTACAGTTATAAAATCCATCTATTTGGCCCTCCTCACTGGGTACCATGCTGTTTGGGGCCAGGTGTGAAAGGTTTTCTATCAGGAAACTTATATATTTGAACAGTTAACCACTTAAGTAGCAGCCCCCTTTTTAAGAAAAGCCTGAAAATGACACAGCCAAAATAAAATGGTTACTATTCTTGAACAGTTTTGACAGTTCACCTTGGTCTCTTCTAAAAGGTAATCCTTGGAGGTTTTACTCAAAATATCACTGAAGAAAAAGTAACAGAAGCTCAAACACAGTGGAAGTGGAAGTTTGCTTCTCACCTAAAAGATTTTTTTGAGTGGATACAGATGGTTGTGGCTGTGCCTGGTGGGCTTAGAAACACAATGTAGCCACAGCCACAACACTGGACAAATCCTTGTTCAGATTTGATGACAATATCACCAAACATGAGCATTTTGTATTGCTTTTTCAGAGCTTTGTTGAGGCAGGATTCCAAAAATTCCATTTAGAGACTACAGAAGGACACTTGGTAAACAAATGATATTATGGTTGTTTAGATGTGTAAAAATGTAGTTATTGTATACCATATACTTTTTGAAAGAAATGTGTCACCCTCCCCCTAACTCTCCATCTCCTTCTCACCCTCCCAACCCCACCCCACCCTCACTCCACCCCACCCACACCTCCCTCTCCTTGCAACCTCAGGCAGCAGCAGAATATAAACACATTTGTAATCTAGTTCATTAATCCATTTATTTAAGTCCATTGATTGAAGTTTTTGTCAAATACCCACCCCCATCAACATATCAATATATTCCCAATTCTCAATATTCTCAAAATATTTTGATTTTTATTCAGTGTGCCTACTCCTTATTTATGAGAGTACTGAATAACAATACAAATATTTTAAGGATGTATTTAGATGCTCACTGATATGAAATGAGATCAAGTCAAGATCAGTGAATCAGTCGAGATCAGTGAATTTGCCCTCTGCTGTGAATTTAAAGCTGTTTTCACTGTCCTCAGAATTATTCACTCAGATGAGTGAGTTCTTCTAAGGCCTCCAAATGCCAAGTCTGTTAAGACTTGGCCATTTAAAATTTAAATTTTGCAGTAAAAAAGCCTTTATAGGCAAGTCTCAGGACTCATTGAGACTCATGAGCAACATTTTCAGCATGCGGACTGAAAAAGTTGTGGTTTGTTTACACAGGAGAAACAAGTTCTTTATGAAAATCGAACAACCGATACTCCATTAGAAATGTCATTTCATTATCTAAATTCTTCTCAGTCACCACTATAATAGCCTGCCACTGGCTGGCAGTGTACTGGGCAGAAGTTATACTGGCCATGTTGAGACGTTGCAGGTCACGTTGGCTATACTGAGGGGCTACTCGTCCAGTACTGGTCAGAGAAGCTTATAGGTGGGCTTGTTTTGGTCCAGAGAATCTATTCAAAGTGAAGATAACATTTTTTATGTTTATAGTACTTTTGGTGTGTATGCACAGATGAAACGGACAACAATGATAATTCCTCTGGAGAATGTCTAAGCAAACACTGGACATTCTATCGAGGTTTCTCTGAGTTGGTACGTTTTTGGGACTAAAAATGACTGGATTTTGTTCGCTGGATTCTTGCTATGACAAGCATATTGACTTTTTCATGATTTGTGTTGTCTGTGGAGTTCCAAAATGTAAAGAAGGGGAGCCCCCAAGCTGGTTCTACCACCCCACATGTTACAAAATAAGGAACCATTTTTAGTGCAGTTTTAGCGCTGTCAAATGGTATATCGTGTGACCAGACTAACTGAAAATTTCACTGTAAAAAAACAGAATGAATACAAATAAACCCACTCCGCCCATGCAACTTAAGGGGTTAAATGATATGTAATGCAATTATTTTGGTTTGGCACTGAATGAATCTGCTTCATGTACTTCTGTGCATGCACCACCATGCACTAACCTTTCAAACAGTGAGCATGTTACATGTTACATCTCCCCTACTACACAGGAGTAATACTGAAAACCCCCAGTACAGAAAACAGATTCAAACACCAGGTAGAAACCGGGGTGGAAGAGGGTGAGCAGCAATTTTTAGAGCAATAATTATTTGAGCAACAATTCTTGAGCAGCAGCAACAGAGTTTACAAAGCGCAGCACAGGCAACGTGCACCATGAGAGAAGTCTGACCGCCAATTTAAAAGGCGCTCCATTAGTGATGTGTGCATGTAACAGATTGAGTATGAGAACATGCAATGATGTGTGTATGGGATTGGCTGAGTATGAGAAAAAGTACTTACTGCAGCAAGAGTTTTCTGACCAAACTTGCTATGTGCATTTGATGCGTGATGCATATTTGTACAGTAAAAATTCATAACTAGAGCTTTGTGAAATAGGGGTTGCACTTGAACAAGTTTTGCAAAATCAACTATTTGTAAAATAGGGTTCATACATGTGCAATCCATAATATAACAGGCCCCTTGTTTGTGAGTGTCATAAGCACATGCAGTGCCAAACAAAGTTCAAACTATTTTTACTAATACTGATTTGAAAATATAATTAATTATGGCACTACACTTATTCTATGTCCAGGTGCACAAATGTGTTTGCGTATGTGTATGTGTGTGTGTGTGTGCATGCGTGTGTATGTGTGTGAGTTTGAGTGTATTTATGTGTGTGCATGCATGTGCATCCATCCACACATATAATGTGTCATTGTTTCTGACTCACTGCGTTTGCCATCTATGTCAGCGTGCGCCTTGCGTGTCAGGAAGCCCTGTTTGTAGACCATGGCTTTCTTGTCATGAGGCAGATCCTGGAAGGGGTTGCTCTTTGAGCGGAGTAGTGGGTCTGCTTTTTCATCTTGTTGTAACACTGAGCTCTTCAGTTCTTCCTCATCACTACAGAGGGGAAAATAGAGAGCGCTGAGATGAAAGTGGATTGCATAAAAGAGAGCAAGAGGAGCAGTCTTAACAATATTGAAAATGTGATAGTGCTCACAGGCAGTATAGAATTTTACTGTAACTCTATGAACTGGCAGCTGGCTATGAGATGCCTCCAAGAGTTTGCTAGAATAACTCAGCATTATAGAAAGCAGAAAGCTGTAGTGACCTAGGGGTTCAAACTCTCTGTTTTCTGGCCCATTCAGCCAGTTACAACAAATTTACAACCAAGAAATTGGCTTCAGTGAAAAATCTTCCAAAAATGAAATAGGCTAACTCAAGGTTAGCTAGTTTTAGAAATTTTGTATCCAGCCATTCAAAATGATTAACCAGTATTAATCATTATCTGTTGTGTTCTATCCTCCTATCCTTCCTTCTATCCAATGTATATAGGGCCTCTAGGAGGCACTGCTAGATAATTAGTGTCAAGATGATGACGTCTAAGAGAAAGCAGAGTTCAAGATGGCAAGCGCATGTTACAAGGCCCACATTTGGAAGTAAATTCTTGTGTAAAGCTATTTGCTGTGACTTATTACTTTATTATTTGTATGCTTAGTTCCCAGGGTCTCAGTTACATCCACAAACAAGGCATTCTTATTACTGGATAGGGCCCCTTATCCCACATCTACTTTGTTCCTATGATAAAGCTTCACAAAAGTATGCAATGCACATCACCCTGGAAACATTCATTTGCAGGATATAGAGTCAGAAAGCAAAAGGCGAGTAGTTGGAGGACACACTCTATCCTCCAAAGAGCCAGACCAGACTTGGTTCAGTAACTCACACTGCCCATTCCAGAGGTTCATTCTTTATGCCGTTGTACAGATCCTGAAAGACAAGAGACATAGTCACCAAGGAAATAATTCTTCCTTCACCACTCACCATTACCCGAAAGTGAAATTCCAGAACCTGACCTGTTCACTTTAATATCTTAATTTATTTTTACACTACAGTCAACATGATTCATTTTGCGAGAAGAGTGAAAATAACAATTATTTTGGGAATGAAAACAGAATAAACAAATGCAGACATTAAGGCTTGGTTTAATATCCAGGCCTTAATGTAGCCAAACTTTGGCTACATTTAGACTGTCATGATTAACTGACAGATCTTATTTGTATTGGTGTCGGGGAAGTGAGGTAAAATATGTTTATGTTCTGAATTCCGCAGTTTTAACTGCTAACACCTTTGTTTAATGTTCGGCACTCAGAATACCGAACCCAAGTAAATCAGCAGTTAGAACACAGTTATCCAATATATAAAATATATTTACTTTATTTAATTAGGTAATTATTATTAAAGATATCAACTATCAATTAAATCACCAATTTTTTAAAAATAATCAGAGCAACATGTTGGATCCTTGATGAACACCTCAGAAACAGATAGATTAAAATAAATAAATTTCAGTTACAGTGAGAATTCAACGTCTAATCTAAAGGCAAAGGTCAACAACCTTAAAGGACCATACCAGTGTTACTACATGTCATTGTCCATTTTCAACATCGGCCACATAGTTTACATAAACCTTGACCATTTTTCCCAAAATTGCTTTATTTTTGAGATATCATGTTTGTTTACGTTTTGTCCAGACAGATGTCATTCACTGTCATTCATGTTGAAACGGTGTGGAAAAACACTCTACGAGACTTGAAAGTTGCTAGGTATAGGTAATTCACCCTTTTGAAAACTACGCCGTTTATTTTATCTAAAATTACTGTATTACTCTAATACAAGCCATTCAAATTTGCGCATAATATCAAGTTCAAGAGCGTCTCATTTAGGCGTACGCCGGCCTCAATAACAAGCACAAGCATCGAGGTCAACAATTGACTGAAAGTTACACCTCAGACTTGTGTCTTTACCGCTTCCTGGTTACAAAGTCCAATCAGAGCCAGCCAGAGACATTTTGGCCAGTGTGATGTAGCCAAGGAAACGTGTTCTTTGCGCGGAAACTACAAACAGAGGGTGCTTGCTATTGTACTCTGTAGTCTGTGTAAACACAGACTACAGAGTACAATAGCAATAACACAGACTAAAACCTGCATTATATGCCTTTTACTTGCACTAGTGTTGTGCCTTTCCTCTGCTGGTCTGGGAATGTCGTTAACCAGGTCTGACACTATTGCTCATATTAATCAGGTGAATGCACTTGCTCTCCTATATTGTAAGTCACTCCAGATAACAGCACCTGGTAAATTGTGTTTGCTACACTTTGAATGTTTCAATTCACCCCAACTTAAAGACACAACATGGTTAAAATTGCATTTCACTGCTACAACTCATTCATTTTCCCCAGTTTCCTATGCAGAGTCATGTTGCATCACATCCTAAAAAAAAAAAAAACGAATTAAGTAAACATACAAATTACCATTTCTGAAACTGCCACTTAGCCACAGCTAGGGAAATTCGTAAGTACTTACCAGGGACAAAATGGCAAATTTACTACAAATATAAATGTGGCTTGATTCAGGAGTTTTCTGGCTTTCCCCTTAGGACCAGTATACTGGTCCTAGCTTTCCCCTCATGTCTAATGGCCTGAATCCACCTGTTTCTCCTCATTTTTTTCTCCTCCTTTTTGCACGGTAGGACACAAAACTTGAAATCGGGATTCTTGGCTTTGTTATTTGTACAGCCCACCATGCAACAATGTTTTGGCATTTTTATAATTGTGATAATCCCCTGACTGCTAACTATATGGAGTGCTATGGATTGTTTTCCCCCATCGTGGGGGCATAGCCTATTACAGGTGCACCGATGCATACTTAGTATGTAACTGTAGCAGGTCCTAGCAGTTGATTAAAATTCTTTGCATTTCACTCATCACGAATGCCTTTGAAAATACATTTTCAGGATTAATAAGTGGATTCAAAATGCACATTTCTAAACAAATTTTCGGTTCTTGGAAATCACCACCAGGAATTGTAAATTACTTGACTGTCTTTATGCGAGGAGTCATACAATTGTGGGTACCTAAAAACTTGCGAAGCAAGTTCTTCCTCAAATTCTATTTTGTGCTTCTGTACCTCTGCTAGTGCATCCGTAAAATTTAGCATGTACACGACATGGCAAGAGAAAGCGATGTGGTACCCTTGTGCTGGCGCATGTCAGCTGATATGACATTGTTTTGGCCTTGCAGACCCTTGCGACCTTCACGAATGCTTCAGGCATTCCCATAAGGCGAATCAAATGGGGCAACCAGCCTGTGACATGGATCAAGCTGCGTGACTTGGAACTGGAGTGCCTTCCCCTTTTCCAAAACAACTCCTACGGATTTCGCCCCAGAAACCAGAATGCATTCAGACAACGGAAGCATTTCAGAGGACTCAAGAAAGGCTGTAACTCTGGGCATATAGCAACAATAACATTTACAACTAAATGGTGTTAATAGTTAATGTGTTGACTGGTTGCTGTAAATGTGTGTTTTAACCATTTGCCATAGTTTTTAATATACGTCCGTTTATGTTATCTCTCAACCTAGATTTCTAAGCCCTCTAGACATCTAGATTCCATCTAGATTTGGGTTCACTGGGGCATCAAGCATAGAAAAGACCTTGCACGTGATCTTAAATACAAACCGGTCATTACACGGCATATTGTTCTCAAAGAACATTGATAACCATACCTGTTTGGCACAGTTCATGTGCTATTGTTTAATCACTAGCTCCAGGTGGTTCCAAACCTCCTTCCATTTTAGTCTTTGGTCCCCACTCAACACGCACACTCAACACGCTGCACAACCCCACACACAGGAGAACATGCAACTCATGAGCTTCACTGGTATTATGTCTGTACTGAAGGCTCAAGAGACAGGTGATAGAAGAAAATGATAGTTTGCATCAATGGAGATTACTTTACCTTCAGTAGATTCTTACAGAAATGTTCCCCTTCATTCATACCATCCAAGTTGGACACAAAGGTGGAAATGGACATGGATTTCCCCACATTCTGGATAAAGACACAGACATGCACATCTGTTTTCACACACACCATTTGTGGCCTGCTCCGTTGTACAGTTTTCACTATGAAGCCATTGATTAAATTTCATGAATTAAATTCCAAAAAGGCCATAGAGATGAACACATTCCCAAAGGTCAAAATCCAATATGGCTGAAAAATGTTTGATAAACAAAAAATGTGTTAAAAATCGAATGTATTGTTGACAGCACATAATCTGTCGCCACACATTTTCGCAATGTGTCCAAGTTTTCCTTTTTTTTAAAATGTGCATATTATATGGTACACATTATCCTGGACAGGACAATATCAGATTTGTTCAGTACAGATTTTTAGAAAGTAATATGGCTATCATGAACTAAAACATTTTTAATTTATTTATTTATTTATGTATTTAATATTGGTTTAAGATACTATGATCCTCACTTATTGAAATTAGCACATGTTAAATGGATCAATTACAATATGTTAATACGAGGGGTGCTACTGTACCTGTGCCTGTTCAACCAACAAAATTATATATCTGTATTCGGTTAGAAATCAGGAAGTGGATTAAACCAAAAATTTTGTACACAAGAAAAAAATGCCTATCCTAATGTACATTGGCTTTGCAATTTAGCTTTCAAAGCACCAAATAATTAAAGACTGACATATCATTTTTCATCCAGTAAAATAACATACTTTCTTTGTAAAGTATCTGACTTATAAATGACTAGCCATTATATACAGTACAACTATATTTAATAATAGTCTCATATACATATACATATACATGATATATTTTACACCTATGTCTGTTATGGCTAGAGTTAGCTCTAATGCTGCTCACATATTGATTTTGAGTAGTTCTTCAAAAATGCCTTATATATCCATATTCCCCTCAGTAAGAACCACTCTGGTCCTAACGATCCATTGAACAAATGCCCATCTCCATCATATTTTCAAAATCTCAAAATCCTAGTTTATGATTATGTTTTTTACGACCCTCAGTTTTTATTTTATTATGATTTTATTTTATTTATTTATTTATTTTTTTACAAATTTAACAGGTTTATCCAATACATAACCCCTCATGCAACCCCTCATTTTGTTCACAAGACTTGCCCCTATTAGGAAATGTCAAAATTTGCCTAGTTACTTGTGCTTTTTGTGTAAATAGCACAGATATTTTTTGAGATATTTGCAATTTTACATTGGAAAATTTAACATTGATTAACACGTTCGGAATGTGAACAACACACTCTCAGCTGCAAGTTACAATCGGTTGCTGCCGCTGCCATCTCGCTCTTGTTTTCAAAGCTTCTAACGGATGACTTCTCTGCAATAGGTGGGTAATGTTTGCTGCAGTAACATTAGAAACAGCAAAGTGCATTCAACCCAAAATGATATTGCTTTTAATTAATTCCTGCCAGCTACATAACACACTGTGCATTTCAACATTCCACATGTTAATTCTTATAAGAGATTGACACTCAAAACTTGTTAGAATGGATACTCCACAGTTATCTGTTCAAAATATATAATTTTGAGGCAAGAAAATTCGTTTTTGTGGTGTAGGTTACGTGTTTGAAATGGGCAATTTGGAAAGGTTTTGGAACGTCTTGGAAAAACCCTTAAACAACTCCACTGCTTTTAGTTAGCGGCAAAATTCTTTCTGCAGTGGTGGAAAACAGGTTGAGGAAGTACATTTTTTTTGCCCCTAGCTGATGTGAATTTTATAAAATAAGCAATAGAAATGCATTTTTATGAACATTTTGTATATAACATGAATAATTCTTCATATTTCCTAAATTTTGATACATAGGGGAGAGTGGGGAAATAACGTTTTTGCAGCAGCAGCAGCAGAAGTAATTGCATCTGTTTTTAACGTCTGCAAAAAGCAGGTGTTAACTTCAAGATCAACATGGCCTTTCATAAGATGAGACATCATCAGAATGTTTAAGTAGGAGAGAGTCACCATAAACAGTTTTCATACATGCACAAAATATTTAAATAATACACGACACATGCTAATTACATTGAGGGTGGTACCCTCTGGAACCCCACAAAAAATATTCTTTATTTACACATTTTCTCTTTTTATCTAAGCCCTGTATTTCAGTCAAAAGGTGTCCTTTTGAAGAGAATCTATGTACAAAACGTCTTCACACTGGTTACTAACAGTATCACACACATTAAATTCACTTAAAAATAATCAAACCACTTAGTTTTACATTGCTTTGCGCTCTGATCTGTACTCAGCTGTCAGGCTGCTGTAAGTCAGGCTTGTAAGAAGTAATTAATTTGCACATACAAACAGTGCCTGTATGAAATGAGACAGAGCCTCCCAGCACCCTTTTTAGTTATCAAAGTTTGTGAAGGAATTTCAGAGGGAAGTGGGAGGTGAGGGAACTCACAGCCTCACACGCAGACATGCAAACACACACGCACGTATGTGAGCAGGCAGTGTTCTCTAGCCTGATATCAGACAGAATTTTCAACTCGTTACACTCCATTTCCATCTTCAGTCTGACATTGCCTCCACTCTAACTAATTTCGGTGGGGGAGGGACATGCGATTTTCCCTAACCAATCACGAGAGACCAGCATATCCACATGAATCCAACACACTACGTAAAGTAAAAACAAACTGCGATGTCGGGCGATATTGAGACGACATGCCATCTATGTAAAATAAATTTGTTAATCAAGGGGGTCATAACAAATTCAAGAATATTATTCAGCCACAGCCTAAATACAAAAGAGAGGCCATTAAGTGAAGGCTTCAGAGATGTAGGGGTAATTCTCCCTTATAGACCCGATTCTATTCTGGGAGGATTTGTGTCAAATGTTTTCGACTACTTGTCAGGGTTGAAGATTCACTAATTATTTTAAAGAAATGGCAATGGGAGCTTAACGTTACAGACACTAACGAGGAAGGCTCGGGAAGAGAAGAGAACAGGGACCGTGATGCGCCAACAAAGATGCCACAGAAAAAGAAGCTATGCCAGAGTCTCAACCCGGCATCTCACAGCAGTATTAACACACTGGCATGCTGAAACGTGGCAAAATAACCTAACTTGTTATACTGTGGTTACTTTGTCATAAAATTTTCCCCAACCGTGAAGAATGCCTTACTTGTTTACATTTTGAACAGATGTGGCTCCTAGGTAAATCTATCGTTGTTTTCGTCGCAAAACTTTCGACACAAGCAATATCCTAAAATTTCTTCTTACCTTGAAAAGTTCCTGACCCGCAACTGTACAAATCTGTTAACATGGCGGCACAAATACATTGAGAAATACTATTTTTGGAGAGAAAAAAAGCGCTATATTCTGTAACTGAATTTAGAGCAAACCTACCATGCACAAAAATATAAAAACGCTTGTCAATCTGTTTATAATGTCATCATAGCGCATAGTGTTTAAAACCATAAAACCACCCCCTTAATAAAATAAAATAAAATAAAAACTGTAGGCTACACGTTAACTTTAAATATAGGCCAACTAGTCTGATTTTGACAAATTTGTGATTTAACTGGTTCACGATTTAGTTCATAAAGCTCAGAAGTAACTTAAACATCCACTGAGCCACATCTGTTCAAAATGTAAACAAGTAAGGCATTCTTCACGGTCGGGAAAAATTTTATGACAACGTTATGTTAGCATGTAGTCCCCATCCTCTCAAAAGTAATTAGTACTTTTAATCGATTTAGAACAGCCTCGATAGCCGCGTCTATCTTGTCTATAGCGGTCGCCATTGTTGTTGCTGTTAATCCTTGGTTCCGGGCTTCCGGCATACAGCTTGACAACGCTTGACAACAGCTTGACAACGGTGCGCTGATTGGCTGATTGGCTAATCGTTAGTCCCGCCCGTGGCGCTGATTGGACAATCGCTTTGGCAGCCGAGAAATCGCAGTTTCATGTCACGATACCAGACCTGAATCTGCAGTGGGCAGGATTCAAAGGTCTGGACCCAGGCAAAGTGTTCTCCACAGTAACAGTTCATTTGACTTTGCTGACCTCTCATCTTAGACTTGTCCAGTACGGTAAATACTGGCCAGGATTTTCCTCCCACTGGCGTAGCTTATAGCATCAAGTCATAAACAATTTACAATAATATAGTGCCTTTTATCACTATCGATATAGCACTGCACCAGAATGCAACAGGGGAACAGAATCAGTAAAACTTTGTGTGTAATACATTTAAAATAGCTTACATAATGACTATAGTAGAAACTAATTTTTTGCAAGTAACTATAAATCACAAGATATATATTTTTACAAAAGACTGTGTTTATGGAATAAAACTTAGTCCTGCAATTTGCAGTGTCTCTTATGCAACGATTGATGAAGCGTGCACTAAGCTTTCACTTGTGCACTATGCATAAACAGAAAGAGAAAGTAACTTTGTACACAGCACTATAGCTAAGCCACAATTTCTTCTAGAAGGAAGGCATGAACTATGCTTGAAAGCTGTGTAAATGTCGGGACCATAGTGCCAGTCCCAAGCCCAGATAAATGGGAGGGTTGCATCAGGAAGGGCATCCGGCATAAAACATATGCCAAATCAAAGATGCGGATCAGGATGATCCGCTGTGGCGACTCCAAACAGGGACAGCCGAAAGAAGAAGAAGAAAGAAAAAAAAACAGTCATTTCCAAGCAGCGGCTAAAGTCACGATGGGTAGATCATAGAGAGGGTTTATTTTTTCAGGCAGTAGCATGCTTTTAGGTAATTTACTGGGTTGTGTGATTGAGATCGTTTTTTCACTGTTTGTAAGGTAATAAGATGCTTTTTAGTTTTAGAAAAACAGCACTTTTCATGTTTGACATGTATGTACATAGAAATACTTGTTTTCTTGAAAATGCTTTCAGCTCAATGGAAATAATGCATTGACTTTTTCAAGCCTATGTACAAGAAGTGGATATATTGCTTATGGCTGAGAGGAGGTTTTTGGTGATGTCAATACCATCACTGTAGTATTGGCAGTTGTTTCACTTGTTGTGGACAGTTATTGGATTATAAAATACCGTAATCATCAACCTGGGGTGAAAATTTCAGCCCTCCTTTCGGGAAGGGGACATCATTATTATTTATTTTTTATCTCTAGTGGTTTTACTTATGGAGACAGGGTTTTTTTTGTATCAAAGTGCGAAGAGTCTAATCTTTATAACAGTATATGGGTTATAGCACTGCACCTTGAATCAATGATTGATAAAATTTAAGACACTGTTATTGTTGGGGGCTGGCATCTTATTCAATGGCCATTGGGGTTTAAGGATTTAAAATTTTAAAATATGACTGCAACTGTTTCCACAAGAAAGCATGGCTCCATAATCCCTCCCCAGGGCTGGTCAAGAGGTTGTTTAAAATACGATACATTTATAGTCAATAAAATGCCTACATTTCATATTAGTTGGGCTATTATTATTTATGCCTACATTTCATAGTAGTTGTGTATGGCTTTACTATTTATTATAGTAATTAACTTTTTGATGGATGTACATGTTGCTTTGGTAACATCTTATCATAAGCCATTTAGTTTGAGTTCTTGACCAACCTGTATGAGAAGACAACATTAAAGCTGGGTCATTGTGCACTTACCTGCCCATGTAGATCTGTGTTCAGCAACATTAGAGCGCAGGTTAGGGTTAGCACTGCACCTGAATGCAACAGGGGAATAGAATGTGGAACCAGTTAAGCACAATACTAGAGAGTCCGACCCACTACTCAAGGCAGAGAATCAGGATGTCATGATTGACAGTGACGAAGGTGGCACTCAAATCAAGCAGGATAAGAACAGAAATATTGTTACTATCAACAATTGAACTTTACATTACATTACATTACAGGCATTTGGCAGACGCTCTTATCCAGAGCAACGTACAACAATACTTTAATAATTCACTACCTTTATTAAAGCTGTTTCATTTCTATGATTAGCACGGAATCCATTTTTCAAGCATGCTGTTTTCACTGAGATTGGAATTGATTTGTTTATAGACCACTTTTTCTAATATTTTGCTTAAAAACGGCAGGTTGAATATGGGTCTAGAATTGTCGTGAGCAGAGGTTTCAAGATAATATTTCTTGAGCTGTGGCTTTATCAAAGTGGTCTTAAAAACATTTGGGGGAAAAAACATCACTAATAACGAATCAACAATTTGTAGAGTGTCTCGAGATAGACAGTCAGATGCCTCTTTAAATAATTTGGTTGGAATGGCATCTATAGTGCATTCATTTTGGAGGCCATATCCCAAAGTGTCATCCCATTTATCTTATTGAAGGTAGTTAAACGTGCTGGGGGTGGATCATTTAGGAGGTCCAGAGTGGGACTCACTATACCAGCACGGATTTTTGTAATCTTTTCTTTAAAAATGATGCAAATTCTTCGCAATTTCCAGAGAAATTACAGAAATAACAGTTTGACTGTTAAGAGAGACAAAGGATTGCGGATTCAATAGCATATCGATAGTAGCAAAAAAGTACTCTAGGATTGCTTGCATTGTTAGAGATTATTTTAGAGAAGTCTCTCTGTCTGCATAGCTTTATTGTAAACAGCAATGCGCCACTTGAATATGGTGGTGGACCTGCAGTTTAGTTTTGCACCATAGTTGCTCAGTTTGGTGGCAGTTCCTTTTCAGCTGGGAAGTAGTGCTGTTTTTCCATGGTAGAATTTGGCTACAAAACAATTTTTTAGTTTTTTACAGGTGCTACGGAATCTACAGAATCAGCATTTCTTAGTTTTCATTAAAATCGTTTACAAGATTGTAAACTGACAATTGAGTCACATGGTGGTGCTAAAGAGCACAACATTGTTTTAATGCTCCTCATCTGAACATATATCTGCACCTAATTTGTCTCTTTCACCTTGGATTGCACCCATTTTGAAAATGCTATTAGACAGATTCCTTTGTCCCAAGTTTTGGCCTAATCACATGAGACCTATCGAACAATGGTACAGCATACACCCCTTTTGTCACTGTGTGATTTTGGCACTGATGGGTCACTTGTTTGTGGCATAATATTGGCTGGGTGTGCTCAGACCCCGTGTACCACTGCTTGCAGCAATATTTTTAGTTCGTTATTTTTCGTCGATCCCATGAAGGTGAAGGACGAAGGCTGTTTTGTTAGTTCATTTATTTTAGTTTGTGAAGTCTCTCACTGACTAGCCAATAAACAACGGTAGAAACCGGATTTTTCCCCACAACTTGTCCAACCTATTTTTATAAAGTCTATAGTTGACACAAACTGTCCTGAGCAGCGCGGGTAGCTGATTTAGCAAGTTAACAAGATGGACCAATTTATTCATTCACATCATCAAGGGAACCTGATACTGAATGAAAACCATGTGGAATACTGACTAGGTTAGTTTAATTTATCTGTCACAAGAACTTGAAAAAAATGATAGTAATCCAGTAAATGAAGCTATGGTTCTGGCAAGAACATGTTGTCAACACTACCACAAAGTAATAAATGTTGCCATTTAGTTTGTATGGCTTATTGTCTTCAAAAAACAATTGTTTGCAAAGAATAGTGTGAAGTGCTGTTACAGTTTGGCTAGGTTTCAACTATAAATAAATGCTTATCTACTGATTTCTCCATTCACATTATTCAACAAACTCTGATTCAAACATTCATTGATTTCTGTAGCACAGACAACTTGCTAACAAATCATGACATAAAACATAACCCTCACTCAGCATTAAAAAATGACAAGGTGCCAGTTCGCTTACATAAATTTGAGATTATAATCCAATGTGCATTAAATTTTAGATTATGATCCAATGTGCATTAGGTAGTTTATTTGTTATCTAATGAATATTGGATTATAATCTCAAATTTATTTAAATGAACATAAAGTTACTATTAGTCAAATGATGTATAGTTAACATGAATTCATGGTAGCTTGTGAAGTTTGCTAGAAGTGCAGTATAGCTACCTACAGAGAGTGATCACTAGCAAGTGAGAGAGATAGGTAGATGGATATAATTTCTAGCTGACTAGTGAGAGGGAGATAAATCACTGGCTAGCTAGCAACCGAGAAAGAAAAATTGCTAGCTAGCTAACGAGATGGATAGACATGGATCACTAGCAAGAGGTGAGAGTGATTAGAAAGAAGAATCCTATAGTGGTTAGTACAGCTGAATGCAGCAGAAGACATGTTTGGACTTTACAAAATGGTGAGATCGAATCAAACAACACACCATTACACCTACCACTGAAGCACTCTGCTTTATGCGCCAGGCAGCCAAGATGGGAAATTTCCTTATATATCCATCCATTCATCCATTCTCTAACCGCTTTGTCTAACCAGGATGAACTAGTTAAACCATTATTTTTTTGTATTGAAAATGTATTGACTTTATATTGTCACAGAGAAAATTGGCCTCTTTTTGGGTTTTACATTGACTTGGCATGGGCAGGGTTTTCTTTCTGCAAGTAGTTGTTGCAGTTCACTCTTTTGCCACTGGGGGAAAAAGCTTCAAAAAGCTTAGCGGGTTATTGCCACTTGGGACGAATGCTCTGACTCCAACATGATTAAGACAAACCTTGGACATCTTTATGGACACAGCAGTAGTTATCTGTTTTTTTTATATAACCTTTATTTTTATTTATTTCTATTCATTACTTTCTGTAGAAGTAATTAGAATGAAACATTCCAGAGTGATTTTTGAAAAACATCTCACATGGGGGAACATGCCCCCAAACTAGACCTCATAGACCTCATAGTAGACCTCATATTACCAACAAAATGTTTAGGAATACAATTATTGTATAAATATTATAATATATTGATATTAAATAGGCTATTGAATTTAACTACATTGACAAACCTATCTGAATAATTAGTTTTTAAAAACCTATCTTAGTTTTAAGAGCATGTTTGCTAGTTTCAGTTTAGTTTTCATTTTTGTAAAATGTTTGATTTTATTATTTCTCATGCATGAAATTCTTTTAGTTTATTGATAAATGTGATTATTGGTGACGATCAGGGCTCCACATGAACTTTTTGGCTCACCAGACACTATGACTGACTGCCCCCCCCCCCCCCCCCCCCCCCAAAAAAAAAAGATATATTGGAGAATGTAGCTGCCTAGACTTATTTGGACAAAACTTTTTATTTGAAACTATTATAGCTATCCAAACTGAGTAAATGCTGTGTGTGTGAGAGAGAGAGAGCGAGAGAGTAGATAAATCAGTTTTAACTGCAGAATATGAATATGCACACTCCACTAGCATGTGGAGTGCCACTAAACTAAAAGTTTAAAGCCGCAATGAGTATATAGTTTGTATGCGTTGCTATGTTTGGCAGTGGTTTGATTTCAGCCAAGTTCTTCTTATCAATTATACTCCCAGCTCAACGGTGGAGGCAAGACATGAGAGAGCAAACCGGATGAGCCAATGGGATGAGCACACAGTGTACACCCACTGCTCGGGAGTTGTAGTATCATGCAGTATCACTGGAAATTGACTTAATTATTGCATATGCCTTTTGTAAACTACAATGACTTTTTTTTCCTTAGAAGTGCTACAAAAAGTTCACCCACTGGTAAGAGTGACAGGAGTTACTGTACCTGCCACTTCCAAATTCTAGCCGCATTTGGTGGGCGGCAAGTGTTAATGTCAAGCCCTGATGATGACTGATAATGATGTACAAACACCGAAAAGCGCACAAGTATACTCAGCACTTGCCAATTACATATTTTTTTGCTTTTGGATTTACTTTAATCCTGCACTGGGGAGAGAGTGCGTTTTTAGGGACCACGCAGGTATGTTTTGTGGAGACTGATGAATGGCTGGTGTTTGCACACAATCCTGCAGGTGGGATTCCTTTTATGGGATTGCTAGGGTGTTCCCTAATGCAAATCAACATGAACAGGCACGCCTATTCAATTTACGAAAGATTGACGTTCATCCTCTGATACACCTAGGATATGTACAAAATCAAAGGTCTGCGCGTGTTTCATGAATTCCATGTTGGTTTTTCGTAGGAACCCTTACTAAGAACAAAAGTAAGAACAATTTAAGTGAAGTTTAGTAAATGTGGCCCACAGATAGAAAATCAGAGGGATTACTTGGGGAGGAGAAACTGTCAGGGTTGCACTGATGGAAACGATGAGAAAAATGCTCCAAAACTCGCTCTCTCTCCTGTGTTTCTCCAATCAGAACCACCACCTTGAGGAATGACCTTAGAAAAAGGAGGTGACAAACATGAAAATGGTTGCTTTCACCAAAATTTGATTTTGACTAGTTTATGTACTTCTTAACATTAAGAACACGTTGATTAAAAAAAATTCTAATCAATATTCAGTTGTGACATACAAAGCATTCAGCAACAATATTCTGACTGATCCATTGATTCATTCATGGTTTACTGATTGATTGATTGATTGATTGATAGATTGGTGATGTATCCATAATGATTTTTCAGTCTGCCCTACAAATGCTTACCTCAAGCCTTGGTTCAAGCTCTGACCAGTGAATTCAAAGAACTTTAAGTATTCCTCTCCAACTGTATGACTGAACTCATTGCTGAGATGGAAGGAAGAAAGAGACAGAAGTGAGGATGAGGATATTAATTGAGAAAGTAAATTAGATCAGTTTAGTTTAATTTGTTATTCACAGCAAGTCCTGAGAAACAGTGTGCTTATCTGAAGTTGAATGTTTAGTTGGAGCATGCACTGATTGCACTTCCATTTCAGCTCAGAGTAGACTGTTCCCCTGAGCCCTGACCTAGACTGAACCAATTTAACCCTACATCTGGCAGTGATCACATTTTGCAAAAAAAAAAAAAAAAATTGTCCAGTGCAAGAGATATAATTTACATTCTCTATAAAATTGAAATATTTCAATATGAAAACTGAAATATCATTAACAACACATATTTCTATCTGGTCATTAGTCTGCTAGTCACACCTGGAGTGCTTATACCCATCATCCTTTGACAAGATGTCAAATCATGTGTTTCCTAATTTTCCAGGCAATGGAAGTGAATGACATACTCTTTATTGAGGTATTTGACGACATCAGTGCGTCGCACATCCTGCAGCTTGTAGAGCTTCTCAGCAAGTCTGTGTGCCTCTTCCCTGTCCATACTCCCTTTGTTGTTGTGGTGGATGGGTCTCCATTTTTGCTCCTCGGTCTGTTGCGTTGGCAGAGGTTTCAAGATCTTTTTTGCATGCTCTGTATTGTCTAGCCCTAACTTGTGCTGTGCTATTGATTGGTCTGCCAGTTCAAATTGCCCTGACTGTTCTGGCCATTTCATCTGCACTGGCTTTTCTACGTGTTCTGGCAATTCTAAATGATCTAGTTGTTCTATCTGCCCTGACTGTTCCAGCTGTTTTGGATTTTCGATCTGCACCAGCTGTTCCATCTTTTCTGGGCGTTCCATCTGCACTGGCCATTCCGATTGATCTGATTGTTCCATCTGCACTGCCTGTTCTGTCTGTTCTGGCCATTCCAACTGTTGTGGTTGTTCCATCTGCCCTGAAGGTTCCATCTGTTCTGGCTGATCCATCTGCACCAGCTGTTCCATCTTTTCTGGGTGTTCCATCTGCTCTGTCTGTTCCAACTGATCTGTTTGTTCCATCTGCACTGGTTGTTCCATCTGTTCTGGCTGTTCTAGCTGTTCTAGCTGCTCTGGTTGTTCTACCTGCCCTGACTGTTCTATTTGTTCTGGGTCTTCCATCTTTTCTGGGTTTTCCATCTGCTCTGTCTGTTCCAACTGATCTAGTTGTTCCATCTGCACTGGTTGTTCCATCTGTTCTGGCTGTTCCAACTGCTCTGGTTGTTCTACCTGCCCTGACTGTTCTATTTGTTCTGGGTGTTCCATCTGCTCTGTCTGTTCCAACTGATCTAGTTGTTCCATCTGAACTGGTTGTTCCATCTGTTCTGGCTGTTCCAACTGCTCTGGTTGTTCTACCTGCCCTGACTGTTCTATTTGTTCTGGGTTTTCCATCTTTTCTGGGTGTTCCATCTGCTCTGTCTGTTCCAACTGATCTAGTTGTTCCATCTGCACTGGTTGTTCCATCTGTTCTGGCTGTTCCAACTGCTCTGGTTGTTCTACCTGCCCTGGCTGTTCTATTTGTTCTGGGTTTTCCATCTGCTCTGGCTGTTCCATCTGCTCTGGATGCTCTGCCTGTTCAGTCTGAACTGGCTGTTTCTTCTCAGACTGTTCTGTCTGCTCAGGCTGTTCCGTCTCTTCTGTCTGGTCTAACTGTTCTGACTGTTCTGTATGCTGTGCCTGTTCTCCCTCCTCTGATTTCTGTATTTGCTCTAATTGTTGCTGCTGCCCTGACTCTTCACTTTGTTCTGGGTGTTCTGTCCAATTCAGAAGCACTGTCTGGTCAGTGTGTTCATGTAACTCTCTGTGATTTGATTCAGCTTCTTCTGTTTGTACTGGCAGTGCCTTCTCCCTAAAAAAGCAACAATTCAAAGAACACATTGACCCTTGTTTTTGCAAACAATATGTTTGGTTGATATTGCTCAATTCAGATATTCAGACTTTCCACTAAATATGGAATAAATATACAATCTTACAATTGGTTTTACAAAAAAAGATGTCCCTTTCAAGATTCAGTGGTCATTTAGTGTCTTGAACAATCCGATTGTGAAATAAGCATGCAAATAGAAACCAGGGGTAGGTATTTATTTCGGCCACATGCAAAAACCCCACTTGCTTTTTATTCTGTTGTATTACTTTTCAGTTCGTTCCAGTTTGATAACTCTTTTATCCAGTAGAGGACAGTGTAAGCACAATGGTGTATGGCATGTCTCATTAGAAATGTATAATAACAATTAAGAGTCCCACAACAGCATGCATTGTTGGTTCAAAACAATGTTGTGCAGTCAACCTTAACGTTACTGTAGTGTACAAGCACTCCTTGAGGCGTAATTGTTTTTTGCTTTGGTTTTTGGAAGATTTTACTAATCTTGCCATGGTAACATGGATTTGGGGAATGGGTGAAGTATAGTGAGGATCCAGATGAATATTGCAAATGTGTACATATTATGGGCTTGTACTGTAAGATTTCAATTATTTACAATGTGTCATTTTTGATATTTGTTATATTCTCATTGGTTGTAATTGACAACTGTTAGCCTTTTTAAATA
Source organism: Anguilla anguilla (assembly GCF_013347855.1). NCBI lineage: Eukaryota > Metazoa > Chordata > Actinopteri > Anguilliformes > Anguillidae > Anguilla > Anguilla anguilla. The sequence goes on along the minus strand of NC_049210.1, from coordinate 30,261,300 downwards.
ATACTCGTATTGTATTTTGTATTGGGGGGCTAACTAATAGGTGTTAGTAATATGGCATTGTGAGTGGCTTGCTTTGTTTGAATTCATACCAGTCACATTGAAATTGAGTGTCTTTCAAGAGGTTTGCAGTATTCTCTAATGCAGGCATTTCATATACTGTACTGTAGCGTAAGCGTTCATAGGCAGCTCATTCATGTGTTATGTTTGATGCAATAGTTTACCATGATGCTAAAACACTGCCAACATTTTTCTGATGGTGGAATATTTTATTGTAATCTTATTTTACATAATGTGGGGCATTAGGATCTCCATGGGCTATACTTGTGTTACTTAGAACATGGGAAATATTACATACTGTCGAGTACAGAAAAACATACGAGAGTGAATGATTTACATATTTAGGTTTGTGTTCCATAGTGTGTCACAATGTTTTAGCATTATTTTTGAACATGATATCAATGTTTCATCTTAAACCATCAAATGTATGTGATATATAATGGACAAACAGCATTTTAGGTTTTGGAGAGGTTTTCAATAGGTTTTTGGACCCCTTGATATCTTATATCCCTATAATGATGAAAAGATACAAATTTCTTCTTGTAAAAGTGATGCAAATGTGTGTTTAATGATTCAAAACAGTTGATTTGTATTGAAATATATGATTATGTTATGATTTCTAGCAATGCACTATTTAAACATTTTGGATGTATTTGAACTGATATCAGGTTACACTACTTACTTATTGCTTCATAGATATTTGCTTCAATTGATTTTTAACTAAATTATGAATATAAATTATTCTAATGGTACAAGTGTCAACTTTTCCATGGCTCTTTGATGCTTACATCTAGAGTTATAAAGCCTTAAATAGAACTCTGCCTAAATGGGCAAGGATTGCCCAGATTTGGCATCTGCACAAAGGGGTTAATTTTTTCAAAACAAAGATTTATCATTTGGTATCATTTGTGAAGTCATCAGACAGTCATAATCCAGAATCTTTCAAGATTCTTCAAATCTGTTTAGTTCACACCACAAATGTTATTTTTGATTCATGTTTGGATACTGAGATGATCATTGCAAAACAGCAACTTGTGATCAATTAACCATTTTTTTGTTCATCATTGTCTTACTGAAAGATCCATTTGTGGCTATGATTAAGCTTCCTGGTGGAGAATACCAGGTTTTATATACTGTGTCCTCCATAATGTTTGGGACAAATACATATTTTTCATTTGGCTCTGTTCTCTACAATTTTAGATTTGTAAACAAAGGACTCACGTGTGGTTAAAGTGCAAATTCTCTTCTTTTATTAAATCTTATTCTTACTCATTTTGGTTTGACCATGTTGAAATTAGGGCATTTTTATAGCCCCCCATTTCAGGGCACCATAATGTTTAGGAAATATTAATGTTATATAAATAAGTCATGCATAGTACTTTGTTGCATGCAATGACTGCTTGAAGTCTGTGACCCATAGACATTTTGCAGGTGCTGAGTATGTTCTGTGGTGATGCTTTTGCCAGGCCAGTACTGCAGTCGTCTAAAGCTCCTGCTTGTTTCGGAGGCTGGTTGTCTTAAGTTTTCCCTTAAGCATATGAAATCAATGGATTTAGATCAGGTGACTGACTTGACTAGTAAAGAAGTCTTTGGCTTCCTTTGTTGTTTTAGCAGTATGCTTGTGATCATTGTCTTGTTGTAGGATGAAGTACCATTCAATGAATGTGGAAGTATATGCTTGAACTTGAGCAGAAACACTTGAGAAACCATTCATCCCAAACACAATGGTGTCCGGAAATCTAAAACTGTGGAGCTGAATCAAGAAAAAATATGTCCCAAACATTATTGAGGGCACTGTATAATAAAAAGGTAGGATTTACAAGCCTTTTGGGGGTGGGGATGGTTCAGAACTTTGAAAGTGAAGCTAATTTGAATGGTTGAGAATTATTTTGAATTATTTAATGGAATTATTACTTGAACTACTCTAGCCTTATTTAACAGGTTCTTATTATGTAACTATTTTTTTAAATACATTAAATAACAAGACTCAAACAAGCCACAAGCAGCATCTCATTAAAACCCTTTTTCTGTCCTGGATATCCAAAGAGCCAGCATAAGAAAATGCATAGTAAAATAATGATTAAAATAACCGGTCTATAGCTGGAAACTTTTTTAAATAAAAAAAAATTTTGAATAAAAGTTCTACTGGACTTATTTAGTCAAAAATGAGAACATGGCAAACTAAGATGAAATATTCTATTGAATGTACGCATGGTTTCATTAGAACATTCTTTTGTCTTATGCCAGCTTTCTGAAAGATGCAGAATAGTGGCAAATGCAAAAAGACAAAATGCAACCACATGTTGATCAAAGAAATACTTATTTTTTGTGTTTAAGCTTTAACACATTCTCTGTACTGGGCAGAGATAACACTTTATGAAGGTGTCACATGTAAACAGCTCTGAATCACTGTTTCTGCAGTGGATGTGAAAATCACTGAGTAGTAATTTCATACTTGCTTTTGCATGGACTTTGTGTTAAGACCTGCTAAACTCACCAAAGTCTCACCTGGTACACTGACTGTGGAAATTTACTTTATGAAGTAAATTATTGTGGTCCTTCCTGTCTTCCTCCTTCTTCTCCTCTTCTTCTTCTTCTTCCTTCATTCCCTCCTCATAACCATTAAGACAGCAGGTTACTTCTTTACCCTGTATCCCATCCATTTCAGAGCTGACTGTGTCTTGTTTCAGTGCTACTACACTTGTGATGGGAATGGAGTACTCATCACTGAAGTGCATACAGTTGAGTTGGACAAGGTCACTCCCAGCTCTTGGGTTTGTCGCTGCAGAACACACCGGAGTGAGTTCTGCAGTAGACCCTCCAGATGATTCTGTTATTCCTGCAGACTCTGTCCACTCAGCATGACAGTCTAAGGGCTGATGTTCTTGGTCTGGTTGCCCATCTGTAGATGGTGATGGAGTTTCCATGGACTCAATCAAAGCTTGGGATTCAGCAGCCATTACATTTACCCCAGAATGTGTGGTGGGCTCTTGTCTTGTGCCCTCTGTTGCTTTGTGTGATTCACCTGTCAGAAGCTCTTTAGACGGTGCTGCAGGATCAAATGCTGTTGAAGGACAATGTCAGTTTGCATGATAAACACAAGCTTTGGGTTGCCAGGGACTAGATGTTTGCTTGAGAATAAGCATCATATTCCTTACTATCTGTACAATCTACAATACAGACCACCAAGCTGTTATTTTTTACTGCATGCTGATATGAATTATCATTCTCCCTCTGTAATGTAAGTACCTTTGACATCCTTCAGTTCTCCTCGTGTTAAACCGTCCTCTTCCTGTGAGTTTGTTGGAGGCTCCTCCTCCCTGCTGTCCTGCAACAGCAAGAACACAGCCCCACCCACTGAGTGTGGTCACAGGAAGCAGAAGGGGAGAGGGAAGGTTCTACCTTTGCAAATAGATGTACAGCAGAAATGAAATATATTGCTGTGATGTTCCTGTACCTGTCGGGCCCTTGCTATTGGATCCTTAAAGAACGTGTTAAACTTGAATTTACCCTCGAGAGCATCTTGCACATAAAACATAAAATGTGAGTGACATCAGCCTCACAAGGTAGAAAATAAATACCAGCTCACCCTGCAGTGGAAACTCTGCAATGGTTAGGGACTGCACAGAAAGGAAGTGTAATGAACTGCTAGAAACCGCAGACAGACAAAACAATTAAGTGCACACACAGAAACACACAGGCACAGACTAAGACTTATGTCCCAACTGCAGTTCGAGAGAAAGAAAAAGATCACCAAAAATAAACTGCTCCTTAACACTGACTTTCATGTAATAAGGACCTTAGCCCAAGCATGTAAACTGCCTCACTGGCACACAACTACAATGCACTGCGAAGTGAATTAGAAAGGTATCACTGTGGCAATGCTATTGCCAACTTCTTCTCTGTTTCTGTACAGCTACGTCACTGCATTTCCCTGGGTCTGGATTTCTTTAACCTACAGTCAAATTCAAATATGCTTAATGTCATGACCACACATCAGCAGAACATTACCAAATCAATAAAATGCAAGTAACAATACAAAAATAATAGCATAAGAGACACTTTTAGCTTATTTTATTTTTTTCAGGAAATGCCCCCTCATTTTCACCAAAAAGGTTAAATGTATGCATGCAATAGTAGTAAGAAAATATTTACATAATTGGGGACTGGGGATTAGTTAGACGCCCGTTTAGGGCTCAGAGTAGGAAGTTGTGGAGTCACTGCAAGCTCAGAAATTAATATTCCACAAAAAAGACTCACCACATTGTATAAGAGAAATCAACACTGAAGTTGAAAAATTAATGTTGTAGAAATATCTTCTTGGGGGGAATTCAACCTGACGTGGGTTATCAGGTTGAGTAGGATATTTAAGATTGTTGGTGTTGTGTTATGCTAGTATTGCAAGAGTGTATTCATTTATCATTGCAGTGTTAGTACTTCATGTTAGTTATTAAAATGCTTTTTATTTGAGTAGGGAAGCCAGATCCATGAAAAGCATGGTAAATTTTTATAAAGGAATTGCCATTGTTAATTGTAAGGCTGCCAGAAGAACGATTCTGCTATCATCTACCCACACATGTAAGTACGTGTAGTCTGCTAAACATCTTTGGAACTCTTAAACTGGGTTCTATGGTGAAATGAAACAAAAATAGAGCTCTTTGGCTACCAGCATCAGAGGGGGCTTGGCAAAAAATGAGGTGTGGTCATTAAGAAGACAGCCTGGTTGCCTCTGCCAGGAAGCTAAAACTGGGTCATGACTTCATCTTCCAGTGAAAGACAATGACACAAAAAATTCCTTCAAAGTGAAAAAAGATTAACTGACTACAGAAAGAATTTACAATGGCTATACACTAGAGATCTGCATCCTGACCCAAAACTTATGGGGCACGGTGTAGCATATAATTCTACCCAGCATATACATTTTTCCTGGGCATTCATTTTCCATCGCTCTCAGATGAAAATAACCAATCACTGCTCAACTACTGTACATGTGTGAAGTTGAGTGTTGTCTAATCAGATATGTCATATGTCTATTTGGATGACTATATTTTTCATTTCAATTTGTATGCATGGAGTGCATAATTGCTTGCCGCAGGTGCATAAAAAAATACACAGGTGCATATAAGGCCTGGATTTTTAAGCATTAACATTCATTCTGTGACCTGACTGAGTAGTTCCGAAAAAAGCTGCAACTATCCCGCATAAGTTGTGTAGCACTGCATGGGATAGTTGCAGCTTTTTTCGGCACTACTCAGTCAGTTGCAACTGACATCGATGGCTACACAACATGTTGCTGCACGCTCCTATTTGCACTTAAAGTAACAGCAGTCCTTAACTTTTTGCTAACTGGGTTCTTTCTGGCACACCATCAGTTTTTGTGGCTGGCGCGACCCAGAACGCTGTTAGTTTGGCTTTCCATTCAGGTTGTTCAAGTCTAGTCTAACATGTCTAAACATGTCTAAAACACAGTTTTTCCTTCATCACCCGATCACGAGTTCAGAACTAAATAAGAATGTCTGAGCAAATGTGAATTTCCCAGGGTTTTAGGTGCCATCGATACCTATGCGCAGATATGCGTAGTAGCATGCTCCTTCTACCCAAACATTGACTTATGTGAATCGAAATGGGGTCCACTCCATTAACATTTATGTAATCTATGAGGCAAACACAGGAAAATACAGGAAAGTATCAAGACAGTCAGATCCTGTTCCTGTTATTCCTACAGCATCAACTATGCGCATATGTAGCTACAGCATTTGTGTGGGGGTGGGCATAAACTTGGCATATGTATTCACTCTCATATACGTAGCTAGATATTGATGAGGTAATGAACATAATCAATTACATTGACGTCTGCTCTAGCTAGCAAGCTCCTATATAGCAAACAGAAGAGGTGTGTTAACTAATGCATCACAATGACGCTGAAGCGGCTATGTTTCTTTTGGCCAATATTTAATATTTAGCTTGAATTGGTTACACATTGCACCATGTTGGACTGGCATTCACTCTTATTGTATGTTAGCTAGTTATCGATGGCATAATGTAACTTTTTTGGACAGAAACATGTTATAATATTGTATCTAATCTCATATCAATTTTTTGGTGCCAGTGGGCAATGTAATAAGTACTTCTCTACTTCATCTACTTGTCCTCAAAGATTATGAAATGCATCACCTTTTTGGGAGAAAAATAGGCTACTAAATTCTAATCCCCTTAATTATTAAGCTATTGGAGTCTTATTTCAAATATTTACTCTCAAATCTAGCTACAAAGAAATGTTAAAACGAGAATCCTTTATTCGTTTTAAGTAACTTATGAATGGAAAATGAAGCTTGTTTCATCACATGAAAAGATGTAGACTACTCACTAGGCTACACAACTGTAAATAGTAGGCTATGCTTTACACAGTTCTCATTTATGATTATCAATATTCTGGGGTTTATGAACAAAGACAATTTTGGTGAATGTATTTGTCATTTTCGTTTAGTCACACATAAATTTGTCCAAATGTATAGGTCTACATGAACTGATTAAGCACTTTGTACAAGTTTAGTTTGCGATTAACCTGGTGAAACAAATGCATTATTAGAGTGACCATATACATTTTTTTGTGATAGCAGTACAAAATCACTGTGTAGATGGCAGTAGTAGACCATGGAAACCAAAAGAATATAGGAATATATACATACATACACTATTTGACCAAACGTATCTGGAAACTTGGTCTGGGGCTGTTTTTCATGGTTTGGGCTAGGCCCCTTTGTTCCAGTGAAGGCAAATATTAATGCCACAGCATACAATCACATTCTAGACAATTCTGTTCTTCCCCAAACTATTTGGGGAAAGGCCTTTCCTGTTTCAGCATGACAGTGCCCCCGGGAACACAGCGAGGTCCATATGGAATTGATTTTTTTTTTTGTCAAGAACAGTGTAGAAGTACTTGAATGGCCTGCACAGAGCCCTGACCTCAACTCCATCCAATACCTTTGGGATCAATTCGATAGCCAACTGTGACCTAATCAATGTCAAATCGTTTATTTACACCTGACTTGGCCCAAATCAACTAACATAAATTCTTGGCCCAAACCAAATTGAGTTGGGTCTTATGAGTTAGCTTTGTTAGCAACCAATATCTGATATCAAAGCACTAATGTAGCACTAAAGCACTGAGCTTATTACTGAGCTTGTCAGTTTAATTGAGAATTTTTCAATTGAAATGCTTCTGACAAGTCATGACTATCGAGCTATGTTGTTGTGTTTTGAAAAAAACTATGATGACATAACATGGATATGTGGAACAGTGGGTGTCTGTGGAGGTTGTAGTGGGTATAGAGCCAGCTTGGCTGGCAAGAAAGAAAGAGACATTATTGCATGTAACGTAGATAAAAATGGCAAATGTCTAGTTATGAAATGAAAAGCTTTTGTCTTGGCTCTTTGTGTACAGGTGCTTCTTGTTCATTGTTACATTGGAGGTTTTATAGCTGTTGTTGTTTATTCACTCCCTTTCCACCGCTGAAGTGTGGTAAGCATTCTGGCACAAAATGGCTGCCATGCATTACCCAGATTGGTGCTACACATTGGTGGTGGTTGAGGTGAGTTCTCCCCTTCCCTGTATAGTACTGGGCATCTGTGAACGTGCTATATAAATGCAATGTTTCATTCTTTCATTCAATTATTGATCCGAGGTTTTTTAATTTTTTTCCCCAATTATACAAATTGTTTTCCCATTGTTTTGAAATGGTTTAAGATCTTTGCTGAAGGTTTCAGTGTTATTGCACTTCTACATTTACATCTAAAACAGATGTTGACATTGTTTTGCATAGTAAAAATATAATAAAAGAAACTGTTCTTGTGCGGTTGTCATTGTGTAAGCCTATGCAAATTAATTTTGGTAGCATAAAAACTGCTTAATATGTAAAATGGATATTGCATTTGTTTTTATTTTAATTTACTTGATGTTGTAAAATGACATTAAATGGTCAAATTTACAGTTTTTAATAAAATGAACTTTAATTTTACCATGAATTACTGGCTAGTGAGTTGCATTACTTTTAAAGTTGATATGTGAAAATAGAGGTGATTAATTTAGAAACAGTTAATTACTGTAATTCTACAGTACCATATAGCTGTATTGTAATGGTCTCGTAAAAAGGTTAGCAGTAAATTACTAACGGAAATGATTAGCCATTCACCCATCCATCCATCCATTATCTTTACTCGCTTATCCTGAGCAGGATTGCAGGGGGTGCTGGAGCCTATCCCAGCGTGCATTGGGTGAGAGGCAGGAATACATCCTGGACAGGCTGCCAATCTATCACAGGGCACACACACCATTCACTCACACACTCATACCTATGGGCAATTTAGAGTCTCCAATTAGCCTACCTGCATGTCTTTGGACTGTGGGAGGAAGCCGGAGTACCCGGAGGAAATCCATGCGGACACGGGGAGAACATGCAAACTCCACACAGAAAGGCCCCAAGCCAAGATTCGAACCCACGACCTTCTTGCTGTGAGGCGACAGTGCTATTTTTTATCCTCAGCTCTGTAAAACTAAGTAAAGGGGTTACGTTTGGTAACGATGTTAGACTGTGTACAGTAAGTACTGTACGATGAGCTCTACTCTTCTGCAGTCTTCTTCCTCTTCTTCTTTAGATTTTTGGGCTTCCTCTTATGCATTCATCGTGTAAGTTCCTGTACTTGCATCATCATATTTGAATGGGATTGTTGCACCAGACACCACCAGCTGAAAATAGCATGTAGTAGAAAAATTTCTGAATGCTTATGCATTGAATAGATATACCTACAAATATGCCTGCTTGAAAAAGTAATAAATATGGCATTTTTTAATATGAAAAAGTAAAGATTGCCACTATAAGGATATTTTTCTTGCTGTATTATTTTTTACAGTGTGCTGTGTCTGTGTGACTGCTACCATCAATAATGCTATAGCAATCTGCTACTTGGCTGCTATGTCATACCTGTCAACCCTTTGGTTAGGCCAGAGGCATGGCGTGGCAGTTTCAACAGTTCTAGATGAGAGGGTTCTGATGAGCAGAGGTGCCCCAAATGTCAATTTTTGAAAATAGTTTTTTGTTAATAGTAAGAATAAAATTAAAAGTTTTTAGTATTACCCTAAAAACAGTCATGCATTCACCATTCACAGCTACATATGTAGCCTAACATTAACTAACCAAATAGTATGTAATTTGTCCTGATTTTGTTCTGGTGTGGTAACACACTGCATGTCCACAGGTGTTTACAGCATAAAACCCCCACAAAACTAAAGATATTGTATCATCAAATGCCCTGTCTCTCTGTCATTATGTTGATGCCCAATACAGGCTTGTGTGTAAAAATCAGCCTCAAGGCTATTTACATAACTGAAACATTTGAAAAGTTTATTGTGTAAAATAAGGTTATATACTTTAATTTTTAAAATGGTAGCACTGTGAAATACACTCAAAAATGAAAATAAAAAATAGTTGGACAGAGGTTGCAGGTGAAAGTATTGAGTCATCAAAAAACAAATTGTTGCCTTCATAAAATTAAAATAAATGATTGGATTTACTTAATAAAATTACGGACAGTGGTTTAACATTATTACTAAGTATGTGCAACATAAGTCACATATACTCAATAATATGCGTGCAACCACTGTCCAACAATTATTATTATTTTTTTTTTTTTTTGAGTGTATGTAATGTTTTATAGGCTGTTTTATAGGTTATATGTTTTGGATGTGTTATAGCCTATGTTAAAATGTTATAATTGGCCGTTTTATTCCAAAGTAACATTTTTACCAGATTTTCTTTTTAGGAGCGTATTTGTTTTTAAATTCAAATTCAAATTCATCTCAACAACAAAAAAAAAAAATTTATGTACAAAAATACAAAGTTACTCACAAAGCACTGTCACCTGTGCTCTCTTTCTTTTTTGTCCCAAACCTTATGGCACCTTGAAATAAGGAGGGTCTGTGCATAAAAGTGCTGTTATTTCTATATGGTAAAAAAAAAATGTATTTTAAAAAAATAATAAATAATAAAAATAATTTTAAAAAATACCTTTTACTAAAAGCTGAGAATCTGCACTTTATCCACATATGAATTATTTGATTACAAATCTAAAATTATGGAGTACAGAACCAGACAAGAAAAAAAATGGCTTTGTCCCAAACATTATGGAGCTAATTGTATATGTCTATCGAATTTGAGGGCATGCAGCATCTACACATGATCCACTTTACCAAAATCTACTCTAAATGCTACTGGTTTAAGTAACAAGCAGTGAACAAGTTGAAATTGGCTGGCTTGTAATGTCCCACACTAACAAAGGGAGGAATAATCATGAAATAGCTGACGTGAGTTTTTAGTTTACCATGCAAAGATATATTAGACACTGATAATATATCACTAAACATATAAAAATGGTCATAATATTTTTGAGTTGTACGTATGATTTAAAATATATATTTAAAATATTTTTCAAATCTCTAGTTCTGCATGCAGTAAATTATTAATAAAAAGAGGCACACAGAGTCAGACCTACAGGTCTACGCACCTAATTCTGTCCCCCTAACCTCACCCTGTGCAACTGCCTTACCTGCTCGGGGCCATCACTAGAGTATGTGCCGGGAGGGGGAGAGCCTTGAAAATAGTTTTCCATAAGAATGTTCTTCTCCGTCAAGGCTGTCTTATCACCTTCCTTCATCTGATATGGAGGGTGTAAATGAGAGGGAGGCAAAGAGAGGTCAGTCCAGTACATATCCAAGCTGGCCCCCTCACTGGAGTCCAGCTCATCACATGAGACGTTGCCAGACACTGCAAAATGTACAGCCAGTGTAGGACACTCGCAACATGGAGAGAGGGACATGCAGGGTCGTGTGAGCAGACCTGTGTCAACAGAAGCACCATTCCCTGTTATTTGCCTTGCCTCATTAAGTATATACAGCCCATTTCCATCCTCTTCCCCTCCATTCTCTGGCTTTCTATCTGACATTTGGCATTTCAGGGGGGCCCGCGGGTCCTGTAATCCCTGGGAATTAGACTCCTGCTGAACTAGATCTGAGACACAGCCTTGATCCTCCTCCATCACATCAAACCCAATCAATCAACAAAATGCAGCTGAGAAGGAAGCAGGTCTTAGAGGTTGATTTTAAACTTCTTCATTTGCGATCAGAAAGGTCTCCATACTGGTGCCATCAAAATGTCAGGATGATCACATAAGGTATTCCAGCAAAGAGCAATAAACACGTTGTATTCTGTTCTTGTGTCTTCTTCTTATGGTTCTGTGAGTACATGGGGTCTGGGACAGAGGAGGACACAGTGTGAGCACCAGTGCATTGTAAAATACCATCAATTGCATTTTGATTGGGCACAGACCTATTTAATGGGCCTTAAGTAATATAAGATTTATTATTTGATTGATTGATTATTTATTATCATACATCAGGACAAAGAGTTTGCTTGGGTTGTACATTTCTACTGAAATACAACAGTGGGTGTCTTCAAAAAATTTTCCTTCAAATTGAAAATTGTGAGTGGTAAATTATTTCAAATGAAGGTGAGTGAAACAAAATAAAAAAACAACAACAAAAAAAAAAGAACGCTAGAAACACTTGTTCAATTGACAAGTAAAAACTGCAGCATCACAGTGTATAACAGCGGTCTTGTATTTCAAGTGAACTATATCTAAGTATTTACATAATCTTTTTTCATTGCATTCAAATATCTTTTTGTATGACACCAAATCTTTCAAAATGGCGATCCCACAGTTACCACTTTTTTATCCCTCATGACATGAGCAACTGTCATGTCCTGAATAATGAGCGGAAAGGTCTGTTTGATAAAGTTTACATAAATTTGAGCATATCTCATTTTATGCTTATCAATTTTTGAACCGAGTGGCCTCAGCTATCTCTAACTACCTTGAATAAGTTTGAAAATATCAATTACCATATCAACTGACATTGCCAAACAACCCCCAAGCATCACACACCCCAAAAGCACACAAGATACTTCTAAGATGTCAACACATATCCTTCAAATATACTTAATTCCTGATTGAAAGAAACACTCACCGTGGCCTCCTTTCTACCTGTGTTACCCAGTTTAAATGCACGAAAATGCTCTTCCTCTTACAACACCCCACCCCCCAGACCCACTGAGCGGATGTGAATTGCTATAAATTTTGTTCAAACATAACAGGAGGCGTACACTTCCTTCAAACAGCAAGCAAGCAACATGCACAGGAAGACCGCAAAATGAGGTGGAGAAGAAAGATGTGAAAAACCTTTTTTAAAGAAAAATGAGGGGGGTTGACAGTTGTCCATTCTACACTATAGAGACATCAGTGAAATTTACTTGGCCAAATTTACTAAAATGCACTGGAATATTACAAACCTCTGACATTTAAATTCTTCTTGCATCAGTGTACAATACATCTGATCTTTCCAGCTCTGGTCAATTACCACTGTTGCTATTTGAAAAAGAAACTGATCATTGATATTATTAATTAATATTTTGAGCAACTTTATGCAATCACGAAACTAAAACTGCATTAATCACACAACCCTATCTGAATTGAGTGCACTCCTGCAAAGGGCTTTTGTCATTGGAATCAACTGATCATTAATATTATTAATTAATATTTTGAGCAACTTTATGCAATCACGAAACTAAAACTGCATTAATCACACAACCCTATCTGAATCAAGTTCACTCCTGCAAAGGGCTTTTGTCATTGGAATCAACTTATTTCTCTTCAGTGGAGTTCTATCCTCTTCTACAGGTGACAGGCAGGGCATTAAGAAGTGCTGACCAGAACCTTTTCAGAGGTGGTTACAGGCCAGCCTTCATCACCACTATAATTAGTCCATTAGAACAGGGTTGTCAAATTCCAATCATAAAAAGCTATCCATTATGGTTGTCTATTCCTCCTACTTCTGTCCTTAATTTATAAATTAGCCAAACCGATTTTTATGATAAAATGATACAGTTGAATGTTGTGCATGTACACTATACTCACATATTTTACACCAGTGTTATTTTTACACCAGGGGAAATTATACAACAAAAATGTACATGCAAAAATGTCTCTCCAGTAAATAAGTTTGGAGCCACTAATTCATGAAAATATTTTATTCATCTGTATAATAATCAATCAACTTGGATTTGTGTCACCTACAAAATCTTGCAAAAGATCTTCTAAGACCTTTAATCTATTTTTGGATTCAAATACTTTTCTGTGCTCTATTGATCTTGCCTGGTATAATTGAGCCTGCCAATATGACCAGAAGGTGGGGTTTGCACTTTTTGAGAGTATTTAATTTGGTTCTAATACACCAGATAAGATCAGTAAAGCGTAGAAAAGTATTTCAATCCAAACCAAATATGTATTTGACCCAGATCTGCCTGTCATTTTGTGCTTTTGCTGCTGTTTCCTGTATCATCGTCATCCCCGCCCACAGTAAGTAAAACAGGTTAGCCACAAATTCAATCTAATGAGAGTGATATCCTATCAGCAATACTCTCTTCATTATAGAGAATGAAAAAAAAAAACAGTTGTTGCCACTTTAATTCCAACAGACACAGAGAATGTCAGACACTATAAAAAGTCAGGTGCTCTACAATCAGATTTAACACACACCAATATCATTGCAGCACTTGCACTCAAAAAGGTAATATGATTTGATATGAATTGGTATTAGTCCATGACAACCACAAAGTTGTGCATGTTAAGCGCTTCCTATGTAAGCACAAGCTGCAGTCACTAGTAAAGTAAGGCATAATAACAAACTTATAAAATAAATTATCTGATTTATATTATGTAGGCTGACCAGATGGACTACCCAATCCTGTCATCTTTTTTCAAATCTAATATATGGTCACCCTAACATTATGGTTAAAAAAATGTTTTTGCCCTTACTTAATGTTTATCACTTACACACCCGGAACCATTCTAAAGACAAACTCTTGCATCTTATTAAAAACAATATTAAAGGCAGGCCGATCTACCTTAAACTTCTTTTTTCCTTTGTTAACCTGAGTATTTATTCAACAGAAGTGGAGGAACCTGAAAACTAAGAAGACACAATATAGTACCAGTCATTCACACATAGGCAGTAAGAATTTGTCCACGTGAAAATGTGAATCCCTGCTTGTGTGTGTGAGTGTGTGTGTGTGTGTGTGTGTGTGTTTGTTAACCACCAGCAGTGCTTTGTGGTTGCAGTTAGAACTACATAAACTGCAGACTTAATAACATAGTACATAAATGTAAAGAGATGTGCTAGTGGACAAAATTACTGGAAAAAAGAACAAACTGGCATAAAGATGCAGATAAATGATAGAGATTTTACTCTTTTTTCACCTTTATAAAATTGTTATTTCATCTATTTAATGAAAAAAGAAACACCCATTTTCAAACACCATATCACCCATGTGAAAAAGTAATTACCCCTTTATTTTTATTTATTTATTTTTTGTCCAGTCTCGTGTTTTAAAGTATTTTATTTAAATGATCTTTTAAGCATTATGGCAGTATGCTCGTCACTGTCGTCATTTTCGCTTCCCAGCTATTTTTTATTATTTTTTTATCGCTTCCTTTGTATTCTTTTTTCCCCTCTCCCCTTCTCCTCTGTCCCCCCTCCCCCTCCCTCTTCTCCTCCCCCTCTGTGTACCTTTCCCATTTATATTTATGATTTTTTATTATTCTTTTTATATATGTAATAAGAGATTTTACTCTTATTACAAAGGTTTCCTCTCAGATGCAAAGCTTGAAAGTAGGCAAAAACAGGCTACCAGCTAACAGACCTCTATCCCTATTTCAAAAGAGAAATGCTGTTAAAATATGTCGTTCTGTCACAATTCTTCATCCATGTACCTGCCTGAAAAGAAAAGTGGCACAATAGTATCTTGACATCCTGCATAATTCTTATAACAGCAGAAGACCAAATACATTCTGTTGGCAGTACTCAAAGGCCATCCTATCAAAAGCAATACTATCATGCAGTTCACCTCAAACCCCCAGCTAAGCACACAATATAACAATTTTAAGAACTGCTCTCCCTTGTGGCAGCAAAAGGCTCCCCAAAAAACTGTCTAACAACTTACTTCCTGGGAGTGACATCTGAAAAAAAGGTTTCTGATGACATGGCATTCGCATGCTCTCGGTAGTACAAAAACACCCCCTTTTTCTTCCATGTCTGATCACAAGCTTTTGTCCAAGGGCTGTGACACTGGATACTCCTGGGAAGGGGAAAGGTTGAAAGAGGAGTTTGAGGCCTGAAGGCAGGTAGCAGCATAGAAGGGGAGAGGCCAAATCTCATTCCACTGTGTTCACGGGGCTTCATTTCAATGTACGTACCATGCCAATATTAGTTCAAAGTTTAAAACCAAACAATAAATAAAATTATTTAAATTCTCTGAAAATAAATATCACATATTGCAAATGATGTCCCTACTACATGACAAATGTTGAATGAAACATTCTTGAATTTTACAGGCCATACATAATGTGTAATTATATAACATGTAATTAATGTAACTCATTTGAAATCGTGTATCTAAAACAATAGATAATTTCGTAATAGACTGTACTGGGGAATTTTATAATTCGAATAACAAATAAACATGGTTTTAGATTTAGGCTGCTGTTCAAAGTAGGTTTGTGGAATGAAACATGCTTATTGCCGAGTCAAGAAGCATTCCTCGGCCTTCTGACAACCATTGCTGCAAAACTACTCCGGTGCTCTGGGTGGCGGCATCACGAAAAATAGCATGACCATTAAAAAAATCCGTAGCTTCGGCTTTGTTCTGTAGATACAAGCGGTGTGCTATTATATGACACACCAGTAACACTGTAAACATTTTCATTTGCTGCATTGTGTTGTGTTCTGACAACTATTGTAGCTATATTTATGCAGGCAGTCAACCAGACGTTTATTATGTCAAAATCTAAGAATTTAAAAGCCTTCCTGGCTTCGTCCCTGAATGAGATTTTTAAGGCGACTGTGAATGACATACTGGACTCGGTAGAGGAGACCTTGTCCGAATACCACGAAAAAATACAGAGAATAGAAGCGGAAAATGAAAGTCTCCGACGAAGTTTGCAGGGACGCGAAGACGTAAACGGAGGAGAAAAGAAGGGTAAATGTTAACCAGATTTTTTGTTGTATTATTTTTTAAAGCAAGAGGTAGGCTAGTCTATACTACGTTTCTACTAATTCATTTCAGACAGTTAAGCTAACGAAATGCAAACGTTTGCCCTATTTTAAATAGACATATAACATATGTTACTTGAAAGCGAAGGAATGTTTACAACGTATCCTAGTATGTGTAGATTCTTATCATCACGTGACAGCGCATTGAACAGCCGAATTTTAAAGCCCTAAAGTTAGACTACAGCTTAAATAGCTTAGCTAGCTTGTTGGTTATTAAATAAATATGCCGGGTCATCGCCATTCTAAGTAGTCTACTCCCTAGGCCGTGCTTTCGTAGGCTGACACGGTTTTTTTAAACACTTGAACGCGGTTGTTTTTACTTAAATATCATTTACGTTATGCAATGTTAGCAGTGAATATCAACTTTTTTCAACTGCCTACCAAACCTTAGCCGGAAGTTCAGTGGTCACTCTAACCGCTCATAGCTAGTTACTGTCGCTAGTGTAAACAAAGTTCTCATTAAAAACACGTTTTCAACGTACAAAAATGCGAAGTTACTCACACATACAAAGAACTGTCTATAAGTCATTCATTCAAAGTGGCTAAATCTAGGCCTGCCATTAAAAGTATTGATATCAAAATGACGCCAAATGACTGTACTACAAACAATATAGGCTATCTTGCCTCACAGAAATTAAAGAAGCTGTAGCCTATTCCAAAGCAATGCAATGTCTCCTAAATTGTTTAAACTCACTTGGCCCTGTGTGTACAAGCATACAGTAGATGAACAGGCCAAACGTGTGGATAGGTTTGTAAGAGTGAAGATTTATTGAATAGGCGTGAATATGTTCAGTTTTTATGTATTTAGCTGCCCAGCCTTTCTGTTGCATGAATGATTGTATGTTGCTTGGTATAAATATCTGTTTGTCAATTTGAATGTTACATGCTGTGAGGGAAATGTCCCCATGGGGATAATGTAGTATTGTATGCATGTATGTACAAGATTGATTTTACACTCAGTACTTATTGTAAGTAGCAAATATGCAAGAAGTTGTACATATAGTGACAGGGTTTCCCCCAGAAAAGTTGGCCCGGTGGCAAGTATCTTTTGACGGGGGCCGGCGCGGGCCAGCGACAGACTGATGGCTGCATTAAGGTAGGGCCCTATAGTTTCTGTGATAACAGAATCACGGACGGAATCGCGGAATTGAGAATTTAAAAAAAGCTATAACACAGATTCCATAGGGCCCTACATTATGTCAGTGCTAAAAGCTGACTGGAGATTTGAAGATATAACTACGTAATGTGAATGTTGTTATAAATAAGTCATTTATTCAACAGACATTTTTAAAAATCAACAACTATTTACAGTATAGCATAGTCTTTCAAAGAATCTGACAACAATGTACAGACTTGGAATGCTGTGTTTTCAACAACAACAAAATAAATTAAATTAAATTAAAATAAATAATATCAAAGTTTTTGCACTCTACAAAAAACTTGAAAAAAGTCCTGATTGGCTACTGATTCTTACAGCCTTGGAATGCTGGGCACATTTCAACAACAACAAAAGAAATTAAAATAAATAATATCAAAGTTTTTGCACTCTACAAAAAACTGGTATTCAAGTCCTGATTGGCTACTGAATCTTACAACAAGCCTTGGAATGCTGGGCACATTTAAATAGGGATGGGAATCGCGAACCGGTTCCAAGTTGTCCTATTCATTGGAATCGTATGGCTCCGAGCTTATCGATTCCGCTTATCGAAGCCAGCATGTGTTTTATGACAGCTGCGCACTGCAAAACAATGACGTAACGCCTTGGGGGAGGCATGCACGCAGGCAGCCTCTCTCAGGTGTTTGTTTGGGACGACAGCTGTCACAACAAATTTGATCCAGGCTGCCAGCCTTGATACATTTTGTTGCGATAAAGATTCTAAGACAACTCAGCAATTTCTGTGGATTAACGGGTTATTTTCTAGCCTGAAATGCGATCGTATTACTAAATGGCTACACATGTCATGTAACTAGCAAGTAGTTGGCTATCTCCCTGGATGTGAAGTAAATGTTTTTACCAATACATAATAATAATAGATGCGATTTTATCCATGGAAATAGCTATACAAAAAGGCAAAATAAATGTCGTGTTTGCGATTGCCGTCGTAGATGTCAGAAGGAAATGTCACTGACAAAAAAAAGTTTGCTCTCTGCACTGGTTTGGGCTGGAAACGAGCTGTAAGAGCGGGATATGCACAACACTGCCTACTTATTTGCTACTGAATCTTACAACAGTGTACAGCGTTGGAATGCTGGGCACATTTCAACAACAACAAAATATCTATGTATCTGTATTACTGACTGTTTGGCTAGCTAGCTAAGTTAGCTAAATGACCACGTTGTCGTGCACATCAATGTCACCAAGCTAACGTTATTAATAAACAAGTGAAGTCGTTATTTAGATGGCGATTAATAAATCATGTAATCTTACAATGTATCGAACGTTACATTCATGCTACTGGTTTAACGTTACCTACACACTGCTTAAGTTAATATAAAAAGAATGTACTTACCGACGAGATGAAGTGATAAAACAGTTTGTAACGAGGTTAGTTAGCCTACTAAAGAAATGGTGCCTTGCTAGGTACCGTTAGCTTGTGATAGTTGGAAGCATCAAGTGTTGAACGTCACTCTATGCACAGCCCTGCTGTTTTCCTATAGTGCACTCACGTTTTAATCAACAGATTTCCCTGGTAAGCTTTCCAACCAAGCCGCCCCACTGTAACTGTAGTTTAAAAAACATCTTAAAAATACATTTAAAAAAAAAAATAATTCCCCGATGCTTAGGCCCGGCGGGCCGCCGGTCTTGCAATACACTGGCGGAAACCCTGAGTGAAATGAACTTGACAACCAAGTATTAAACATCTTTTCTGGAGGAAGATGCTTCCTGTAGGTATTCACCAGCAGTTTTGAACATACATTTAAATGTCTAGCATTGGGAAATTGTAGTTATTTTGACTTTTATGTGACACAAGGCCTGAATGACGACATTGTGATATGGTAAAATTAAAATACACTGGGCCAAGTGACTTGAAACAATGTAGGAGACATTGGGTAGCATTGCTTTGGAATACAACTTCTTTCATTTCTGTGAGGCAAGATAGCCTATATTGTTTGTAGTACAGTAACTTGGCGTAATTTTGATGTCAATACTTTTAATGGCAGGCGGCACTGCAAATATCGGTTTGCATGTTAAAATTATACAGAGTAAACCCTAGTGCAACAGCTATTGTGATGTACTAGCCGCTTCACGCACGTCTGTTCCATAGACTGTATAAAAATAGGTCTATTCCCAACATAGGGTGCAAATCAATAAACAGTGCATCCACACATTTATTGAATGAGTGCAAATCCTTTATTGGAATGAAAGCAAGTCGCAAAAACACAAAACACACAGGTTAAACTTTTAAAGGATAACGCTACGTCATTTTAACACTGCTGTGATTAAGAACATTGCTTGCTTGCTAGGTAGCTAGCGGGGCTAATGCGGCTAGCCGTCCCACTTGCAGTTCCTGCCTTGTCGGGTTGATGAAGTGTCTTCATTTAAACATGGCTGTCTCCCAGAACACAAACAGAAGCTAGTTTAAACTAGTGACTAGCAAATGAAAGTTATTTTATTTAGATCCAACACTCAAAGGTTTGCTTCATTGTTTTTTTCATAACTATTATCATTAGCATGTTAACTAGATAACGCTAGCTAGGAACATCGCTGATTAAGAACCTACTGTTTGGTAGCTAGCAGGGCTACTGCCGCTAGCCACCCCAATCACAGTTCCCGGCCAGAAGGGCTGTCTCTTTTATTACTGTCTCTTCAAATGCTGACAGAAGCTAGAAAGCTAGTTTTAACTAGCTACTTAGCACGTGTCAGTGCATTTATTTGATCCAGCGTTTACTTAACTACTCTTTATTTATTATTCAGCTGGCATTAGCTAGTTAAGAACAACTCTGATGATTAACTAAATGCTTAGTACTTAACTAGCAAGCCAGCAGAGCAAATGCCACTGTTGCCACCCCACTCGCAGGTCCTGCCAGCAGGACTATCTCCGCACTAACCAAAGCTAGAAAGCTAGTTTCGTGTCATGTACCAAAAACGTCTGCATCACATAGTCAGTAGATGCATTACCTTGCTCCTCCTATCCGAATATTACGTTACAGCATTGAAACGAGCATAGATAGCAAACTAACTATCAGGCCATAGATTCCAACATAGAGCCTACATAGGAACCTCTATGGATTCCACCAGCGCTGCTCAGAACAAGACCAAGAAAACAATGGCAAAAGATTACCCAATCAGTGGACAGGTCCAGCCCCGCTCATGTTAATTGACAGGAGGGCTTACAATTTTTAAAAGTGTCATTATGAAATGAAATAAGCCATTCGGAAATACAACATGAATTAATTAATTAGCCTCGAGGTGGGAATTATTTAATAATTTCGAAATAAAATGAAGTATTTATATAATTATTAACTTATTTAATGATTATTTATTTATTTAATTCCACATTTATTTATTTAATTATTTATTTATTTATTTATTTATTTAATTTTGTCACATTTAGTCCTCCATACAATATAACCTGCGGCTAGCTCAGAAGCTAGTTATATTACTAACCAGTTTAGCCAACAATATCTTACCACATTACCATGTATAAGCATGTAAAAGTCAACAGGAATTCGTACGCGTAGTAAAACTATTGAAAATGCGTGCTTCATGTGTTCTTACCTGCAAATAGAAAATAAAAGCTTTTAGCTGACCACATTTCAGACTGCCGTAATTTTACTCAATTTTACTGCCATTTTTCAATTCCACGAAAAGACCAGGAAGACTATGGACTAATTTATGGTGCATGGTTCGCATCTGGAGGGCACACTTCGCTGCTCGGCTAGCAGTAACTTCGAAGGAAAGCAAACGGTGGCTGTACCACTACTAATTTACATTTTCACGCAAGTCCGAGTTTTCGTTCTATTCTTGTCATTTTGCCATTAGCCTATATGGAATTGACGACGAGAAAGTAATCAAACAGCAAATTGTTTACAACGTGTGCATGTTTTCTGCTGTTGTTGCCAGTTATACATATAAATGTGAATGTATTCTGTCGCTTCGGATGTCAAGACATGAAAGCGAATGTTCGCATAAAAACATAATGAATGTGTTTGAGAGGATATATGAAAATCAATAAATACAAAAGTAACCATATATAGTCATTGTTGGTAACCCGTTGTATATAAGTGAAATAAACCCCTCCGGGCTGTCCCGGTTATTAGAAAATAATGTAGGCTACTACGGTGGTAGTATGGGGTTACAGAAGAAATCATATGACAGATGGACCGACGACAACGTCGCTTTTTCATATGTCAGTGGGCTAATTTGCCTAATCTTCGCGGGACTTTAGACCCCGGTGGAAACGCAGACAACCATTGGCTGAAGGAACCTTTTAGTTCCTGGTAAAGTAGTTCCTGGGACTGAAAGTTCCGGGTAATTTTGGTGGAAACGCGGCTTCAGACAGACACTAGCTTAGGTTCTTGCTAATATTCCAGCAACCAAAGCCGCGTTTCCACCAAAATTACCCGGAACTTTCAGTCCCAGGAACTACTTTACCAGGAACTAAAAGGTTCCTTCAGTCAATGGTTGTCTGCGTTTCCACCGGGGTCTCAAGTACCGCGAAGATTAGGCAAATTAGCCCACTGACGTTGTCGTCGGTCCATCTGTCATATGATTTCTTCTGTAACCCCATACTACCACCGAAGTAGCCTACATTATTTTCTAATAACCGGGACACCCCGGAGGGATTTATTCCACTTATATACAACGGGTTACCAACAATGACTATATATGGTTACTTTTGTATTTATTGATTTTCATATATCCTCTCAAACACATTCATTAACAGCAGAAAACATGCACATGTTGTAAACAATTTGCTGTTTTATTACTTTCTCGTCGTCAATTCCATATAGGCTAATCGCAAAATGACAAAAATAGAACGAAAACTCGGACTTGCGTGAAAATGTAAATTAGTAGCGGTACAGCCACCGTTTGCTTTCCTTCGAAGTTACTGCTAGCCGAGCAGCGAAGTGTGCCCTCCAGATGCGAACCATGCACCATAAATTAGTCCATAGTCTTCCTGGTCTTTTCGTGGAATTGAAAAATGGCAGTAAAATTGAGTAAAATTACGGCAGTCTGAAAAAGCTAAAGGGAAGATTACTAGAATTAACCTGTTATTTTACCCGGATAAAAAGTGCGGAAGGTGATTTCCAGTTTGCTTGTACTGTATCACCAATGTTAATTATGCAGAACTACCGCATACCTCACATAACTGTATCAAACGTTTTGAGTCAATTACAACGGGCTAACAAAGAAAATCCGGAAGAAAATATTCAGCAACCGAATTAATCCGTTTGAATGTTTTGGTAGCCTACGTAATATGCTGTCCCAGCACGAATGCTTGGCATTTTATAAAACGAATACTAAAGCAAGAAAAGAACAGAAGAGCACACGTTATAATTCCAAGACGTTGACAGGCTATAACCAAAAGTAGGCTACTGCGCCGCATAACATACAAGTTTGATTTGAAGTTATTATGCAAATAAATTGGTTTGCCGCTGCATATTTTCAAACATGGCGGGTAATGGCGGAAAATAAATACAACACAAATGCTACGAGTACTCGACCAATCAGAAATGTTCAGCGCTGCAAGCTCCACCCAAAAGGTTCCTGTACTTTCGGAAAGTACTACCCCCCGAGCAGGAACGTTTTGGGGGGTAAAACAAAGCCCCCAGAACTAAATTTAGACCCTAGTTCCTGCGGTGGAAACGCACTGAGTTCCTCAAAAGGTTCCTAGTTCCGGGGTATAGTTCCTGCGGTGGAAACGCGGCTCAAGACGTCCTGTGACGTGCCTATGAATCTCATATTGACTGGCGGCCACTTCTGGCGTCAGCTGGTATCGCACTGGCTTACGGAGAGACAAAAAGATTCTTGCAGTAAAATGTATGTAAGGAAAAACACGGTTTTCAATGTACAAGAATGGGAAGTTACTCACACACAAGGGAGCTAACGTTAAACACGCTGAAAATGCCAAAACGGAACTGTCCCGGACAGATTTTACAGATGCAAAAGCAATAGTTTAAATGTATTTTTTAGTTAGGCAGCAAGCCAGTTTACTGAGTTTAGAGGTTTGCTGCTGTCGGAGGGGGGAATTGAACCCTGGTCTCTCAGTCCTGTAAACAGTTCCAACCAAAAGACAGTGGCACTAGGCTACATGGGAAGTACGCATGTCTGATGCAAATTGTGCGCACTTGTATATATGATCATTTTGTTTACATGTTTTTATTGGTTGATGTATGTAAAATGACCAATGACCTATTTGTGGGCTAGGAGCATTTCTGGCAGGAAAAAGGAGGAGGAGAAAATGCAAAATACCCTTAGTTTGGGGCTTTATTGTGTGGATATGTGAAATTGTTTATGAAATCTCCCTGTTGAAATGGGGTCAGAATGTACATAAATTAATGTTCTTAAGGGCTGAGAGTCTGTGGCTGTTGCAGTTATTTCTGTGGGGAACCCTGAAAAGTTTCAAACTCCCTGTGCTGTATAGGTATGGGGCATACCGCCCCGCCAAGGCGTAACTGGGGTGGATGGCATACCTGCCATCCCAATCTGAAGAAAAACATGCTTTCAACATGCAAAAATGTACAGTTACTCACATACAAAACACTGTCTATAAGTGATTTAAGATTTGCTAAATATAGGAGTGCCACTTAAAGTACTGATATCAAAATTAGGCCAAGTTACAATAAAAATATCAGCTATCTTAGTTCACACATTAAACATGCTGTATTCCAAAGAAATGCTGCTCCCCAATGTTTCCTAAATTATTTCAAGTAACTTGGCCCTGTGTTTTTTCATCTTGCCGTCCGAAGAGAATGTGGTCATTCAAAGTGTATTGTCATTCAAAGTTTATGAGTCTCACATTGGGTAGCAGCATTGGGTAACAGACGACCTCAAATCCAAAACCACCACAGTTAGTCTGGTTTAGGGTTGCAAAATTCCGGGAATATTCAAGGATGGAAACTTTCCATGGAAATTAATGGGAATTTATGGGAATTAATGGGAAATAATGGGAATAAAATGGAAATATAGCCCTATTTACTCAGGCTGCATTTACCATGTCATATGCAAATAGAAACAAATCTTTCACCATATCATAAGCAGACATAATTGCGAACATTCTCTATGACCCCCCTCCAAAAAAAAGACTTTTCTCTTAACAAAGAAGACCCCTAAAAACAGTCTTCCGAGTGTTGTTTTAGAATTCTATTTACATAGATAGTTGAAGCGCGAGTTTTTAGAAAAAGTAAAGGAATGACAGACATGTGGAATAAACATGAACAAAATACATCCATTCTACTGCGCAAGGTTCTAGTGATGAGCAGTATACCGTGAGTAGTGCCGAGTGACGTCGGCAGCACACTACATGACCAAAGACAGAAAGTTTTGAAGAGAAGCTAACTGCTTGTCCAAAATTACCAATATTTATACGACGTCTCCATGCCACTTCACAGCGATAAAATATCCTATCAGACGGCGTTAATTTCATCAACTAAAAATATTAGTTACGACCCCTTTTTCCATGACAAAAACAAAACATAACGAAATAACAATTCAGAATAGGCCTTAGGGTTTAAAGTGAACAACTCATTTATAAAATAAATGTTTTACAATAAAGAATGAATAGAAATAGATTCATTAAAACTCCTCAATTAGCATGCTCAATCAAGCTACATCACGTGGTAACAGCTAGCTAGCAGAAGGTGTTAATAAAACTGTGTACTTTGCATTAGGCTACTATCTGTCGGTGAACTGAAATATAAAAAATATAAAATATATTCACTCCAGTAATAAAACTTACCTGAAAGCATGTAGTCCTTTGGCTCAGACAGTGCGGTAGTGTTGGCAGTAATGTGGGCTGCACACATGATGGGAGAATGCACTGCATGCAGAGGGTTGTAATTTTACTGAATTCCTATTTAAAGGTGCAGTGTGTAGAAGTTAGTGGCATCTAGCCATGAGGTTGCAGATTGCAACCAACTGAATACCCCCCCCCCACCCCTCCCTTTCCAACAACATAGGAGAAGCTATGGTGGCCTGTAAGTCCCAAAAATGATGTCATCGTCTACGACAGCATCGAGTAGCCAAGTGTCAAGTGATGAGGTTCCTTGATAGATATAGTATATATAAATTGTATTTAGTTAGTTAGTCTGTAAAACTATAGGTCATAGCTTACAAGTAAGATAGCGATTATGATTGTTAATTGATCCGCATTGTGGTAGCATTTTATTGCTAACGTTAGCTGCTTTGCATGGTAAATCATAGAAAGACATGATGCGTCACAAAAACTATTACACTACTAACTAACGCTTACATTACAGTGTGAAATATCCTCATTATAAAATACCACTAACCTATTTAAAGACACTCAATTTCAAAAATAACGTATATAACCGAAATATTTTGAGCAGTAATACTTACATAGCAATGAAATCTTATCTGTTTTCAATAGATAGAGACAGAGACAGAGTAAATCCAGTGCATGGTTACAATTCAATTAAATGGGAATCCTTTTAACCAAAACATGCCATAAGACCTAGTATTGCTTTTTTTAGGTGTATTCCCCCCCAAATAAGTTCACTGTTAAAAGGTAAGATTTTTATAATGAAATTGTGCAAAATTCCCGAGCTTAACTTCCGTTCCAAAATTTCCAGAAATTTACCGGAAATATTCCGACCCTTTGCAACCCTAGTCTGGCTCTGGCTAATGTTAGCCATTTCCCTCATTCCTAAACGGCAGAGCAAGATAGCTAGCTTTTTTTTTTTAAGCAGAAAAGTCTTTTATTTATTGCTGGCACATGTAAAACTAAAGTTTATTGAACTTAGTGGTACTGGTAGCCTGGTATACTGGTATATTGATATACAAAATGTAAGTGTAATACAGTATATTAATTTGCATCCAGATGAATGAACCAGATGGATTTGATAGGTGTAGAGATGGTATCCCGGTTGACATACACAAAATAGTGTTGTCACTTGTCTGCTGCAGGTACAGTTTTCAAGCGTGCCCATTGGTAACTCTACCAAAATAGCAGTTTCAGGTAACCAGTGGAACTATGTAATTGTTAAGTCTTAGTATGCTGAGCATGCTTACCGTGTTGCTTCCTTATTTCGATATTGGTTTGTTTGTCTGTTATAGTTTAGACATTTATAGAAATCTGTGGGTCGATCTGTTGATTTAACATTTATTTCAGACAGCTCTTTCAGTTTGGATAAAGACTATTCAATGGCCTATTGCTCTGTTTATGCTCTTTACAGAAGTCAAAGGGAAAGACTGCACTCTTGTTTCTATGGCTGTGAGCAGTGAACTTCCCAAGCAGTCAAGAGGTAAACTCAAGCATGAACCAGTCCAACAGCAACCAGGTGACGTCAAACAAGTCCTCAAGGATCACCACAGGTACCGACAGCAGGAGCCCAGTGGCTCTGTACCCATGACAAAACTGGATGCTGAGAGGTGTCTGGAAGCTCAAGCGGCAACAGCAGGATCTGTTGGCATTAAAAAAGCCTCAGATTGTGTGCCGTTAGCGCTTAAGTCAGAAAATGCAGAATACAACCTTGATGTGGAACAGGACTGCGCAATGGACCTTTCCACCACCCATGCCCCACCCAGTTTAGAGGCAAAGATGATTAAATCAGAGAAGGATGAGGAGGAATTCACAGACCCAGAATACTATGCCAACACACAGGCCCCACATAGTCCAGACTTGGATTCCAGAGACAGTGATTGTGGTGTGAGCACAACCATCATATCTGACCATCACTTGAACATTGGTACTAGTGAGGAAGAAGCAGTGGAAATGGAAGAGTCTGAGCAAGAGGAGCCTGGTGAAATGCTGAACAAGCAGCTCTGTAGGACGTTTGCATCAGATAATCACTGTCAGCCTAATGTTTCAGACTTTGCACCTGACATAACTGGAGGGAGTGACATTAGACCTTCTACAGAGCACCAACAGCCAGACCCAGATCTCTCCAGCACCCTTCTGAAATCATTATCTGCTGTGCATGTAAATATAGCAGAGTCTACCAAAAACAGCCAAGGTTTTTATCCATGTAACCTGTGTGAGAAGACCTTCAGTCGGGTGGGAACTCTTAAAGTGCACCTCAGAACTCACAGTGGAGAGAAGTCACACTGCTGCAGCTACTGTGGGAAGCGCTTTGGCCGGGCTGACCTGCTGAAAGCACACAAGCGCACTCACACAGGAGAAAGACCTTTCAGCTGCAATGTGTGTGGAAAGAGTTATGGTCAGCCTGGGCAGCTCAGAATACACAAGCGAATTCACACTGGAGAGAGACCATACTGCTGTCCTCACTGTGGGAAAAGATTCAGTGAGCACAACCAACTGAAAGTGCATCTTCGAACTCATACAGGAGAGAAACCGTACCACTGCAATGTATGTGAAAAGACCTTTGGCAATGCTGGAAACTTAAGAATACACCAGAGAATTCACACAGGAGAGAAACCGTACAGTTGCTCTCAGTGCGATAAGAGATTTAACGGCTTGGGTGATCTCAAAACACACTACAGAGTTCATACAGGTGAGAGGCCATACCACTGCAACCTGTGTGAAAAAACCTTCAGTCAAGCAGGCCATCTGACCATACACATGAGGATACACACAGGAGAGAAACCATATAGCTGTGCAGATTGTGGAAAGAATTTCAGTGTAGCAAGCAGCCTAAAGCTGCACCAGCGAACTCATACAGGGGAAAAACTGTACAGCTGCTCATACTGTGAGAAGACTTTCAGCAGAGCTGGACATCTCAAGAGACATGAGCAAGTTCACACAAAAGAGAAGTTGTACTCTTGCACCCAATGTAATAAGAGTTACAGTGACCAGTCAACCCTTAAAAAACACCTAAAAACACACACAGGTGATGAACCCCTTGCACAGAATGAGGAGTGTTTCAGTGGATCTGAAACTGCTGAAAATGACCTGGAAATTGAAACTGTAGAGATATTGTAGAACTAGCACCTTATCTTAATCTGTCCTAGAATCTGAAGAATGTTTTGCTAAACAATATCAAAATGTGTTGCTTAATTTTCTGTCCATCTTCATTCTCTGGCCATAAAGCCAGCCTACCCTAACAGGTACACAGTTGTGGGATCAATGTATTCCAGCAAATAAATGTTAGTGCATTTAAACTATCAGGGCTCTGGTGTATTGAAAACAGTGAGAACTGAATTTGAAGCTTTGGAGCAGTTTGCTGATCTATGAATTTTCTGAATCACTGAATGTTTTTCTTTATTACTGTCCTAATTATTTACATGAGTGATTGCAACTTCCCAATCTGGGAGTGTGAATATTAACCTGAATTAAGCTGCTTGTCCTGTTTAGTTGGGCATAACCTCAGACATTCAGGAGTTTAATCAACATTTGTCAGTAACAGTGCTTTAAAAGTCTACTTATAAACATTTAAGCATATTAGTGTAATGTGTATGACAATTAAATGTTAATGTAATTCAGAATGAATAAATGTTGGCAATGTGGATAAACTAAGTGTGTGAATGTTTACAGAATTAAATGTTCAAAGGAGTATGTGTTCCATCTCAAGAAAAATAATTTTCATTTCTTGGAAATGAGATGCCTGTTGGGGACTAAACCACTTAACTCGTAGAAAATGTGGCTAATTGGATTATATTAAATGTATTGCTCACTCCAAGACAAAACCTTACAGAAAGGTTAAGCGTTCAGTAGAGCACATCTTATTTTTCACAATTGTGGAGGCTGCAGCAAAATGTATGCATTATATAATGTGTCCAATTGCACATTTTAGGTCTAAACTCTGAACCCAGCACAAAATAGCATACTGTGTGCTCTTTGCTGATATACATTTACGAACCCTTTCAGAATGTTCGCCTTTTATTTCATTACAACCTTAAAGACATACTACATGGGATTTCTTTGCCTGTATTTACAATCAAAGAAGTCTCCTCTGTCCTCAACCCCACCGACTCACGCTGAGTAATTTACCTCGCCAAACTATCTGTCAATATCTAGAGGTAACGTTAGGACTAGATATGAATTTTTCAAGACTGATACCGATTCCGATGTCTTAGAGAACAGGAAGACAAATATGATGTTCTGCAATGTATTTTTCAATATATAGCCGATACATATTTGCAGATACAGTGCCTTCAGAAAGTATTCAGACTGCTTCACTTTTTCCACATTGTTACGTTACAACCTTGTTATAAAATGTATTAAATTCATTTTTATTCTCATCAATGTACACACAATACCCCATAATGACAAAGCGAAAACAGGTTTTTAGAAATGTTTGCAAATGTATTAAAAAATAAAAAAACAAATATCACATTTACATAAGTATTCAGACCCTTTACTCAGTACTTTGTTGAGGCACCTTTGGCAGTGATTACAGCCTCGAGTCTTCTTGGGTATGAGGCTACAAGCGTGGCACACCTGTATTCCGGGTATTTCTCCCATTCTCTGCAGATCCTCTCCAGCTGTCAGGATGGATGGGGAGCATTGCTTCACAGCTATTTTCAGGTCTCTCCAGAGATGTTTGATCGGGTTCAAGTCTGGGCTCTGGCTGGGCCGCTCAGGGACATTCACAGACTTGTCCTGAAGCCACACCTGTGTTCTTCTGTAGATTATTCATAATGGTTGCTTAACACATGCTAACAATCAAATTGCTTGGTTTTCCCTTGCTGTGCCCTCTGACTTATTATACTGAACTGTCAGGGGAAAGGGAGGAAGGGAGACCTAGCTGTATGTAGCCCTGCATATGCAAACAACAGTTTTTTCTACTTTATCCCAAGCTGTTGAGAATCTGCAGCTCAGCTTCAATGCCTTTTAGATCTCAAACTAGATTTAAATGGCTAAGTATCTGCGTTCATTTGCTAATTACATACCGCTTTAGATTTAAACTTTTCCCTGTGTGGTAACTGTTCTTTGTGTTAGGTTTCTATCTGCCGCTTTTTGATTCTTAGAATTGATAGAGTGGCTACTTCGGCTTAGCGATTGCGATTATTGTATTATTACTGACTGAACCTGTGTAATCAGCACGTTATTCGATTCAGGTTTTCAATTGCTAATTAGGTACACTCGGATGTAATAGTTTGTGTTCAGTCTGCTCTCTCCCCCTCAGAAGACGCTTCCAGCGACGTGGCCCCCCTCGACAACGGAACCTCTCTAACCTCTGCTACCCCCCGCTGACCCCCTGTGAGAACTTCACGGTCACAGGGGGGCTATGGAACTGCCAGTCTGCTACGCGCACGGCGGAGTTCATTTCCGCCTATGCCTCCTTCCTATCCCTGCAGTTCCTTGCCCTCACAGAGACCTGGATCACACCAGACAACTCTGCCACTCCTGCTGCCCTCTCGTCTTCCTACTCCTTCTCCCACACCCCCCGGCGATCTGGCCGTGGTGGTGGTACTGGTTTACTGATCTCCCCCACTTGGAAATTCTCTGTTCTCCCCCTCCCTGACTTGTCTATATCCACTTTTGAATTCCATCCTGTCTCTATCACCTACCCTACTAACCTCTATATTGTTATTATTTATCGTCCCCCAGGGCCCCTGGGAAGCGTCCTGGATGAGCTACACACCCTGCTCAGCTCCTTCCCTGAGGACGGCACCCCGCTGATCCTCCTGGGAGATTTTAACATCCACCTAGAGGCCTCCCAGTCTGCTGCCTTCCTACCACTACTCCACTCCTTCAACCTCTCCCGACAACACTCTCCCCCAACCCACAAGGCAGGCAACCTCCTAGACCAGATCTTCCTGAGGAACTGCTCCAGCTCCTATCTCACGGTTATCCCCCTGCATACATCTGACCATCACTTCATCTCCTTCTCCCTCCCTCTCGCTCCCCATCCTCCCTCTCCTCCTCCCACCCCCACTGTCATTGTCCGCCGTAACCTCCGCTCCCTCTCACCCTCTTCTCTCGCTCCCAGAGTGACTGCTTCCCTCCCCCCTCTTCAATCATTCTCTAAGATCCCCACTAACTCTGCATCCTCCACCCTAACTTAATCTCTCTCCTCAGCACTCGACTCCCTATGTCCTCTTGTCCCTAGGCCAGCACGTTCATCCCCTCCCAGTCCATAGATGTCTGACATCCTACGCACCTCCAGGGCCAGCCTCTGCGCTGCTGAGAGGAAGTGGGGCAAATCCAGGGACCCATCTGACCTTTCAACCTATCAGTCTCTCCTAACAGAGTTTTCTTCTGCTGTCACTGCCGCTAAGGCAAATTTCTATCAAACTAAAATTCATAACTCCATTTCTAACCCTCATCAACTGTTCTCTATTTTCTCCTCTCTCCTCAGCGTGCCACCTCCCCCACCGCAGTCTTCCTTCACTGCAGATGACTTTGCAGCATTCTTTGACGAAAATATCGCAGACATCCGCAGCTCCTTTGCCCCCTCTGCGCCCCCCGCCCCCTCTGCCCCCTCCGTGCCCTCCGCCCCCTGTTTCTCCACATTTTTTCTCCTCACAGACTCTGAAGTTTCCCAGCTCCTGCTCTCCCACCGCCCTACCACCTGCGCCCTCGACCCTATCCCCTCATCTCTCCTCCAGGCAATCACACCAGACATCCTTCCATTTGTCACCTCTCTCGTGAACTCCTCCTTATCTTCTGGATGTTTCCCCTCATCCTTCAAGAGGGCCCACATCACCCCGCTGCTGAAGAAGCCCACACTAGATCCTTCAGTCATCCAGAACTACCGCCCGGTATCTCTTTTCCCTTTTCTATCCAAAACACTTGAATGTGCTGCATCTAACCAACTCTCTGCTTTCTTCTCTCAGAATAACCTGCTTGACCCCCACCAGTCTGGCTTCAGGCCTGGCCACTCGACAGAGACTGCACTCCTCTCGGTCAGTGAGTCTCTCCTCTGTCCTGATTCTTCTAGACCTCTCCGCTGCATTCGACACTGTGGAGCACTCCATCCTCTTGTCCTCCCTGGCAGCAACAGGGATCTGCGGCACGGTCCTTGACTGGATTGAGTCTTACCTCTCCGACCGTTCCTTCCAGGTTGCCTGGGCGGGTAAGGTATCGCCGCCCCGTCCCCTTGCCACCGGAGTTCCCCAGGGCTCAGTCCTCGGTCCCCTTCTCTTCTCCTTATACAACAGATCCCTCGGCCCTGTAATCTCTGCCCATGGCTTGTCCTATCACTGTTATGCCGACGACACAACTCTTTCTCTCCTTCTCCCCATCGGACACACAGGTCCCTGCCCGCATCTCCGCTTGCCTGAGGGACATCCAGAGCTGGATGGACAATCACCACCTGAAGCTCAACCCGGGAAAGACGGAGCTAATCTTTATTCCTGCTCTAACCTCTCCCCTCCTCGATTTTTCCATTTCCCTAGGGGACACCTTAGTGACATCATCACCCTGTGCCAAGAATCTCGGAGTGGTGATGGACAACAGGTTGTCCCTCTCCAAGAACATTGCAGCGGTAAGCCGGGCGTGCAGATTTTTCCTGTATAACATCCGGAGAATCCACCCCCTTTCTCACCACCTACTCAACCCAGCTCCTGGTCCAAGCAATGGTACTATCCCACCTGGACTACTGCAACTCTATTCTGGCTGGACTACCGGCATCTGCCATCAGACCCCTGCAACTCATTCAGAATGCTGCAGCTCGCCTGGTCTTCAACCTCCCCAGACACTCCCACGTCACTCCCCTGCTCACTACCCTGCACTGGCTGCCTGTTATAGCTCGCATCAAATTTAAAACATTGGTCCTAGCATACCAGGCAGTCAAGGGATCAGCCCCAGCATACCTCCACAAGATCTTCAAACCCTACATGCCAGGCAGACCCCTCCGTTCTGCTACCTCAGGATGCCTGGCACCTCCCCCTCTTCGCACCTGCGCTTCCCGAACACGTCTCCTGTCTGTTCTGGCCCCATGATGGTGGAATGACCACCCCGTGGAGGTCAGAACAGCTGAGACCCGTTTCAAGCGACGACTGAAGACTCTTCAGGCTGCACCTCTCCCCATCTCTCCCTACCTCCCTGTAATCTCTTAAATGACTGTAAGCTTAGGGTTGTAACTAGGTAGCTGTTTCGTAGGTGATTTAGTTAATGCACCTGTCTTAACTACTGCTTGTATTTTTGCATAGACTGCGTTGATGCTGTTCTCGTTTGTGTTAGTGCTAATCAGTTTAACCTTCAGGGTCCAAGTTGAACTATGCGGTTGTTCCCTGCACTTGGAGCGGTACTTCTCTCTAGGGTTTTCAACATACTTGTTCCTGGTTATGGTTATACGCTTTGTTGTACGTCGCTCTGGATAAGAGCGTCTGCCAAATGCCTGTAATGTAATGTAATGTAAATTCATACAAAATAAATACATTTTATTTACCAGATCTAAAAGGACTGATTTTAAGTTAAAGCTGAACTCTTTGATTACCATGGGCCAATGCAGGACCCTGATTTAGAAACTGGCTACCTTTGAATGTACATGTTCTGACTGAATTGAACTGTTTTATTCATTTTATTTATTTTATTTTATTTTATTATATTTTATAATTGATTTATTTATTTTACATTTTTTAAAATTAATTTTCATATATTCATTTTATCGCTTGGAACCTTTAGCTTTTGTCTGTTAGACAGTTCTTTCTTTTGTCATCAGGGCTCCGTTGAAAATGAGACCTAGTGTCTCAGTGTGATTTCCCCGTATAAATGAAGGTTTAATAATAGCTTTGTAAAATGAGGCAGAACCTCTGGCTCTACGAAAAGACAGGGAAAGACATTAATTTTTTGGTTCACCAGTCACTGTGGCTTGAGGTTTTCCAAAGTCAATAGCAGCCATGCATTTGTTTGGGAATAACATTTATTTTATGTGTGCGTGCATGAGTGAGTGACAAAATCTGTGCATTGCATATCTTTTCAATGAATATTCTCCATGTGTCAGTGCAGAGAATGAATGAGTCACTCATCCACATTTATAAAACATGCAAAATTTTGCAATGCATCCATTATCTATACCCACTTATCCTGATCAGGGTCTTAAGGGATGCAGGAGCCTATCCCAGCATGCATTGGACGTGAGGCAGGTTGCCTATCTATCCCAGGGCACCCACATCATTCACTCACACACTCATACCTATTGGCAATTTAGAGTCTCTACTTAGCCAACCTGCATGTCTTTAGACTGTGGGAGGAAACCGGAGTACCCAGAGGAAACCCTTGGAGATACAGGGAGAACATGCAAACTCCACACAGGAAGGCCCAGGCCAGGATTCGAACCTGGGAGGTTGTGAGGCAACAGTGCTACCCACTGCACCACCGCTCTCAGCGGAGGAGAACTGGGTATGTCTGATGGTACTGATAATTATATGAATACAATGTGCTTACATTAATTTATGTCAATGTTAAAGCTCTGCTGATGCCCTTTTCTTTTTTTTTAAATTGCAATGACAAAATACCAGTATTGGTGGTGTAGCAATAACTACGCCTGTGTAGACTTACACACCACATACCACTGCTTAAACCGAACACTGCAACAAGTCTACTTTCTTTTTTTTGTAGTGCTAAATAAACGGAAGCGACTTTGAAGTAATGGACGTTCATCTCTCCAAATCAATGTGCTATGTGTGGTCTAAGTTCATGCTCTTTTACCGAACCATTGTTGTTTTCTGTGGTTCTGCAATTACTGTCACTTTTCCCATCAGAATTGGAGAATCAGAATCTGTGCTGTCCACTGGCATGGAGTGTCACTAAACGAACACTATGAAGCCACAATGAGTTTGGGTATGCCATTATCATTTAACCTCCTTGAGGTACACACACGTATGTATGTGATGCCGTGTTTGACAGTTGTTTGATTTCGACTGAGTTTGCCTTCTCCCACTGAGGAAGCCAGATCAATAGGGTGAAGTGCATGGCGAATGGGATGAGCATGCAGTGTGCAACCAGTGCTAATGGCAATGGTAGTATCATGTAGAATCACCATGAATTGACTTACCTGTTTCAGATGCAAACTACAATTTTTCATTAAAAAGTCACCTGCCAAACTGGTTAGTCAGAGTGAAGGACTTTTGGCGGGTGGTGGGTGTTAATGTCAAGCCCTGGATTTAGTTCATATCTCTCACAAAATGCAACTGCTCTTTTGATATCATACGCAGGCGGGTGCACACTCAAACACACACACACATATGCATGTGAGCAGGTAGTGCCTCTACAATAACTCAGTTGTTTGGGTTGTTCTTACCTTGACCTCAGACGTTTGACCTTTCCAGTACAGTAAAAACTGTTTACAATAATAGTGTCCTTTGTCCAGTGGTGTAAAAAGTAATCATAATTCATACTTAAATAAAAGTACAGATACCTTACTGGAATATGACTCAAGTCAATCAATGCAATACTACTTCAGTAAAAGTGTTAAAGCATCTGGTTTAAGTGTACTTGAGTGACAAAACTAAAAGTAAATTGTTCATAATCAAAAAAAAAAAAAAGCAATAAGTTTTTTTTTTGTTCAAGTACTGTATATTTATTCTCCCTATCCTTTGAGGTACAGAATTAACTTGAAGTGACCAGCTTCAGTAAAGAAATAAAATACAATTAGATGCATAAAGAAAAGTCCAATCCAAAAAGGATAATCCCAGTCTTTTCTAACTTTTTAATTTACTGTATAAATACACTGGAATCAAAATTTTAACAAAAAAAACTTTAGTGTCTTTCAGTGGTCCCTGCTGTGAACATAAGCCTGCTGTGACTGGTCAGACATGGCAAGCAAGAAGTGACAAATATTTAACGATCATAAAAGCTGGAGAACAGGAAGACAATGGCATGATCGCTCCATTCACCCCTCCTACTTTCATTGCTTTTCCCCTTCTATCCTCCTTCCCTGATTCCATTCCTCCCTCCATCCATCCATCTTTCTGACTGTATTCCCCCCTTTTCCCTCCATGATATCCTTCTTGCTTCCACCATCTCTTCCTCCCTCCATTCCTTTTTCTCCTTCCTTCACTCTGAACTTAATTGCTTCTGCCCTCCATCCATCTCTCCCTCCCTCCATTTATTCCTTCCATTGCTTCACTCTGTCCTTCATCACTCCCTCTGTACCTCCATCTCTTCATCTCTCCACTCCACTCTGCTTGATCCCTCACACTCTTAAGTCAAGTATTGACTCTCATTATGATAAGATAATGAATTTGCGGTTTAACCTCAGAAGAAGCTGGTTTTCAAAACGAATAAATCCATTCTTGTTTTTCAAGTTCAAGTCTGGTGATGGTAAAGAGCCTTTCACTGGCTACAGATGAAGGCAAGGTTTAGCTTCACAGTTTGCAGACAGCTGGAAAGATCTGAGAAAGTTAATGTTCTCTGTTGAACAGGCCAAGTATACTTCCAATTGTCTATGAGACAATTTCAGGGAGGAACAGTAGTCATCTTCATCTGATAAATTGGACCTGATGGTGTCATACAGTAATTCCAATCTAAGGTTATTTTCTTCTTTTATCTTTCATTTGATCTGAGAAAATGGCCCATGTAGGCGTATGTATTATGTTTCATGCTCAGATGTATTTTTTATTCAATTGACTTGTGAATTAGCCAACATTACTCCACCTCACCTCCTCACCTATATCAAAACTAAGTAACAGACCCAGTAAGGACTTTGGGTTTAATGTGTTGTTCTCAAATCTATGAATTGTCAAAGTGCACACCCATGCATAGCTGCTTATGATTAATGACGTCATACATTTATCATTTTTTTATGATTTTCATTTCATTATATTGTCGTGCCAATTCGGATTATGGCATCAACCTTTGTCCATGCTTTTTTAAATTTGGGAAGAAGGGAGCTGCATGGGAGTTTCGTAGCATTCCCAGTTTTAGAGGATCCACCAGAGGTTTACAGCATTTCAACGGCACTATACGATCACAACAAATGTAACTGTAGATATGAAAGCGAGCTACACCGGATCATTCAGTGTGGTTGTGTCTGTCATTGTCCCAGTCTGAGAATAAATACATTGAATGCTCCATCCACCTTGATTCCTGTCCAGTGTGTGGGTCAGTGGGTGGAACAGAAACAAGGTATCACACACAAACACACATATACAGACGAGTGACAAATTAAAGGAAAAACCTGAATAAATGAGTGGAGAAACATAATGAGTACAGATACTTCCATGCAGGTGTACTGCATGATACAATTAAGCAATTAACATCCTATCATGCTTCGTGGCATGAATAAAAGTGCTGAGCAGGCCCAATTGACCTCGATTTTGGATCAAGATGACAAGAGGAAAAGACCCAAGTGACTTCCAAAGAGGGTTCATTACTGGGGCATGGATGGCCGGAGCTTCAGTCACAAAGACTGCTCAACTGGCTAGTGTTCCAATAGGAACAGTGACTAAAATGACATCTGCATTTAGAACTATGGGAAAACCATCAGTAAGCAGGGTCAGAAATTGTGTTGAAAATGCACATTCGATGACCTTGATGTTCATCCATTGTGCAATATGTAAGGAAAAACAAAAGAGCAACTCTTCCTCAGCTCCGTGAGAATGTCAATGGATGACGTGATCAGACTGTGTCAGCAAGAACAATCCATTGACAACTACATAAAGAGGAATATTATAGTAGGGCTGCAGTGCATAAACCCTTCATTACAAAGACGAATGCACATTTGTGAGTTCAGTGGTGCAAAACCATGGGCACTGGTCTGAAGAGATGAGGAAAAAAGTGATATAGTCAGATCCTTCACCATATTCTCAACAAGTGGGTGAGTGTATGTGTGGTCTACACCAAGAGACCAGTACAGGCCTGAATGCTTGTCTGGTGGCTCTGTTATGCTGTGGGAGACAATTTCCCAGCATGGTTTGGGTCCACTTGTCACCTTAGAGGGAAAGGGTCACTGAAAATCGATACAAAGTGATCACCTTTATCCTAAGATGAAACATTTGTCGACTGATGGGATTAGTCTCTTCCAGAATGACAATGCCCCCATGGACACGAGGGGTCACTGAATGTATGAAAATGATGTGAATGATATGTTATGGCCTTCATAGTCACCAGTTACCCATGGGAGATTCTGGACTAACGTGTTAGACAGCACTCTCCACCACCATCATCAAAACACCAAATGTGGGAGTATCTTTTGGAATGGTGTTCCATCCCTCTAGTAGAGATACAGGGACTTGTAGAATCTATGCCAAGGTGCATTGAAGCTGTTCTGATGGCTTTCACCGGCCACTTCATTAGGTACTTGCTAGTACCGGGTGTGGTCTTCTGCTGCTGTAGCCCATCTGCTTCAAGGTTTGACGCGTTGTCCATTCAGAGATGCTCTTTTGCATACCTCAGTTGTAACAAGTTGTTATTTGAGTTACTGTTGCCTTTCTATCAGCTCAAACCAGTCTGGCCATTCTCCTCTGACCTCTGCCATCAACAAGGCATTTTCACCCAGAGAAGTGCCGCTCACTGGATATTTTCTCTTTTTCGGACCATTCTCTGTAAACCCTAGAGATGGTTGTGCGTGAAAATCCCAGTAGATCAGCAGTTTCTGAAATACTCAAACCAACCCGTCTGGCACCAACAACCATGCCATGTTCAAAGTCACGTAAATCACCTTTCTTCCCCATTCTGATGCTTGGTTTGAACTACAGCAGATCGTCTTGACCATGTCAACATGCATTGAATTTCTGCCACGTGATTGACTAATTAGATATTTGCGTTAACGAGCAGTTGAACAGGTGTACCTAATGAAGTGGCCGATGAGTGTATATATATATATATATATATATATATACGCCTGAACATCACACCCATATGTGCTTGTTCAACATTCCAAAACCATGTGCATTCATATGGAGTTGAATCCCTCTTTGCTGCTTTAACAGCCTCCAATTTTCAGGAAAGGCTTTCCAGTAGATTCTGAAACATAGCTGGGTGGATTTTCTTCCATTGTGCCACAGGAGCATTAGTGAGGCTGGGCATTAGTGAGGTTGGACACTAATGTTGGGCATAAGGCCTGGTTTCAATTCATCTTGGGGGCACTGTCATGCTGAAACAGAAAAGGGCTATTCCCAAAATGTTAGGTAAGCACAGAATTGTCTGGAATGTCATTGTATGTTGGAGTATTAAAGGCATACTATGTAGGATTTTGAGGTCCTTGTAGACTCTGTTTATAAACCCCACTCACACCTTCTTCGTCCTCAACCCCACCCACACCTCCACTGAGGACACACCCTAGAGAAGTGGTTCTCAACCTTTTTGCCCCCAAGGCCCCCCATGTCCTCAGAAATATTACAGGACCCCCCCACCCCCCCTCCCCCACAAGAGATGTGATAACATCCCTGTCTGTCATCATCGCAATTCAATCTGTACACACTCCAATGCAGTTAGTCAAACTTATTCTAATTAACCCCATAAAATGGCATTTTTGTAATCCTCAAATATTTACAAAGCAAAAATCTTTTTCCTTTTCCCCATTCATAGTAGACAAATGAGTCTGACATCTACAGAAAGTAAAAAGGTCATATTTTATATACTATTCATTTCTTGCTTTGTATTATTTTTTTAGCTGAATAATTACTCATGTCTTGATGTTTTGCAATTGAAGCTTTCAATAATGTTCTATCATCTCAGGGCCCCCCTGGCAGCTCCCTAGGGCCCCCTTTTGGGCCCCGGCCCCCCTGTTGAGAACCACTGCCCTAGAGCACCACAAGCAAAATGTCAAGTGAAGAGGTGAGATGGTCAGAGATATTGAAAATAAAATTTTTAGCAATTTGAATGATTCCATATATATGGTAACAGTAATTAGGCAGTGTTATAACAATATTTACACTGAGTGCACCCCTTAGCACGTGCAAACATTGTATGGTAGCTACTCTGTCGTGCTGGTGTAGCTATTTTGCATTTTTTCTCGTTTGGTATTTTGCTGTTCTAGACCCTGTTTCATGAAGCAGGATTACTGACTGTAAAAGATTTGGGTTTTACTCCACTCAGTTATCCAGCAAAATCAGCAATCCTGTTACCTGAAATACCCCCCTAGACATTTAGTTAGAACTGGGATGTAAACATGGAACTTGAGTTTTTCATGAAGTTACCAGTAGCCTTTTCAAAGTTGTCAGCAACTTTGTTAGCGAAGTTGGCTACAGATAACGTTAGCTAGATACGCTGTATCAAATTAATTTCCACTGATTGAAATAGATGCCGTTGAATTACCAAGCTAGCTAAGTTGCAACTATTAACAGTTTCCATGGGGGGAAAACATCAAGATGGAAGAACAGAATTTGATACAAAAGCCCAACCTCGGACATCTAGCTGCATAAGATAACTAGCTAAAAGTAACGTTGCTTACAGGTCCAACATAAAACAGGCCAACTCCGCATAGCTTTTCATCCCCTTTAGTGAACTTCAGCTGACGCCACCGAAGAAAAGTAATTCCAAGGTTGACTCTAGTTTTTGAATGAGCCCTGTCGGCTTCTCTTTTTGCTTTGCTGTATCTAGGCTTCTTAGCTTCTGCCATCGCACCACTTGACTAGCAACAAATACTTTGTTGGAATCTGATCCCAAACCACAGACTCTGTAGCCACATCCACCCCTCCCCACATAGGAAAGAGTGCCACTCACAGAAATGTCCCAAACACACATTTTAGAATAACAAATACAGGTAAAAGGTGCACAAATTCTGCCAAAGTGTGTAAATACTGAGATTGCCAGTGCATCATAGATATGCCTTAGCATAGTTATTTTATAATATTTTCAAATAAAAAATCCTGCATAATATGCCTTTGAGATTTGCCTGCAGTGGAACTAAGGGGCCTACCCCAAACTATAAAAAACAGCCCCAGACCAAGGGGCATCCAGATACTTTTGGTCATATAGTATACCTCTGTGAAATTCAAAGAAAGCTTTGGGGGAAGCATGTGGACACAAATCTATTTGATTCACCCTTTGAGTCACTCGTTGCTGATTACATAGTAATGATTCTAGTTCAAATATAACCACTTCAGTCCAGCAACTAATTATATTTTTCAAATTGTATCTACATCATTCTGAACCATTTTGTTTGACTCTCTAGTTCTTGAGAATTGACATGCATTGTTTGGGGATAGTTTATTTTGTTATTGGACACTGTAGCAATA
Source organism: Anguilla anguilla (assembly GCF_013347855.1). Classification (NCBI taxonomy): domain Eukaryota; kingdom Metazoa; phylum Chordata; class Actinopteri; order Anguilliformes; family Anguillidae; genus Anguilla; species Anguilla anguilla. The sequence continues at coordinate 30,219,868 of NC_049210.1, read as the reverse complement.
GAATGGAAAACTTTTGAACTCAAGTGCTTGATCTTTGTCTTATTAACCACCCTATCCAGTAGCAATTCTGCTTTAGAGGATCTTTAAACTAATGGACATGTCCTTAGGGGAGGGTCAGAGATAGGTGGAGTCAAGGGAAATGGGCTTGGTCAAATGTAGTCAGGATCCAGGATGCTGCCCTTGTGGGAGAGGTCTAATGGCAATTGATGCAGTGGCACCACCCCTTTGTGTGCAGTTAGATGAAGGTGGAGTCCAGAGTGCTGTCATCTTGAGTGCTTCGAGCATGTTGGTCAAAAAGCTTCTTTATCAATGCAGATTTATCTTGTTGAAGCTGAGTGATCATGTCACTCTTTTCTCTCACTTCCTGAAAAGGAAGAAAGGCAGGATAGATGATGAAGCAGAAATAGAGAAATGAAGAGATCGTTAACAATTTACAATGGAGCCAAAAAACATTTGTCTGATAATAACATACAGACTGTTTGCTGACAAATCTTTGGAGGTCCAAGCAACTCAGGTACTAGAATCCTGTTTTTGTTATCATTTTTATGAGAGGTCCAAGTACCAAAGGTGCTGGAACATTTTTTGTTCAGATGGCTGACCTCAAATAACTTACAGCTGGCATTTCAGAGAACAACTACATTTGGAAGGCTTGATTCAGTTCAAATATGATGTCATGCGACTATTATAGTACACGACTACTTCCCATGACGTAATTTGGTGCTGTCTGGCCACAAGGTAGTACTATACCAGGCAACTGAATTGGTCAACTGAATTGGTAACCTGCCCTGTTTGACTTTGTGACTTCAAACTAACATCTCTGGATCCCTCTCCTCATTCATGGTCAATAAATAAACCTCAAACTATATTTGATTTTTTAAAGTTCATTCATAATTTTTGAAAAACCCTAATTTCACAGACAGATTTCAATTTATTTGTATAGCACATGCTAGGCCCTATCTTAATAAATGTTCCACTTTTATAATTATGTCAAATATTACAAACTTATAGGACCAGCACGGGAGGTGATGGGCTATAGAGAAAGACAAGAACCAGAGAGAAATAGGTATAAAATGTAACACAATTTGCCTACTAGGGGTGGAGGGGGATTCCACTATTTGTATCTGTATTTATTCAACCAACCTGAGAGACACAGAAGTCAATTATAAGATGAAAAATGCTTTTATAATAAAAACATAGTTCCCCATCTTCATTATGAACTACTGTATGCAATGAACCACTAATTAAATATAGAAAATGTAAGGCTAAAATGTTTTGCTGTTTTTGTTTGTTAATACTTTTTCTTCTCCCACTTGACCTGTATGTTTGATTTGCATAAAGTTAGGTAAATTAAAGAAAAAATCGAAAGGCTTCCCTGGGTTCAATACATTTTCAGCTATTATGCTTTACTGAAACTTCCACAAGTTGTACTTTGTACAGACAAGCTCCTGCCCATGAGCAGGGAGCAGTCTAGAGGGATGGGGAGACACAACATCCCTTGCTACACTGAAACATTGCTTGAAAGACTCGTTGGGGGACCGGTCATATATTTCACAGCCAACGCTGCGTGTGTAATTAGCCATCAACCTATGTCTGTAATGTTTTAACTGTAGAAAGACTGTGTTTTTACAATGTACTACTGCTACGCTGATGGACAGTAGTGTCAGACATATCCAGCATTACAACATCAATTTCTGCACCAGCAGCAACCTAATTTCATAAAGATTACAAAACTATATACTGCAAAAAAAAATTTAAAGGACACAACTGAATCAATTTCAATGTTTGTATTTCTAAATTATAGTGGTTTTTTTATATAGGCTAAGGGGAGATGTATCAAGGCATATTGCAGGAATGCTGAGAAAAACACTACAAAACACAAAATGGTTCAGTAGTTAAATACAAAGTGCAATATTTTTTCAAGTAATTTCTTCGCTCCCTTCTCCCAGGAGTGTGCTTTGACATGCACCACCTATGCACCGTCACTCTCCTCTTATCAATTCCACTGAGATGGCGCAGCTTTGGTGGTTTGCACGCACACAAATCGATTATATTTCACACAGTTGTGGTATAGCTATTCTATTCAGTTTATTCAAAGTCTTAGTTTCAGTGAAAACTCGAAAATATGTTGGTGCCATTATCTCAATGAAGTTCTAAACTAATCCTTTCTATAACTACAGCGTCCACAATTATTCATCCCCACCCTTTATCAACTTCATCACAATTATGGTGAATTAATTTTGTGTGATTTGTGTGAAATTAGTTTCAATTCATTGGGAAATTTGTATCAAAGCATCGGTCATTCAATTGTTGAATAGCAAGTCGGAGTGGGCAGCGACACGGGTAAAAATGGTGGGGGCGGGGGGTTTTGTGAAGAAAATGACACAGACTGGCTGTATTTCTTTACTTTTTTATAATTTAAAAAATGACATTATTTTAAGCCCAAATATTTAGGAAAGTCCCCAAAGCCCCATGGTGTCGCTCTGGCCACTCTAGTTAAGGGAAACTGTCACTCCCTGTCTTGCTGTCTTGCCCAACATTACTACTTTCACTAGATGCAGGAAAGCTTTTGTTAATGGCCTTTCCTATGAATATGTAAATACATTTTTTGGTTTGGCACCAGCGTGCACTACTCTATCTAACAAGGAGTACTGTACATCTCCCCTACTGAACAGGAGGAATACTAGAAAATCTCCCAGTATCTAGAAGCAGATCCAAAAAACAGGTGGTGCTGGGGTGGTGGAGCGCAATTCTGAGCAGCAGCAGTGGAGCCTGCGAACCAGCGCTATCCACTTAGTGGTCTGATTGTTGGTTTAAAAAGGCACTCCATGGTAATGTGTGATTGGATAGGTAAGATTGGATGGGTAAGAGAAAGGTGTCGTGTGTATGCAAATGATTGATCATGGAAACGTGTGAGTATGCAGTTGCTGGGGCTAGGCTGCAATTTTGAGTTTCCTGACAGAACTTGCTTTGTGCATTCCATGTGCACAGCTCATTAGTTCCAAACAATTTTATTTGCACCCAGAAACCACAGAAGGATACCCACTCTATTTTTCAAAGTAGGATGAATTCCCTGCTGCTTCCATTTATAATTTCAAGCTATAAAATTGGAAATCCGAAAATTTAAACCTATTTTCGCTTTAGAAATTCAAGTCAGAAAATTGAACTAATAGCCATTACTTGGACTATCATTTATATAGGTGTAGCTTTGCTTTGCTTTCTAATACTCTCCTCTACCCCCCTTGCCATCGCTTCACCTTTCCCAGCTTTGCTCTTTCCCTTTTAGATTATTGTCATCCCCCTATTTTATTCATCCTATGGTTGATAACGGCATCCCAGATTTGTCAGCTGACGAAAACGCTCCTCTTCTCGTCCCTCCTCATTTCCTGCCTCCTTTGTTCCCTTGGTTCATAGCGCCAGGCCGTATTACACCCATATTACATATTATAGTCATTAATTCATTTGCTTGTCTCATGTTAGTTGAATCATATTGCTCTGTTAATTTCTTGTTCTATTTGTCTTTTTCTATTTTTATTTGTAACCTATTATTCATTGTATTGTCTTTATTGTTATTATTATTATTATTCCTGTTTTTAGCTTGCTTACAATCTTTTATCTGGTGATTTATTAATGTTAGATTTCATGTGTTTTTCATATTTCTGATCAATATTAATTATTAAAGTTCCTGAATCTAACTTTCACAATATCACAACATCACAATAAATTCTATATTCCGATAAGAAAAAAATATTTATAATGGTATGTTTCCCTCTGTCGCACTAACAACAAATGACCATGTTGGGAAAACAAATTCAGCAATTTAATCAATGTGTGGCATTCTAAATCATAATTATTAAATTAAATATAGCACACATTACCACTTGTGTTGTGTACTTAGAGTGCTGTATGAACACTGTATAAGGGTACTGACTGTTGGAACTGCTGGATTCTGAAAGTAAACATATTTTAATTAAGCCTCAGTTATTATTTGTTACTAACCAAAATGAACTACCAAGTGTTATCTATCGCATTCATTCGTTATTTTTCAGCCCTCCGTAAAACATAAATCAATTTTATACTGGAAAAATGCATGTCCCAAACTGACATCTATCCAGAAATGATGATCGTTTCACAGACCATCAGCTCCAAATTTAAAAATATTATTTTCTTTAAGCTCAACTATATGACGAAATGGGCAGAGTCCAACCCTTCTACAAACATCAACCAGCAGTGAAAACAGGGCCATGCAGAGACCTTTGGACAGGCAGGTGCCAAAAGTGAGAAAAAGGCACACCAAACTAGTTCCTGTTTTATCTGTTTTACGACATCCAGTTATTGTACATAATATAACACCCCCCCCACCCCCCCCCCCCCCCCCCCCCCCCCTGGGCAAGCAGAACACAAGTACCAATCTAATCCATCAAGGGCATATCTGTCAGAATGTCAGAAAGCCTGTGTCTGCTGGCTTTCAAAGTGTTCTAGTGTTACTGATTAAGTCATTGATTGGTTAAAAAGCCCACACACCGTGTTCTCAAGGCCCAAATTGGCTGCTGACTGAAAGGAAACCAGAAATACTTGCAACCACTGCAGACCTCCAGACCTGGAGTCTGACACACCCTATCTAGGGGAAACTGTCTCAATACCCCTGCAATAAATTGCATCATTAAATCTAACACAAAGATGAATACATTATAGTAATTTAACCTGTAACCCCCCTTAGGCCCCTTTATAACAAAAAAACCCATTAATGTCCATCTGTGGGAACAGATGGGCTTCACCCATCTACTTATTTCACAATATTTCCCTGATTGACTTTGAAAAATTAAATTTAGTCCCAAAACTCAATTCCTATTTGTATAAGTGAAATACAAAATGACAACAATACAATTCTTTCAAGAATTCATATCACAAAATGGAAAAGTTTCTAATGGATTTTAAAACAGACACCTGTTCACACTGCTACAATATCACAAAAAACTATTTTGTCTTCTTCTTTTATTAACCATTCCGGGGCAGAGGGGGGGGGGTGTTAAATACAAATTTGGGAAATTACTGAGCTACAGTATTCCCTGTTGCGCTTTTTAATATGTTCGGCAGAACATATCACTGAGCTTAACATCTCCATTAACCCATAGAGAACTAAGGTGTTTTTTTATGTTTTTTCACTATCCTCAGTTTTTACATATTAAACAGGTTTACCTTAGATATAACCCCTCATTTTGTTCACAAAACTAGTCTCTATTAGGAAATGTCAAGCTTAGGCCTGCATGCTAGTTGGTAGGCCCCATTTTATGAGAAAGAAAAATCATTTTCACTGACTAAAAAATGTGTGTGAGTATTCTCCAGAATCAAAAGTCATAGTTCAGCCATCTTACATTATGAGAACAAGTTGTATTGAGCAACCACATCACAAAGCCTTGTCAATAGGACATACCATTGCTTAATAATGCATAGAAACATCAGCAGAGTACCTGGCAGAAATACACTATATAACCAAAAGTATCTGGACACCCCTTGGTCTGGGGCTGTTTTTCATGGTTTGGATTATTCTGGATGAGTCTGTGCTCCTCCCATAGTTTGGGGAAGGCCCTTTCCTGTTTCAGCATGACAATTACCCTGGGCACACAGTGAGGTTCATGTAGTTTTCCACACTATTCTCTCTTTTGTCGAGGACAGTGTGGAAGAACTTAACTGACCTGCACGGAGCCCTGACTTCAACCCCATCCAACACCTTTGAGATCAATTGTAAAGCCAATTGTGAGCCAGGCCTAATCGCTCAATCAGTGCCCAACCTCATTAATGCTCTTCTGTCTGAATGGAAGCAAATCCCTGCTGCAATGCCCAACATCTAGTATAAAGCCTTCCCAGAAGAGTAGAGGTTGTTATAGCAGTATCCACAGGACTTGTAGACCTAACATTATGAATTGTATGATTAGTACATTTATTGGCCATATTAGACTGTGGTCCAGCCTATGGGTGTTCAATGGGCATTGAGTTATCTTATCAGATGCAGCTCAATACCCTCTATGAACCTGAGAAATTGCATGAGCATAAAAGATTTAGTAGACCGTTAAGCCCTAAAGTCATACCTTTGAGGCTTGGAGCCCTAATATGGTCAGTATTCACATATTTCGATTTTCAAGACAAATTTAAGCTCTGTAGAATTTCTTCATACCCAGTTCTTTCCAGATCATCCATTTATAGTTAAAAAGCCAATCAGCTTAATTGTGCAGAGGGTATTAATTCTTTAAAGCACAATTCACTTAATACACTTACCATACCAGAGCAAGACAGGAGGTCACTGAGGCAGTGGTTGACCAGTTGTAATTTGGGTAGCAGGATGTTCAGGCGACTATGGCTAGGTTCTGAGATAAAATCCTGGGAGAGAAATGTTCTGTATCATAAGTTAAGATCAATCAAAACCAAGGTTAAACAGTGCAAAAATGTCTACATTTGGACTCTACAATTAACATTTTAAATGTTTAAATGATTCCAGCATGAGGGTCTGTTGACACACCCTAGCTTTGCATTTATTCCATTTTACTTTAATGCTTATGTGATACAGCAAGTTAAACGGAGGTCCTGACACGCTGTTGTCAAGAAAGATTTATTTTAATTACAAATAAGTGTGTAGCTGTGGTTTCGTAAGCAAATTCTCAAAATGGCTTTTTAAATTTGGCAATGTAAGCCTCTTCCAGTGCAAATCATTTTCATCTATACTCTCGCTAATGCATGGTGACTGTTCCAGCACAAACTCAGTTACTATGAAACACCCACATGAGAAAGCACTCACTAAAGTAATTTAATGATCATTAGATAAAAGGTGCTACAAAGGAAAGCCTTTAGCATTATGACCACTCACCATGCAGTGGTTGCTTTGGCCCATGTGCCTCTGTCTCTCAGTCACAAGCTGGATCTGGTCCTGAATCCACTCCCGGGCCTGATCCAATACTTCCAGTCCTGCCAACAGTGTATCTTTCTCCTGCTCCAACTCCTTCATCTGCTTCAGCTTGAAGAGAAAACCCCACCAAGTCAACAGCTGAGTCACACCTAAGGTACAGTGCCCACCAAAACTGTGGTAAGAGTAGAGTAAAATTTGTTATTTTTGCTTTACCGCTTTGTGCATATTCCAGATGGTTTTCTGATTTTGCCAGTCTGTTAGTTATAAATTGGGCCATCACCATGCTCAACAATTCTCAACAATTAAAAAATATATATAATATTGAAAAGCAGTAGAGCTAAACAGCTAAACTTGATCATAAAATTACAGATACAGATAACAGTAATGTACATGCTTAAAGGGACAGTTACCATTTTTAGACCCAGGTCCACTGAGCTACTCACCACAAATTATGTGATAAATTGCGGGGCTCAAGCTCTCCTAACTCGTGTAAGCACAGCTCGCTCTGTCTGCCGTTAGCTTTGTTAGCCAAATAACATTAATTTAATGGGGTCTGAAAATCACCACCTGATAGCTATTTAACAAAGACACTATCATAATAGCTACAGTTGAGGCCAAAAGTTCATGTACACCTAGGCTAAAAATATTCATGTTTTTCATGTTACCATACATTTCATTTGGCAAGTCAATTAGGGCATTTACTTTGTTCACATGAGATGTAATTCTAAAACAATTGATTAGAGACAGATTTATTTCAGCTTTAATTCACTATATCAGAATTCTAGTGGGTCAAAAGCTTACATACACCAAGTTGACTGTCTCTTTAAACAGTCTGGAAGATTCCAGAAATTGATGTAATGACTTTTTATAAGCTTCTGATTGGCTAATTGTCATAATTAGGAGTTAACTGCGAGTCAACTGTCACCTGTGACTGTATTTAAGGACCTACCTTTTTTGCCCTTGATACCATGGGAAAATCCAACCAACTCAGCCAAGACCTCAGAAAAAGAATTTTGGATCTTCACAATTCCGGTTCCTCCTTAGGAGCAATTTCCAAACAATTGAAGGTCCCACAAGCTTCTGTACAAACAATCGTATACAAATATAAAAATCTCTGGACCACACAGACACATTGTTCAGGAAGGAGGCACAAATTAACTCCCAAAGCTGAATGAACTTTGGTCCAAAAGGTTCAAATGAACCCCAAGACAACAACAAAGGAACTGGTGAAGGAGTTGGAGGCACCAGGTGCCAAAAAAGATCTACATCCACCATTAAGACAATCCTACATTGCCATCACGCAAGGAAGAACCCCAACTCCAAGACCAGCATAAAAAAGCCAGAATTAAGTTTGCAGGTGATCATTAGGATGAAGACCTAGACTTTTGGAGGAGTGTTCTCTGGTCAGATGAAATAAAAATCAAACGTGTGGAGGAAAAAGGGTGAGGCTTTAAATCCGAAGAACACCATCCCAACTGAAGCACGGGGGTGGCAGCATCATGTTGTGGGGGTGTTTTGATGGAAAAAGGACTGGTGCACTTCAGAAAATAGGTAGCATCATGAGGAAGGAGGATTATCTAGAAATACTGAAGCAACACCTCAAGACATCAGCTAGAAAGTGAAAACTTGGTCGCAACTGGGTCTTCCAGCAGGACAATGATCCTAAGCTTACCTCCAAAGTTGTAACAAAATGGCTTAAAGACAACAAAGTGAGAGTATTGGAGTGGCCATCACAAAGCCCTGACCTGAATCCCATAGAAAATTTGTGGACTAACCTGAAAAGGTCTGTCTGAGCAATGAGGCCCACAAACCTGACTGATTTACGCCAGTTCTGTCAGGAGGAATGGGCAAAAATTCCATATACGTATTGTGAGAAGCTTGTGGAAGGCTACCCAAAGCTTTTCAAGTTAAGCAATTAAATGGCAATCCCACCAGATACTAACAAATGTATGTATACTTTTGACCCACTGAAAATCTAATGGAGTACATAAAAGCTTAAATAAATCAGTCTCTTAGCTATTATTTTGAAATTACCTCTTATGAAATGAAGTAGATACCCTAATTGACTTAACACAGGAAATGTGTTAAGTCCAAAATGTCCAAAAGATACCCAAGTTTAGTGAGATGTCTTGATTGTCTTCTGTGGTAGGGTCTACAACATGCAGAGCTGCCAGCAGAGATTTGAAACAATAACACAACATGAACAACCTTGCCCACGAACCCTGCAGTGAATCAGTTCCCTTGTGCTTTACATCTGGGAGAGGTGAGAATCTCATGTAAATGAGAAGCACCATTAAATTGTAAAACTCATCCTCATCTATCCATGCGCCTTGGTAGTTAGCATACAATGGGCAGAGCACAAGTTCCACACCCCTGAAGGTTAGTAAAGCCACAAATCTCTGCAACTACATCCTGCATAAAAACAAGAAATCAATTTCATGCAACATTGTATTTACAGTACAGCCAACCGCACTGCTCTACACACAACACTCAAATGTATAGCAAATGGATACTGGGGTGTAAAGCAGAGAGGCTTAGGTGCCTGAGCATTCCTGTCAAAATAAGAAGAGAAGGAGGAGTCAGCAACAAAATTATGCTTTCTAGCTGTGCAAGAATGACAAACCACACCCAAAATAATAATGAAATTCAAGTTAGAAGACAGTATTGATGTCAATAACAGACATAAGGACGAACAGTAAATATCAATGCAGTATTATTCAGATCGCCGGTATTAGGGATGAGCAAGTACACCGTTATCTGTATCTGTATCTGTTCAACCAACATCTGTACTCGGAATGGGCGAAGCTTAAACCGGAAGTGGACGTGGCATAACAGGAAGCTGGTATTTTAACGTCTTAGCAAAACCCCTAGTGGTCAGCACACTGGCGTGCTGAGATTACTGAACTCAGACATTCAGTGCTACTGCAACCAAAGTATGAGTTAAAAACAGAAACACTTTGTTTTATACTGAATTTTGCCGCGCCACCATTGTCACTCTGGTCGTTCATTTAACACGCACCCCCTCCCTGCAGTCTCATCTGCAACTACACCCCCCACCCATGACATAATGGACAATATTGTCTATCTCGGCATTCATAAAAATATTCTTTCACCACTCAAAAATCGTATTCCGTCATAGCAACAAGATAAAACCGACAATAGCCCTAAAATATACCAATACAACAGTGAAAACGCTGCTCGCTAAATAACAAAATAAACGAGACAAAGTTTTAAAAAATGATACCATGTCATTCTACAGCCAATATCTGGGACTAAATATTGAATAAATACACAACCTAACCATTGGTTTTACGCATAGAGATGTCCCTTTTGAGACTGAGTGGTCATATATTGTCTTGGACAATCCGTTTGTGAAACAGACGCGCATTTGTAATGCTTGGGTACCTTCCAAAATAGCTGTGCGTAATACCACACATGTCGTTTACGGCATTGTCGCCCTTTTTAGTACAGACTGGCTTGATTGACAATTCATTTATTCAGTAGGTAAGAGTATAAGCTTTCTAACGATGTATAACATGTCTAATTTTGCTTTTGGAATAGCGTTTTATAGGTCAGCGTAACCAAAAATTTTCTTATCATCGCATTCACTTTGTGGTAGCAGTAAAAAACGCTGTTATCGTTTCTCTGGTTTTATTAGTTTTTTAAATGAACTGAATGGTGTAAAGACAGTAGTAGACAGTAGTAGACAGAGCGCGCCAGGTTACAGTTGGCTAACCACGATGTACTGTATGTCTTATGATTTCAGGTGAGCGACGACATCTAAATTTGTACAAAAGTGATATTGCATTAGTACAGTGGATGTATAAGAATTCTAGGATGTCAATGATGCTAGTAGAGTGTGTGTATGAGATTGCTAAATGTTAGGAAATACATGCTTATATCATGTAGTCGCTAGCTAACTGGCTAGTTAGCCCCACTGTAGCAGCTAGTTAACTGGCTAGTTAGTTCCACTGTAGCAAGCTAGAAGCTAGAAATGTCCGTTTGTAATCAGTAATTTGTGCATACGTGTGAATGTCCAGTAAATGTGTGTTTAGCTATGGTGAGAATAATGTGTTGATCCGAATCTGAGAATTGCAAACTTTATTTTATTGAGAATATATGACAATAGATAATAGATCGCTGTGGACAGAGTGGCTGTGTTTGACGATGGCAAGATTGTGTTGTGTGGCGCAGCAGCAGTGAACTTTGTATAGGCTCTGTGTAGAGGAGGAGCTCTGTGTGTGGCTGGCCTATCACAAGTACGTATATTGACACATTTTACTCGGATGGTACTTGTGCTCCTAAAAAGTACATTATCCGTACCAAATACTCGTTTCATCCAAGTATTCGGCTCAACCCTAGCCGGTATGCCATCCTACCAAGTTACGACTTGGTAGGGCAGCATGCCGTATACCTATACAGCACTGAGAGTTTACTGACAGATCTGTAGTTTCCTAGATAAGTACAGACCCCTTTCTTATATATTGGTATCATATTACCTTGCTTCCAGTCATCCGGTATTTCTCCAGTCTCTAAAAACTGCCTGAAAATACCCAGTGATTAAAATATCACTTAACTTGAGTACATGCCACCAGGGCCTGCTGCCTTATGTTTCTTTAGTTCATGTAATTTATCCACTGCTTCTTTATCCCCAATCTCAATATCTGCTAAAATATTCTGAGTACTGCATATGCCTTCCGACCTGTAGTAACCTCCTCCCTAGTAAAACTCTCAACAAAACAACTACTTAAGATAGCAGCAATATCCTTATTCTTATAAATCAATGTCCCTTCTTTATTTATAAGGTGTTTAACCTCCTCCTTATCTTTCCTTTTCCTACTGAACTATTGAAAGAAACATTTGGGATTACTTTTTGCATTTTTGGCATGCATGCATATTACAATATTCAACCTTATTATTGTCAGTATTTTCGCATTTATATATCTTATAAAGTTTATTCTTTTTTACTAAACTCTCGTATAACTTTATTCATCCCCTGGGGAGACTGCTTTTTTAACTTACTTTTCCTTACCTTTGAAATAAATTAAATTGTGCCTCAAGAATAACACTTTTGAACCTGCCCCACATTTCATTTGCAGTCTTACAGTCAAGAAATTGCACCCAGTCTATATTACTTAAATTTGCTTGTTATATTTGGCACACCCAAAATTATACATTCATTGGACATAGAGGATGCCCTCATAATCTGCCAAAATATATCAAAACAAACTGTGGAATGATCACTTGTCCCAGGTGGCTCCACTACCTTTATGCAGCAAATTTTGGCAGGAATACCACACTGTACTGTCATAATAATTGAGTCCCCCACTATCACTGACTCCCTTTTCTTGGAGGATGTGGTCATCTGGGGGCCATCTGTCTGCTCCAATTCCTGCTAGGGCTGGAATTAGTTGGATCCTGCAACCTCTGGAGATGTCACTCCTGTGTCGTATAGACACCCTTTTTTGTGTTTGCACCTTACTGACATCAAATTCTCTCTTCCTGCCTGTTCTGGAGTCTCTCCCTTAACAGCTGTGTTATGCAGTTCCTTAAAGAATTCACTACTTAGTTCCTGGAACTCAACCAATCGTGAACTGTGGAGTCCAGCAAGCTGGAAGCTCTTGAGATCAAGGATCTTGCTCTCGAGGTGCTCAATGAGCCGGCAACAGTAGCAGAGGAACTCACACTGGAAATCACTTTCCAGAAGTATGATCATCCTGCAACCCTCACACAGCTTTGGCCACATTTTAATCCCCTAACTATCTCCCTATTTCTCTCTAAGTTTAGATAGAGTAAATTACTGCTAAGACAGAGACATCAAGACCACAACAAAAAGAAAAGGAGGTGACTCCAAACAGCTATCAGCAGAAACCAGGGAGGAAAACAGGGCACTTTTAACTATCTAACATTAAGCATTTATTAATTAAATGTTAACAGCCAGACCTTCTGCCATGGCCGGAAAAAGGGGAACAGGGCAAAATCAGTGGTTAGCCTGGTTTTGGTAGGGGCATGGTGGAGAACCGCTCAAACCTTCCTCCAGATCTGCCAACATCAGTGGGTGAAAACTAACCTGCTGCTGGAACCCATACTTACACTTGAAGGGAGACAGGCTGGTAGAGGAGCTTTGCACATGTCTCTAAGTTCTGGGTTATGTGCTCCGTCTGGCTATTGGACTGTGGATGGAACCCAGAGGACAGGCTGGCAGAAGCACGTAGGAGAATTCAGAATGCAAGAGAGCGAGAGCAGGGAGCCTAAAAATATGCTGTATGGCCTGCTGTGCAGTATTCCTGGTGGACAGGAGCTTAGGCAGAGGGACAAAGTTAGCGGCTTTGGAGAACCTGTCTATGATGACCATGGTGGTGGTATAACCCTCCAAGGGAGTGAGAGCAGTAATAAAGTCTGTAGACAGGTGGGACCAGGAATGAGTTGGTATAGGGAAAGGGATGTAGGAGACCAGAAGGAGGCTGGCAGGAGGTCTTATTCTGTGCACATCTGGAACAAGCAGAGATAAAGGCCCGGTCGCCTGTCTTCATTATAGGCCAGCAGAATCTCCTCCTCAGAAAGTCCAAGATTCTCTGGGCTCATGCGTACCTAGCCAACTGAGAAGAGTGAGCCCAATAGTGGACATCGGAATGGGCCTCACTAGGGACAGAGACAGTTGTGTGGGCTGACTCTGCGGTCAGGCTCCTGGCTTACTACTATTATGGTTTCCCAGATGACTGGAGCAATCATAAGAGAGATGGGATGATAGAAAGAGGATATTGTTCCCACTTTGACTGCTTAATGACGGCATCTGGCTTGAGGTTCTTTAAGCCCAGGCAGTAGGAGAGGGTGACCGAAAACTGGTTGAAGAACGGTGACCATCTGGCTTGGCAGGAGTTGAGCCATTTGGCACTTTGGATATATGTCTGTTTTTCATGGTCTGTTCATACTATGAATGGTTGCTTGGAACCCGCTAGCTAATGCGTCCACTCCTCCAGTTGACTGCCAGAATTTGATTCCCTATGTCATAATCCTTCTTAGTGGGGCTTAGGCACCAAAATAAGGCACACTGTGCAGTTGTTAGTCCTTTTGAGATCACTGGGACAGGACCACCCTTACTTCCATGTTAGAAGCATCCACCTCTACTGTGAAGGGCAGATACAAGTCAGGATAGATCAGAACAGGTGCTGAGGTAAAGCATAGCTTAACTAAATTAACCACTAGGGGTTTTTCACTACCCTATGTCAGGATTCTACTCTGTTTTTGTTTTTCCTTTTTGGGCCACCAGATGGTGGCACTTCAGTTTTGTTTCAGTTCGTTCTCCCCCTGTGTTTTGTTGTATTATTGCTTTCTATTATTCAATCATTGTTTCCATTTGTGCCTCGTTATCCCGTTCCCCTCTGATGTGATTGTGCATTGTGCCCTCCTGTGTCTCGTTAGTGTCCTGTCTATTTAAGTTATTTGTTTCCCTGACTCGGGTGCTGGTTCCTTGCGTATCTGCCTGTGTTTCCGCCTGTGTGTTTCTGCCTGCGTTTCTGCCTGTTTTTCTGCCCGTGCATATCTGCCTGTGTTTCCGCCTGTGTGTTTCTGCTTGCGTTTCTGCCTGTGAGTTCTGCCCTGCCTTGTGTTCTGCCTGTGTTCTGACCTGTTTGTGTTCCGCCGGTATGTTTTCCCCCTGCCTGTATTTTGCCAGCCTATGTTCTGCCCTGCCCAAGTTCAGCTCTGCATGTTTTTGGTCTTTGAAGTTCTGCTTTTTTGTTCTGAAGTTTTTTGTATTTTTGAGACCTGCCCTGCGTGGCCTCGTTTATGGTTTCCTGGTTTTGTTCTAGTTAAAGTTACAATCTCAAAGATTTCAGTTTCGTTCTCTATGGCGGTGCCAATGGCGAGAAACGGTAATTGCAGGTGCGTTTTTGGACCTCACTTCCCATAGATCCAACCCGATCCAACCATTGTCGCCTGTGTGACGTCAGTCAGTTGGCACCTGGGCCACGCCAACTATAACACTCTGCTTTTAGAATGTTGCAGAGATAACTGCAGCGGTGTGAACTGGTTAGTAGCAGAGCCGTTGCCTGCCCCTTTAGTTAGCTACATTGCAACGTTGGAACAAGGTAGCATTGCATTCGAGAGACGGTTGGCAAGGTCGGTACCGGTCAGTAGTGTTAGCTAGCGTTTTTTCTAATTGTTAGCTGACATTAGATTGTGTTAATTACATTAGCTAGCTAGCTAACACAAAGTTACCTGATATGAGAGATGGATACTGTGCGCAACGTTGTCTAAACTAATGTTGCCTTTCTTGACATGGTCCGGTAGCTAGCGTTAGCTGTGCAAATAGCTATATAATTTAGTAACGTTACATTGTCATCAAATGTAAAACGAAATCTACATCAACAAATAATATGACCTCTCATGTTACACAAGAACTTTTTACGGTTCCATAACTTTCTTTGTTATTGTAGCAGACACCAGAAAAAATAGTACGCCGCTCACACACAAGTGAGTTGAAGAGCAAGCCTGTTGCGTTAGCTCTGCCTACCCTCTCTGGTGGACCAACCACTGATGGGCGATGGAAAACGCGTCACTAACTATGCGCCGCTTGTGATTTTTTCCCGGGAATGTCGCCACAGACACCCAGTTCTTTAATCATAAATAATAATAATAATAATAATATAAATTAATATAATAATAGGTTCAATCACCATTGTGTTACCTAATTCGGCGATAGATAGTGACTTAACAGACATTTATTTTAATGAAAATCTTCGAGATTATTACTTTAAGTAAAGTCTCTGTTTAAATTTACCATTTGGAGTTTTGAGGGGTTTTTTTCACTCTGTGTCTGGGTCCTAACCCTCCCGTGGCCTGACACCCTAAGTTTTTTACAGATTAAACTGGTTTATCCAATAGATAGCCCCACTTGAAGACTTGTCCCTGGGCATGTCAAGTTTAGGCCTGGATCTGATATGGATTAGTTGGTATGCCCTATTATAGTGGGAAAAAGTCGTTTTCAATTACAAATGTGTTCACTTGAGTATATCTCCAAAACCAAAAGTGTCAGCTCAGGTATATCAGATTACCTTACAATAATAGGTTGTATGGAGTAACCACATATTTGAGCATGTCAATCGGACATACCCTTAGTTTATAATGTATAAAAAGGGTACCTGGCAGAAATATGCTTAGAAATTTTAAATTGTTAATCTGCTTTCTTTTTGATTGCAATGCAATCAATACAAACAATAAATAACTATGTTTAACAATAACAAACTATATGCAAATAAATAAGCATTATATACAGCATAGTCTGACTCACAGGATATAGACTGTGGGTATAAGCCTGCCATTGGCCGACTATTTCAGTCGGAATTCTGCTCCCCTTCCGCTATCTGCATGTTACCATTTTCAAAGTCCCCGTCGTTACGTGATACAACAACAACAACCTCCAAGCTAGCAACCTACACACTGAAAATGGCGAAGATTTGGATTGTGCAATAAGGCAGGCGTGCTTGGTTCTTTCAATGAATGGTTGTAAAGATATACAAACAATATGTTTAGAACATTTGCTGTCTAACAGGGATGTTCTTGCATGTTTGCCCACCAGTTATGGAAAAAGTTTCATATACCAAGCATGGCCTATCGTCTGCAGTGAGCTAGCGAGTGTAAACACAGAGACATGGTGTGAAAATGCCATGGTTTTGGTAGTATCCCCCTTGGTCATGATAATGGATGACCAGGTGAAAATCCTGCAGTCAAGGGGGGTAGTTGCAGCGTACACCGGGCAAGATCCAGACACGGACGAGAAAATAGCTGCTCCCCGACACTATTTTGCAAGGGCACCGTCACTGCATCCTGGGCTTAGCGCCACCCAAGACGATTGTGATTGGTTTAAAGAAATACAAACAAGCCAGAGCGTTTTTTCCCCTATAGCGTAATGATAATGGGTTCAGCCAGACCTTCTCCAGCATGGCACAGCGCTGAAACAAAGTGTGGAGATAGGTCTGGCTATGCAAGACTATACACAGCTATAAGACAAACAAAAATAAATACCTTTATAAATAACAGTTATATGCATATAAATAATTGTATTTTTTGTCATGAACGGTATAACTTAGGGTACAAGCTATTGAAGCAGGTGACAAAAGCCTACAAAAGTGAGATGAATCCCAACAGTTTGAGAATAACTGTAGGATATGTATTGCCTGTAAAACAATGGTTATGTTCCAATAGTTATCGTAGTCATCAATACAATAGAATATTTTAATAGTAACGTTTATATTTCATTACACAAACAGTAAAAACAATACGTTACCTATTAGAATAGCATGAATTTGTGTTTTTGTTTCACTTCGTCTTTGATTGTGTCATCCTTTCACTTTCACCTCCTGAACCACGCTCTTTCTTCATTAAAATTAATTATGGCATGAAGTGACAGTTCTACTGGCAACATTTGTTTCTGAGGCAAGTTTCTGAAGTATTACAACAACATGTCCTTGTGTGTTTTCACCAGCTACAACTGTTGGTGATGAAGTACCTGACATCTAGCTAAATGTAGTCGTGGTTTTCAAACACAAATCAGGTTTTATTGTCAGTCAATTCAACATATTTGAGAGTTGCAAGTCTCCACTGCATAACAAAAAAAACGAAAATGGTTTTTATGATGCCAGTTGGCAATATCCAGGTTGAAGGAGTTAAGTTCACCAAAGACCTTCTCTACTTTGGGAGGCCAAGTGGGAGATGGAACCCCTAGTGAAGGTGGTTAGAGGAGCTGCCAGGGTGCTGAAATTCCTGATGAAACAGTGATAAAACTGGAAAAAGTATGAAATTCCCCCACACAGAGTCCAATATGCCTTTTGCAACAGTTTCACAGATTCTGACCCAGGAACGTGCGTGCTATGTATCAAACAGCAAATGCTGTATCTTTGAAGCATATGCATTCAAGGGAGGATCACGTATATATCAGGTGGGGATATTATAATTGTGGCTTATTGTGTATTCCTTCGAATTTCTTAAAGTTCAGGGTCAATTTTTGTGTTAAAATTCTTTGACACTAAAGAGCAGGTGTAAATCACAACACAAGCAAGATGGAGACACAGGTATAGGCGCCAAAGATTAACTAAGAGAATCTCTGCACAGATAGAATCTTTGCAACAGGAATCTACTTCACCATTTCAACTCCCCAAGCAAGAAATCATAAAGCAGTACAGATTAAGCAACCATGCAATAATTAAGGCTGGGTGTTTGCAAAGAAAATACATACTAAAGTCATGGAGCGGCCATGGCATAGTGAAAACAAAACAAAAGAAAACAATGATAACAAAATCACAGCGTGTTTAACCTTTCTCCTGAAGCATTTATTCAGGCAATTTTCACCTGGGTGTACTACTCTTAAATAAAGCCTTACAGCTTTGTGGCAACACAGAGCAAAGAGCTTATGGCATTATTATTGTGCGCATCAAGACTATGTATCAAAATTGAGGAAATATGTGAGAATTATTCATTTGAATACACAAAATATACATAAAAATGCAACGGTATTGTTTATTTCACAAAATTCACGAGCTAGCTTCCAAATTATTAAATAAAATTCACCTGCAAACTCTTTCCCCCGACTGCAAAAAAGAAATTTAAAAAAATAAAAAATAGTGATGTCTAAAAGCAGTGAAATTTTGCAAGGATTTTTCCAAGATGTCCCAAAACCTCTCCAAATTGCACATTTTGCATAATGTTTTGAACACATAATCTATACCACAAAAACAAATTTTCTTCACTCAAAACATATTTTGAACGAATATGAGAGGACAATCAATTCTAACATGTTTTAAGTGTCAATATCTTACAAGAATTGACATTATGTTCAATGCTGAAATACGTACATTAGCTGGTAATAATTCTAACTGAAAACTAATATTAGTTTGGGTTGAATGTGCTTTGCTGTTGCTAATGCTGTTGCTGTAGCGAATGTCACACACCGATTGCCAGATAATTTGTCCATTAAAAGCTTTGCAAAAGAGATAGATGGTCTGTATCAATGGCAGTGGCAGTGACCGATTGTAGCTTCCATCTGAATGTGCGTTTTTCACATTCTGAACGTGTTAATCAATGGGAAATTATCCGATGTGAAATCATAAACATCTAAAAATATACCTGCATTATTTGCACGAAAAGCACAAGCCACTAATTGAACTACTAGCCGAACTTGGTTGGTCTTGCTGAAAAGCTGTTGGATGAGAGGCATATAGAATGTTTATGTGGAATAAGAAGAAATAATAAGGAAAACACTAAACTCGCTTTTTCAGTGAGATTAAATGCTTTCCTGTGGGGTCATAACTTTGTCTAGGACCCCATCCCTTGAGCAAACCTCCACTTTATAAACATGAAAATGAAGCCTCTTATTGAGATCCACTTTTTCAAGCTCTTCAAATACTTGTCACAGCTTAAAACCTTTTTCTCCAATCCACCATAATTATAAATACATTTTATAGCACAATGGCAAGTTGTTAGGAGAACTAGCTGGCTTTTCAGTTGCGTGCATTCACTCACTATCAGCACGATCTTCAGGATGCAGAGCCCTCCCTGACAGTATGCAGTTACGTTACTTGGGTATGACATTGACACCAATGAGGGCTCATTTGTCTTGTTTAATTTGTTCTGTAACTTGATTGACTTAAAAGTAAACCTATCGCTGGTCAGATAAGCAAATATCTGCTATACAAAATACTACTGTGCTAAATAAAGCATGGGGCGGTCAGATAAACCAGCTATGTTTTAAATGGATTCTTGTCAGAGTTGAAAATAGCACCTGACCTAGCTAACAGAGTTAGCTTGAATACGAGCAGAGGCATTTTGGATTAGCCTACAGACACATGTACATTGGACAAAGGAGCCAGTATTGTATACAGTATTATATGGACATTTAAAACTTTTTTCTGAATGATTTATTTGGTGATCTGAGGTACTGTTCTGAAAGCTGAAAGGGTATACATTTTTTTCTTGCAAAAATAAATGAGATTTGGTAACCGCAGAAAGTACAAAAAATACGTTTTATGATATGGGTTACTGTGTAATAAGTGATTCGGGGATGGGGAGGCTACTTTTATTTTACTGCTATTTATTGCCCTGGGCACTGATAAGGGAACAAGTGGCGTTGTTGGCCAGAAAGGAGTCTGTTGCAGGCACTGACCTTGAATCTGCAGTGTGTTCATGAAAACTGCTTTGACTCCACAGCAGAGGCCATGTTCAATGAGGGAATTGCTCCTATTATATAACAGTGAGCATCTAAATACATTCTGAAAATATATTTATTATTCACGCAACATTCACATTCCATCCCGGCAATAGTCAAGTTCTTTGCAACTTTCATGTGGATTGATTCGATAGACCAGTGGTAACCAACCCTGTTCCTGGAGGTCTACCGTCCTGTTGGTTTTCACTCCAACCCTACCAAGGCATACCTCATTCAACAGCTAGAGATCTCCTTGAGCTGCTAATTAGTAGAATCAGGTGCTCCAAATTAGGGTTGAAATGAAAACCTACAGGATGGTAGATTCCCAGGAACAGGATTTGTTACCACTGCAATAAACAATCGCCGCACCTGGAATATCACAGTCCACATTATTTCCTGTGCTGTCCGTAGTGCTGGATACGCACTTACGTCGCACCAGAAGGCACATCAGTTTCTCCACATCCAATGAAGATATTCAATTCACCACAGGAGTTTTTCAATGGTGCCTTTTAAGCTCTGCTTCACTCACAAAATACAATTAGTAAACAGTCCCATACAATGATTGGCTACCAAGCAAAGAGCTATTGTTGATTCCAAATGCCAGTAGATACTGAGTGTGCCAGTGTGCATCAGTCTGTATGTGTGTTTGTGTACGGTTATTTGCCCAAGTATTGCTGAGAGCCACTCTCTGATACAATAGGAAGCAGGGGGCTGCGAAGGTCAACATCAGGGCAGCTATACAAAGTAGAACAAAAACACACAGGCAGCCATCTCTATCTCCCTGTTGCTTTGTGCTCCGTCTGTCCCTGTCTCTTTTCAGTTCCTTTTCAATTTGACAACTGTGCAATGATACAAAAAGTGGCATCAAAACCAATACAGAATAAATGTCCTATCCATAACTTAAAGGGCTGACAAAGTTCCAGTATTTTCCCAGACAGACTGAGTGAAATATAATTTTCTTTGTGCCAAGCATTTTGTATTCCCTACAGTTAGTTAGTTTATGACTTTGTGTTGTTCAAAAACTTTCTCTAAAAAAAAATTGTCACACAAAATCTTGTATCCCCAAAACTGAATTCTCAGGAACAGCAAAAACATTTTTACCAACACAGTACTATTCTTTTGTCACATGAGGTATTGAACATGGGGCATAAATAAACTTGTGAGATAATCACAGAGGTCAAACTATAAGCTTTCAAAACAGGAAAAATGACAAAATACAGACATAGGTTTTTCACAAGACTAATAATAAATAATTGAATAATTTGCAATAATGGCAGAGTAACAGCAAGAATTCTTCCATCATATTACAAATGGCAAGTTCTGCAATGCAGCTGCCTGAAAACAATGACCTGACAGGCTACCAGGCATCCAAATGGAGGGTATATACAAGGTAGTGACAGAGACTAAACAGCGTTGCTGCAAAAATACAGTACCACAAAGCAACAGCACTGAAGTTAGTTTAATGCATCCAACATATGCTGAAACTGACCACAGACAGGCTCCGCAGAAGGTCGGTTCAGTTGAGACGTTAGTACTGATACAGTGTCACACACTTTACACTGGCATGCTAACATGCACACACAATAAACTTACACAGCTCCAGATCCCAAACTACTTTGTGCCCTGACCTTATTTTTCCTCACCTCTTCTCACATTTCACCCTCACCACTTCTCATATTTCACCCTCCTTCTCTCTCTTTCTCTGTTTCCTTGTCCCTCTGTCTCACTCACCCACAGGAAGAAGTTTAGTGCCTTGCTGCTGTACAGACTGCTGCTGAGAGGAATGAAGACTGTGGTGTACGTGGCCCAAACTGTTTTCCAGGCTGGACTGGGTCGGTCAGGCAAGTCCCCAGCTTCTAGGCCCCTGGGCCCAACCTGGCTTGTTACCATAGAGACGGAAGACCAAGGTAGGGGACGGAGAGGGGTGGGTCAGATCCAGCTGAAGAGCAAGTGCTGGGAAACAAAAACAGGAAAAATCAGGAGCAGGACTGTTTGCAGAAAAAGAGGGGGACCGAATAGAGAGAAAGAGAAAATGCACTGGAATAGTGTGAATAGGAAGGGTGGAACAGAGGGGGAAAGGGGAGGGTGAAAATTACTGTGGGAGGGTAATCGGGTATTGACAATGGGAAGGGTAGAATTCAGGGTGGGCAGGGAGATGAGTGTGCAGAGTGTGTCTGAATGCCATGGAACAGATACAACTTGCAAACAAATAAACCTATTATCTTCCATGTCTACTAGTACTTCCTTGTTAATGCCCAAAAAGTAAAACAGTACATTTTCTAACGATAACAGGTTATTTCATCCATGTCAACCTTAATTTGACTGCACAGAAATACCATCTCTTTATAAATCCTTTTTTTATATTTAACGATATATCAGTGCTTGAGGGAAATCCTCTTTGAATATAGGAATGAAATAGGGATACACTGAGAAGAATGGGCAGAAAGAATTTGAATGTGACCAAATGGCATTGTCAAAAAAGCAAGTCTTAACAGCTTTCAAGCCTTGTACTTTACAATCACTGGACTGAGTGCATGTGTAAAGATACTTTAGCAATGTAGTGGTATTTCCATTTGTTTTAAAAACTGTTGCTTTGTCTGGCTAACTTTATACTAATTGATTATAAATGGGCCTCCTGTACCTTTCTGGTTATACTACATTTTGTATTATCTGTATTATCTGTAAGTGACTGAAATTGGAATTGTAGTGCAGTACCTTTGTTAATCTTGGCTCCTCCCATGGCTCCTTACCATAGCCAATCATGTGGTTGTCTCACTTTGATTACTTCATGACCTAGGCAACCCTCCACACTCAATTCCATCAGCAATAACAGAGAAGACCACAAAGAGAAAGAAAATGGATAAAGAAAGGCACTAAGAAAGAGTACGTCAGTAATATTATGATTCAGATTCACTCAACTCAAGGTTTCAGATCATGTATATTTACACCAGAGTATATTTTTGAATTTTTCATTAGTTTGAATTTCCATAAGTTGTCGATTTTGGTTTTCAATTTCAATATAGTTTCAGTTAATTTTTCAGGGGGGTTTAGTTTTAGTTTAGTTTTTACTTTGTTTTAGTTTTATGGTAGGGATCTGTCAGGGATATGATTTAAGAAGGTCACAATGCATGAAATACACACTGTGAAATTAGTCCACACAATGTATTGAGATGTAGGCTATAAAAAAATAAGACGTGGCAAAAATGTAAAAAATGGAACAATTTAAATATGTATTTGAAGGGTTATATATTCTAAGTGCCAAAATTGTGGGGAAAATACAGTCTATACATAAGGACTTGTGCATTGTAAAGGGGTCATTCTACAGGAATAGCGGTGTTTGGAATTATTATATGTTTTGAAATGAGTTTAATTTCTGTCACTCAAAACTTATTACAATACAATATTACAGTATTACTTAAACTTTTAACTTCATGAATTCACACAAATGCCAGCTTACTGTATTTAAATTATTTTATACATTCACTCAAAGAATGCTTTCATCAGCATTTTTGTCGCTGGTGTCGCTTTTACTCTACACAACATTAATGTGTGAGTTAATGCAGTAGAATCCACTCATTTGCATTATGGATTATCACATAATTTGGGTATTTTGGCATAGAATTGCCAAATCCCAAACCATTTGTCATCCAGTGATTATATTTGTATAAACTATTAGCGCATATTTCACTATTTCAATAATACAATTACGTGCATATTTATGCACCAGATGTGGCATAAATATGTGGCACGTAGTGAATTTCCTCTTGTAAACAGAAGCCACCTCGTTTTCCAAATCAATATTTTTTGCAAATGAAATTAAAAGAAGGTTTAGAACTAAACTAAGACACAGTGTGTACATTTTCAAAATGTATTTCTTTGATTGTATATGCAGTACATAGAGGGACAGATAGTCTGATTTATTCTTTTTGCTCAACGTGGTCAACAGGGGGCACTTGCTGAATTATCCGCTGTGGGGGAATGTAACATGAAATAAGCAAGAAAGAAATGCTAGTGGATGTGAGTGAATAATATTGAAGAAGCAACAATGTGCGCCTGATATAAACCTGTATATTTTATATTTCATCAGAATTTCCCAACGTTAAATGTGGTGCACCAGACTGGACTGTATGTTTCATTCATGCACCTGCAACAAATAAACCGACAATTGCCCTATAAAGACACAAAACTGCTAAAATTTTCTAGGATAGGCAGTTGCTGTTGAAAATCACATCAATAATGGACACCTAAAGCCCGTTCCACACTGCT